>NC_137517.1:6935000-7547500 GCF_041902795.1 Electrophorus electricus
AGCTCATTAGCACTGTGAGGTGTTATCACGTGTTTCTACCAGGGGAGTTTCGCACTCCAGTGGCTCTCTCTCTCTCTCACACACACACACACACACACACACATACACACACAGATGAATGTACACACAAGCGCAGGGGAAGCTAGCATCACCACACAAACACAACCCCCCGAGCAAGAGCAGGAGCAGCTCACGAAGGACTAGCTGTTAACAAATCATTACCTGTGGCCGCCCCACCGGCAAAAACAGCAGCACTGCACCAGTGAAGCCATCAAGAGACATACGGCTTCACAGGCTAGCAAGTGAAAAGAGGAGAAATGGGAAGAGAGAGAGAGAGAGAGAGAGAGAGAGAGAGAGAGACTAGGAGGCTTTGCCTACCACAAATTAGCATAAGCAGAGAAAGAGAGAGAGAGAGAGAGAGAGAGAGTGTGTGTGTGTGTGTGAGAGAGAGGGAGAGAGAGCTGAGAAAGAGAGATGGGGAGTGCAAGAACGAGTTTATAAGTATTTCTGCTCCAATTACCTAACCTAACAAAGACACAGAATGTATTTTTACATTCCATTACTGCACAGGTGACATTAACTGGTCTGTGCGAGTTAGAGGAAGGAGGCTGGATATCATTATGGCACTTAAAACTCAACTAAGCTGAGATGTACTCGTGAGAGAAATCAATGACCTGCAGTAAGTGTCAGATGTTTTACTGGGAACTGAAGCCTAATGCCAGTCTTTAGGCTGAGGAGGAGCCTTCATTTTCTACCCATGTTGCCTTGATGACATTCTCAGAGACAGTAACGCTATGAGGAGCTGACGTGCAGTTTTAAGGAGCGAACTTACGCTTATTTTCGTAGCATCCTTTGACATCTCATCTTGAGGCACCACCTGCAGGATAAAGGATACAAGGTCGTTAGGCCCATCTAATTAACCGTTTCAAATAGTCCGCAAAGAAGATGGCATCTTGTCATGCATCTCTTGTGCTGAATTCTTTTACATACTGGTTAAAGGAAAGGTCAGATCTGCGTTGATCCAGTGACATTTGTTCCCGTGTTGCCATGTGAATTTTTCCCTCTCTGAATGTTGATTTGCAAAAAGTCATTAACCTGCTATATTTACAAGGTCTCTGCTGCACTTTGTAACATTACAGTTTATTTGAAAATTTCAAAACAGCTCTCAAGCACCCAAAAGAGTAAGCCCAGTTTTGAACAAATCAACAAAAATATGTAACGTAGAGAGCCTTGAAGAAGGATATACGGCCAGTAGGTTTTCATCACTGACACATACCTTTCCACTACTCCAAATTACACCTCTCGCTCGGTATGAAACCAGCGGCAGTGTTGTTATCCTCTAGTACCAAACCCTCCTTGGTCAAAGGTCAAGTTTCCTGACCACCAGGTGCAGAAGGAAATTCATCTTACAGACGGCACTGTGTAGAGTAGCTGTGAGGGTGGAGCATGGATACTGGGATGTGAGAAGCAGTGGGTTGTGTGTGTGTGTGTGTGTGTGTGTGTGTGTTTATGTGGACCTGGTACACCTCTAGCTAGTAGCAGGCTGCACCCTCCTCAGGGGGCTGGATGAATAATGCATGGTGGGGAGGTGAGCGAGAGTTCCTCCACCTCTCCCCTCCCCTCTTCTCTTTCGCCTCCCTCTGCCCCTTCATCACTCCCTCCAATTAAAATGTTTCCTGGTTGCGCACGCGTTTCCTGTCGGCAGCAACCCCCCTGCCACTCCCTCGCTGTCTCTCCCCTCCCTTCCTGTCCACACTGAAATGACTCCATGCCACCTCTCACTCCTGCATTGTCTCTTTCTCGCCACCTCATTCAGAGCCCATTCTATCTGCATCTCTTAGCACCTCTCTCTCTTTCTCTCTCTCTCTCTCTCTCTCTCTCTCTCTCTCTCTCTCTCTCTCTCTGTCACACACATACTCTCCTTCTCCTTTTCATGGTGCCTAGGGAACCTGATGCTATTTCTACCTCTGTGATTAATGTGTAGGTACTGTTTCCTCCTGCACACTCCGCGGTGCATTGAAGCCTGTGTATTTTTCTCCACTGTTCTCCGTCTCCCTTGTTTATGTAAAGCACTTGGTATTATCCGTGTGTATGAAATAGGCTGTAGCAATGAACCTGCCTTACATTTGTCTCCTCTCCTCTCCTCTCCTCTCCTCTCCATATTGTTTCTCTTCTCTTCCCTTTATCCAATCCTCTTTCTCACTTCTTCTCTGACAGTATAGACGCATATAGAGCTGTCAGGCCCCCTTGTTGTCCCTGCTGAGCCAGGTCTCACTTCACTCAGCATGGCCTCTGCTGTGCCGCTCTCCGTGGTGCTGAAGCAGTTCTGTGGCTTCCAGAGGGTTCATTGTAGCCGCTGACCATGGTACTGGCCATTCACATGCACTTTAAAAGCCTGTCCTACTCTTCCTTGAAGCCTCCACTTGCAAATTGGAAATTGAAAAACATTTTCGTAAAGAATTATCTGCATGTATGCCTGTGTGTTTGACTAATGGTTGATTATTCTTATTGTGTAGTCATACGCTACCAAATAAACACAACACAATGGTAGTAGGTTAAATGAGGAGATCATTGATTATCACTAAAGATGGGTAATCAGCTCAGAAGCAAAACCAAATGGAGTGGATTTTTGAATGACTCATCAGCTCACAGAAGAGAGGACAAGAGTAACAGAAGGGGGGATGAGAGAGAGAGAGAGAGAGAGAGAGAGAGTGAGAGAGTGTGTGTGTGTGTGTGCGCAATGGTGTGTGACAGTGTGGTGGTGATGACTGAATGTGACAGTCACACTGGGTAAGAGTATAATAATTAGAATTGTTTGCTGCTTGGAAGTCCATTGTTGTTTAAACACCACAAAGATTTTGAGGCCCTGTGATACCCCATTTAATGCCTGAAGAGATCAATTGGTGAAAGTCATGGAATATTATATGGAGCTTTTAAAATTGTGTCTCATGAATGGATATGCGCAAAAAGGCCTCACCTGATTGGTGGTCCACGTCTGCTTGTCTGTCCACTCCCGATGATTCCTGATGTACCACCACTGGATCTCCAGCGAATATGAGGGTGACCCTGCCCCCCGAAAAGAGCATGCCATCTCGACGTCCTGCCCACTCTGTGCTGTGATGTCATGAGGGACTTCTGTGAACAGAGCTGAAGCGAGAGAGAAGAGGGACAGAAGATAAATTCCATTATGCTGAAACACATTTAAATAATGACAAAACACCCCCTGTATCATCTCCATTATAAATACACTCTGTCTATTAAAGCTTTGCCAGAGATTATTTACTGTTTCACACAATTTATGCTCTTAACAGAGTGCTTCCCTGCAGTTGAGATGTCAAAGCAAAACACCTCACCACATGTAACCACCTAGCACCCAACGCTGGAGTCATCAAGAATCAACTACTGATATGTTAATTCCCTCCGATGGTGTTGGACAAAAAGGTGCACGACATGCCTGCTTCAGCAAAAGCACAGCGGGTCTCCGGGGGACTCACGAGTAAGTTGTGCTCATCAGCAATTCAGACAGGCACGGTCCAGTTCCACGCCACATCACCCCCAGCCAGAGAGCACTCCCATAACAGCGTCTTTTCACCGTGAGAAAAGACGGTCCAAACACTGATCCGCAGTCAGCGTTTCCCATAACAACCCGTCAAAAGGCAACAGCCAGGCTGATCACCAAACAGGCTAACACGAACGGGGCACTTTCACCAACTGTGGAAGCTTATCAGGACGGACACGCTCCCTACATCCTCCCCCCGCAGCCTACCCGCTTCTAAGCAAGAGAGCCTCCCTCCCACACTTCCCTGTCAAGCCTCAGACTGCACGTGTGTGTAAAGACCCAAAGTGGCCAGGAGGTGGCACGACTATATGGCGCTGACTCCGGGATGAGGCGAGGGAATGGGGCATTTGGCCTGACTGGAACGCGTTGTCTACAAAGACATCCGATCATTTTGGGAGCAATGGGTCTAATGTTGGGGAAAAGTGGACATTATAGTTGACCTGAGTAGGTGTGCACTCCAAAGTTACACAAAATCTCCCAGCCCAGCAGTTTTTGTGGAAGTCGCTCGCACTTTCACAGGAATGCTTATCTTGTAATGGTCAAGATCAAACAAACCAAACTGAGCCTGTGCCCTGTGCCATCTGATCTACTGTACATAGGTCAACAATAGGTTACTAGTGCATTTTTGTTAAAGGGATAGCTAACTTTTAAAAAGCAGACAACTACTGACGACTATATAGTATAAACTGAATTACTCCTGTGTCCCAGTGGACTTATTTCATTATCATCAGTGTTTTTAAGAGATGAACTACCTCTTAACTAGTGGAAGTTCAAACAGCTAAGCCGACAAACACCAAAGTGTAAAGGCTTGCCTTTCTGTAGGGGTCTGTAGCTGTATCCCTGGGCCTGAGCATATGTGCTGTCATGTACAGAAACTGGCAGGGAGTTCTGTGGCTAATACCGCCTCTGATAGCGGGTAGTGTAGAACCAGCCCCATGTGGAATGAACACATTAGTCTAGCTGATCCCAACCCATATGGCTAATAACTCTACCCGAATCCTCTTAACTGCTCCCCTCAGAACAATTTTAATTTCCCCCATAATCCCATTCAAACGAGCCAGGGCACTGCGGGGGCCACCAGAAGGCCCCGAGGGTGTTCTGGTCACTTCCGTTCCACACAGGGGCCTGGAGATAAGGCTGCTGTCGGAGAGGAAGAATAAGAGGAGCTTATGGAGAATGCGGCAAAGGAGCAAGTAGGGTAGGGGCATCACCTGAAAATACTCCGTTAGCATGTAGGTGCTGGGAACTACTGAAAGAGGACCAGACCCGAAGTTGCGAAGAATGTTGAAATAGATATACTGGTGAAGGCACTGATAAGGCACTAATCCGCATTTCTGCATGAAAGGATCGAATAGACTTGGGAGTTGAAAAGAAATCCTTAAGCTCCAGGTAAAAACATCGCAACCAGGGTCCCAGCCCCGGTCCATGGACTGGCTGGGCATGGCTGAGAGATTTACTTAATCTCAGGGGGGCGCAGAAAGGGGTTCACCGAAAAACCAACTGCCACAACTCTGTTTGCCTGCTTCTTTTGTTCTGCGAGCACTTCAGAATGCCCATGCATTTTCAGAACGCCCATGAAACTGACAAATCACAAGCGAGCTTTTCTTACGGATGCTCTTTGACCAAATCCATTGCTCTGCGGCAGCAGGCCAGGCTGGAAATGCCACAGACCCAGACAGACTCTAAAGCAGCCCCAATCCCCACGCTGCTCTGGCATGGGCTACCGGGGGGGGAGAGAGGGCCATTATAATACAGCTGCCAGCACGTTGTCCAAATAGTGCCTCTTCATTTGGATGACTCAGTTAAAAAATATTACTCGATATCAACTGTTGACCTTCTAGTCAATCCAGGTGACTCCCCCCTCCTGCCCAAAAAAAAAGGCCACCAACGACATTTCAGTCTCTGTAAGATGTTTCTATAAATTATGTTCTACTACAATTGGGGAAGAGGAGTTGTTGTATTATTTTATTATCTTTTATTACTATTACTATCTACTTTCTATAAAGTTTTGGCTCTTGTAAGGGGAAACCAGGCCAGCTGAGAAATATTCAGTCCACTCACTACTCCATCCTGTCTGTCGTTTCGAAGGTGCTGACGTTAATAGCTTTTTAAAATCTGCAGGCCCACTGTATGTCTGATAAGGAGGAGGACAGTGCACAGCCTAGCTACATCATGACCCGTGAGGCAAACTGCAGAGTGGCCGTGAAACTCACTGGCTGGAACCCATTATAGTTTTCACTTGTGAACGTACAGAACCCACGATGTATCGATTTGACATAAAAGCAGAGAGATGGGGAGGGGGGTGTTTGCGGTCCGTGCCCCTCTATGGTCTGGGAAGAGCCATGTGGTGAAGTGTCGTATGGTGTCACCCCACATATTGTCCCCTCGTTTCAGCAGTTGAATGTGTTCCTGCTGCGAACACTGGGACACCTCCTCAGACGCATGGCTGCTACTCACAGTCTGCAGCTTTTCTCTACTCTGCTACACCCGATCAGGTTCACTAAGACGCCGCCAATTACCTAAAGGGACAGATGAGGGGTGCCGAAGTGCTGAAAAAGACGAAACCACTCAGGCAACGGGGAAGAACAGCACATGCCGAGCAAAAAGCACGCAAGATTCAGTGCGGAGTTTGATTGCCTCTGCTCTGTGACAGTTTGCTGCTTCAAGGGATGATTAAATACAGGAAGTGGAAATCCTACCCCATTAAACTGTGTGCATCCACAACTTCTTCTCTCCAACAATGAGCGCCAGAGACATTAATTAAGGGACCCCTATCTGCGCATCATAATTGTGGGCCTCAAAGGACTCCGTAAGCCATGTTCAAAAAGAGGCCCAGAGACATCATTATCTCCGGGAGAAATGAAAGAGCCGATCAGATATGCCGCCCCCCGTCTCGTCATCCCTGTTGGTAGTGGGAAAGCCGTTCTAGGTGAGAATGGAATGGGCCTATCCTGTCGGTGAGGAGTGCGAAGATCGGGCCTGCCCCCTTTCCTGTGAGACGGCCTCTTAACCTATTGCCTTGATATGTGAAACGCTGGATTATTAGCACGAGATCAAAGGGAAGACTCATTGTGAGGGGCTTCGGCGTTCGTCACGGTCTCACAATCCACCCAGTGAGAGTGAAAGCGAACTGCACTGAAATCTGATCATGGGCTTACAAATCAGCCCAGAAGCACTGCGCCGAGCTCAGAGCCAAGAGCGTGAGTGAACGCGGAGGCTCGAGCGGCGCTTTAAACAAAGCTCGTCTGGTGTTGGGCAAACAGGGGGCTGCCAAGCACCGGCAGGTACGCCATATGTCCGAGGAAAACTGTTTGATTTTTCCACAGCGGAGCCACAAAAACATGAGAAGTGAGAGAGAGAGAGAGAGATAGAGAGAGCGAGAGCGAGGGAGGGAGAGAGGAGGAGAGAATGGAGCAATCAACAACTCCGATAATCTGAGCTGAAACTAAAGGAAGAAGAGGTAGACGTGGAGGTGTGGAGGGAATGTTGTCAGTCTGTCTGTCGACAGACCTGTCTGTACTCTCAGTGGTGAATCCTCTTATTCAGAGCACTCTGCTCACACTGACCTGCACCACGGGCCATATTTAAGTCATGTGATTACTGGGGTGCAGGATCAGGGGCCTTGCCCATCAAACCTTTTCATATCTACTAGCAAACACATGTATGTCTTGATGGAAGAAAGCCAAGGCTGATCTGAGCTCAGCACTTAATCTGAAAAATTTACATTCAGACCTAATAGGAAAAACAGTCCATATGCAATTAACAAATCATCAACTAAATATAGAGTACTACCTTGATTCTCTATGTTAAGTAGGACAAAAAACCTTAACATCTGTAGGATTTCCTGCACCTCTGATTATTATATTTGTTCTGTTGGTGTGAGCACAGAACAGGAAGAGAAACACTGGAAAGCAAACCTCTGCCGCAAAGACTCAACACAGTACAACACAGTGCAGCTCAGCACAGTCATATGCTACTGTTGTCCCTGGAAACGGGAGGGGGACCCGATACTGAAACCCTGTCTTCCGAGCAGAACCCTGGGTGTGGGTCGCCAGGGGTGCATCAGCAGGGGTGTGGCGTCAACATGTGCAGGTCTCATTGACATTGAGTGAGCTCACTCAAAGTGCTGTCATCATACAGCCATGTGAATGTGAATGAAAGACGCACATTAAAAGAGACGTACATTGTAAACACTTCAAAATTCTGAGATTGATTGTATATCGGGGTTGGCCTGAAGAGTCTAATCCAGATGTGTGGATTCCCTCCTCTTACATACCTACTAAACCTGGAAATTACACAGCGAGTTGAACCAGACTGGGTTCCACTCTAGATCTCCATGACTGGTGCTGGGAAGCTATGTTGCAGACACGGAGAAGAGTCTCTCAATGTTCTGACTGTAAATGAGGATAGCTCTAGAAGACCCAGATCTATGTGAGGAAAACTAACCATGGTAGGTCTACATAAGCAGATGCAGTTCTGGTATGTTTCATCGAGGTTAGGTGTACTTGCTGTAACAGCTCGGAATCTAGGTGAGGAGAACCAACTCTGGAAGCCATGGGTCTATTTACAAAGAGTCGAGCAATCAAGATGTGTAATTTGTTGAAATTAGGATAGCTAACTCTAGAAGGTCTGAATCTGGGTGATTGGAGATTTGGAGATAGGCTTCCAACTAGGGTGATTGGAGCTAGCTGTTTGAATTGAAGCTAGTAGAGACTCTATTAAGACTGACTCTGAAAGTAGCGCAGGCAGTGTTTGGGTTGAGTGTCTGCAGTGTGGGTGGACAGGCAGACACACAGCACACAAAATGATGAATGTGCTGCTGCTCTTTCACATCATAGCATTATTGTATCCACGGTGAATCCGCTGATATGAATCACAGCGGCATATGCGCTATCTCGCGTGTCGGAGTTGGGCGGTGCAGGTGGCTGCACAAATGAACTACACTTTTCAGTTGAAGCCGAGGCATAGATATTTCAGGGCTCTAACATAAGGCTTCAGAGAGAGAAGGAGGTTGGGAGTGTGTGTGTGTGTGTGTGTGGGGGGGGGGGGGGGGGGACAGGTGCAATATGAAACGACTTAGACATCTAAAAGGAGATGAGGGCGAAGGATGGAAATAGACCCAGCCGGAAAAGTGAAGGGCGCACAACGCAGCGTGGAGGGGAGAGAGACAGCAGAGGGAAGTAGAGAGAGTGAGTGGGAGAGAGAGAGAGAGAGAAAGAGAGAAAATTTATACGGGGCTATACGTGAGAGTGAGCGCATGAGAGAGTAAGGAGCGAGGGAGCAAGGGAGAGTCATGAATAGGAGAGAAAGAGTTAGTGAGGATAGAAGGGCTGCTGTGGCAAACATGGGTAAAGCAGAGGAAAATTATGAAGCAGAGAACGTTGATCAGGGAGAAAACCTGCAGGGAAAAAAAAAATCCCCATTTAATTACATATTTTTACAATGCAGTAACAAATTACCACCATGTCAACCCAAATGTTCTTTCAGTCTCAGAGAGCAACACAGGCACGTTTATGAAACTACCCAGAGCAGAGCATGAGAAAACAAATTATGCCATGTTATGTTCATGTTGTCAAGAATTGACAGAGGACACAGTTGAGCAATTAACCTCACCCGCCTACACACAAAGATTGGGTCATCGTCCAAATAACGCTCACTCTTTCCGTAAACAAAAGGAGGTGTAGCACTTCACCAAGGTGAACAGAGGAAAGTCGCTGATCACTCCTCCTGCTGCAGAACACTTCCTTCTCACTTCTCACTCCCACTCACATTTACACACCTGTCTTTACCTGACTTCACTTTTTCATGTACTGTACTTTAGCACACCTTTACCCGACATTCGGTGTGTGTCAGCGCTCAGTTCATGCAGTGCAACTACACCAATTTCTTACTGGGCTTTCTGCTCTTCCACACAGTTCACTTATCCAGGAGTCATTTTCATAACACGGTATATTCTAATAATAACTAGAACTTTTGCTTCTTTTTGTTTCTGTCATCACCGTTGACAAGCAACCTACACAAATAAGAAGTGCGAAAATCACTGCCAAATCACTGTGTTAAACTGATGTGTGAAACAGTGTCGTGTAAGCACAGGGAAGCGTGTGTGCACTGAAAATGCCAGTGTGCAGCTGTAAGGCTGTTTAATGGAAAAGCGCATATGCTATGTGTAGATGGCCAGTATCAGGACTGCAGTGCAGGGCTCCCTGAGAGAACGCCTGTGTAGATTAGCCCTCGGTTCCGGGCCAACCCCACATAACGCCGTTTAACAACCAACCAGTTAAAGCTCCATAACACATGACCTTTGCGAGCCTAATGCACCCATATTAAAAAGGATTTACCGCCCGCTCCTTTTATATTTATGGGGACAGCAAAAGGCAGCTTTTACCAAAATCTTTAAAACATATAGCAAACCATTCAGGGGTCTTCTCAGTCAGAGCAGAGAGTTGTCATAATCCTTACACCCAGCGCTGTACGCAGCTTAGACTTTAGTATATCACGGAAACATTTATTCGCTCTGCTCACACAGCAGAGCACCTTTGCCCGAACATTTTCCAAATGGTAAGATGCAGACTGAAGTCAGCACTACTGGCTTGGATAAGCTAAGGGTATATAACCTTACACAGTCGCACAGCATCGACCTGTAAATGGCTTCCAATGAGTTCTATGGTTCATATAATAATTATCATACCAGTGAGTGGCATTTCATTATTCCCGCAAAGACTTTGTGGCAAGTTGCATTCAGTGATGCATTGATTGTTAGCTAAATGCATCCATACTACAGGTACCTCTCATTTAAAAGCAAGAGGCACACATCAGATGTGTGTGAGTGTGTGCGTATGTGTGTGTGTGTGTGTGTGAGCATTCCAACTGAGCATTCCAAGAGGCCATAAGTATAGCAATCTCCTCTCCTCTGCCATGCAGGAGGCTGTAGTCCAGCTACGGACACACCGACGCTTAGCAGGCATGTCCGAACAGAGGGGCAAAAGGTAGCTGATGTGTTCCAGCAGGCAAGAAAGCAGAGGTGGCAGACTTCAGTTCGCGGATGATAAATGACGGGGCTGCCGGGCCGTCGTCACTCGGCTTTCTTCCTCTCTCCTTCCAGTGTGTATCCTGTTTGACATATTCTACAGTCTTAGAAGTGACTTGTGTTTCTGCGCGAACTCTCTACATTAGCTTTCATTCTCCAGGTGCAGGTATGCCGCCAGTCAGTCACTGAGACGCACTTTCAAAGCAGGCATGCTTGACTACTGAGACAGGATCGGCTGAATGTCACACTGAGTCAGGTTAGTCATGCCACTCAGTGGCTATATGTAGAGCAGCAAACCAGAGCCAGTATCAGCGTACAGGCAGAAACTGCCACCCCGCACCTCTGTCTACACCCAAAACAACGGCAGAGGACTTCAGAGCTCGAAATGATGGCTTGTACCTCGATTCTCATACAGTGCTTGATCTGTGATCTGCAGCCCAGCAGTGGAGAAAAATCATTGTTTTCAGTGACATTCAGTGACCTTATATAATTTGATGGAGATTGAAAGCTCGAGCTGTCAGTCAAGCTAAACAAGCATGCCCATGTGTTGTACGGAACTGCCGCGTAATTAGAACAGGGATGGGTGACACATTAAACTCAGTGCTCAGAATTCAGAATATTTAACAATGGGAGGGAAAAAATACCCCAAAGGACCCGCCCAGCCGAGCAGCAGCATTGGATCCGCCCTGAGAGCGTTATTCAAGAACAGGTGCCAGCTTGATATCGCAGTGCATCCAAAACCACCCAAATCCCAACCAAAGCCTTCAGTAGGCAAGACAGTAGAATTCTGCACCACGTTTAACAAGGGTGGCAGAGAGGGAGTGCTGTTTTGGAATCAGCTTTGCCTTAATCCTGATTTCAGATCTCTCTCTCTCTCTCTCTCTCTCTCTCTCTCTCTCTCTACCTCCCTCGCTCTCCCTCCTTCTCTCCCGCCCCCGCCCCTCGTCCTACCCTCTCCCTCCACTCCTCCTTCTCATTCCTCTCTCTCTCTCTCTCTCTCTCTCTCTCTCTCTCTCTCTCTCTCTCTCGTGCCTTGGAGGATTTTGTCAGTAGGTGTCTCTGCATGCCTGCACCTGGGAATCGGGGCAGGGCTCTTGGGAATCACGCAATAGCAGGAATTCAACAAAGCTGATCTCACCCCCCCCCCCCCCCCCCCGACAGCGACAGGCAGCGCAGCATGGGCTATGTGATCTCACAACCTACTCTGACCAGAAACATAAAGAGGGTGTGAGGACAAAGGAGAGAGGGATGAAGAGAATGAGAGAGGCAGACAAAGGGAATGAATGAACGAGGGCAAAAGGGAGGATAAAAAAGGAAAGGCAGAAGGAAAGTGCTTTGGAAGAGTGCTGTGGAGGAGTGCTGTGGAGGAGTGCTTTGGAAGAGTGCTGTGGAGGAGTGCTGTGGAGGAGTGCTTTGGAAGAGTGCTGCGGAGGAGTGCTGTGGAGGAGTGCTTTGGAAGAGTGCTGTGGAGGAGTGCTTTGGAAGAGTGCTGTGGAGGAGTGCTGTGGAGGAGTGCTTTGGAAGAGTGCTGCGGAGGAGTGCTGTGGAGGAGTGCTTTGGAAGAGTGCTGTGGAGGAGTGCTGTGGAGGAGTGCTTTGGAAGAGTGCTGCAGAGGAGTGCTGCGGAGGAGTGCTGTGGAGGAGTGCTTTGGAAGAGTGCTGCGGAGGAGTGCTGTGGAGGAGTGCTGTGGCTCACTGCCACAGCTGGGCGTCTGAGATTTAGGGGAACGCTTTGAGGAAGCCCGTGCCGCATGGCCATACTGCAGTCCGTCTACTGCCCCTGCAGAATCTACTTCCAGTGCAGCCTGAGCACAGCAACAGCCCTTTTCGGCCCTGTCAGGGGGTAAACGTGACAGGTTCTTATTATGGGCTGAGTAGCAGTAATGCTTTCAAGTTTCTGATCGTGAAGGTGAAAAGGTAAAACTGAGGCAAAGCCACACATGACCTGCAATCACGCTGATGACGTTGTTGTCGTTAGTGGCATTGTAGTGAGCAGCGTGTTTCTGTAAGTGGGCTTCATTAACATGCACTTGCAGAATAAGCTGCCTTGACTTATACTGTGCGTAACTTGTGTGATGATATTTAGCGGAGGAGATGGCGATTCAGGCTTGTCTTATTACAAAGAATAGCAGAGGAGAGAAGTGTGTCACATTCAATCAGCCTTGACACAGCAGCGTGGCCCGGTCCCATGATGGCCTCAAAAGCCAGAATACACACACGCACACATACAAAGAGAGAGTGAGAGAGAGAGAGAGAAAGAAAGAAAGAAAGAAAGAAAGAAAGAAAGAAAGAAAGAAAGAAAGGAGGAGGGAGAGAAATGGGATGGGGTGAAGACTCAACAGCGTTTAATTAGAAGGGATTTTGCACCAGACTAGATGAAGTATGCTGAATTTGAAATCTCACCCTTTATTTATTTATTTTTTTCTCGTTCACTATTTATTCTGCTCCTTATTGTCTATATTGTTAATATTCTGGTGACCGTTGTCGGCCAGAAGAGGACGGGCCCCCCCCCTTTGAGTCTTGGTTCTTCTCAAGGTTTGTTCCTCATTCTCTAGGTTTTTCCTTTCCACTGTCGCCCTTGGCTTTCACACTTGGGGGTTTGGACTTGGACATTTGTAAAGCTTTGTGACAAAATCTGTTGTAAAAAGTGCTATATAAATTTTTGACTTGACTTATCTGTGAATGAATGATGTAAAAATCACTTCTTCAACCTGGACATCGCTCATCTACACAAGGCCTTCGCTGGAATCTCAGACAATCTCACACCTTCCGCACAATCTCAGACAATCTCAGGTCCTCTCTGGAATCTCAGATAAATCTCACACCTTCTCCAGAATCTTGGAGGATCCTCCCCACCACTGTCGCCCTGAAGCCTTCTCGTTCCTGGTCACTGAGCACCTGAATGTGAAATGAAGTGAGCCTGGCTTGAGGTGACTCCACCCCAGCTCCCACTCACTGTAGCTCGATTTACACCTGCTTGAGCTTGCTGGGAAACCAAAGGCCTTGGGGCCATGCTGAAGATGTACTCACTGAGAAAGCAGCAACATGGCTCTGGTTAGTGTCCACATGGAGCACATGTAGGCACTTCCATGACAATGTTCTGGACATCTCCCTTACCACACTATGCCCTCAAAGCACTGTGGCTGCGAGCTGTATTCCTGGCACTCCAAGTTGATCCGGTATTTTCAAACAATATTCAGTGACCTGACTGCGAAATCCACGTGTCCTAGTCCGGCCTGCTAATCCCAAACATGTGTGAGCACAGATAAGCAGCCAGTGACGAAGGAGACAGCAGGACGTGATTAGTCGCAACGTCTCTGCAGCGTAATCGCAGATCGATCCGACACTCCGCGCGCACTCGGTCCCCCTTAAGCGCTTGACGCCACGCGAGGCCATAAACGACCCTGGCTGGTTACGGCTCCGCCTTCGGCTGGGGCCCCTCCCTCCATCCCCACCCACAGTCCACCCGACTCCACTCACAGTGGTCCGTGGTCACTGTCGACTGCCGCCCGTCAGCCGCATGCTCCACGTGCAGCCCCGCGGGAGTCTCGGGTGTGACATTTCTAACAGGCAGCGCTTCATAAAACCTGATCCATAGCATGCCGTTATGAGACAAACGGGCGAGACGAAGGAGCTGGCCGGCGGCGGCGGAGTTGACCACGGTAACGGCACAGGACATATTTCACCAGCATAAGCACAAGGGCTGGTCACCGTGCTTCTTCTGCCACAGAAGAACCGGAGGGATGTGTCACTACCCATTATGAAGACAGAAGGGTCCTTCATAACAGAGGCGTAAAGTGTCCCAGATGAATGATGTTACATGTCTCCATCCCGCACTAATATTTATATGAGCAGATATTAATGAACACAAACACAAGCAAACGAACACACAATCTTAAACAGGATTAGTGTGTGTGTGTGTGTGTGTGTGTGTGTGTGTGTGTGTGTGTGTGTGTGTGTTTGTGTGTGCATTTGTGTTTAGTGCAGCTAGCAGAGATGCAACCAAAATGAGGGGCAGGAGGTGTGTTCAGGGGCCGGGCTGAGTATGTGAATGGGGCGGAGCCAGTGCCAGTCCTCCACCACTCTGGCACACTGGTGCCTGAAGCTCCATGTCTCTGAGCTTACTCTCAACATGGACTCCATCGCCTGGTAACTGTTATCAAAGTAGAAGAAGGGAAATGAGCAGGAATAATGGAAAAGTGATTGGACTGTGATTGGGGTTGTGAGGGTTCTAGTCTCCAGAAAGGCAATATAAACAAAACAAGCTGATTGGCTACAGTGGAGATCACTTCCTTAGCATGCAAATTAGACTCACAGCTAGGATTACCAGCCTAAAACAGAGGACAAAACCTCTGCCACAATGCAAAGACAAATGATCAAAAATATTGCGTGCATCAACAAATACATAGGCACTAAATACAAGTTAATAAATGTTCTACCCCTCTAAAGAGAAACATTGAAGAGATGCGGTCTCATACCAAATAGCCGAGTGGCTTGGTAGTGAGCAGTGGGAATGGTTCTGTTTGCCACACACATGTTCATTAGCTCCTGTGCCATTGCACTGGGACATCGTGGTCCTTGCAAACAACGCAGGGCTTAATTAACTAACAAAAGCCTCTCCCTCTCCCCTTTTAGTGAGTTTTCCTGAGGTTTCAGCACTCCAATGCAAACAAAGGATCAGTGAGGAGGGGCTGCAGAGACGGACTAGCTGGACTAGCTCAGAGAGAGAGAGAGAGAGAGAGAGAGAGAGAGAGAGAGATAGAGAGAGAGTGATGTTTAAAGAGAGGTTGCGAGAAGAACCGTCCCTGTGTCTCTCTCGTTCTCTGGCATGCGCTGCCAGAAGAGCATGCTGCCAGCCTGATCCCAGGAGGTGTGGGATGGCAAGCCTGGCTCAAATGTGTCTAATGTGAGATAAGCTGTTGGGATGAAGCTCTGGAGGCTCTACTGAGGATCACGCTGCCTCCATCTCTCCCTCTTTCGTGCTGTCTGTGTCCTCTTCAGATTAAGTCAGTTGTGGGGGGGGGGTGGGGGGGGGTTGGACTCACACATAGAAAGCGGGCATGACAGACCGCCACAGCTCAGCAAGAGAGAAAGAGTGCGAGAGATAGGGGCGGGGGAGTTACGGACAGATAGATAGATAGAGAGAGAGAGAGACTGCAAACATGCTGATTAGCTTCTTTCACTGTTTATATATAGATACTTGTATCCAAATCCAATAAATACTGGACTGGACCGGCGTCCCATTTGTCTGCTGACTGCTCTGGAGCCTCAGAGACGCCATCAGCCGCTGAGTGTGTTTCCGCCAGCCTCCTCCCAAAGACACTGTAAGGACGAGCTAACCCACAGCACTGAAGGACTTGAAAAAGCAGGAAGAAAAGGCCAAGTGCAGATCTGAGCGCTCTGAGGCATTAGCTCTCCACAGGAATACTTATGTAAAGATGAGTAGCCTGCAGAGGAGAAAAGAGAGACAGACAGGGGAAGAGAGACGGCTGTCTGTTGCCTGACCCAGCTATTTCAGACTTGCTATTGAAGTGAAAAGCATTTCATCTCTCTGGAGAGGAGACCCATGGAGAAGAAGAGATGGAGGTAAGCCAAAAACAAGCCAATGCCGTTGGTGGACGTAAACACCGCCTTGTGCTCCTGTCTTCCCTCCGGCCCCCAGTGCACATCCAAGATTGCCTCTTAAGTTCGATACATAAAGTGTTTACAGTGTTGGCTGATCGTTAAAAACCAGTTTCATTTTCTTGCCACGCTAGGAATGTTTAACTGCTGTGCATGCCCTACAAAGACTGAGTATCACTTCACAAACTGTATTTGCTGAATATGTCAGAATTGCTTTGCTGGAATCGGAGAACATTAAAACCTGTTGAATGAAGTCGAATGAATCTGAAAATGCTAATCTGAAACTTCGCCTCACACGCAATCAGAACTCCCCTGTGGTGACATGTGACTCCCTGCTATGTGCTGATTGGCTGAGCTCCAGAAAATTGCGCTTCCTTCTGCAGTGTCACACTGAACATCCAATTTCACATCCTAGTGCATCACAATGCTCCAAGCGAATGCAGACAGAACCTCACACTCTCAGAATAACACATCGGCAAAAAAAAGTCCAGTGCTGATCCTTGTTGCTAGTGCAGTAACAATGAGATGCTGTATTAGAGCCCACCGGTCAACTGAACGCATGGATGCTAGTTCTGAGTGAACAGGACGGCTGTCAAGCGTCCACAGGTCATCATGTAATAAGGTTTCTCACTCGGGATTCTGTCATTTGCCCGCCTGTGTTGGTCCACAACACCAGATGTGTTTATATACACATTTCTTGTTTTTGTGTCTGATGATGTTTTTGTGGCCCCATGAACAGACAGGAAGCAGAAGTTAAGCAAATCCATAAGTCATCACTTTGTAATCAAGCAGCTATTACGCATATGCACACAGTTATTTATACGAGCTACACATTATGTGGTACATCTTGGCAAGTTTCATTAAGGAACTGCTCAGGGCTTCTGTATGGCATGAGGAAGGTCATATGCATCTTTAATCAGTCTGAAACGGGGCAGCACACCTGTGCGATGAGCATGCGGGACCTGTATATTCAGGCCTCTGGTGGCTGAGTTGTGGCAGTCCGGCACGCCGAACAGGAAATTGTCACACTCCAGGGACCATGTATCTCACACCTGTGCACCTGTCCAAAACCCGCAATGCTGCTAAGTTCTCTCTTATTCTCTCTCTCTCTCTCTCTCTCTCTCTCTCTCTCTTTCTCTCTCACTCACTCACTCACACACACACACACACACACACACACACACACTTGTAAATGGTTCTGTTGTGAAAGTAATTTATGATCTCAAATTCTGAAAATGTGTCTTAGATAGTCTTAGAATGGGCAAGCAGTATATTATCAGAATCACATGCTTTAGTCCATGACATCAACAATCACATTCAATATAACAAATTCTTTATGATAGAAATACCCAGGGCAGAGTCACCATGAGGAGGCATAGAGACTGCAGACAAAACCATGTAAACACATATGATGCTTATCAGACCAAGTATATCTCTAATAACACAGCAAACAGTACTGATCTGTGAGCAAGTCAAAACATCCCCTTAATGGCATCATATAATAAAAATAAACAGCAATCGAATATTACACAACCAACAAATCAATGCGGCATTTCCTAACACACAGTTTAATTTAATCTAAGAAGGATCTAATTGCATCACAGGACAAACGCTTCAGCCAACAGAACAAGCAATATCTAATCTAAAATATTTAAACAGCTACAATAAAGGATGCATTCTAAATATCTGACAAACAACGAGACAAACAAAAAACTGTCAGGACTATTGTTGTGACGTTCACAAACTCCACATGCATCACCTTGTGGAGAATCGGCTAATTTTTGATTTCAC
This sequence comes from Electrophorus electricus, assembly GCF_041902795.1. Lineage (NCBI taxonomy): Eukaryota > Metazoa > Chordata > Actinopteri > Gymnotiformes > Gymnotidae > Electrophorus > Electrophorus electricus. The sequence continues at coordinate 6,952,999 of NC_137517.1, forward strand.
ACATCTTAGATTAATGACTGGTGGCCTGCCAAGAATTCAGTGTTCTCCAACATATCACCCACATCACTACGATTGTCGTTTCCAATGTCCTCTCTAATGTCTGCCGTTTTGTCCAGAGGTGCAGCCACCTAGACTGAAGCTGGTGGCATAAGCATTTATCAGCAAACCCCAGTAAACCCCAGTACTGAGCTGCCATCCATGACACCAAGGAAGCTGGACAAGCTTTTCACTGTGAATTTTCCAGCACAGTCAAAGAAAAGAGCCCTACACCTCCAGCCAACAGACAAATCCTGTTTAACAAGGAAAGCCATTTCATTCCAACACAGGAATGAGTCAGGGTACGGAAAAGCCTGCGACCATCAGTGGGCATGAAGAGAACAGGGAAAGGAATACCCCGGAGTGCTCTTCCAATCAACACACTTTTCCCTCCGTTAAGTGTGGCACCCGACAGAAGGACGCACAAAAGTAAAAAATTCTGAATGTATGTGTAGCCTGGGATTTGGGCTATTTAGGGGTCCTTGGGGATCATACCTTGGGGAGAGGCAAATGCATTGTGTGGCATCCATGTGAATGCCCAAGGAAAGCACAACAGTGATGTTTATTCTGTACAAGAAAACAACTGAAGTTTCCCAAATGCCCAGAGTTGGCATTTTACTTTATAACATCTGTTTAAAAAAAAAACATCAAATGGTTTGAATGAAGATGTGCAGGACAGACAGAGCATTTAATTCTGGTCACGCAGGTGAGTTGTTTACCCCCTACAGAGCCTTTTTCTGTCCACACTCCATTACTTCCCTTTGTTACAATCACAATACAAACACACACACACACACACAAATATATACACACAAACACAAACACACACACTTCAGCAGCAATGATGGTCATAGTGATTGCAGGCCTGATGCAACATGTTGTAAAGGAAAAACACTTTGAAACCTTAAGTATAAACAAAACTGCCCTTCTCACAGCAGAATCGGTGTGGCCATTCTGTGGTTTACTGAGCTAGACACTAAGGTGTTTGCCTCTGTGTTTTATTAAGCTAGGAGCAGCACCAGCATCACAGCCTCTGTCAGTGTTAATTAGAGCTACTTACAACAAGCCCAGGCCAGTCTCATGCCCCCAGTGTTTTGTGTATAAAAGGCAATGGCATTGATTTCCAAAGATTCATATTACTCAGGGGTGAGAAAACCATTAGAGGAAAATCACTGGACGAGAAAGCACTTGTGTGAATTGTCAATACATCTAAAAAGAGCTTAGGCAAACAGTCACTAGCTTCAAAAACAGTCAAGACATTCTACTCCTACTTAATAAACTCCTGGGATGAGTATGGGTCACACAGTCCACCGCAAACAGGCATGTCACCTTTGTGCTAGATGCAAATGGAATCAGATGCCCAGCTGCTACTGAATGGGTTTAATTTTTTTATTGAAGGAGTCTTCATGCAGTTAAAAACTATTTTTAATATCAGTGATGTTGCTGAACACAATACAATCTTCCGGCTGCTTTTCATATTTTAACTGTGTTCAAGCTGATTTTAAAGTGAAGGTAAAGCTGTATCACAGGTATACAACACGTTGGGAGCACTTTAACGCCCCCCTTAATTTTGTGGCGAGAGCACCTGGACACGCCTCCTTTCCAAATAGCCCCGCCCATTTCATTATCCATCAGCCAATCAGCTAAAATTAATAATTGTATAACAAGGTGGGGTTTGCTTCTGTCACTAAAGCTTCTGTATAACGTTTATAGTGGATGCCTCCAATCAGATTCACTGCACAGTAAGTCTGTACCATGTCCAGATACTCACATGGAAGGAGTGGACACTTGTGAAACCTGGTCCTGTGACACATTACCTGACAAGCTGCACCACAGCTATGAACGTTCTGGAGACAGAATGTTCTGATATTATATTTTAGCATGCTAGAAAAAACAACAACAGTCTTTTAAAGACAATATTTAGAGTAATTATATGAATGAATCAAATAACATGGCCGCGTGGATCTGCGATTATAACTATCCCAACGGGATTTTCAGTGGAGAGAAGATCACGTATTCTAAATACCAGTATTTACAGTCTGCCATAACATTACTGTTAGAGGAACATTTAAACGAATAAAACAACCATGCACTATATCTTTCTTTATACCCATACACTGCTAGGCTGATGAATAGTCAAATTATGCCCTCTGCATTCTAGCAAACAAAGATAATCGCTCTCTGATGGTGTCTGTGCCCCTCGTTTCAACAGCTGCCAAAAAAGACACTGTTTATGTCTCTTTTTCCCCTTTGAACATTAAAGCCCTTGTGGGATTTACGGAATTTTTACTAAAAACATTAAACCTGTTAAATAAATTAATAGAGCGTTATCATAAATCTTGCTGGTGAAGAATTCTTTTGTTCTTTTCCCCGTGCGCACACAACTGCATCCAGGCAAAGGTAATAAAACCATTCTCCCGAATTCGGAGATCTAAAGATTAATTAAGCTACATTAGTTTTATGGAGATGACATTCGTCAATCACACCAAGAAATGCAGGCTGACTCGAAAATATGATTACGCTCCTACGACTTGCCTGTTTTATGAACGATCAACCGGATTTAAACGTTATGTTATCAAGTCGTTTCTTTCTGTCTCAGTGTAGCAGGACACCGGGCTGGGTAGAAGCCTACCGTTGCTGGAGATATGATTCTCCACCTCCGCGTATCCACCTTGTCCGATGGAGGCACTAAGTTGGATATAGAGTCCCATATAATGTAAACTCCCTAGAATGACTCCAAACGCGCCCATCGCTTTTGCTAGTGACCACTTTCTGGCATTAGGTGAAAGGAGTCTTTGAAGGCTAGATCCAGGTAACGTGAGGATTTATAGGTGGCTTTTCAAAGCAGTTCCTTCTTAACACGAGTCGTAGCCGCGGAATGAGGAGGTCGTGTTGCAGTCGCCCGCTGATGCCGGTGGATGCTTCATGCGCTTTGCGTCTCACTGCGAGGAACTCTCGGGGTCCCTCGAATACGGCGGAAGAATACAATCATGAATCGGGTGTGCCTCGGTTGGCATTAATGAATATCAGTAATATATAATTACCCTTTCTAGAGGTTTTGAATGTTTTTTTTTTTTTACTTCAGAAAATATAAACTATTATCTTCACACAATATAGTCATATGTTTTGTCATACCTTAAATTTTTAGAACCAACATTTGGTCTGAATTGGAAAAGACTGACCATAATACGAGTAGCCTATTGTTTTTGGTAATGCAACCATGTGCATATATGCGAGTCTTTTCTGATTCATATTTCAGTTTCGTTTTTGTTCAGCACCATGGACAGCGAATCTTAAAGCCTGTCAGCAAATAAAAGCTTCCCTTCAGTTTTCCTAATAAAGACCTGAAGAATCAGATTTTTACATTTTTTTTCCCCATACATGGATTTTCTACTTAAAACGCAATCACGTATACCCGCATGTCTACCAAATCACGTACGCACTTTTCTATTTGCTACAGTAATGCCTGTCAAACACGAAACGTGCAACGCATAGATTGCCTTAGTTAACAACTTTGCTCTGAGTAATGGCACAGTTTAGTCAAATTATCTCAGGCAAAATGGTGCACGTTACGCGCCTTGTTTTCTTAATACCTAAGAGTAGCCAGTATTTCTGTTACTGGTCACATCGGGCAGAGAGCCATTAGCTTTCTCAAGCCTTATGACTACGCATGAAAGTAACGATGGAGGCACGTCGGAGTGCTTTTATCTTTTCGACCCCGCAAACTTCTGGTAAACTACTTTGTGACGAAACACACAAAAGAACAGAACGACTGCAATGTGACAATTCAGGTACTCGGACGGGTGGAAAATCAATGAAGAACGAATCTTTTTTTTTTTTTTTCCTTCCCCTGAGTGCAGCCATGCCAGCATGGCAGATGGTCGCGACGTGGTTCCTTACTTTAAAAGAGAATCTATTTTAACTAACATTCTTATAACCGTTTTGTTTCAATTTAGCCGTAAAGCGGGAGAGGGAGTAGAGCGCACAAAGAGCTCAACTCAATCACTCGGAAAAGACAATTATTCCAAGCTCTCCGAGCTGTGAAATTACAGTCAAATCACCGTTAGCGCGCTGGTGTCATAATCACTGATATGAGACGCATACCAGGGTACCTTCCCGCCAATTTAATATGCAAATACCGTTATAGGTGATATTTGAAACGGAGCAGATGTTACGCCGCGTGAAGAGCGCCCGCCGACCGGCGGCGACGGTGCCACGGCAACCGCCGAGACAAGAATGATTGGCACGGTGCTATTGCTCCCGCGCACCCAAACACGCATTGCTATGGTAATGACTGTGTCCTTGAAGCGCGGCGGGCGCTCACCCCGGCCCGGTAGTTACCACTCATTTGCATTTCAAGTTTGATGCAGTGGCAATAATGTACGAGCCCGCGCATGAGCACCGAAACTTGCACGTGGCCCCTTTACCGACTCCCTCGCGCTCACTCTGAATTGTTTTTAAATCAGACCGCAACAGACTGATACCTGTGGCTCACTCATTGCATAGAGCCTGCCCAAAGAATCTTATTCTTTTTTTTAAATGCACCTCTCACAAATTTAGAACGGGTGGTGGATTCCCTCATAAGGCCGGTTCCCCTAAAACAAGTGCATCGACTTTGTGAAGGGAAGTCCTGTGTTGTTCTTTCGCCTCACACAGAAAATACTTACCTGTACTTCCTGAATGGAGAAATAGTTGGGATTATAGGCCAAATTCTGTTGAGGTAAATACAAACAGCACATCGTAAAGTCTGACACAAAAGAAAACCTTGACAAGAAAAACCGCTGTAAGCACGCAGCGACCAGCTAACCATCTCCGTGGAAACAGCGCAAAGTGGCGAGGATAAGTGACCTCCAGCGCTATTGAGCGCGTTCGATAATAACGAACACAGCGGCAGCTCCCGCAATAAATACACACCGGTATGAGAGGCCGGGGGAAATTTAATAAACACACAAGCCCCCGAGGGGCGAAGAGAATTTAATATGCCACAAGCGTGGGCCTGAAACGCGGCTGCAGCACTCCACGGAGGATAAAGCTGATGGATAAACAGAAACGCGCCTACAAAAAAACAAGGTAATTCCTCTCGTGGTACAGCAATGAATCGTTATTAAAGATACGGGGGGGGGGGGGGGGGACGACGACAAAAAGTGGTGCCAGCCCTATCTTAAATTGTTCTAATGCAGAATGCTTGGATGAATTTCCTCCATATGTATTCTTGTGAGGTCTCATACATTATCGCCCATAGGTCCTTATTAAACAAAAGGGCTTGATAATTCGGCCATGCTAAAGGACTCGCAAGATACAAACCATGTTATTGCCAAAGGGCACTGCACAAAATAAACACTGAAAAACGATAGAAAGAACAATAGCGACAGAAAAGAACAGAGGCGCTCGTTGTGCGCTTGTTCTTACTAGCTCAGCATGCAACTTATTATCTTAGGAGAGGGTCTGTCTGGCTCATCGCCACTGGGCAAACATTACATTACTGACCATTAAAACCATACAAAGCAGCCCGATCTTGGAGTTTTTTTTTCCTCTCTCTCTCAAAGATCAAGTGGAAAATACAATAAAGTCCTGTTCTTTAACCTGAAGTAATTCTGCTGAAATGCAAGAGTTCATGTGTGAAATTCCACTCCATGGTTTTCACAGCACCACTCGAAGATTCGCTTACAGAAGAACCTGATAAACACCCGAAGAGTTGAGGTACTGTAATTCATAAGGCAACTTATGATCTTTCCAGCAGAACCAAATCGCTTAAGTACTTAAGTCTGTACTAACCCAGTTTACTATACAGTATAGACAATAAAACATGTTCACATTGTAATTGGCATCACCTTTACAAAATTATTTCTCATAAACATGTACCTCCCTTTTGATACAGCAGACCTTCTGTATGTATTCAAGCAAGTTGGTCTGTTTACAGCAAGTGTTCTAGTTTCACAAAAAGGAACAAATTTCCAGACAGTAGACATGGAGTGATGTGAATGTTTTTTCTAGGACATAGTAAACAGAGACTCACTAAATGTAAATGTCAAACGAACTCTATTAAATGACAGACAACTATGACTCGAAGACAACTACTTCTGGAGCAGTGACCATGATGGGATGTTAAACAGATGCTGAACATATGAGACTGCCATGACCTACAAGCACACAGACAATTAAGACCAATTAACACCAAGCACACACACAAGATGTAAAGAACATTTAATTAAACATTAAATTTGAGTTGCTCTCAACCATCTTCATAATAAAGTTCATTTTAAAAATGGCCCAAAAGACAAAATGTTACAAAACATGTCTTCACTGCTGATTAACATGTTTAACTCTCTCATACGATCATGTCAGACCATGGCAGCAAAAGGCATTGTCCAAGGCAATGTGCTCTTCCTTTGAGCTCTGAAAGGGCTGAATGGCTGAAATCAATCCCCATGGAGCCCACTGAAGGGTGTCTTCTCCAGGCTTCTAGCAAAAATTCTTTAGACACTCCAGGAGTCCAATTGCTTGTCCAATTGCTTGACCCCAACCTCTCAAGGGTAACCATTATGAGAAGACATAATGGAAGACTATTTACAGAGGACATTACTGTAAGCCATTCAGCCATTGGTGGTAGGATCCTTGCCTGTGTTCTTATTGGAGGTTTAGAAGTTCTCCAGAAGATCCATGATGCGCTTCTGCTCACTCTGGCGGAACTCCTCGTTCTTGCCATCACCCATGCTTTCTGCGTACTCTGAAAAACAGGAACATGAAAAAAACCACTGCAGGCCACAATGCATAAGTGATCTAATTTCATTTTGTTTATTCCACAACGTGCTGAAACCTAATGCACGCAATTCTACAAGAAGAAAAATCGCATTAAGTTCAAATTATAAATATGATATACAAAGGCGTTATCTCCAACTGCCTGAGTCTGTGGGTTCAAACATGTATTGCCCCAGCACTCTGTACCTGCACGCCTGAGTATAAAGGACTGTCTGCTCCTGCCATTAAAGGTGAATGAGGAAAAGGCATATGCCTGCAGCTGCAGAGTTTTGAGCTGAATGCTAACTCCATGCCTTGTACACAGGGGAGAAATTACATCTTTGTATGTATGCTGGTTGCGTTCCTTAGGTGTCTGAGATCACTACTGGTTGCCACGGCTGATGTGACAACATCCATCTAGTGCATTACTAGACCAGTCAACCTGCAGCTCACTGCTATAAGAAGTACTGGCAAAACCATGTTGGATAAGACACTTATCTATATATGGTCAAACGGCAAATATTTGAAAGAGAATTAAAATTACTAATTTTAATGATTAACTCTAGCATTAACATGGCTGTTTAAATTAACTAGGTTAAGGTTACAACCAAAAGACTGCGATTACAACCAATTTCACTGCGAGTTATACTGTGTATGACTGGTTTATTTTGTCACATACATAAACTTGAAAAGACATTTTACAAGCTGTTAATGTTAACTAATGATTCCTCTGAAATCTCTTCCCTTTCTCATGTTGGTCACTGCATCCATTTTTTTTAAAAACAGGACTGAAAAGATCAACAAATCTACAATCAACTCTTCATCCAACATTTCAAAGACCAAGTATCTGATGGATGCCAAAAAAGACAATTCACAGTGGAAGAAATTATGCAACTTGTGTCCCACTACCTGTAACTGGCATCAGAAGCCAACATACTACATCACACCTCCTTTGCCCCCTGCCTGGCAGCCACTTCTTTGTTTGTCTGCACTGCCAGCATGGATGATGCACAGGGGCTCTGGGGCCTTCAAGAGGTCAAAGGGCAGGTGCACTTGAACATGCACCTGTGTGCATGTGGAAGACACGCACAGAGACGTGCATTCCTGCACTACTTCACCTGCTGCCTTTCCAAACCCTGTTGCCCCTTTGGCTCCCTTTATCATCTGCCACACACACTCCCTCAACCCATGACGCACACTCTCTTCCTTCAAACATTTACTCTTTTCCAACATTTTCTCTTTTCACGCTTCAACATGGTCGTTGATATGCCCACACCATCAATAACTCGCACGCACACGCGCACGCACACGCGCACACACACGCACACGCACACGCACACGCACACACACACACACACACACACACACACACAGAGAGAGCGAGAGAGAGAGAGAAACACTGTGAGTGAGCACTCTTGCTGATGCTGGACAGACACAGCAGGCCCTCTGGGGCAGAGCCATGGTCTATGGTTTGAAGGCAGACTGACAGGGTAATGGTTAGGACAAGGCAGGCGTGGAAACAGTGCTCTGACTGCGCTCAGAATCCCAGCTCAACCTGTGAGAGCAGCAGGTGAAGGATTAAACCAGCTAAAAAGGTTCAATCACCAAGTAGAGGAAAAACTGGCATGTGGGGAGTGCCAACAAAGGAATGCTGGCAATGGTGTCAGGGTGGGGGTGCACATAGCAGAGAATTGTGTTATATTTGCATACTGTATAAACAGAGGCGAGAAGGATAATCCCTGTTTGAGCTCAGAGGTGTTGGACGTGCAACCTTGTGTTCCATGAATTCATCAATACACAGCTCAAGGTCGGTCTCTCTCTCTCTCTCTCTCTCACACACACACACACACACACACACACACACACACACACACGAATGCGAATGGAACAGAGGCCTGTATGGCATGGTAGTTGCTTGAGACAGCACACACTGAGAAGGGGTTGTTGGTGTGGGAGTTATTGGGGTCAGTGCCCAGGGCTTCATGCTTGACCCCTGCCATCACGCTTCGTCATGTTGTTTGATGTAATCTGGCCTGTGCGACCAAAAAAAAACCCCCCCAAAAAAACAAAAAACCATGCACTTCACCCTGACAGTGTTCTGACCAGAGATGGTGTGCTAGCATTCAGAAGCCAGAGGTGCACTGCACACAGGGCAAGACATAGGTGCATTATACACAGGGCAACACACCAGAGGATTTAAGCCTTAAACTAAAAAACATCCTTTGCTTGACACAGTGACCACATGTAACCCCCCCCCGCCCCCCACCACACACTCTCATATATATATATATATATATATAGATAGATAGAGGATAGGATATAGGATGTGTGTGTGTGGGGGGGTTTATATATATTATATGCACGCACACACACGCGCGCGCGCACATGCGTGTACATTGCAGTAAACACCATACAGTGCTGCCCATGCGTTAACACGCACACCAAGGCCCTCTCTCTACCCAGGTCATCGCCGTGCCCCAACATGAACACCCTGGTGACCATCAATCTGCACTGGCCCCATCAGTGCTGCTGGGTGAAGGATCCCTTTGGCTTTGCGCCAAGCCCTCTGGCGAACCTCAGCTCCACAGCAAAGTGGACGAGCGGCGCGGCACCGCTCTACACCTGCTCACCGCCGGCCGCGAGGATGAGCTCCCTCATGGCGGGCTAGCTCGAGGGCCACAGCTGCTCCAAGCCGGCAGCAGAATGTTCCAATTCGTCAAGCGGTGGCAGTGGAATGGCAGCTAAAGCAAGCCTCCCACAAGCAAGCTGCTTTCTCAGAGAGAACGAGCGAGATGGGGAGGGAGAGTAAGTGCTGGTGAGAGCACCATCTGCTTAGAGTAGGGGTTACAATGATCGCCACCAATTAAAGTTGCAATAATAAGGAGAACTGTTATTAAAACTTGGCACATATACACTGGCTTTGTACATATACACTGGCTTCATAAGTAACCCCCATCACTTTCACATTTTGTTGTGTTACAACCTAGAACTGAAATTAATTGCAATTATGTTTTGAACCTACACAAAACAGTCCATAATACTCAAGTGTGAGAGAAGTCAACAATTTGCAAGTCATTTCACACACAAAAATACACTGTGTGCACAATTACTAGGCGTGAGAGTACTTTGACAATATATCTTCATTTTTATGCATATTTTCCAACTTCAAGTTGTATAAACTTGAATGCTTATTGGAATGAGGGAGGGTGTGGCCTAAGGAGAGCAACACCCTATGTCAAGGTGTGTATAATTATTAGGCAGGTTCTTTTCCTCAGGCAAAATGGACCAAAAAGAGATTTAACTTACTCTGAAAAGTCAAAAATGTAAAAAGGTATGCAGCACTCTTAAAATTGAAAAATATATTGGGGCGTGACCACAGAACCATCAAACGATTTGTTGCAAATAGTCAACAGGGTCGCAAAAAACATGTTGAGAAAAAAAAAAGACGCAAATTAACTGCCAAATATTAGTAACAAACGTGAAGTGACCAGGAACACATTGTCCAGTGCTGTCATATTATACAAGGTGTTCATTATATACAAGGTGTTCAGTATTCAGAGACATGGCCAAGGTATGGAAGGCTGAAACCACACCACCACTGAACAAGACACATAAGGTCAAGACTGGGCCAAGAAATATCCGAAGATTTTTCAAAGGTTTTATGGACTGATGAGACGAGAGTAGCTCTTGACGGACCAGATGGATGGGCCCGTGGTTGGTTCAGTAATGGGCACAGCGCTCCAACTCGACTCAGACGACAGCAAGGTGGAGGTAGGGTACTGCTATTGGCTGGCATTATTAAAAGATGAGCTAGTTGGACCTTTTTGGGTTGAAGATGTACTCAAAATCAACTCCCAAACCTACTGCCAGTTTTTAGAAGACACTTTCTACAAGAAGACCATGATTTGTATGCAGGACAATGCTCCATTGTATTGCATCAAAGTACTCTACTGCATGGCTAGCCAGTAAAGGCCTTAAAGATGAAAGAATAATGACATGGCCCCTTCCCCACCTGCCCTAAACCCTATTGAGAACTAGTGGGCCCTTCTTATGTGGGAGATTTACAGTGAAGAAAAACAGTACAGCTCTCTGAACAGTGTCTGGGAGGCTGTGGTTGCTGCTGCACAAAAAGATGATCATCAACAGATTAAGAAACTGACAGACTCCATGACTGGAAGGCTTATGACTGTTATTGAAAAGAAGGGTGGCTATATTGGTCACTGAATTTTTTTTTAATGTCAGAAATGTTTATTTGTAAATGTTGAGTTGTTTGTTTATTATTCTCACTTTAACAGATGAAAATAAACAAGCGAGATGGGAAAATGTCCATTTTTCATAGATATTCTAAGAAAGCCAAAACCTCACTTTTACTTTGTTTACTTTGTTAATAAACCTCAAACCTGGCAAAGTGTAACATTTTGGATTGACCGAGAGCACTGTAGTTGTTCAATAATAAAATGAATCCTCAAAAATACAACTTGCCTAATAATTGTGCACAAAATGTAAAGGTGAGTGTACAAGTATTCATACTTTTTGCTGTGAAAACACTCATCATGAAGACCAATTAGCTATTGAAATAAGCATGGGAAAAAATAGAATAGTATCAATCAGGTTATGGTTAAACAAACTCCATCCATTATTAAGAAATTGAAAGAATATCGTACAACCACAACTTTGCCTAGACAAGGCTGCCCACTAAAATACTGTGACTGATTAAGATGAAGGTGGGGGGGGGAGCGGAGTAGCAACCAAGAGGTTGCTCTGTACTGAGCTGTGTACAGGACAGCTATTCCCCGGACACAAAGCCAGGCTTTATGGACGGGTTGCAAGAATAATATTTCAAATCTCAAAATATGAAGAGCTGCATGTTTTTGCAAGCTGTATGTTTTCAAGCAAGTCTAAAAATAAGCACATGGGGGAAAAGTGGCAGAAAATAGATCTCTCTTTTTTTGGGGGGAAAAAGTTTTGGGGGTGTTCCCCTTGCCATGCGCTATTTACACCAAAGACACCATGCAGCTTCATACAGATGGGGCACGTTCGGTCACCCGTGGCCGTGTTTCCTCTGGCGGCCATTTTGGAGTCAGCCGGCAGTTTTAGCAGCACACAGGCCAGAGCTTCCAGGTCAATTAATCATTGATGACCGGGGCTCACCGAACGTGCTCACTCCGGGGTAAAAAAAAAGAGCAGTACTCAGTAGGGCAGGGCTGCTTCCGAGGACCCGTGCTGAAACAGGAGCCGTAATTATGTTCAAAGGACATGGCGCTCTTGTGCTTGGCGTAGCTAATTGCTCACTGAAAGCCTGCCACAGCAAGGGCTTGTAGTTGTCTGCGTGTGGTGAGCCGCCGTCAGTGGGGTGGCGGCATCTTTGCCTATACGAGTGCAGCAGGGCAATGTTTTAAACTCTGCCAGAGCACGAGAGGTGACAAAGATGCAACAGGTGCAGAGCACGACATCTGCTGCTTCCTCCAGCTTCCTGTAATAGTGAGTGGCTCAGGGCTGGGTGGACCAGGGATGGAAATCGAATAGAAACAGGAAAACCAGCATACATAAGGGAGCAGTCTGAGCTTAGACCCACACAACAGCACACTCACTGCTACCCATAACACCAAGAACAGAAGACAACAACATGGCCAAGGGGGGGGGGGGGGGGGGAAGACAGGGAACCAAGAGGCAGTAAGCCACAATATAGGAACTGAAATAAAGGTACCACTACATCTTTTACTAGATATTGGAGTTGAAGTCCAATACCTAGTCTGTGATTTTAAAGTCATGAGTAAAATTGATTGCTCACTTGGTCACTATACCAGGACCTTTGAAATATTCTGTGTTCTATGACAAATGAACTAGTTATAAAATCTATGACTGAATTTTGAATTCAAGATCCAAAGCTAAAAGACCTATGGTTGACTCAGTTGTAACGTAATTTAAAATTTTCATTTGGATACGCTCATAAAACAAATGATGTTCATATACCAGTTGTGTCTGCAATGTCCAATTGTGTGGCTTACTTGGTAACCACATTTTAAGGGTGTGCAGAAGCTTATTTTATGGCCTGTTTCGTTAATCCAAGTAAAAAAAAACAAACAAACAAAAAAACCAACTTCAATACGATAGTGTTCTGATAGACAGCCATCACCAAATATGCACTGCTGACTGCTGGTTTAGAATGTTCTACCTCTAGTCAGTGTTTCCCAATGTGTCAGGTGTAGAAAACTGGCACAGCCCAGTTGATAAAGAACCTCTGTCAAATCTAGCCCCGTTGCTCTGCTACCCTGTGTATTGGACTGCAATGTTTACTACCCCTACATCTTATACTACAGTACAGTGCAGCACTGCAGAGGTACATCCTGGAATTTATTGTTTTCACACACACACACACACAAATTACATACATAGAATATATATTTATCTGTATATATATTTTTTTTCTCTATGCATCCCTGGTTCTCTTCCTCAGTTTGGACAGAGCACTCTCCACCATTTCACTGCGTGTTGTACTGTGTATGACTATGTATGTGACAAATAAACCAAACTTGAAACTTGAACTTGAACTTGAAATTATTAATGTTACATTCTTTTATGGAGCTCTAAACTTTGCCAATCACCAATATCTGACGGACATTCTCAGGGATTCAGCTCTACTCTCAGGATGACCAATTAAAACGTCAATGCTAGACTTAAGAGTGTGAGCAGTATGACAGTGAAGCAGAGGAGGGAGAGCAGGAGTAGTGCAATCAGTGATGGAGCGCCGGGGGGGAGCGTTGAGGGAAACGAGAAAAAGAGGACGGGTGGGGTGTGGGAGAGGGAGGAGCGTGGTGAAGTGGAGGAAGACGAGAGGTGCGGAGAGTGGAGGTGGAGTGGTGAGGGAGTCTTGCTAGCTCACCTCTCATGATGTGCCGAACAGTCTTTACCGAACCCCCCCTCAGATTCAGGATCTGATGCACTCTCTGTTGCAGCTATGAGGGCAGAAATCACACACACAAACAAAACAAAATTAACTGCAGCAGAGACAGTGGCGGGAGAGGAACGTCACACAACACATGCCTTCTTACATATGGAAGTACGGAATGACGTGTACTTGGCTCAGCGTCACGGCGTGCAGAACCGAACAGAACATCTTTGGATCACGATGCAGAGCACACGATGTTCTGCACATTGCTACTACATTCAGATGTTTTCTCTACAGAACAATAACCACAGAACAGAGAGGTGACGGAAGTGTGCACACCTGCGGGATTCCTGCACTGCTGATCTCCACCATAATGTAGCAGATGAGCTGTAAGACGAAGAGGCCAGCGTCCAAACGGCGCAGGTAAAACTCGTCCTCCATAGAGTCATCCAAGATTTCCCCACGCCTCACCATGTCCTGAGCCCCCCCCACCACACACACACACACCGCACACCCACACCCACACACACCCCAGACAAACATACGTTCACCAGAAAGAGAGCGCAAAACGCACACGAAATCCTGAGAGAAAAAAGGAAGCCTACACAAAGGCCGCTTGGCAAGTGGAACCTGAGGTCTAATCTCTCCACTGATCAGCATGTAAATCAATCGGTTTAGGACTTAAATGGTGTGGAGAGACTCAGTCACTCATACCCTTGCACCGCTTCTCACACACCCATACCCACATACCCCTTCACCTATACTCAATCAATTTGAATCACTTAGTCCATACGTCAACTTCTTGGCCCTGCCAATACACTCTAAACAGAAATTCATCACCATTATAAAGCAAACAGAGGAATTCTGAGGCTAGAGCACACACATGCATGCATGCACATGCACAAAATTTAGCAGACAGCAACTTTCATCTCTTCATTGCTGCGAAAACCTTAAAGCCTAAACAACTAATAACTCACTCTTAAGTTTTAAGAGGAAAAACAGGTCCAAGAATAGGTAAACACGCTCCAGCATCTGGGATAAGTACAAAATATGGAAGCGTTTAAAAGGAAAGTTTTCCTCAAGATGGATCGGCAGTCAGATTCTTATGGTCTCGTTATGGTGGCTCCTTGTGAGCCATCGGTGAGGCCGAGGTCTTTGGCGGCAGCAGGGGGCACAAGGAAACCAGACGACCCCTGCAGAGCACACTGTAGAGTTTGGAAGAAGAACTGAGCCCACATGGAGCGGTGGGGCAAGCTTTGCACATCCAACCACGCCCACAAACTCCACCTCAAGCCACTTCCTGCTCCTTCAGAGCATCTCCGAGGCACAACCCAGCACTGAATTACTCTGGTGGGAAGAACTGGTGGGAAGAAGACAGCCAGCCTTCCAGAGAGTGCCATAGCTGCAATGGCTGGCATCACCATGCTTCCTGGTAACACCAGGTGTTAGAACCCCTTTGTGGGTGTGCGCATGTGTGTTTGTGTATGTGAGGGAGAGATCTATTTTTTCCCGACAGAAAGCTCCACCTCAGCAGTAGCTGTGCTACATGCTTTAAGCAAATGCAAGATACTATGAACATCTGTAACTGTTTGAAGAGTAAGGGGGGGGTTTGCAGTTGCTAATCACTGAAAAACCTGAAGATGGCAATCTCTTTCTGAGAGGTCTGAGAATGATGAGCTGGGGGCTCTTATTAGGCCAGCAGGAAAGCACCTCAGTTCAGATGAGCTCAGACATACAGACATCAGAGTAAGAGAGAGAGGGAGAACCAGAGAGACTGTGAGGAAGAGAGTGAGTATGAGAAGCACAGCAAGAAACAGACAGAGAGAGAGAGAGAGAGAGAGAAAGTATGAGGTAAACAGAGAGAGAGAGCACAAGAGCAAGCGAATGAGGGAGAGAGAGAGGGGGGCATTACTTTCTTCTCAGGAGCAAAGAATGTCACAGAGCAGCAGTCCTGTTTCCCTAGATCGAGGCTCACTTTTCCAGTGTTTAATGGGCTACTGGGATCAAAACAGTTGCTTGTGCATGCAAAAACTCTAGCGTGTGAAACACACACACACACACACACACACACACACACACACACACACAGAGAGAAGACATCTCACACTCATTACTGCAGAATGACGGAAAAAAGAAAGAGTTCGAACGATTCTCTGCAAGTCAACCGCACCCAGCAGAGCCGCGGGGTGGGGGGGTCAGGGGGCAATCTTTAGTCACTTCATGCTAGAGCATTGCAGGTGTTTAATATGACAGTGGGGAAATGCAAAGTGCTTTAGATCTGCGTTTCTCTGGCTCTCCCGGAGACTAAAATTAACTTGACTAGTGCTGTCAGCATTTTCCTTCCAGACACCATCCCAAAATAAAGAGGAGCATTAGAATGGAAAGAAAGCAAGGTAGTTTTTTGTTGCTGCTGCTACTGTGTGTGTGCGTGCGTGCGTGCGTGATATATGTGTCCATGCTGTAGAGGAAACCGTGATGGGCTGAGAAGAATGAGCTAGTTTAAATGGAAGGGAGTGGGACAGAGTCGAGCCTGCTGCTGTCGCCAGGCCCTGAAGCCAGAGGGCGAACCCGAAACCAAGTGGCAGTGATGAGATGCCCACGCAGCTGAAACTCTGTCCCAGCCACTGCCGACGGGCTTTTTATAGCGCGCACAGAAACTCTCCTTCCCGGCGTTCCGCTTTGTATGATCCAGACGCATTCAGGCAGAACTAACTAACTAACTAACTAAATAAATAACCAGGAAAAGACATTTCTGCAGTCATATGCATTTCTCCACAACAGAAACACAGCCATGCTGAACTTGGTGCACGCACAGGTCCCTTGATAATCCGCACTAGTCTGTAGAAGGCATCTGTAAAGGCACACTATAACCCCGATCCCTGCCTACTTCCAGAACTTTAAAACAAAATGAGGGAGGGAGGGAAAAAGATGAGAAAGAAAAAGCAAGAGAATCAGTCTGTGTGAGAGAGAGAGAGATAAGAAGGCATTCCAAGCTAAAAGTAGTTTCTGTAGTGTCTGCTACATAAAGGGACCACAATCTAATCTAATCACTGTACAGCACATTGAGATGGAATTCTAATCAGTGCGTGATAGAATCTGTCACCATCAATCGCATGAAAGATCAGCACTAGAACACAATCTGCCTGATTATTTAACAATCCCGGGTGAGCGCTTGGAGCCATGGCGATTACTTAACGGTCTACAATAATTTGATGGCACTTCTCTTCCCATAATGCCTCTGGGTGAGCGACCGGTCCACCTACTTGATCAACGGGGCCAGAAATAGTGGTCTGCACTTCAACGTGGCTCGACAAAGTGCCTGTCCAGCAGAACCCCCAGGGGTCACATTCGAGCCGGTGACCTTAGACCACTCGTCCGTCATGGCAGTTAACAATGTCAGTTGTTTTAAATTCAGGTTTCAGTTCAATGTGCAGCAGTGTGAGACAATTGGGTTTAAAGCTCCAGTCAGAATTGACCATAGCACACTGTCCAAGTAAACTGCCCAGGGTACCCCTTAGTCCCCCTTAGCAGGGGGCTGAAGGTCCTGTTGCAGTCGGGCTGATGGCGCAAAAAAAGCCACCGATCGCCTCGTCTGTGTGAGACTCTTATGTCTCACAGTCACATCCCACTTACTACTTCCATCTGACATCACGCCGCAGATAACAGCCCAGCAAGGTGAGACAGAGCCTTAACACAGGTGTGTGTGAGGGTGTGTGTGACCAAGAGACACAAAGCAAGAGAGCTAGTAAGAGATGAGAGTGTGCAAGTTAGAGCACGAAAGACAGAGAGACAGAGAGAGAGAGAAAGTTCTTACATGTTTCTCTCCATCAATCCTCTTGTCAGCGAGCTGAACACCTTCCAGGTACTTAAAATGCAGCTCCATCAGTCTGTCCACCTACACGGAGAGAGGACATATCACATACGTGTGAACACACACACACACACACACACACACACACACACACACACACACATACTTTACATAACCAAGCATTCGCATGCGCGCACACAAGCACATTCACAAATAAAAGCCACTGGCTTGTACAACATGCACACCAGCCGAGAGCCATGGGAGCATCTGGCCCACTTTGAACTTGGCTGATGATTCTTCCGCTAGTCTTTCTAGTCTCCGCTGCAGTCACCTCAAGTTCCACTCAGGCAGCTACGACCCGAACGTGTGCCGTTAATTTTAAGCATGTTTTTGTTATTATTTATTTCATTAATATGTACAAAGTACATCAAAAATGCCTTGAAGTCGCCCATGTTTGCACACGCTGCATTTCCGACGATCAAAAAGGAAGAGCCAAAATTCAAACGCCTCCTGGCATCGAACTGCGGTGCTTTGAGAAGCACGGCAGCAGCTGATTTTAGAGGCCGAATCATTCCTCTCTCATTCTTGTGTCTGGGAGCTTATCATCCAGGGTGGGTTCCAATGAAAGGCGGAGGGGCGATGGCAATCCGTCGGCTTTGATCATGAATACAGCTGGAGCAGGTTTCAAATGCAAGACAGTGCACTTCTAAAGCAAGACTGCGTGCTTTGAATGTAAGCTTGTGCGCCTCTAACACAGGAGTGAAAGAGTGTGTGTGTGCGCGCGTGTGCATGTGTATGCGTGTGCGTATCTAACACAGGAGTGAAAGAGAGTGTGTGTGTGTGTATGTGTGTGTGTGTGCGCGCGCGTGTGCATGTGTATGCGTGTGCGTATCTAACACAGGAGTGAAAGAGTGTGCGCGTGTGTGTACGCACACTTTTACCTTCTCGCAGTCGTTCTCAGTGAACTTGCTGAGCAATCGGCTCCTCTGCTGCCCTTTCAGGTTCCTCAGCATGGAGGCCAGGATGGAGCAAACATGCTCTAAAGCAGAATGGGGGACAAAAGAGAGAGAGAAGCAAGGAGCAAAGAGGACAGAGTCAGTCGTTTACTCCGACAGCTAAAGTGCGTCCTTCTAACGCACGAGCTACAGTCTCGCACAGCACCCACACAGGTGCAGGCTAATTCCAACAGCTATTATGCACAGCAGGATTTAGTCTTGGTTTTGATTTACTCATACCGGCAATCCTACTGAGGATTCACCTAGTCTTTACATTCGAGAGACTTCAAGTACACTTTCAAGAGTCTTTATAAGAGGTGCATGGAAAACAATTACAAAGCAATGCTCCCCCAGTCCCTGAAAAGGGATTAAAAAGTAGACAGAAAGACAGGCTAATGAACGTGGGTGTCAGTCTTCATTTGTGCTTGCAGGAGAGACAGCAGGAGATTCTTCGGGCCTAACAGGGCTCTGAGGCCATCGAACAAGGCTTAATCCGGACTCAGGCTTATTCCAAAGCTGCTTTCTTGACCCCAGGAGAGACAGAGGCTGCCTCTCCGGGGGCCCGACCCGACTCCGGTGCTAATGAAGCCGCGGTCATGCACCAGTGCCAAGGCCATCACCCCTGCGCCAACCTCCGCCGCGCCTCCATCACCCATGCGCCGAGCTCCACACACAGCCGCAGTCCTTGCAGTCTAAATGTGGCGGATTGAGACTGCAAAACAAAGTCAAATTCATCGACATCAAACTGCAAGCCAAACCGGAGGCTTTGTCTGTTACAGTGAAGTCGTTTCAAACCTTGTGACATTAAAGTGTGACATTAAAGCACAAAAGTGCTGCCCTAATGCCCGCACGCTACACTGCCTGGTTTGCCTGCAGCCTGCCGGCAAAGGGCCCTGGGGCGGCAAGCACGCGCTGGGTGGTGCTTTTCGGACCATTTAGACCCTTAACATATCTATTAGGCAGACTAATCACAGGAGGAAGCCGAGGGGTGGGGTGAATCAGAGGACAGGAAGAGGAAGTGCAGAGTCAGCGGGGCTGAGGCCCCCATGGGCTGCTTGCCTCCAGCTCCTGGCAGGACGGGCTGAGTTAGAACATCGTTACAGCTGATACAAACTGTGCGGGGTGAGAGAAGATAGGACTGTGGGGGCAGAGAGAAGGAGGGAGACAGGGAGACACAGAGAGACAGAGAGAGAGAGAGAGAGAGAGAGAGAGAGAGAACACATTGGCAGGACAGGAGAAAAGGTTTTAGATAAGTGTGCTCTCTGGGCTCTCCCTGGGACATGGAAACAGGAGCAAAGGAGTAGAGAGTGGGGGGAGGCACTGAGAAGGAGGAGGAGGGAGGGAGGTGCTTGAGCTCCTGGTCTCCGTAGCAACTGCAGAAAGGCTATTAGTTGCAACGATGTAGCGATGAAGCAGTGAGATGAGACAGAGAGAGAGAGAGAGATAGATAGATGGATATGAAATAGCCCTAATGACAAGCATGCAGGAGTAGAGGGTAGAGTTGACGTTCGGCTTGGCTTTCGGTTCTCATTACACTTTATTAGGACTGCTCATATGTGTCAATGGCAGGCACCTCATCATAAGAGCACACAGGCACAGTTTAACCATGAAAAACAGTGTGGCCTAGATCCTCTGACCAACCACGCAGGGTCTTGTGATCCATGTTGGCAGTGGAGGGAGGGTATATATGTGTGCGTGCGTTGGGGGGTTCTACCCTCGCCTGGCACCCGGAAACAAGTGCAGCCTGTTCAACGTTAAAAGAGTTCTGGATCTGGATCACCATGCAGATTGTGTCAGATGGAGTTTTGGGAACGCCACTGGCCCTGCTGCATGCAGGACAGGCAGCGCTTTAAACAAACACCTCACCACATTAAGGATTCAAAATCCAGAATCACTGCACCAAGATCTCCCCAACAAACAAAAGTAGACTGTCAGTAGGCGATTCTTGGGGGAAGGGGAAAAAAATATTCAATTACCAAAAGCTTTAAAGGGAAACAAAGGGAGCCAATTCAATTTTGTTAAAAACAAAACACACCAATGGAGTCTTGATTTAGGAAGATGGAGATGATTAAGCAGGCTCTTCCCATGCCAGTTACCCAGATCATTGGTCCAATTACTAGAGATAATGCCAATCCGCTTTAGAGAAAGAAGGTTAGCAGAAATTATTTAAAAAGCCCCAGACATTTTTTCTCCATTTAGCATGATAATCTCTAATGGTAAATTATTTCCATGGGTGCGAGATTCAAAAGCAATCACAATCAGTCCCCCACAAGCACAGAGTGGACTACATTTTAGTTAATCTCAGGCATTTGTGTGTTACTGTCTAAATCCCAAAATTCTACTAAGCATTAATGACTCATCAGCCAAACAGAAAAACCTGTGACTCCATTAGTGTGTGAGAGTGTGAGTGAATGAGTGAGTGCATGTGAGAGTGAGTGAGAGCGCGAGAGTGGGGAGGGGAGGGGGGGGAATGAGTGAGAGCATGTGAGAGTGAGTGAGAGCGCGAGAGTGGGGAGGGGAGGGGGGAGAATGAGTGAGAGCATGTGAGAGTGAGTGAGAGCGCGAGAGTGGGGAGGGGAGGGGGGAGAATGAGTGAGAGCATGTGAGAGTGAGTGAGAGCGCGAGAGTGGGGAGGGGAGGGGGGGGAATGAGTGAGAGCAAAAGCGTGTTTATAAACAGGGCAATAGTTTCTGATGAAGACAAATCACCTAACAACTAGAGATTGAACAAATGTGTGGGAATCTGAGACATTACAATTGGAAATCTTAAAAGGGCAACACACATACAAACAGAGGCAAGCTCACAATCCATCAGGACAGTACAATTCATCAAATCCAGACCCAGTCGAGCCATAAGACATAAGAGAGTTCACAAATCTGACCCACATCTCATCAGCAAAACATTTATGTACACAGCAAAGCCCCCCTTTAAGGCTTCCCTTGGGTTGCCAGTCTTCGGGATCCCTTCATAATGCTTGATGGCGAATTCTCTCCAGTGGCTCTTGGACCATGATGAAAACAACGCATCTACATGCACAGCCAGCTGGCGCCTTCTGACCAAACACAAGGCTTCAGAGGACAACTCTCGGTTCCCAGCCATGATCAATGGCTATGAATTAATGACCTAATATGGCATCTCTTGGCAGAATCTCATATGCTTAAATGCAAAGAAGCCATTAATAGTTTACTTCATTATATGGTTCATTATAACCAATGTTAGAATTTAGGAGGACTGTTTTAGTTCTGTTCTACTGCATATGGTGCATTTGGCAAATCAACATGCCCTGCTCAGGTTCTGCTCAAGACTGGAGGCTTTTTAAACCCTAGAACTTAATAGCCATAGTCAGGCTTTGTTTGGCAGTTCCTTAAAACTTCCTTAGGGCAAGGGTGTGATTAGGCATAAGGGGCATTAGACTCTCCATCTTGCCAACACGTATCCTTCAGCCGGAGACGCCATGTAGCCACAGCCTAAGCCATGCTCCTCACTGCACACCACACGCAGTGAGACTCTTGTGGGGCTTAAAACTTGTGCTGGGCAACTGGGCATTTTGAAATGACTCTAGATGCACATGCACAGGAGGAGATTGATCGTGAAAAATGGCAAGGTCAAGATCTGAAGTCTAAACTGCTCTGATGCTGGTGAAACATCGCAGCTGCTCAGAAACAAGACGCGTCCGAGCTCCACTGTAGGTCAGCGCAGAAGGAGGGGCTGCTTTTATGGCAGTGGAGGTCAGGTGCACAGGGAGTGCAGGCTGTTCTACTCTTACTGAGTGAGAAGTTGCTGATGAGAACAGCAGCAGTCCGGGGTGTGCACCGGTTCAATCGAGACACTCTACCAAGCTCACCAAGCCGCTCTGATGAAGAGCTGCGGTTTATGGTTCCGGTCTTGGAGAAGGCTCCGCACAAGACACAGGTCGCTTAACAGCATGGTATCAAGTACGTGTGAAAGAGAGGAAAAAGCCCTAGAAAGATGGTGAAGCCTGTTCGACACTGGCATTAGCTGTGCAATTTTTGCTAAAGTTTGCAGAGTTTTTAAATGTGGGCGACAGGAACCAAGCATCCTGCTGGGGCCCTTATTCTGGGTTAATGAGCACAGGGGTGGGCTGCGTACCACAACAGGCGCATCATTAGGTGGCTCAAACTGTCTGTGTCTGAGATAGAGCTCCCATAAGCCCCCTCCCCCCTCTCCCATGCCTCAGGGGCATCACTCCCAGGCATCAGGGACGTGCTGCAATCAAAGGCACGGTCTGTGCTTTTTGATGCTCACCCTCACAGTCTTTCGTTTTCCTAAAATAAGCTCGTTAGGAGCCGCAGCGGTTTCTTGGTGGAGCCAAAGTAACTAAATGCAAGTTACAGGCAGGGCTGAACGGCAGAGTGATGGACACAATCTGTACACAATCCCCTGTCTTTTGGCTCTCTCTCTGCCGCTCTCCATCTCTCGCTTTCTCCTACTGCCCGTTCTAGATGGATGCGGCAATTACAGCTGGGGGAGGACAAATCATATCCCATGATGCAACAAATGTTAGTGCTTTTCTGCAGCTATTTGCTCACCGCCTGGCTCTGGCTTTGAGAGCAATATCCCTCCTCTTTGGGCCATGCCACTTCTGCCAAGTGCTACAATTGTCAGGGAAAATGTCAATTCTATTATTAGTGAGAGCTTTGTTAATGAGCTTGTTACAAAGGCAAACTTAGACCCTTAATCCCCTCCTCGTGCGGGAGTGCAAATTCAAGGTGGGATTTTACAGGATCAATCTCAAAAATGCTTGCCGTTGAGCATAAGCGGGTTGCTTTTTAATGACTTCAGAACTTTGGTTTGTTATAAGAATGCCCGCTGATTAATTATCCTGTCTGCCGTTGTGTTCCAGGAACTCCTCTCCTGCTGTCAGTCAGCCACAATGCTCATCGCACGCACGCACGCACGCACGCACGCACGCACGCACACGCACCCACCCAAAGGAACACCCATCCAAATCCAATTAGGAAAAGGGATGTGAGGTAAAATAGCGACAAGTGTTCTTTAGTTTTTAAAAAAACCCTCATTGTTCTAAGGACAGGAGATGAGGGAAAGTTCACAAACGGGGCCGATTTCAGAAAAGACTCATTTTCAGGAAGTTCAGAGCCCAGTGAGAAAAAGCGTATTAAAACACAGCGAGACAACATGGACACAAGGCTCAATTCGTTTAATTTAACAAAAGCGTCCCAGAAAGCAAGGACATCCAACAAAGACCGAAGGCAAACACCAGAGCCGCCCCACTCCAGGGAAGCGGCTGCAGAGATGCTGCAGTAAACGTCCAGAGGCCGTGTTTGTTTGTGTGTGTGTGTGTGTGTGTGTGTGTGTGCGCGCGCGCGCGCTTGCCATTCTGCTTCTGCCGGCCAGGCAACACGCGAAAGCCAACTTCACACTCCAATGTGTTCCACCCTTCATGGCTCTAGCCCTCACCCACTGGCTCTCTGACCTCCATCAGCTTGCTCTCTCATTTCATCCCTTCTTCACTCCTCTGTTCCTCTTCGTGACACTCCTCACTGGAGTTTTAAAAACGTGAAAGCAGCCCAGACGTAACCCTGCACCCACACAGCTGAGAGTGTGCGACTGTCACAGCACAGATGGAAGCTTTTAGAGATAACCTAATCAGTGTGGAATTTGCCAGAGAGGTGCTGAGAAAGAAAGGCTACTTAGAGAAACCTGTTAAAAACAACAGATAAACAAACAAACATTCACTTGGGGATACCCTGCCCATTATAAAACAGCGGTAAACAAAATAACTTGTTAACGGTGTTTTTGGGAGCGAAAAAAAGGATATGGCTTGGTGAGATTTAGCAGAGTAGGTGCAGAGCAGAGTGTGTGGCGGAATTCCGACCTACCCTCATGCTCCTTGTCGGAGATCCCAGTTTTCCTCATCTTTTTGGGTGTCTTCATGAAGAGAGGGAAGATGGTGCGCAGGCCGAGGATGTCGACGAACTTGTGACAGTTGTCTGAGCCCTCGGGCCCGATCATGCTGTGGTCCAACACTTTGAGCGCGCTTGTCCTTGACTGCTTCTTCTCTCTATGTGGACAGAAAGGGATCAGAGTGGTGACTGACTGAGTGAGCGTGAGTGAGAGAGAAGTGTGGGAAGCCCCGCATCTACATGAAACACTTCTGCCAGGCCAGTGCTATGAATGTGGAAAACAGCAGTACTTTCTCACTAGCACCCTTACACATGCAAGAAATAGGGGAAAAAATTGTTTTGTTCAAATATGGTTTAAACAAATAGCAAAGAAAATACATAAAATATGTTTGTAAACAATTCATTTTTGCACTGAACCACAGAGAATAAATTTGCTCCACACATCAGTACAAGTTATGAGAATAACTTTTTACAGTAAAGGAAAAAAGCATGCACACACAGATGGTGTGGTCCAACAGTAGCTGCAGTTACCCGGCGGGGGCGAGCTGTACAAACAGGACCGTATCAGAGCTCTCAACAGAGCAGGCGTGCACCCTGGGATATGTATCTGTCTGTCACACTGCCACTCTCCTCATCCAGAGATGACAAATGACACTGTTTATCTAACGTGCGGAAAGTATTTCAGATGTCAAGGTGGAGAGATACAGAGCCCCAGAGAGCCAGGGAGAGAGAGGGACCAAGGCTGAGAGTGATTGAAAGAGAAAGAGAGAGAGAGAGAGAGAGAGAGAGAGAGAGCAAGCAAGAACAAAGACAGCAAAAAAGAAATGCAAGTGACAGTTACAGAGTTGGGAGGGGAAAAGAGAGAGTGAGTGAGTGAGTGAGGGATATGTATGAAGCAGAATCCCTCCCTATGCTGTGAGCTCAGTCATACAGGTGTGGGATGCAAATATCTCTGCTTAGTGGTAATGCGCGCACATGCAAACACACGCACGCACGCACTCTTAAGTTCCTTGCCTAAGGTACCACAACACTACCTGCCTACCTAACACAGAGTTCAAAACAAGAGAGTTACACTGGCTCGGACACTGCCCAGGTCAACAAGGTCCAAGTCAGATGCTGGGCCAAAAAGGACCAGGGCAATTTGATGAAAAGTGGGCTACTGGAACAAATACAAGTCACTCGTGGACAAGATTGTAGAACAGAGAACAGCTGGAAGCTACCCTAGTGTGAGAGCCTATATGCAGAGGATGTGCGGAACTATGGACACTTCAAAACCCAACATTGAGACTAACACAGAAACAACTAGTACCACAGCAAACTCCCTGAACCGGATCCAGTAACCATCACACTAGCAGGTATCTAAGAAAGGGTCTCAAGTATGAAGAACTGGTCAGCCCCAGGCCCTGACATGGTCCATGTCTACTGGCTGAAGAAGCTGGCTGCACTCCATGAGTGCCAGCAGCACAAAATGAACCAGCTACTAATGGATGGAACTCAGCCTGAATGGTTAACTGAAGGCCAGACAATCCTGAACCTGAAGGACCCCAAGAAAGTGACAGTTCCATTTAGCTACCGGTCGATAACCTGCCTCTGCACAACATGGAAGCTCCTGTCAGGCATCACTGCAGGCAAGATGAGTAGGCACATGGCTCAATACATGAAAAGCATTGTTAAGAACACCAGAGGTGCCAAGCACCAGCTACTGGTGGATAACACAGTCACTCAAGACTGTAAGACCAGACAGATCAACCTGTGCACCACATGGATTAACTAAAAGAAAGCCTATGATTCAAAGCCCCACACTTGGATCCTGGAATGCTCGAGGCTGTATAAGACTAACAGGACTCTAAGAACCTTCATCAAGAACTCAGTGAGGCTGTGGAATACGACCCTAGAGGCCAACATCAAGCCAACCGCATGAGTTCTCATCAAGTGTGAGATTTACCAAGGAGATATCCCCACTGCTATTTTGCATAGGCCTGAACCCCCTCAGTGAAATCACGAAAACAGGCTATGGATACCAGCTATAGAATAGAGCAACCATGAGCTACCTCCTTTACATGGATGACATCAAACTACATGTCAGACGTGAAGGAGACATCAATTGACTAATCCACCTCACGAGGACACAGCAACTACAGAATGTCATTTGGAGCGGATAAGTATGGTCAGATAGTTACAAGGAGAGAGAGGGTAGCTAGAACAGAGAGGATCATACTAACAGATGGTAACAACATAACAGATGCTGAGGGCAGCTACAAGTACCTTGGAATCCTACAGGCAAATGGGAATCATGAAGAGGCCACAAGGAAAGCAGCTACAGGCAAAGATCTACAAAGAGTCAAGAATGAAACAACCAATATGATATGGAGAAATCCTACCAATGGCTGGAAAAGCCTGGGTTAAAAAACAGCACAGTGAAACTAATCATGGGAGCACAGGAACAAGCTCTGAATATGAGATCAATAGAGGCTGGACTCTACCGCACCAGGAAGGACCCCAGATGCAGGCTGTGCAGACATGCCCTTGAGACAATCCAGCACATAACAGCGGGATGGAAGATAGCAGCCAGAGCATAACAGTGGCTGGAATTCCAAGTGGCTAGAATAGTATACAGAACCATCTGTGCTGAGTTCAGGCTGGAAGTTCCAAGATCTACGTGGGATATACCCCCAAAGGTGGTGGAAAATGATCATGCTAAGATCCTGTGGGACTTCCAGATACAGACAAACAAGATGGTATTGGCTAACCAACCAGACATGGTAGTAGTGGATAAACAGCAGAAGAGCGCCATAGTGATAGATGTGGTGATCCCAAGTGATGGCAACATCAGGAACAAGGAACACAAAATACCACTTGAAACACCAAGGACAGAAAGACGAGCTAGAAAAGATGCAGGCAACTGTGGTTCCTGTGGTAATCAGAGACCAAAGGGATGTGACCCCCAAACTGGGAGAATAACTCCAACAGATCCCAGGAAAAACATCAGAGATCGCCGTTCAAAATCCTGAAGTCCTTGGAACAGCTAAGATACTATGCAGGACCCTCAAGCTCCCAGGCCTCTGGCAGAGGACCTGAGCATGAAGGAAAAAGACCACCCTCATGTCCTCTGCCAGAGGCCTGGGAGCTTGAGGGCTGAGACATACATACATATGTCACATTTACTTTTCTTTCTACCAAAGAAGTAATTCTATACTGTTTGGTACTGATAGAAAATGGGCAGGGGTAGATCAGTGGTTCAGGTACTTGACTTGTAATTGGAAGGTTGCCAGTCCAAGCCTCACCACTGCCAAGTTGCCACTGTTGGATCCCTGAGCAAGACCCTTAACCCTCAACTGCTCAAATTGTATTCAGTCATAATTGTCTCTTTGGATAAAAGCGTCAGCTAAATGCCTTAAAATGTAACAAAAAGGTTAAAACATGTTTACCCACTGATAAATCAATAACAGGAATATACTATAATAAGAGGTCCTTGAATGTTCAGATTCAGATCGCAATAATGTGGAGGGCGTCTCTGGAGCATCAGAAAAAGCTCCCAGTATTCTCAGAGCTGCAGTTTATGGAGTGGCTAAAGTGAGCCCTTCTTTCAGCCTCCAACAAGCAATACTAGAAGGGCACCCAGAATCCCCAGGGACAACTGTGTGGTCACCCTCAAAGACAGCATGGTTAGTGTTGGCATGTGAAAGCTTCACCTGGTGCAGTGCCAAAACTTACCAGTTGCTTAGAACTTTCAGTAGTTCTTGAAGTAGCTAGTAAATAACTAAGCTGCTGTATTCTCATGCATGGAGCTGACTTCTAACAACTGACTGGGTCCCCATGCAACCTGGGAAACATTCCATTCTATAGAATTCCATCAGCTTATCATAATTGCACTCTCATTGATCACAGACCTGAGCATGAGGTTCATAAGCTGAAGGCCCTCTCCCCGGAGGAACCGGTCACGATTGGCTGGCAGCATGAGGCAGGAACAGAGCCCGTCAAACAGGTTCTCCATCATCTCCTGCTCCTCCACTGTGGAGGGGTTGTGCCTCTTAAACACCTGCCACAGACAGACATTTCATTACATCCTAATTACAAGGTAACACGGGCCTAATGGATGACAAAGCATTCTATACCGATCCTTAAAGAGTTACACTGGCTAACTGTCATTGAGAGTTGACTTTAAAAAACCTACTGCTGACCTTTAAGCACTCTGAATTGTCCTTGTGTATGAAAAGTGCAATGACTGGAAACATTCTAGAGCAATGTCTAGACCTTTTTGTGCTGTAAGGCCTTTAATTAAACTGCTCAGCCCTGACCGTTTCTGTACTTTGCTCATTTTTTAAGTTCGTTTACTTTGCTTTTAAACTAAGCTTTAATTAAACTTTTGCTGCAGTTTTATTTTCTTGAAGGGTGGCAAAGTGGTTTCTTTCTGTGTTTTATTTTAAATTATACCATCTCTTATTTGCTTTTATAATATGCATCTTTCTTTGAATACATTTCCTATTAATCTTCATTTTTCTGCAAAGCACGCTAGACTGTGCAAAAAAAGGTGCAAAAAAAAGTGCTATACAAATAAACTTTACTAAGAACAGGATTCCCTCAATTCTCTTTCCAACATCCAAAGTGACTGAGTGTACATTACTGCAACATTAAAATTAATGTATTATATCCAACAGTGTCTGGGAGACCAGTGTATAGATACTATGTTTATAAAGGTCCTCTGAAATGCTACTACTGATCCTCAAACTAATATCATTTGAACATGGCAGTGAGAATTTTGTCCAGTGAGTGTGAGGTTGGATAAAGAGTTACAAAAAGGCCTCTGCCATTTATATGCAGTGTACATATAAACATTTATCCTCTTACTTGTGTGAGTGATTCATGTGGGTACCAACTTACTCTCTAAGCAGCTCTAATTGGCATGTGACTTTGCCCTTATCTCATTTCAAATCGAGAGGTGAACTCAAATAGTCTTTAAAAACCCTTGTCGTCATTTCAGCGAGTGCGAGAGGAACTGCACTTCTTTACTGTGTGTAATGGAGCGGCACGTACATAAAGAGTCCTAAGAACAGGAGGTGCAGATGAGGGGCACGGCTAAACAGGCTCTGCCTCTCCGCCAGTAAACAGTGCTAGCAGCGGTGGAGAAGCAAAGGGCAGGCACGGCGACACAGACGGGGAGAGCAAAAGGGTGGAGGACTTACTGACAGCTGCTGCAATAAGACATCAATGCCGTCCATCTCTCCCAACAGCTCCCTGGTGCCTGACAGAGACGGAGAAATTGGGGTGGATATTAAGAAACCAGGACATGGGGGTGGGGGTGGGTTAAGAGAATAACGTGGGGAAAGGGAGGTGTAGCCAGAGTTTGTGCTACAGGTATAGGGACTGGTTGAGGATGGTGTCCAGGGTGTCTGCGGGGGTTGGGGAGGGGTGGGTGGGTGGATGCATGGACAGATGTGTCGGGAAAGAGCCAGAGGAGCTTAGCTCCTTAAAGAGGGTGACCCTGGGGAAAACTACACAAAGTTGCACCAGTGGCCAACCACACACACAGAGACTTGGTAAAAGGAGTAGATATCCCCCAGTGCATGCATATCTTGGGTTTGGCTATGTAGAACGGAGCTGTCCAATATTCCAGCCATATTGGCCTTCATTTTTTCACATGACTGATGAAATTCAGCTGCAAATTTACATGCCTTTCAACACTGTAACAGCTGATAATTGGTCGAAACTCCAATTTTTCCAAGCTATATTCGTCACCCAATTTTAAATGTGCCAATCAAGGATGAAGCACAGGAACATGGCTGTAATCAGGGACTGAAAATGGTTTCCAAGCAGAGCTCAGACTTACTGTCATTGTTCTGTAGAAGGATGGCCAGGATCTCACTGCAGTACAGCTTGTTAGCATCGAAAGGCATCTTTGCCTATTTGAGAATTTATTAAAGAAAAGGAAAAAAAAAGGCACACCCAAAACTTAGACACGCGCTCACACACACGTTCAGCTTCATTTTCATCATCGAGCTCCATCAGCATTTTTTTTCCTGTCACTTTTGCTGTGTCCGTTTGTGTCTGTGAACTCATTCTGTGCCTGTTGTCCAAGCACCTGTAACTGAATCAAACTGAAACTGGCCGGATGCTCCCATTAGACCTTTAAATACATTATTTGGGAGCAATTCTTTTCAGGTCACGGTCCCCATAACGGCACAGGGCGTCCAATCGGCCTCCATCAGCCCTGTGCTTCCAGTGTTTATTGGCTCCATGATGTGTTCTTATGTTCAATGCAGGGACTTCCAATCTATCGACTGCTGTTGAGATCAGCTGCTAAGAGCTAAATCCTCAGAGCCTGGGCCAAATGTCTGATCAGAGCAGATCAAAAGGCTGGAAAGTTCATTCCACAGCTGAGAAACTACATGCTTGTCACCTACTCTTGTGCTATAAAGCATCAGCCATATCCTCAAGCTCTGTCCTGCCATATTGAAACTACTAAAATAATTGAAGAAGGTTTCCTCTCATTATAACTGACCACCATGCAAGGATTAGCTGGTACAGATGAAGTCCATACACGTGTATTTAAATACTAATCCAAGACAACCCAATATATGCATTTGGTGATGTCTTTCCTCTCTAGACACAAAAGAATGAACTCTACAATGATATCTAAATAACAACTATAAAAATGAGCAAAGCTAGATGCTATGTAAGAATGCAATTTTTTTTTGGGGGGGGGGGGGGGGGGGTTGAGGAGGAATAGAGTGTGTGGACACTCCTCCTCCCCTGAATCTAAAACCCCTTTGCGTGATCGGGTATGGCTCTGATAAACAGCACGCATAGCTGATCGATTATGTAGTAATGCCTCGGATGATTATGCACATTGTGATGGAAATCCTACACTGTGTGCAGCATCCCGTATCTCACTGCCGCTGCCCGCCTTCATCAGACATAGCTCTGGCACGTTTGATACGTATAATATCTGCATACTGGTTGCAGCCATCCAGTTAACGTTTGCATCTGTGCAACATCTGGCATGCGATGTTACAAACTGCTCCCTCCAACAACCACCCCCTCCCCACCGAAAACCAATGCTCAAGAAGTTTCTTTAAAAGCAGCAATGGTAGACTGAATAAATAATGCAAACATTTATCTTAATAGCTGCATAAAGTCTACACAGTTCAGAGCGATAATTCTGAGGCAAAACACTTTTGATGTTCCTCAGTACCACAGTGCTGCGTAGTTTTATTTCCACACTTGTGCGCAGCCCACCTGATTCAACCAATTAGGTAACTGGCAAGTCCTTAACAGGCTGAAGCCTGTATGACCACCACAACGAGATCCGAGGACCTGCAGTCTAGACCCTTATTAAGGGGTTTCCCACAAATACATGCCACAGTACTTATTAGGACAAGCAAATTGAGAACAGCAGTGTAATGAGAAGACTAGAATAGACTAGTTTTCATTGCGTTAACTCCACTGGCTTTGGGGTTCTAGTGCAAAAATGAACAAGTCAAAGACTGGATCACGAGACATATCTGTTTTGAATAGTTGACTGTAGTCAAACTGACTGGAAAATGTATGCAAACATGATTTGTCCCCCTACACAGCTCCTTTAAATGCACTTACCTTAATCCTCTTTAGCAGCCACTGCATAAGACCCTGTTGGGCGGCCTCCGCGCACAGGCCTGGTCTGAACTCTGCCATGTTCTCCACGATGGCTGCAGGGAAACAGCAGGGCAACAGGATCAGTATTACAGCAGCAACGTTTGGGTCACTGAGAGCAGCTGTAAACAGCCGTGAAGTGCCTCAAAAAGCCCCAAGCGGCTCCAAATGGCCTGGACCTGACTCTACACACTCCCCTTTCACATCTAGACAAGAGGAACACGTGCGCACACATTATCGCACACGTGCGATAACGTCGTCTAGGGATTATAGCGGAGCATTCAAGACCACAGTCCCATTGAAGCTCGACATGAAAATACATGCTCTAGGTCTGAAGAGTTTGCTATGTAGCTGGATCATGAACTTCTTGTCAGGTCAACACTATGTGGAAAGGATGTGCAGCATCACCTCCTCCTCAGTGACAGGAGCACCTGAGGCCATGCGTTCATGCCTCCCCTGTCCCCCTTTTAAACCCTCGACTGTACAGCCATACACAGTTCCAACATCATTACATTTTCTGACGACATGGCTGTAGCAGGTCTTGGATAGTATTTCAGGCCCATTAGTATCAATAGGACTAATGTGCAGAAGGTCAGCAGCTTCAGATTCTTCAGTGTAAACATCACAGGTGACCCCACATGAACCACTCACAGGGGTCATGTGGTAAAGAAGGTGCAACACCGTCTCTTCTACAGATGGTTGCAGAGGTTTGGCCTGAACACCGACATGCTCAAGACATTTTACACATGTATGGTGAAGGGCATCCTGTCAGGCTTCATCACCGCCTGGTACGAGAACTAAATCGCTCTGGACCGGAAAGCTTTGCAGAGTTGTGAGCATAGCACAACTCATAACCAGGGTTGAAGCAACCCAACCAAGCCACGGTATGTTCTGGAACATACAAACCAGGATCAGACAGGACTGGCAGGTCATCAGGTTGCTGCATAGTCAGTAGTGCTCCAGCAAGGCCTGTACTCATATACCCACACTCACATGGAAAATCCCTCCTTCTCCGCCAAACAGCCTGTATGATCATAGGCAATGTCACATAAAATAGCTTTTATATATATATATATATATATATATATATATATATATATATATATATATATATATATATATATATATATATATATATATATATATATAAATCATTTGAACAGCCTCAAACAGCTTCAAATATCCAAAACAGCTTTGAAGAGCTGCACACACCTAAATAGCCTCAAGCAAGTTCAAATAACCCCAAAAACACTAGAACTGCCTCAGTCTCTGAATAACCACAAACATAGGAAGTGTCTACTCAATGATGATGGCAACACAACAATTCATCAGATCCAGACCGGTTGTTTCACCAAACAGCACACATCAGGACCAACACAATCATAATCCAAAAGGACCAGCGAATCACACAATACTAAGATGTTCTACAGGCAACAGAGCATGAAAACTACATTACATTTTATTACAGGATAACCTCACAGGGAAGGTTGCTTGATGCATTCAGTGCTCTCTCTTTCCTTCAACTGAGCATTAAATGCTGGTGTTGATGCAAAACAGTCTGAGATAAATCATCAATACTCACATTAACGTGCGTACATACACATATGTGCGCACACAAACACAGAACCCCCCCCCCCCCCCCCCCGTCCTGCATGTCTGACCCAGTTAAGAAGAATCCAACTCATTGACTTGATGCCAAACAACACCAAACAACTTTAAAAGCAAATACACCTCTGCAGGAAAGTGGCCATTGCTATTCATACAGCCAGAGGCCCAGAGAAGTTTCCTAAAGCTAATCCCCCAAGATAAATTCCCTAAAAAAATAATATACAATTACCTGAAATAACATAATAGCCTCCTTATAAATGGTGCTTTCTATTCAGCATGTATATACAGCAATGAGCTGAATGTTATTTCCATGTAGGAGCTCTGAGGCTGAGCACTTAGTGCTGCCAAAGAGAGCTCACGTGAGAGACCCCAGGAGCAAAAGAGAATGAGGAAGGAAGAAAGAGACATGAAGTAGCAGGACAGAGAAAAGACAGAGAGCATTCAGCATTCTCTTTTTATGATGCAACACCGACCAGGCACAGGGGCAGCCGTCCTCATTATACATCAGAATGAAGCAAAGTCGCCTGACAACTCGATGACTGCAGCAGAGGGGACAGAAGGCTCGCAGCGACAAAGTGGGTTGAGAAGGAAGATGCGGACGCGCACACACACACAAGCTACAGGCAGACAGTATGCTAGAAGATATTAATGCAGCAATAAAAGCACAACAACTAGTATAACAAACCAACAAACTATACCCAGCCACAGGCCATTCCCACTGTCGCCCTTGAAAACGGCAGCTGGAAACCAAGATAAAGACAACTAGGATGGAAGTCAGCAAATTGTCACAGCTCCAGAAAGGCATGGAGAACAAAGACGAGGCACGGCTACAGAATAAATACAATTATGAGGGAGAATGAATCATCACATAAAACCAGTGCTCAGTGGTTAAGAGATCTCAAATCAGAGCACCACAATGTCCCATAGCAGAAATCAGTCAAGATTACAACAGCAGGTCAGAAACATTAAGAACTGAGCAGCCCCATTTCTGACACAATTCATTCCTACTGGCTAAAGAAACTAAGAGCTCTGCATGATTAACTAGCAGAACAAATGAACCAGCTGCTAAATACCAGCTCCCATTCAGGCTAGCTAACAGAAGTCAGGATAATACTGGTCTTGAAGGCACCAGTGGCCAAACATCCAACTAAAGATTAATATACATGCTTGTGTAT
Organism: Electrophorus electricus; assembly: GCF_041902795.1. NCBI lineage: Eukaryota > Metazoa > Chordata > Actinopteri > Gymnotiformes > Gymnotidae > Electrophorus > Electrophorus electricus. The sequence continues at coordinate 6,987,765 of NC_137517.1, forward strand.
GTAGTAATTCCTAGCTCGCCCTTCCTGTGGGTGGTCATATCTGTGTCCTCACACTTGGGTCGTCTACTAGAGGCCTGGGAGTTTGAGAGTGCGGCACAGTGTTTTTGCTGGTCCAATGATTAATCTCAGTCCAGAAGAGTGTAATGTTATTCCTGGGACCTGTTGGAACCACTGCTCCACCTTAGGGGTCATAGCTAGAAGTGTCCCCATCACTATTAGCAGAACGTTACACATACTTTCTATTTTGTCCACATCTATTACAACTGCTGTTTTTGGCATCTTGTCCACCAACACAATGTCTGATAAGTTGGCCGTTACTTGTTTATCTTTTTGGATCTGGAAGTCCCCCAGGAGAATAGCCCTATTGTTCACCACCACACACTGTGGTTCCTCCCATTTAGCATTAGGGCTGTGCAGCTGACATACTTTGTATACAGTCCTGTCTAGGATCCCTGTCATTTGGTTATGTCTTTTGATTTATGCTTTCCCTGCCTTCATCTTGTTACTCCAAGGTGTCATACTGTCTCAGAGGCTCCATTGTACCAGTCTGCATCTTAGGTCTTCTCTAGGTGTTACACCCCTGCTTGAATTAACCTATGGCATAGTGCTTGATCTTGTGCTGCTCTGATTAGTGCCTCTGTGCTCTCCTTCAGTCCTGCCTTTTCCAGCCACTGAAACGTCTTGGTATGTCTTATGTCAACCACCTCAGCTATCTGTTGCTGGTGAATTCCATAGTGGGGCTTATCCTGCCATGGCACCTCCTCTGGAGCCAGTGATCACTTCACCCATTTGAGGCTCTTCCTCATCAGTACGTCCTTGGGGGTCACTGAATGGACATATTCATGGATGTTTCATGTCTCACCATTCTGTTAATACTTTCCCATACTGACTCTTCAAGCCCTGCCTTGCTGTACAGAGCTACTTGGATGTTGCTGAAATTCAGATGTTGCTGAATGGAATTATTGCTTTATGGTTTCCATGTGACTGGAAAATTCTCAAGAATTAGTAACTGCTCTCTAGGTCAGTTATACGGCCTTGTGCAAGCTAAAATCTCGTGGAAGTTCAAAACAAGTTCTGTCCTGATAACTTTCCCTTTCACATTAGCTGGCCATACATCTCAATCCCCCATTCCTTGCTGTAGATGCCAGTCAGGTGGATCAGTGAGTTAATATCCCTTTCCCTCTTGGCATACAGTTTGATGTCGTTCATACAAAGGAGAGTATAAATTATACTCCTTACATTCATACAAAGGAGAGTTCAATACATGTAATTGGCATACTGTAAACCTCAAACTCTGTACACATGTAAATCCAACATAAGCAAAAACCCGAGAATGTTACTTAACAGTCTTGACTGATTAAAATGTACACCTCTAAAATTTGAATACACCAGTCCATGTTCTACCTCAGCAACAGCCAATATAGTTGTGATGAACAAAACTGACAATGGAGCAATGGGCATAATGGTCAGAGCTGCCCAAGTTTGCAAAATTCGATGGTCATGGGTTTTGATACAGCATCTGTAATATTCTCATACTTTCCTTAAACCAGAAATGGTGGAAATGCTTGCTTTTCTTTTTAAATTCACTTTGGCTCGGGACACACTGACCCGACAATCAGCAGGCATCAGGCTGTAGGATGGCATCGGTCACCTACCATCGACTGTACTCAGTGCAGTCTTTTCCACACCTTTGGCTCTAATCAGTCTGCGTCAGAGCCATTTTGGCCGATTGTGCATGTTCAGTCAGTGTCGGTATAACAATGTATAAATGAATTTTAAAAAAAATTATATATACACACATCTCCAGAAAAAAAAAAAAAAGACCACTCCAATTTTTTTCTTAAATCAGCATCTCCACATGTACAGCAGCCATTCCATTCAAGTGTGTGTGGAATTCCTTCACAGACACACCTCATTCTATTTAATGAGATGCTGAATAAGTGAACACCTTAACAAAATCCTATTCTAACGAGCAACAGTATAAAAACCACTGCTGCTGTCATCACTATTCACTTGTTATAGAATCAGCTGGATGGGAAAAGGAGCGCTAGGACTACCCAAAAAGTAAGTGTAGTTAAAATACAGCTACAGATCATGCCAAAAGAGTTGAAAAGAAAGGATCTTAATGAGAAAAAGAAGGGTTCAATTGTAGCTTTACTGGCAGGGGGATACAGTGAGCATCAGGTTGATTCTATCTTGAAAATTTCAAAAACTACAGTTCATAAGAACAAGGTCAAGCAGCAAACACATGGGACAACAGCAGCTACAAACTGGCAGAGGTCGAAAACAACTCTGTACTGATCGTGATGATCGACACCTCATTCGAATGTCACTTAACAACTGTAAGATGACGTCAAGTGACCTACCAAAGGAATGGCATGCAGCAACTGGGGTCAATTGCACAGCTAGGACAGTTCGAAATAGGCTTCTGGAGGCAAGGTTGAAGTAATGCAAAGCTAGGAAAAAGCCCTTCATCAATGAGAAGCAAAGAGCCAGACTGAAGCTTGTGAAAGACAATAAGGATTAGACCGTAGAGGACTGGAGAAAGGCCATCTTCTCTGATGAGTGCAATTTTCAGCTTTGTCCAACACCTGGTCATGTAATGGTTAGATGGAGACCTGGAGAGGCCTACAAGCCAGAGTGTCACATGCCCACTGTGAAATTTGGTGCAGGATAGGTGATGATCTGGGGGTGTTTCAGCAAGGCTGGAATCAGGCAGATTTGTCTTTGTGAAGGACACATGAATCAAGCCACTTACAAAACTGTGCTGGAAGAAAACTTGCTTCCTTCTGTTCTGACAATGTTCCACAACTCTGAGGATTGCTCCATGTCACACTACCAGGTCAATCAAAGTGTGGATGAGGGACCACCAGATCAAGACCCAGATCATGGCCAGCCCAATCTTCAGACGTGAACCCCACTGACAAACTCTGAAATGTGATCAAGAGGAAGATGGATGGTCACAAGCCATCAAACAATGCAGAGCTCCTGGAATTTATGTGCCAGGAGTGGCGTAAGGTTACTCAACAGTAATGTGAAAGACTGGTGGAAAGCATGCCAAGAGCAAAAAAATGTTGGTGAATGGTTTGAGGAACATGACAAAAAGCTAAATGTGTTAACTTGGCCGCCAAATGCCCCAGATCACAATGTGATCAAGTGTGAAATGTGCTGGAAAAACAAGTCCTATCCATGGAAGCCCCATCTTGCAACTTACAGGACTTAAAGGATCTGCTGCTAACGTCTTGGTGCCAGATACCACAGGGCACCTTCAGAGGTCTTGTGAAGTACATGCCTGTGTGCATCAAAGCTGTTTTGGTAGCATGAGGGGGGCCTACACAATATTAGGTAGGAGGGTTTTAATATTATGGTTAATTAGTGTGTATATGTGTGCTTCATGTAGCCCCTTTCATTTAGATTTCAAACAAGTAATGGCGAACCAAACAGACATTGATAGATAAAATGCAGAAACAGCAGTGGTGATAGATGTGGCAGTCTCAAGTTATGAACACATCCAAAGTAAGGAATGTGAAAAGTTAGAAATATACCAGGGACTGAAAGAAGAAATGGCGAACGTTGAGGGTGAGTACCAAAGTTTTCCCCAGAGCGTGTGGACTGTTAGTGAAGGGAGGCATACCTAGCGTGTTGTGGACTCCGTCTGCCTCTTCTTTAACAGTCTCATCCAGCCTCTCCATGTTCTGCACGAGAAGAGCGACCACTTGGCCCTCCAGCTAATAAACAAGTAACAAATAAGACTTCTCAAACAAAAGCAAACAAAGGACAGACGCCCTGCCAAACACTGCATAGGCTCAAATGGATATGACGTAACTGCTTTGGGGCTTTTGCCTCCCAACATTCTTATTTTATGAAACATGCAGTATGAGATTAAAACACAAAAATATAAAAACAAAGCAAGAAGTTACATGAGTAGCACAAATCACAAATATCACTTAAGAGTTGTGGCTCTGTGTGATCCTGCCTCTCCAAGAAAAGTAAGTGGGGCCTCAACATTCTCTCCAGAACATAATGATCTCTCTGAAAAGCCAAACCCAGGTGTGCAGGCATGGTGCAAACGTCAGTGGGATTGTGCCGGTTTCAGCACATGTCTGTGCTGAGCATATGCACTTTGTCACTGCTAAAAATTCCACCCAAAGGTTGCCCCAGTGTGTTCTTGCATAAGCAGCACAAATGCCATAGTTACAGGGTGCCTTGGGCTTATTAACCCCTACCCCCTCAAACCCCACGTTAACTGATTGGATGACTCAGCCTTTGCTTTTCTAAATGTCAGTACATACACACAACAAATCCCCAAAGCAGTAAAAAAAAAAAAGAAATTGCTGATCAATAGAAAATGGTTAATAATGCAATCATTAATGCAAGTGTTATTACATAGAACTATAATTGAATAGTGTTGGAAATGTTGGTTTAGAATGACATTCAGGCTTTTGGTCAGTCTTTGCATATGAACATTATTTGATTGCAGTCATTCAGCACCCCTGGGATCATGTCCCTGAGTGTGATAACTAACAGCATCAAAAGCCTCAAAGCACTTCATCTACAAACAGAGCATTGGCACATGACATTGCCTTAGTTAAAATCAAGCATTAAAGGCCCAATAAGGAACTTCAGGCACTGTTGCCACAGAAACCACAGAACATCTCAAGAGTCTACGCTGCTGCAGCACTATAAGATGCCCAACATTCCCAATGGAGTCGTTAAGGAGCAGGCTGCGTTCTCCTCACCAGGGCGTCAATGAGGACCTCGGCCCCTTCCTCGCTTTCGTGCAGCGTGTCTATGTCTGTGAGCTCCTGCAGCAAATCCACTACTGCGATGGCGATATGTGCAGCGGGTTAAGGAGAAGGTGATGGGTGTGCAGGACATACAGATGATGCACAAGGCAGTGTGAAACACTGCAGGTAACAACTCATGCACCCGGGACTTTCTGAGATGGAGTGAACTGGGGAAACGGTGTAGGCCATCATGGAACCAAGAAAAAAAAAGCTAATTTAAAATAAACAGTGATCTACCGAGAGCCAGACAAAAGAAGCTAAAGATACCTGATAAACATCTCAGCAAGTCATAACCTTAACAAGCCCAGACAATAACTCAATCCTAATAACATTCTGATGCTCTGACATCCAAAATTTCTTGGTCCACTGCAGTGAACATCCAGCACAAAAATGTGATGAGAACTAGATTTATGTTCAAATCTTATGCTGATGACATATTAAAAAAAAAAGGAATGTTTACTGCTTTTGCTTTTAAATGATATTTCTCATAAATCTAGTAGCATCAGCTGCATTACATTTGTAAGAAGATAAAAACCAAATAAGAAAACAGTCAAACTAACTATAATTACATCAATGTGTCTGTGGAATTAACTGAACTGCAACCTTTAACGAGACTAAGACCTTTGTGTAGATGCATATCTACTGCTCTCTGCATAACTCTATACATGTGCCCTGTTTGTGTGAGAGGATTTCTACTCGTCTCTGTAACTCTGTGTAGCTGCTCTGTAGAAGTGAGAGGATATCTGTGTTGTCATGGCTCAGCAGCCCCAGAAGGGAGTGGACAGCATTCAGTTCCACCAGCAGGTGGTACAGCTCTGGAATGGTGGCGATCACATGCATCTCCTGGATGATGTCATTCAGGTCCAGCTCTGCCTCCATAAACCTGCCCAGAGCCACATTACAAACATGAACTGACTCAAATCTTGTTTTGTTTTTTTCATGGCTTTGTGGATACACATTTGATTTCACATCTGAGTTATTTTCATATGTGGCCTTAGATTGGATTTGTGGCCATGTGACTTCAATGAGAATCATCAGATCAGTTAGTGTGACTTTTTCCTCTCTCATTATATATATATATATATATATATATATATATATATATATATACATATACACACACACACACACACATACATACACACATACATACATACATACACACATACACACATGTTATGCAGTTGCAAAAATCTTTCAATGTGCACATACATGCCGTTTCAGAAGATGGATAAGTTCATATTACAGACAGATACAGGTCACTTGCAATTATGAGTGTGAACCAGCAAAAGAGGAAACTCCAACTGAACAAAAACTGGAATTAAGAAATGTGGCTTGCAATGTGAACCTTCGGTATATTATTTTGTATGACACATATGGCTTTTTGGCACTGTAAAGTGGACACATATTCTTGTCTGTTTAGTTTCCTTTTCATATGTGAATGTGACAGACATGCCCCAGTGGTATTATGGAGTGTGCACCATTAATACCTACTAGTGCAGTGAAAAATAATGCATGCAGTTGGAGTGTGAAAAGAATGTAAATACTCAACTAAAAGAACAACAATTTTCTGGCAGAATTTTTCAATGCACTGGTACTATTAATGGCATGCCCTCCACAAAGGCAGTAAAACATTCCATTTCTACTACATTCATTTAGGAAAAGCAAAATAAGACAAAAAAGGTAAACCTGGTGCTTGGTTGTTAACTCACTTCTCTGGGTTGTCTGGGAATTTAATCCTGAGCTCCTGGTTTTTGTACGACCTTTTCTCAAAGGTCAGGATCATTTTCTTCACTGTGCTCTCATCCACCAGCTCTCCCTGTTAAAGCAACACAGACAGCCCTACCTTCAGCACTCTGCAACAACACACTAGCTTACTTCAGTCTTACCATACACTCCAACACGTTCAACCAGGTAAATATTTCAGAGAAGATCCATTAATGAAACTGAAGTGCCCCGTAAATGAGAATATGCTGTCTATTTAACTGGATGGGATTCACTAACTGAAAACTCAAACTCTAATAATGGGTCAATACAACTGCTAGTTTTTGGAAGCAGACTCCTTTAAACACACTTCTTTTTAATCATTCAGTATGCATTAAATGCAAATGTGCTGTTAAATGCAAAACTGGCCCTGCAAGACAGGTTTCCCGTTTACATCTGCAGTTCCCAACATGAAACTCAAATATACACAAATGCAGCAGCACCTCTGGGTCAACCTCATCCTGGTCCATGAGCTTCTCCAAGATCTTCTCCTTGCTGTCTTTGTTTTCACTCTCTGCCTCCCCAAGCACGGCGGGTCGAGGAGGCTCCCTGCTGGAGGTCTTCTGCTTGACCCGGGACTCCTCACTGACATCTTCCTCCCTGGGCCGCTTAGCTCCTCGGTCAGGCTGTCAATGACAACAACAAAATGTTTGGCAAGACATGGCAGGTATTTGCACACTGTTGAGTGCCATAAGATGTCTTGACCTAGCAATGTTTACAACTAGGAAGATGTATAACCGATTTCTAAAGTCCATGAGGTGTATGACACATTTTGTTTAGCTATTATTACAAAGATTTTGCTAAATCCCATCCAAATGCTGATTACTCTGAGCGTTAGTCAACTGTCCCAAGTTAGCTTAGCTAGCATGGCAAAGCTTTAGTAGAGTGATGTATCATTCTCTGAGACTGCATACGAAAAAGAAATAAAAGTTATTACCCCGCTGCTGCCTATCTAGCCATCTATGTTAGCTAACTAGGTACTTGTTAATAAATTTCGCAGTGGCTAGAGGTGAAGTTAGCTAGCCATCTAGCTAACCTATCTTAGCTAGCTACTGCCACACCATGCTGGATCCTGTTATTGTTACCAAGGTTAGCTAGCTAGGTTAGCTGGTTTCATGAAAGACTGGTGGCTAACTCGAGGACACATTTTGAAATGTAAGAATCTAGCATGACCAAAACAGGTTTACTCTCGCAATACCTGATAAGTCAACAGCTCGCCGACATCCATGACTTACAACGTCTAGACTTATTCCTCAGAAAACCTATTTAATTAATAGAATTAGCTGCAAAATGAACGCAGGCCAACAAACTTATCTCTACTTCGTCGGTGGCGCCTACCGACGAGTGAAAACTGGAGCGACTTCTTGCAAACATTGCCATCTACAGGCTTGGAATAAGATAACGCGGGACAGTTGCATTCAAATCCACATTTTACAATTTAGGCTCAAAATGTATCGTTTCTAAAACATCTGAAACTCTTCCTACCGCGGTTCCAGAGTATTTGAACTCTGCATGTTTATTTTTTTATATTTGTTTTATTCTCAAAATGTAAACTAGATGGCCTTAACTAGTAGTAATTGGAAGTTCTGTGTTTGTTTGTTTGCTTGGGCATAGGACCAGCCCAAAGTACCCAGACGTCCAAATGGACATGTGCGTGGAATGCAGGCTGACAAAAGTTTTATTTATGCATTCTGTTCTGTGACCCTATGGCTACCCTGCAAAATCCAGCACAGCAAATTGGTCCTGTCCTGATACTTCTTCATCGCCACCACAGTCTCATCATGTACACAGTTTTCTCCCCCTCCAGCCAGGTTATTGAAGAAACTGTCACTGATCTTTTCACATTCTGCAGTGCAAGACCAGATGCAAGAATTTAAATATTTACATTGCAGGAGACTGTACTAGCCACCTCTAACCCTGCCAGCACAGGAAAAAAAACAAAAAAACAACATATCTGCACTATCCACACTGATTTACATAATCAACCTATCCATTTTGGTCCTGCAAATTTAATGTTCATACAGATCTTCTGCAAGAGGCTAGATTAATGTAATATATGTAGATGTCTTTAGTATAGAAAATAAATATAGTTTATACAGGTTAGTATCCTTAAATGTCAAATGAGGGAACACCATAATTGTAATCTTAAATAAGAGAAAAATGGATGTATCAAATCATACTGTTAAAGATATGAATGTTGTGCTCTCAACACCCCCCTCCCTCTCATCTCTCTTTCAGCCTCTGTCTCTCTGAATAGCAACTTGTTGTGTCTAACTGCTCACTCTGTCACACATCTCCAGCTTCTGTGAGGGTTGACAAGAAGGAGGCGACCGTTCGACATTGCTCGTAAATCCAGGGCAACGTTGTCTGTAAAGTAGTCTTTCTGCCCGGCTCACACACCCAGCTTATTCAGAATATTCATTCTGTCTCTAACAGCGCGCAGACGTGCTACAATCCACTCTGAAGGTCATTCAAAGATGATCCTGCACCTCCTGGTATTCCACCATGACCACCACCACCTCACTTCTCTTTCACTGTCTCTCTCAGTGTGCGAGACCAGTCTCCAGTCCAGTTCTGTGCATAGCTCAATCACCTCAATTTAGGTCCCTTTCCATGGGTGGTTAGTGAAGCTGCACAGCTGTTTTCCATGCTTAATACTCGGTTGCACATTCATATATGACTGCATAGTTCATCACATATGCACTTTTATGGATGTAAAAGTTTCCAGCTGTAAAGGCAGATGCGTAGTGCACTCAACAGCCTAATGAGGGTCGCACTGTGTGGAATGCTGTTAAGCTAATTGACCACAATTATGGATTTCTCTTCTGCTGTGTGTTTCCTTAGTAACAGTCAGAGGTGTTGTTAATGGCACAGCGACCATGGTAATGACTCTGCTGTATTCTAACCATACTGTGGTGTTGTTGTTGTTGTTTTTTTTTAATTATTATTAACAAGGGTGGTTTAATAATATAAATAAGCTCTTTCTCTGAAGAGAATAGAAAACAAGTTTCATGAGCTTAGGCATTTACAAGGAGAGGATGAGTGGAGAAACATATTGTGTTTACAACATCACTTGACATCAGTTACTCACAGAAATGCGCGTAACAGATCATTCTAATGAATATTGAGGTAAATACAGTACATCCACTGTACAGAAGTCTTACTTTGATTTGCCAGAGTGCCATTCAGACAAGGCATCGAAAGCTTTCAGAATATGATCTAAGGCAACATAAAACACTTTTATGGTGGGAAAAGTATCATGAAAGCAGTGATCGTGAATACCAATCAACCTTTATATGTTTTTGCCGAGCAGTGCAAAACAGGTCTCCCTCTAGATGCCAGGGGTTTTGCAATCACACTCACTTGTCATGAGGTCTCTCTCTCTCTCGCTCGCTCGCTCCCTCCCACCATCTCCCTCTCATTCTGGACCAAAATGGCATTGCGAGAGCAATGTTGAGCATTTGCATGTCATCAATCTTTTTGCACCCTCTTTCAGAAGCACGCCTCAGCGGATGGTAACTATAGCAACATTTTCAGAATGAATATTCAGTTGAATTATTATCCTCTGAAACAAAGATTTCACTTTTTTAAAAGGTCACACAAAGTATTTTTATGGCTAGTTACAGAACAATAGAAATTCCTCTCAAAATCATAAAACCTATTTAAATAGATATCTCCAAGAGCTGATCACTAAATTGATCATTTCATTCTGCTTTATGTTTACAATGGTGGTCTATAACAGCTTGATTAAAACTAGCCTCATCAAAGAGACAAGGGGACATAGACACTGTAAAACCCTTCAATATGGATGTTTAATTCCCTCCTCGGTAAACCATGCCAATTAGCACTCCTGCAATTTAATAAGTCCAAGTTCCATGGGAGCACTCAAGCTTGCAATCAAGACACAGATGTCAGGAGTGAAGGACACAGGCAGGAGAGGAGGGGGGCTATTGGACAGATAAGAGAAGACAAGCAGAAGTAAAGTGACCGCAAGGCAGGCTTGAAAGGCAAGACAGCTTAATGGCTTATCCACCGTATTGCTGGCAGTGAGAGCCAGCAAGACCAGCCAGCAAGATTTCCAAGCCTGAATCCAGAGAGAGAGAGAGAGAGAGAGAGAGAGAGAGAGAGAGAGAGAGAGAGAGAGATGGTGGTAGTGGTGGTAAACTCTGGAGGTAGAGAGACAATGAATTAGACAGAAAAGAGGAAATGATGGTGCAGGCAATATGTACATTACAGGAAACACACCATGGAGCGGACAAATAAAAGAGGTATACATCACACAGGACACGCACTATGTGTGTCGGTATAGTGGTCGCAGGTCCTAAGGCCACATTCACAGTGCTTGATTTTTTAAACACTTTCTCATATTCAGTGTTAATATTGAGATAGATGATGAGGATGATTATGAGATAGATATTCTAATGACTGTTAAAGTAGTCAGGTTTACTGTTGCACTGTGGAAAAGTGAACTGAAAAAGGAATTCAGTCACTGCATAAAAGGACAGGGGCTCACCCCAAGTCACTGTCTAGCATCACATGTTAAAGGAGCACAAATAGCTGAGAAGGAGAACGTAAGGGAGGCAGGCACAGCGTAATTAGAGTGACCAAGAACACCCCTCTGGACAGCAGGGCTGAAGATGCAGGCGATGGGCAGAGAGGGGAGAGGAGAGAGGGGAGTGCAGGTGAGGATAAAGGGGGACAGTGTCTCTTTGAATCAGGTGTGAAGGATCAGGGAAGACCTGCCATTAACAGCCTCTCAGACAGGTGAAGGGAGAGCGCAGAGCTCCATTAGCCATGACTCTGCCCCAGCGCTTTTAAATTATCCAAATGCCTCCATCCATATTTCATCTTGAAGCATGGGAGCTTGTGACAAAAATAAAATCATAGGAAAAAAAGTTATTTGAATTGTGCCATGAACAAATTTGATGGTACTGAACATCTTGCAATGCCTCACTTCGGGCCTGGGTACAAAACCCCTACTGCCCAATTAGAGCTCTAGAACCTGAGCTCAGTCTGGAAGAGCTAACTGGGAATCCTGGAGAAGTAAATAACTCCACACTATCTCTGCAAGGTAGTCAGCCGTGCAGGGGCCATGATAAGACCTCAGTTGGAAATTCAATTAAAACCCCGACAAGCAGAACAGCACGATAAAGGAGAGGCGGGGCAAAGGGCAAAGTTGGGGTGGGATCTACCCTAGGCTTTATCCAATAGAGGAATGTAAATTCACTCACCTCTATGACTTTGACTACTGAGCTAGTGGACACTCTACGTGTGGCAGCCAGCCCCTACATCTGCGCATTCATGTCCATGGGAAAAAGCAACGAGCAATTCTGTCAGTAATACTTTCTTACAATAGGGTGTAATGTGGGCGAGGTGGCAGAGGCTTAATATTTTCGTATCTTTATTCTTGAGAAATATTCTGGACAACTCAGTTCTGATTGAAGAAAGGTTTTTTTTTTGATGAATGTTGGTTTGAAAGCTGGATGGATCCTGGTTTGGATGTTTGAATTCTGGTTGGATCCAGGTTTGCACTTATTTCAGTGCTGGTTGGAATGTTGTTTGTATTCTGGCTTTGGTTCTTGATCTTAATGCTTATTTCATGCTGCTTTACCTTCTGGTTGTATTTAATGTGGCAGATCTTTGGGCGTGTGCCTGAATTACTCACTGTGGGTTATGTTTGAAATGACTGAGGACCAGTATCCCCTGGATTTCTTTTCCACAGTATACTGCAAACCTAAACATGCTCAGAAATAAAATTGTGCGCTCACATTATTATTTTAACATATAACATGTGTTTTGGTCATTGTCAGGCACAACACGTGTCAGTGCTCCCATGTACTCTGATTTTTTTTTAGGTCTAATTTTCAACTCACAGTTGAAAACAAACAAAAATGTTTTAATTTATTTAACCAAGATTTACATCAAATAAACCAATCAGTTTTCTTTATTATCTGTCCTGAAATCATCAGCATTCGGCCTCATGATGTGAGGAGATTAGAAATTAGAAGGTTAATGAAATTTTTATAAAGTGTCCATCTGGCAATTTAAAGCTAGATTAAATTGACATGTGATAATTAGAATGAATTGGCCTGTGAAACGACGCTGCCTCGGCACGGTTAGGGACTGATAAGTAGGGGGGGGGGGCTCAAAGTAGGGGGGCCCAGACCACAGGAGAGAGACAGGCTGATAAACCTCTTCAGTGTCTGTGACGCATTTTAATGTACAAATCTGAAGGTTCGAGGGAATTCGTTTCGCTCTCTTCTTCCCAGGTTTGATGATAACGCAAATTACTTTTTGGGAGCATTCTAGTTCATATCTCTGTTTTTAGTTAACCTATCAAAAAGCAGCCTAATTATACGCCCATCATAGTGATTAGTTTATGTTTTCTTATTTTGGAAGGTCGAAGTTCATAGTCTTCCACGAAACCTCAACCAGTCTGTGCTGTCTGAGGCGTGCACAGAAGGAAGCTTGTAGGCGATGACCCATCAGTGGAAGTATCGCACATTTCTTCCTGCGCTAAAACATGCTTGTTTTCAGAAGCATCTCGTGAAAACAACGCAACTGCTCATTGTTATTCCGTGAGCTTTGTTCTAGAAACGCCCGCTTGTTTTATTCGTCACTGGAATGCCTTTTCTCCGTGGGTACGGTACCCGCTTATCTCGCGGCTCCGACGCGTGTTCGTTTGCTCCACGTTTTCGCTCGCCGTGAGGTTGCAGCCACGGGCCGTATAATTCACTGCCGCGCGATTATGATTTTGTAAGTCACTACCTTTGCCGCTTTACAGCTTGTTATTATGCAGATGGTTTTTTTCCCTCCACTCAGTTTGTGACTTTGCATAAAGTGAAACGTAGCATGAAAATGTCATTAATATGTAAATGAACGCTGGTATAAGTGCCGTTAAAGACAGGTCTGTTTGAGCTCCTATTATCCGCAGAGGCGCTTGGATCGGAGACTAACCGCCGCACAGCAGAGACGGGTGTTCATACATTAAATTCGCGATATTGACGGGTTAACGTGTTTATTTGATGTATTGCGGGGTTGTGCGTTTGTGACGATAGAAACAGTCTGTTCCATTATAAGAAATATTTTTACACACGTAGGATGAGTCCGTAGAGGATGAAAACTCAGGAAAAAGCGATGTATAGTAAGTAGGCAGTGCCAACGGAATGTGAAATCGGTACGTAGTACACTCAAAGACTCATAAACCTCTGTTTCACTAAATTTGAGGTTTGAATGTCCTGCTAAAATATGCAGAAGAGCAAACGATGAGTTAACATGGCTTGACCTTTTGTATTGTTTCGTACAAGTTGGTAGGTAATATCTGAATCCTAATCTACTCTGTGCTTTAGGTTAAGTGGTAGAGCATTCGCTTCTTCTCCGCTACTGGCCTAGCCAAGCCCTGCCTTCTGTGAATTCTTTTTGATCGGTTCACCTTTTCCTTGTTTTGTCCTGATCCCCGCAGTGACAGTACGCGCCGTGGATAAAAGCTACCGTGGATTTGTCCCGCATGAACTCCCTGCATGCTCCTTCTCCCGCACCATCGGGAACAGAGTAATGGAATCACATTCTCAGCCAGCAATTTTCCATGCGCTCTTGGCATGCGGGCGTGCGTATGTGTGTGCTGGGAGGTGAAGAAACGCATGGAGAAGAAGGGACTGTAACTCGTTACCTCCTTACGATGTCTTAACTATCGCAGAGACCTAGTTATTGGTGTTATGTGAAATGCGCTCTGTTCCTCAGTGTCACTTTAGAAAAGAAAGAAAACTTGCCAGACTAGCACATTTATAATCATTAGTCCAAGACTTGAAAGAAATGCGCGTGGCACTCTTAACAGAAGCTGCTTTGTGTTTTCGTTTTATCACGAGAGAAAGTAATATGTAACTGAGCCACCATTGGATTATTTTTCCACTTCAGAACAAGGGTAATTTACTACATAGTTTCTAACACCAGTTAAATGTGTCATAATAAAAGCGTTCAGATATACAATACATTTCAGTAAGCCAGTGACTCCTGTACTTACTGCATCACAGCAGTACTTTTTGAACATGTTTGAAATAGCCAATGGGCGATTCCCAGCATTAAACACCTCTTAGTCGCCCCCTGTGTTTCTTTGGGCCTCTCCCTGTTGTGTGGAGAACCATAATAACTCCAAGGGTATCCCTGGGCGGTGTTCAGAACTATTGTCTTCCCAAGACTTAATGTAGGTTAATGTGCGCTCCAAATGGCGTCCTGAAGCCAGTGCGGACCAGGATCAAAAGTTGCTAAAAACTTTTTTGCTTATCTAAAATCAAAAGTATCTATCTTGGCCTTTGTCACTTTGTACAAACAAGTTTGTCACTTTGTACAAACAAGTTTGTTTTAATCTATTGAAAGAGCAGGAAACGTATCCGCTGCACGACAGCCGTCAATGTCTCTGACTTATACCATATCAGCAATAACCCCAAACCACACCATCTCCCAAAGATGCAAATGCTTGCGCCTTCTACAGGCACAACTGAGGTACAGCCTGCTACAGCCTCAGTGAGTGAGTGGGAGGTGTGGGAGCTGAACGTTGAGTGCTTTCTGTGGAGTTGCTGCAAGGTTATTTAAAGCACTTTCTCTGAGTGAGTGGCTTTATTTTTAGAACCTGCACTGCAGCTGTGGTATAGACAGCCATCTTTGAACCTGACCAGAACATACAGAGCACACACACACACACATATATATATATATATATATATATATATATATATATATATATGTATGTATGTATGTGTGTGTGTGTGTGTGTGTGTGTGTGTGTGTGTGTGTGTGTTTATATATATATATATATATATATATATATATATATATATATATATATATATATATATATATATATATATAAACACACACACTCATTCAGTGGTGTGTAAACATAGACCTTAATTATGCTTGTGTGTGTGTGTGGCCACATGTGAAAACCTGTTTTCAGTGGTTTCATAATTAGTTTCATTGTAACAGGAACACAGATATTTAACATCTTTACAGCATGCTCATTGATAAGATGAAGAGAGGACACACAGTTAGGCTATATGTTAGCTGCTCAGTATATCCTCCAGTCCTCCAATGGGAGTAAATATTCAGAATACATTCCCAATATCAATACACTCCCAATATCAATGACATTCATAATCTTAACATTTCTAATAGTAGCTATGTCCAGTCAATAACCCGCAATCTTAAATACATTTTCAAATGAATTAATTGTCAAATCTCATCAGGAGTTCTTATACCATAAGAACATATACGTCAGACCGCTCTACAACTTATTTTCATGAGCATGCAGTATACATGTTAAATATCTGCTTTCTTGTTATAATGAAATGACTTCCGGGAGTCTCTTCAGCCAGGAGCGGTCTGAAATTTCCGTATACACACTTCTACATTCGTACAAGCATAGTGCAAGTGTATGTATATGAAAGTGTAAGTTATCATACAGCAATCCAAGCAGTCTATATGTGCATGTTTAAGTTAACCTATATGTAAGTAGCGTGTCTGCGCATGTGTTTCATATGTATGCACAAGTAGTGTGTGGGCGCACAAGTGTTTCACTGATTTCGCCCTAAATGGCCTTCCATATACTACTACTACTACTACTACTACTACTACTACTACTACTATTCTCTCTCTCTCTCTCTCTCTCTCTCTCTCTCTCTCTCTCTCTCTCTCTCATTAAACAAAAAGCATCCGTACACTGCCTGTAATTCCTAAGGTGTAGTCTAACTTGATGCAGTCCATGCACCAAGAACAAACAGCAACATACTGTATGAAGTGTGATTAAAGCAAACCCACAGAATGATTTAGTGAGTTTACTTTACTCATCTTAGACTGGCCTGAGGTTTTTCACATTCTTGAGCAAGTGGCACACTGGCCCAGTCTTTCAGTCTGCAAGACTTTGAACACACTTGTCAGAGATCCACAGCAATTACTTTGATCCCCTTCTCTACCCAGTTCCCCACTAACTGTGATAAATTGCAGCTTCCAGTCCGAGCCCCTTTTTTAAATGCCAGCTGATGAATTTGTTTTTCTTCTCTGGGACTTTGGAAGAAAACATATCGACTTCCATACCGCTGAGGACTTACAGTCGGTGCTTAGACTTTTTATTTTTGCAAAGGATGTGCTCAGATTAGCAACACCAGGCTGGCCAAATTGGCTCATGTACAATGAGTTCTCAGAGAAGAGGGAGCCAGGCATTCTGGATCCATGCGACCTTTCCATCATTCTGTTGCTCTTCTTTCATGCCTGGCCTGTGTGTGTAATCCCTCTGCCTCTCTCAGGTTTTACCATTCAGCTATTCTCTTTGCAGGTAACATCCATCTCCCACTTATTATCTATTCCTCTCTGTCGATTTCTCCCTCTATATTTCTAAGTGTGGCCTCTATCACTCTACCCGGGCCTCCGCCACCCGTCTCTTGTCACTCTTTCTCTTTTTCTTACCCCCTCTCTCTCCGCGGCTATTAGTGGTCCTTTAGGTGTGAATAGGAGCTGAGCACTGGGAGATGGGCTCGGACAGCTGCTGTCCTCATAGTTACACAGCAGACCTAACGAGAGAGAGAGAGAGAGAGAGAGAGAGAGAGAGAGAGGAGAGAGAGAAGAGAGAGAGAGAGAGGAGAGAGAGAGAGGAGAGAGAGAGAGAGAGAGAGAGAGAGAGAGAGAGGAGAGAGAGAGAGAGAGGAGAGAGAGAGAGAGAGGAGAGAGAGAGGAGAGAGAGAGAGGAGAGAGAGAGAGAGGAGAGAGAGAGAGAGGAGAGAGAGAGAGGAGAGAGGAGAGAGAGAGAGAGAGAGAGAGGAGAGAGAGAGAGAGAGAGAGAGAGAGAGAGAGAGGAGAGAGAGAGAGGAGAGAGAGAGAGAGAGAGAGGAAGAGAGAGGAGAGAGAGAGAGAGAGAGAGAGAGAGAGAGGAGAGAGGAGAGAGAGAGAGAGAGAGAGAGAGAGAGAGAGAGAGAGAGAGAGAGAGAGAGGAGAGAGGAGAGAGAAGGGAGAGCTAACAGCATGAATGAGAATTCTAAAAAGGGCCCTCACATCAAGGGCAACAGAGAAATTTGAGTGTTAAAGATACAGGTATAAGAATCAAGAATGATGGGAAGGTGAGAGAGACAGAGTGAGTGAGAAATGAGGGAGGCTGAGAAATGAAGGGAGAGAAAGAGAAAGACAAAGTGAGACAGACAGAGAGAGAGAGAGGGGGGGGGTGCTTTGCTGCTCATTCAGATGCTGTGTGTGGAGGCCCTTTGTTAAGAGAGCAGCCCATGAGGATTCAGCACAAATCAATGAATGGCGGCAGCCCACCGCCACTGATCAACAATTTATAAGTCATTGATTTCCAGCCTGCTGGGGCTCGTTAGGTCCTGCATCACTGTGCAGCAGGACTCCCTACTACCCAGCATCCCTTAGTCCCTCCACCCCCTGTGCCTCTGTCCCAAACACACACAACTTTTTCTATCTAGTGCACTACTAGGGACGCTAAATGTAAACAGCCTGCACTACAGAGAGAAGAGGGAGATGTTACATAACCTTATAAAGTGAGACGATTTCACTGCAGTGGCAGGTAATCTAGAATCTTTCTAATAGTATATAGGCCTACTGATGCAGTAAGATAATTCAATTTGGTAAGATGCTTAAAATCAGCACAATGCTCTAGAAATTATTTATAATTTCACGAGCGAGTGTAGATATTTTGCATATGTTCCACATGTATTCACTTGCTAAGATGTTTTTGCAGTGTGCAGGCCGCAGTTGTGCTTAGATGTGTGCTGTGGGCCTCTCAAGGTGCCATTCTCCGGTCGTCAGTTAGGAAGGAAGTCATAGGTGCTGGGGAATCCCATCTTCTGCAAGAGGACAGGTGCATATGAGCACTGGAATGCAGTTGGTCAACATCATATGACAAACAGCAGAGTGAATGTCCTCTTCTAACCACAGCGAGGCTCAGCCAAGCTTCACGTCCATGTTTCCGACCGCACCGCCGGCTGGCATCGTCTCGCAGCGCGTCCAGTGCACGGGTGTGCCTGGACACTTTCCTGACTTCCTCTCATTTAATCAACAGGCCCGGCCAAGCATGTGTCATAATCAACACTCCATTACTGTCTTTTAACCACCATCCTTCCCACCTTCTTGGCCGTCTGCCTTCTCTCTTCTCTTGCTCTGTTGCTTCTTCCCTGTTTTTTTGCCTCTCTTCCTCCCACCTCTGTTTTTGTTTCTCTTCCCCTCTGTTTCTACCACTGCCAGTAGACAGAACTCACCCCTGCATCTCTGCCTCCTCTTTTTCTGTGACACCGATGCAATTATGAATTCCACTCAGGCTTGCGGATTAAATTTGGCATGAAGTTTCCAGCCATGCTAGGAACGTGATTCTGTGTTTCTCCCTTCGGCAATGTCTCCTGGGTTTAATTTGTTTAATTTTAAACAAATGCAATGATATTTACATTTCATTTGTGTTCAGCTCAATGTATAATCACCACCAACTTCATTAGAAACATTTAAAAGAAGAAGAAGATCTAGGCCAGACGGAATGTCTTTATTTTGTCATATATACATGCACACTGCTATGAAATGCTTCTCTTCACATATCCCAGCTTTTTTGTGGGTCAGGGTCAGAGTGCAGGGTCAGCCGTGAGGGTTAAGGGTCTTGCTCATCAGTGGCTGCATGGCAGAACCTGGCATCAAACTGACAACCTTCCAATTGATAGCCCAAAGTACTGTCCACTACACTACGACTGCCTCCTCATTGATTATAAGTAGCTTTAAATTAGCCGAATTTAGGTTAGCAATTTTTTAGACCTTCAGTAATGGCTGGGTGTTTTGGGGTGGTTACTTCCATGTCACTTGTGTGCTGAGAATGACCCACCAATCAAATAACATCCATTCAGCAGTAATGAACCAGCAAGAGAGTGCGTGACAAATAGCTCCTTGCAAAATATGGGTTACAGTTACTAACTGTAACACCTTGAAAATGCAGCTATAACATACAGGAGCCTAAAGTAAAGTGGTCTGTGAGATCAGGGGTAAAGTAGAGTTGCCAGATAATGTGTCATTCAGCACTGGAAATGTGGCTGTGGAGGATTTAATTTCTTTTAAATGTTGATTGATTAAAGGAGATTTCGCAGTACCATAATGCAATACAGGCAGATAAAAAAGTAAATGACACTTTAGAAATGAATCATTTAGATGCACAATTTGCTTGCTACATGTATCAATCATACTGTTTATATATTACTGAGAGGAATTGTATCACATTGTATTATAGAAAGAAGGCTACACATAGGCAGCATGGTGGCTTCGAGGTTAGCACGTTTGCCTCTCAGTGTCTTGGGTTTGGGTCTTGGGTTTGAGTGCCTCTATGGTGGAGTTTTCATGTTCTCCTGTGTCTGTGTGGATTTACTCTAAGATATCTGGCTTTCTCCCACAGTCCAAAAACATGGAGGTTGGGTTGATTACATACTCTAAAATTTTATATTTATATATGGTGCTCTGTATTAACTTCCTCCCATTCCAGTGTACCCAGTGCAGTCTGCCAGGAGGCTGTGGTTTCTGATTGAGAGTATGCTGTGTACAAAATTGGCTGGCACTTCTCATCGGTGTGTTTGTAAAAAAGGTGATATCTGTCTGTAAAATTGTCCTCACCTTTGAGAAAGGTATTATATAAATGTAACTAATAATAATACATATTGAATTGCCTTACACTTCATTACCTTACACAGCAAGCACATTGTATTGTGATAAAGCCTGAAGTTTGTACCCCTACTTGTAAAGCACTTTCAGAAAATAATTACACATGCTGAGATAGGCCCTCTTTATTGGTGAGCTTTTGTAAATGTACACAGTTAACCTAGGGGTGGCTTTAAGAAAGCAGAACCAAATGGTATGCATCTCTTCCCTGGACACTAGTAAAGGAAACCTTGACGTTTTCCATCTCTATATCTCTACGGTGCACGTGGGGATTAAGAGCAGTTACATCCCTCCGAAATACAAATCCACGCAGGCAGACGTGTGAAATGAGTGAGTGCCATTATTCATCCTCCCTCCCTCCCTCCCTCCCTCCCTCGCTCTCTGTCCTTTTCCTTATCCCCCTTTCCATATCATTGGCCACCTCTGTCAGGATTTGTCTTGCCGTTATTTAGAACACCAACATCACTGCGAAGGCTCTTATGGTTTATGCTGACGGGTGTTTTCAAGCTGTCTGTGTGTGTGCCGTTCATTCAAGACAGGTGTATATGTGGAGTGTGTGCATGTGTGTGTATCTAAAGCACTCACTGCTGCCCAACTGTGTGTGTTGTGTGTGTGTGTGTGTTTGCTGCCATCATGCAGAGTGTGCATTTGTGGATGGGTATCTAAAGCACTCGCTGCTGCCCAGCTGTGCCTAGTTGTGTTCGTGCATGTGTTTGCAGCCATCATGCAGAG
This sequence comes from Electrophorus electricus, assembly GCF_041902795.1. Classification (NCBI taxonomy): domain Eukaryota; kingdom Metazoa; phylum Chordata; class Actinopteri; order Gymnotiformes; family Gymnotidae; genus Electrophorus; species Electrophorus electricus. The sequence continues at coordinate 7,008,728 of NC_137517.1, forward strand.
AGTGTTTGTGTGGATGTGTGTGTGTATGTACGTTCGCAGCCACCCTGCAGACATCCCTCCTTCCCACCTGCAGGTCCGGTGCTCTGTCTCCGTGGTGATGGCACAGCTGTGACTGATGTGTGGTGGGAAGCTGAGGCAGTGAAGGACAGTCTCCGCCCGGCCACTGCCTCGCTCCCATTCACAGAGGCTACATCTAATTTCGAACACCCCCGACCTCTCTGCAGAGAGCTTCTCAGCTGTGTGGCTCAGATAAGGTGCCACACTCTCCTATAGCAGCAGGAAAAAACATCCACGCCTTCGAGTCACACGCCTGTCCGATTCCAAAAACAACAGCGGTGCAGAGGGACAGACAGACGTGTCTGTACTACTCATAAGTATATTGATCGGCGGCACCAAAAAAGTTATTCAAACTCGAGAGCCCCACTGCACTGCAGTAGACATAACGCACCTATGTAGGTGGTGGTCAGTCTAACCGTGTTTCGCTTTAGATTTCTTGCGTGTCTTCATGGGTTTTCTGGGAAGTGGAGGGTTGTGCGTGCCAGGCCGTTCTGAACCCTGACTAGGGGGCATTATCACAGGCTACGGTGTTGCACATCTGGGGGTTATGAGGTGCATGACCGAGGGGTGTTACTCCCTACTGGGTAGTGCCTCTATACATGGAGCTGAACTGCCTGCTAACCATATAGGGCGGTAAAGGGTCTAACCCACAGGCGTACCCCCCTAAAATGGTGCAGCTGTAGAACCTGCTTTAAAAGGGTGTAAAGAAGAAGAGAAAGCCTTGTTCCTGCGAGGTGGACGACGATCACCATCTCCTTTGCGTAACGGCGTGCTCCCACCAGCTCCCTCTTCTCTCTTTGGTAATGAAGCTCTGTTATTTTCCCTAGCAGAAAATTAAACTTCATGTTCTCGCAATCCTCCTCCCCTCCCTTACCCCCAACGTAGAAATGCATGTAGCATGAAATTAAAGCCAAGGCCATCTGAATCTGATAGAACTGCGCATGTTTGGGGGCGGAGGGGTTGGGCGTTGTCCCAGGCAGTGAAACCATACGCTGTTACTTGAATCTACTGCACAAGAAATTAAAAATTCCAAAAACAGTGCCGGCTCACTAACACTGCCACTATTCTGCTGTTAATTGGTAGAGAAGTTGGCCTAACCTGCCTGGTAGTGGAGGGATCACACGTTTCTCTGGAACCTCCTCTCCTCTTCAATCCTAGTCCAGCCTCCTCAGATCTTTTGCAGTACCACCACTACTCTATGGCCTTGCACATATCCTGTTATTTGTTTAAAGTAGCTGCTTGTACAATTAGTCAAGCCGTGAGACTTGATCCTGGAGCATCTGGCACTGTTATTGAGATGGAGTGAAAGCTCTTGCCTGTCTGAAATACAGTGCTCTCCCGTCGGGGCGGCAGTTCTGTCATTCTGACAAAATTGGCCAGAGTTGAATAGAGTTGAATAAGGGAGTTGAATAGGCAGGTCTGAATGTCTGAAACCACTTTATGAACTTTTTATGATACTGTATCATTATACTTCATTACAGTATAATGAGGTATATGTTGCTTTTTTTTCCCCAACCACAGTCATTATTGGAATATTGCATTCAAGCATGGCACACAGAAAGCTAGTCTTAGATGTGATTTTCATGCTCAATTCGTCTGTCCCGCATTCATGTCTCACCCACTCAATTGCGCGGGCTGGTATGTTTACGCTGAGATGGGTTTAACGTCGCCGGCCCGAGCCGGGGTATTGATTTAATTAAACGTGCATTCAAATGCGCTGTCACTCTTGTGGCCAGCTCCCACGCCGCCTTCTCCACACGGGCGAACAGCTCGTCAGCTCGCACGAACAATAGCAGGCGGTGTCGTGAATGGCAATGTTCCCATCAATTTCTGCCTCCCCCCCGCCAACCAAGGCCCTTTTCTTAAAGCAGGGAGAAAAATCACAGGTGTCGCAGGCTCACTGGACGGCCAGCGGGTGATGTATTGGTCTAATAAAAGAGCCATTTCCCTTGGTGGGCTGCTGAAGAACTGATAGGGCGGCGGGGTGCCCCATGGCAGTGCCCCCCACCCCCACCCCGGCAGAGGAAAAATGGGACAGCTATCCGTTTCAAACCCATGAGGTCAGCCTCCTGCAGGCATGATGGGATGATAACGTTAATGTTGCCAAAGGGTCCAACGTGCCTGACACGAAGTTCAAGATAGCATCAAGGGACCAATTTAGACCCAAGATCTTCAGTGGGTGTGTGTGTGTGTATGTTTGTGTGTGTGTGAACCAGGGCAGAGTGGATGTTTTTATGAAGAACATTCTTACACACACGCTGCACATCCATCAAACAGAATATTCAGTTTCTTCATTGCTCGGTTGGCTATGTTGAAAATTAAGAGAACCTGGTAATGTGCAAGTATTTGAGACTTTGCTACAACCAGGAGGACACATGCCAATACACTCCCAGAAAAATAAAGCAACTTGGGAACTTGGAAAAATACAACTATGAAATGCCACCCACCAAAGACACAGTGGTGCTTCAAATGGGCTACAAGGTGTTTGTAGGTGGTTCTAATGATGGGAATATGTGAGACAGGCGAGGTGGAGTGCTAGGCACGCCTTATCCAGAACAGTTCTGTAATGAGCCGGTGCTTGGAAACCATTTGTGTATGAAATCCAGAACACATCTGTAACGAGCCGGTGCTTGGAAACCATTTGTGTATGGAATCCAGAACACATCTGTAATGAGCCGGTGCTTGGGGACTATTTCTGTAATTTGTGTATGGAGTCCAGAACATTTCTGTAACAAGCTGATGCTTGGTGACCATTTGTGTACAGAATGCAAACACGTCTGTAACAAGCTGGTTCTTAGGGACCATTTGTGTATGGAATGCAGAACATGCCAATGCAGAGCTGGTTCTTATGGTCCATTTGTGAACAGAATGTGAACAGCATGTACTATGACGAATGGCAATGATTTTCTTGACTTAGTCAATCAGTACATGTCTATTTTCCAGATTGATTTATAGATGGGTCCAGGTGATTTAGATGAGGTTTCGTCAAGCAATGGAAAAAGACAGGAAAACATATTAAAATTAAAGGTCAGACTGCATCTTAAAACTAGTCAGATGAAACAGCACCTCTGTCCCTCTGGGGCCAAATAAAATGCACCTATACCACTGTGTGTACGTATGTGTGTCTGCAGAGAAAGAGAAATAGAGAGATCGATGCTATGGCACTAGGCCGAATTGAAATCCCAGAGGCAGGACCATCCATCCTTCCCCATTAGCACAGGCCACTGCTGTCTCACTCATATTACCCTGGCTGGCTGTGGAAACAGTTTACCTCCAGTTAATTGCAATGGCTGCAAGCTAACCGCACTAAAGCTTACGAGACAGTCACTCCAGGTGGAAGCGGTGGCCAGTGTGCACCAACTCCGCTTCACTGTTTGTGTGTTTGTGTGTGTGTGGTGGGGGTGCTGAAGATAATAATATTGCAATTCAAACAGAGGTTATGGACCAGAGTTTCCGTAGCACACACAGCTTTGTAAAGTTCTATTGTGCACATTATTGACCTGCTAATAAAGACCCTGATGCCTGTAGCTATCTATAGGTCTTATCATTAGGCTATGGCTAATGAATGTTATAGGCCTGCCGATATTCCGCTGATTGCCTTGATGCTCATTCGTTTCTTGTTTTTAGTTTTTCTTTTTTTTAAAAAAAAATATTTGCAGACGCAAGATAGCAGAGAACTGAATGCAAATAAAACGGATGATCTTCACTCTCGCCCGAAGCTGGGGAAATTTGCCCTTCATTCACCCATTGTCGCCGTGAAGGTTCTTTCGCAGACGTCGGCGGGGAGGAGCGGAGCCGGTAATAATTTATGATGGCCTGCGCGCTTCCAGGCGCTCCAGCGCGCACGTTTCCTCTGACATTTAATTTGTCTGAAAATCAGTAGCGTGAGCAGCGTGATTATCGCGTGCGCCGCGCGCTAGCCTAGCGCCTGCCGCCACTCCGCAGATGCAAATTCATCAGCAGACGAGGACGAACGTAAAAGGGTTCCTGCAAGCCAACGGGAACGAATAACATGCTGGTACACTTCGTAACCCATTTCACCAAACTGCTGTCCACCCAGGTATGAAGGAGATTCGTTGTTAGGCCTGGGTGTTCTCTCTGATACAGTTTCTACCACCACCTTATTTAATAACCTTCGATGTTTTCTCTGATGTGGTGGATAATTGGTGCATTTATGTGCTCTGAAAATTCAATTGTAATCAGATTAATGCAGTACTCCATCAGATTCCAGCAAATGTCATGTAAACACCTTAATCAGGTTATCTTAACCGAAATCAGTGCAAACACAAACTGATGAATAGACCTTGATTTCTCATCAACTCTTCAATTGATTGTAGGCTACACACTTTAATTAGGCTTCTTTCTGGGTTTTTTGTTTGTTTGTTTTGTTTTTTGCACCAAAGGTTCAGACAAATACACTATGCACATCTCATTCAGACCCAGACATTTCATCTGATAAACACGTGACTGAGATACAGACGTTTCATCAGATTCAAACGCAGGCAGCAGTTGGATGCCTGGAGTAATGCTAGACCTGTGCACATTATGGTGTCTTCTGCTTTCATCCAAAGTGTACAGACCTGCATTAAGGTGCATTAGCTACAAAGTGAATACAACTAAATAAATTACAATAAACTGCAGCGTTTGTGAGACCTTTGTTATTTAGCCTGACCAGAGACATGAGTGTATATGTCATTTCATCAACCATTGATTTCCTTTGCGTAACCCAGCAAGTGATGTAAACTAAACATGTTCATACAAGCGCCTATATTTGGGATGATGACCAAAAACTAAGATACCATAATGTGCTCACAAGCATGCACAGTATACAGAAATTATTGATGGAATTTAAGAGATGCCCTTAGGAGTCCACTGTTCCATTGATACAGCAGAGATTAGGTTGAAATATGCAGGAATATTCCTTTAATCTGTGTACAGTGATTATTGTATGCATGTAAGCGTAGTGAATGATAGTGAAATTCTCAAGAAATGGGTCTTAGATTTAGTGCCAATTTCAAAATTGATATATCTATCTGGAAGCCAGTTTTTGTTTTTGCAAGCAATAGGCAAACTATCTAAAACTGTACAGTTCTCTCTCTCTCTGCATGTATGTATGTATGTGTGTGTGTGTGTGTGTGTGTGTGTGTGTGTGTGTGTGTGTGTGTGTGTGTGTCTCATAGGCTAAGAACAAATTCCAGTTACCAAATGCTTTTAATCAAACATATTTTAAATTCCAAATTTAATATATACTTGAGGCTTTCTGGCTCTAAAAAAATAAATAAATAGAAAACAATGACCATTTTGCAATTATTTATTATTTTATCATTATTTGTCTTTATTGTAGTGTGTTTGCACTGTCCACTGCTGTTCACGCCAGAGCAGCACCATATCACTCAACAAGTCTGGAAAGACAAGGAATGGCAGCAAGGTTGACTTTGACTTAAAGTTTGAAAATTATTTTTCGCATTTTTGCCTTTGTAATGAAAAACATTCCTGTCTCTTGGTGAATATAACAAAGGTTATTTAGAATACAATTCAGTTTAAATGGTTCAGGAAACATGGAACATTTAAGGTTAGGAGAAAACCATTGAAGTTTACAAAATGATGTAACAGCACTGTTACTCTTCACTTATGCATCAATACTGCCCTCTGGTGGTTATAGCATGCTAACATGGATAAGTGGGAATCCACACGTTATTATAATAATAAAGTTGCTGAGATGATGTTTCATATATAAGAAATTAATTCTTGAAAATAACTGTTTTATATAACTAAAGAGAGCTCAGAACAATAGAGCTTATTATCCAATTTATAAAGTTTTTGTTTTTGCTAGTTTTATTTCATTGCTTACAAGTAAGATGTCAGTAAAGTAACTGGAACATCAAACCCATCGAGTTTGCTTCTTGAATCTTGATCCTCACTTAACGCCCAGTCCAATGCCTGTAGTTTTGTAAACAACTTATGTGGAAGTTTCACTGTTGTGTTAGAGTAAAGTCACATGGACTGTCTACATTAACCTTATAGAATCTACATCAGTGTGCAGGTAGGTTGTACTTTACAGAGTCTGTGGTAGCATACAGGAAGGTTACACCTTACACAGCCTGCATTGACCTGTAGGTAGAATATACCTTACAGAGCCTGCATTAGCCTGCAGGTAGAATATACCTTACAGAGCCTGCATTAGCCTGCAGGTAGAATATACCTTACAAGTAATGGCTACACTCACCCTACATAACCTGTGTTAGTCTCCAGGTCGAGGTTGCACCAGCCTTACAAAGTCTGTGTTGCCTGCATGTAAACTACACCAGTGTTCTGGGGTCCTCTGATGAGGGCAGTTTCTGTACGCCACCCGGATATGATTCATGCCAAAAGCAGTGTGAATGTCACCTTCCTCATTGCTTGGCTGAGTGCTAACAGATACTTTCTAAAAGTAAGACAGAGGCTTGGAAACAGAGTGAAATAGTGATTAGAGTCTTAGGCAGCAGAGCAGGGCACAAGCCATAAACCATAGCAGCTTTTTGCAAAGTAAAAATAATGTAATATCTACTCTGGCCTTCGATGAGCTAACTTGGAAGATCTTGTAAGTTTTAGGTTCATCTAATCACACATTCACAATATGCCCATCTACAAGAGCACGCATCTGTAAAATGGCATCGTGTTCTAGTGAGTACAGTTATATGCCTAAGTGTGAGAAGCTATGCGATGGTAGACCCTGGCCATAAGGCACTCATGGAGCAGATCTAAAGTCTCCACCTAACTAAGGCAAGCAGTCAGGACTAGTGGAGATGGGAAGAGTGCATTGTCAGACTAAACAGTATGTCTGATGGCGTGATACAGCACAAGAGCTGAATGCGCCAATGCAGGGTTTTGGAATCAGATACATTTCCCATATTGAACAAAGTTCAACAATATGCCAGAGCGACATTCCAAACAAACACTCAGTAACTGCTGGTCTCACTCAGGTCCTGCACACAACTGGATGAACTTGTGTGCTTATACAGTGGATCTGTAGCGATCAGTGGAGTCAGAAAAGCAACAATGCTCTTTGAATACTACTGCATTAACCAGCTTAGAGTGTGTTAAACCTTGCTGCTAGACTGCAGTGGCGGGCAGAAGGTAAGAAAGCCAAATATGTGACTGTTACCACTGCCGGCCCCAGAGCCCTGGGAAGACACAGGAAGAGGGGTCGGATCAAAGGTGTACCTGGAAGTGGGCGTGGCACTGTGGTTCTTCTGCGCAATCTCCATGTCTCAGTGAAATGTCTTCAATTTTCTGTGTCCCAGCACAAGCCACCAAACATTCAAAGTACAATTCATAAAAACATATTTGATACACAAAGGCATACTCTATTTTGGTCATATTAGTGTCTTTAAAAGAATTAAAGCTATATACCTCAGAAATAAATTAATAAACATATAAATAGAAAACTGATGCTTTCCTAAAAGCACTGCAGAGTTGACATGGTTGAGTACCACTTCACACACTAAGTGTTAAGTTAATAAGTTTATCTTAACGTAGGTGTGGAGGTCAGCAGACTCCATGATGCATCTGAGATACACCTGGACTGTGGAGGATGCATCTCTGCAAGGACCAGGCGTGTGGGAACGATCCTTTCGCATGAACAGTGAAGGGTGCATCCCAGCTCTCAGTGGTGAGAGAAGCTATCGAGGCCAGCATAGGAAAACAAAAGCCCCATAGTTCATTATAATAGCACACAGCCCCCTCCTGATCACTGCATCTAAATGACTGGCTTTGAGTACTTGTACTGAGTTTGGCATAAATGCAATAAAAGTTAATCAAAGAACACCCTCTTACACTTTCCTCAAGATCTCTATGGGAGAATCAAACTAAACTCAGTACAGCATGCAGGATTGCTGTTAATGCACTGAAACATTTTCAGGTTCAGATTTTATCATTACAGAAACTGCCTTTTATGAAGGTTTTTACTCAGTAAAGTGATGACACCTTTATGCACTGCTTCCATTGTCAGCATGCTCTTGTGGTATCAGGTGAGACGCTGAGGTAGGTTATAGCCATCATGTGTGAGGGCCTGCTCTGCACCTGTCTATATGCTTGCTGAATGCATGCCAGTCCTGCACTACCACTGTGGCTGCTGTTTGCCCTAACCAACCAGGCATAAAGGCTCCACCTGCGGATTCTTTTAGAGGGCCGCAGCCCACAGAAGCACATACCTGAGGACCTGCAAACAACTATGCAGCTCAGAAATTGACATCAAGGCACACTGGAAAATACAGCCCTCAATAGCAGTTACTGTCATTTACAAAAGACAGAAAATCAGATTCACTTAGTGAGTCATGGGTCGGACTTTTAATCAAAATATGTTCAAAAGATATAATATAAAAGACTAGCACTTCTCATAAACGCAGCTTGGATAAATAAAGCTCTCCAGAGGCTCGCCTGAGTCCAGCACCTGCCACTTATCAAACTGAGTCAGACATGCTGCGCTCTACCCTCAGGTGGAAATTCCATCTCTGCAGCAGTGAGAATAATGGTACAAAGATTTTCGGTATTTACGGAGCCCTGGAAGGGATATAGAGGGAAAAATCGATGGTTGGGGAAAAAAAGATGTACTTTTGTGAACTTTTGCAAGCTCTCACAAAAGTACATCTTTTTTCCAACCATTGATATTTTTTTTTTTCACTCCATGTCACATCCAGGGCAAGAGGCATCAAACTACAATGCTACAGACAAACCCCTGATTAGGCAAAGCCCCTGAGAGGACCAGAAGCCTTGTGCTGGGCGGAAGTGTTTGCCAAGCCAAGTCACATGGGTGGAGTTTCCTTGTCAGAAAGATGTTTCTTTTAAATTTTGAGAACTTCGTTCATTAATATTATATAATTTTTGTCAGAGAGTGAAATAAGTTTTGTCACAGAGTGAAATTCTTATACAGGCTGTTTAATGTAGTTGCACTCAGAACTTTAGATTGCACTTTGAAACTTTATACAGTATTGTGAAAGGAAGCTAATTTAGTGGCAGTCTAGATTTGGTGAACAAGTTGTGCTAGTTGCTAAAGTAAGTTTATATACAGTACCATGCAAAGGTCTTAGGCTATGTAATTTTCTCTGTAGTAGTATACAACCAGAAAATACAAGAAATGTGTATGCAGTATTTAAAAAACAGAAAATAACGAGAAAGGCTACAGTAACAAGTATTTAGTGTGCCCTCCCTTTACACCTGAGCAATAGCAGGAACGTAGATCTCTTAAACATACATGGAATGGAACATGAATGTAATGGTATTGTGACTTTAGAATACGTCAGGGCAGTCTCCCCTAAAAAGTTCAAGGTGCGCTTAGTGCCAAAGGAGACCACTGAGAAATAATTGTATATGGTCATTATACCATTGCTAAAACAACAAATCTAATAGTTGCCTAATTTTGTATGAATGTAATGTTCTATGAGTATAATTTAAAGATGAACAATAAACCAAATAACTCTGTTATTAACGTTAAGCTGATGTTTTCTAATTATTTCATGTTTTTATCATTTTATTTTATAACAGGACGGGGCTGACATTGAATTTTAACCGACAATTCACCAAGTAGCAAGCTAGCTAGTCTAGGTAAACTAGATAAGCCTAGCAAGCTAGACAAACAGTCTTAACATTTTATCTAGTTGGATAACATCAGCAGCTAGTTAGCTGGGTCATTTGCTAACTTCACATAATGTTAAGTCTGTTTTTTGTGAAAATTACTATTAACAAACTGGTCAGTTGTTCATTTTTTTAAATTCCCCCCCAGCTAAATATATGCCTTTTCATCTGTTTTTATTTCATGCCAGACATTCCGGACAGCACAGGGCTTCTGGCTAAATCAGCGGCTTGTCTGGGGACCTGCAGCTGGCCATTACTGTCCAGGGCTCAGTAGAAAACCCCGGCAAGCGCTGATTTAATATCTTTATATTTGAAGCCAATCTCAAAACAAAAACCTGTGAACCTCTCCCTTGGGTGTGTGCTTCATTGTGGTATGCTGAACTGCGCCATACACTGACCTAAATTTAAAGTTTTGTGAGATCTTGCATAAGTTTTGCAAGAACTTGCTAACATTTTGTGAGATTTCACAACAGTACTTTTTTTTTTTTAAAGCATGATTTTTTTCCCCCATCCATGTCCCTTCCAGGGCTCTAAGGGTATTAAACCGAGTGAATGCTGATGTAGTGTAATTTGGTTTGCTTGCTCTGCTATATGACTACATTAGAATTATTCAGTACAATTATACACACTCATTACAATCTTCATCTTCATATTGATATGCATTGAAAACCATTGCAGATTATTTCTGTTAATCTATTACATGGAACAGGAATCAAAGATCAACATTCAAACTTTGTGACCTTGTAAAATATATGAACCAAAAATATACATATGGTCATGGATCATGAAACTCTTACTCAGGATTTTAATCAGGCCAGATGAAGATAATGAAGGCTCTTCGGGGGTTCTGGGCCAGCGTGCTTCCGATCCAGGCCTGTGGGGCTTCACCGTAGCGTGACTGGATGTCTTCCAAGCACTGAATACAGCTTATTCCACTCATCAGCCAACTGATAAGCACCTCTCAAACCAAACGGGGTTGCTGAAGTGGAAAAACTTCTAAACTATGCCATGTGCCAGAACTTGACTTGGATAAGGGGATTCCAGATGGTTCTCAAATAGTTCTAGCTGGAGTTGGTGTGAAGTCTGTCAAATCACACACACTGCTGAGCTCAAATTCAAGTGTATTGCATGTTATTTCAGTATGTTCATTTCTGCTTTTTGCCTTAAACGCTTTACATGTCGGTCCTACTGAATATTAATGAACCATTAGATGTAAAGATGTACCCTTCCCACCCACCCATCCTACCTGGCTTTGCACTTTATAAGTAATGAGTGCCAGTCCTGAGGGAGGAGTTAACAGACCGCTCAGTAACGCTCTCCATATGCTCTCCCTAGACAGCTTTGGTTTCTTTCCTCCATCTGTACTTCAACACACCTCAACGATCAGGTTGCCGTTAAGTGTCATAGCCCGAGCTGAACATCGTGACATCTCTGCAGGGGACTGCCGTAGCTCTCACCACCGAATACTCCAACAGCACAAACTGGAAGGTGAGTTAGCAGTATGTTGTTTGCATGGGGTTAATGGTGAACCCAGTATTACCTTACAGTACTGGTGGCCTTTAAATCCAGGTTGAGTGTGCCACAGCATTCAGTAGTCTGCTGCTCCAAAGCGTCTGGGAATCCGGGTGACTGCACTAGAACACTAAACTGCGGACTGCTGTGTCTCTCTAGGTCTCACGTCTGAAAAGCACTTGGGAGGAATACAGGTGCAGAGAAACAAGTAGAATCTGCGTCATTCTAGCATATAACACTGTGCTGCTCCCCTCTTGTGTAACAGAGACCTGCCAGTTATGTATCAGCAGTGAACCACAAGTGAACCACACATCCTACCTGTTGTCGGCGCACATGATAATCAGTAGAACACAGCACTGCGGCACAGCATATAAAATTTGTTACATGTTATTGCAGTATTGGCTCTCGCAAAATTGATAACATGACAGTCACATCAGGATGGGGGTAAGAAATGATTTATTTGTAAAGTTGATAAAATGGAAACGTTCGCATTACAGGTAGTGAAAAAACTGACTTAAGAAATAGATGATTGATGTATAGGCATGTTATCTATGCATGTATAAGAAGGGTGTTTTGCTTAACAACAGAAGGCTTAGCCAAGCATATCATTATGATGCATGTACCTGTTTCTAAACTGATAAATTGTTGAATTGTATCTGAAAGCAAATGGTCTACTACAGTATATATCAGCCAACATTCATTCCATACACAATAAACTTAAATCAACCCCAGCCTCAACCAACAAATCACAATTTTAAAATATCAGTAAAATAGCTGGAACTCTTTAATCAAACCTGACATGATAGAATACTCCAGTATGATTGGACACTGTTTAAACTGACACTGCAAACCTCCAAAAATAACTACTCAAGCACACACACCCTTTGAAACATTACACATGCAGTTTCCTCTACAAAATACACACGCGCGCACACACACACACACACACACACACACACGTAAGCTGCCTTTCAAAAGATTTTAGGGTTTCAACACCCAGTCAATCTTACATATGGGCTTTTTCTTGCTTTTCTTCCCCCCCCCACTCCTTACTTTCTCATACTCACGTATGAATTAAATAGCTTAATAGCTTATTGAATGATCTCCTACCATAGATCAGAATCCTTGCACTCTACTCCACAATCTACTATAAAAACTATAAGAACCAGAGATTCAATGTATGGAATTGATACTATAAAACTTTTTAAGCCTTTGTTTATAAGTGACTTCTGAGAGGGAACAAATATCACAATTTTGTAAAAAGTGGCCCTTGACTTTTTTTAAAAACATAACATTCAAAAGGTACAGGTGTAAATGGTTATGGGTTTCTGGCTATGTAAACCATGAATAGGGTAAGATAGAGATCTCAATGCACAATCAAAAACTAGTAACGTGAAACCTTCAGAGAACCTGAGGGTTCAACAAGTAGTTCCGCTTATGTAAAATAATAAGTTCTATGTTTCACGGACAACAACAACAACAATAACAACAACAACACTAGAAAGAGCATGTAGGGAGGGGAAAAAAAAAATAATTTGATCACAAATAAAAATATTTCTGTTCTCTCTGGTGGGGTTTTTTTTGTCTAAAAATTACTCCACTGGGACAATTCCAATAAATACAAAGGAATATCAAAATAACAAAATGTAACAAATCACTGTACAATATAAACATATTTTTGGGAAACAAAAAAACAAAAAAAACCCACAAAAAAACAAAAAACAAACAAACAAAAAAAACCTTGGACCTTAATTTGTGGGAGACTTAGGGAAAGGAGGATACATCTCCCACTTACCCCTATATAACTTAAAATGGCATAATATCCTATTACAGCACAAACCTGCACTAAAGCTTTGCTGTTGTTCTGAATGGCTCTGACAAACCATTACAACACAACACTTCATCCAACAACAACAAGCTCGTGAATATAACTGAGGCATTGTTTCTAGAAACCAAGACAAAACTGTGCGTTAGCGATAATTCCGACTGCACCTGAATCAAATAGAAAAGAAAAACAAAAGTGAAATATGCTGCGTGAGTTTGACAGACTGCAGATGTTTAACTATGAAAAGAGAACGTGAGGGACATTGCCTCAGTCTACTAGACATGAACAAATATTACTTCTGAAAATGTAAAAGGATCTGCTGTCAGTGGCCTGGAACACGCTCTTCTCTAGGCAAATCTTAATAGGACTGCATTATGAATGGAAAAAAAGAACTACAAATCCCAACTTTGTGGTGATTATCCCACACCGTGCATACCCAACCACTGCAACATCACGGCACACTACAAGACATGCTGTAAATACACTACCATATTATCACAAAAAAGAAACCTTCCTGAATTCTTGAATATACAGCTAATCTATTCTCCTGAGCAGAAATATCCACAAAACCCCAAGTCAGTTACAATTCAAATCTACATGCACAGTGTGCTATGCACAAAACCTTCAACATTACAACTACATTGCAATTCAAAAAAAAAAGAAAAGAAAGAAATTACTATTTTTAATACAAATAAATTAAATGGCCATCTAAAGCTTACAATATCTGAGCTTTGAGATGGCTCGAGTGCTGGTTAGTTGTGTTGAGCTGCAGCCCTGTTACCATGATGAAGCACCTAAAAAGGTAGACAGCTAACCTGAAGCTTCCCTGTGGGAAGCGTGTCCCCAGGCCCTGGGGACACGCTTCCTGCAGTCTGCCCACATCTGGGCTGCTGCCAATGGGGGAGAAGCCGCCGGCAAAAAGCGCCTTACGATCTGCGAGCCCTTAGGTGATAAGGTAAGACAGAAGGAGAGCAGTGAAGCGCAATATATAAGCCACGTCTCAGTCAGGTCTCAGTCAGGTCTCAGTCAGGTCTCAGTCAGGTCTCAGTCAGGTCTCACTTCCCCTGCCTCCCTACACCATCCTCTTTGTATCCCTCTCATGTGCTCTCCTCCTCAGAATTCCAGAGGGCCACTGAAATCACAGTCGAAAAGCTCACTTATGCCTTCATGCTCTTCCAGGCCGAAGTGGTAATCCCGACTGTGGGGTGGCGACAGGCTGATGAAGCTGTCCACTGGCAGGCCCAAGTCGTCTCCGCTGGAGCTGTTGCTGGGCCGCTCCAGCAGGAAATCCGCCGAACCCAACGTAGAGAGAAAGTCAGGCATCTCACATAAGCTGGAGAATGGATCTGAATCCAGGAAGGACTCTAAGAGAATCATGGAGAATCAGACAGAGGAGCAGAGGTTAACAACTGCTTTCACCACCAGAGACTAGACCGAAATCCACTTACTTAGGGTAATGAATGAAAATGCCTGACCCACAGTGGTTAATTTTTTTTGATACACACTACCCTATCGCACCTTTCATAACCAGAGTCAGCCAGCATCTCATGCATGTTTTTGTTCACACACACACACACAAAAAAAAAAACAACAACTTACCTGTCTCATTACCCAAAGGAAGTGGGGAGGCACTTGGAAAAGTTGATGGTGTTGATGACCTCACTTCCTGTGGAGCTAAGGCAGGCTGAGGAGAGCTGCGGCTGGATGATTTGGCTGGACTACAATCTGCTACTGGACTACAAACTCCAGAACTGTCCTCTGGGCATAGGAAGACGTCGATGGGACCCTCGGTACTCTTCAGGGAGATCTGATACCCCTGTGACCCAAAAGATGAAACAAAAAAACATTCAAGGATGAGGTCAATAAATCTCAAAGCTTGGTAGGGTAGAGCAAGGAAAGACAGAACAAATTAAAAACATTTCAGACATAATACTAATTTTGATTCAACTCTCAGCAAACAACATATTTTGCCAGAAAGACAGCAATACTATAATGCAGTTTAATAATGTATTTTAGTGAATATATATTTATAAATGTTAATTATTAATGATTAATTATTTATTAATGTAGTTATTACCTCAGCAGGGTCCGAGACAGTCATCTGCGTCTCTGGTGGGGCTCTAATCACCATGACAATCTGATCTGGGGGGTCAACAGTTTTCCGCAGGTCTTGGCACCTCACATATCCCAGCGTAGCTTTGTGTTAAAGACAAACTCATGCAATCTCTTGCTTTATAAGGTTTTATAAAGCTGCCATCCGTGCACTTCAGCACACATTCACACCCACACATCCAAAAAGGATATTTCTTGTTGCTGGAGTCCTCAGTCAGAAGTTTGAGTTGTAGGCTACACTTATTAATGAGCTCATCCAGTTTCTCTTCAGCATCTGACAGTTCAGACACCTCCCTCTGCAGCTCCTGATACCGTGCTACCGACACACCGTCCATGCAGTTACCACTGTAAATAAAAAAACAACACCACACAGTGTCTTTAGAACAAAGGAAGACCAAGACCCAGTTTAAAAAAAAAAAAGCACTGCATCAGTTAACATCAGCTTAACTATTAAAATATTCCATTTTATCTGATTCTAACTACCATTCTACAGTGATCATTCTGGTACAAACATTGCTCTAATGTCTCCACCACTATTCCCACCTGATTAGTCTGTCCTTTTAGCCAAGTTTCATTTTATTATGCCTTACGTGCTCACAATTGTTTTGTTCTGTTCATTTGCTGATTCACACGAGGAAAGCATTTACCACACTGAGCCGTAGGAGAAACATCTACCATCAGCTCCTGATTTAGGGTAACGAATAATTGCAGATAATTTCATACATTAGCATTTGAAAGACACGAGCTGGTCTTCCATTGCTAGCCTGTCTCTGGGACATGACATGTATGCTGTGGAAGCCCAAAGAACCTGAGTAGAGTGATACTGCATTTGGATCAGTGGAAAGTGGCATGACCACCACCAGCCAGTAGAGTGTTGGAAGACAGACCGTACACCAGCACTCTCATTTCTGCCTCTAAATCCATTTGGTATGTATCAATAGACAATGGAGATGAGAGTCTGTTAAATTGTTATCTTTATAGCAATATATCTAATATATATCTTATAGCAAATCTAAAATGTGATTGGTGGAATTGCACTTTGTGCTGCACAGAGGTGCAGGAGTTAGGGGAGTGAGCACCACTTACAGCCACTGAATATTGTTCTTGGATTTCTTCGAGATGAGCTGGATGCCTTCCAGGACATTGGTGATGTCATAAATGCGTCGCTTCTGGACATCGAGCACCTGCGAAGCCCAGTTGAGGTCCACCACGCCGTCAGGGGACTGGGCCAGCAGATCCAGAAAGCGCTTGGTGGTGAGGTTCAAAGATGTATCATAGCGAGACTTTTCCGAGTTCAGTTTAGGCACTAAAGAATAAAATGGAAAAAAGGCATCTATATGTTGATACTGATAGTCAGCTTCATTTAAACTTACTTTCACTACATTATCAAGTATCTAAAAACTGCCTACAACAATTTTCCAAATGGAGTAAATGAAAGTACCTTTGGATGGGATGGGTGGAGCTGAAGGGGCAGGCGAGTGTGATGCTGCTCTGGTACTGCTAATGTATTGGTGATCATTGTCCAAATCCAACTTTCTCTTCACCTGGAACCAAAGTTCACAGTGTAGGCAGAAGCGGTCAAAAGAAAGCAACGATCACTACAGAGTTTATAGAAACCCTTATTTTACTTGCCAGTGGAATGCTACAAACAATAGGCAATACTGTCTCATGTTGCCACAGAAGAAAACTAACAGAGTAATACTGCATAGGCCTTCCATCATTATTAATTATAAAACAATTAATCATTAATTATAAGTTAATAAGAATCATCTTTATTAATAATCATAACACAATGTTATGCTCATAATCCTCATCATGAAGGGTTAAGGTTGTACCGGTGGTCTGCCTAAGGTTGGACGACTGTGGTCTGGCACATTTGCCGTTGTGTGGGGAGTGGCGAACAAAAGGATGTCTCCCACGGCATTGGGCCCAGCCGAACGGATGTCCACGTTGCTGGGAGTCGAGATGATGACAATCTGGTGGTCCTCGCTTAAGTCAATACTTCCACTGTTTAAGAGCGACTCGAAATCGACCAAGAGATCTTCTGACGTCTGCCCCGATATAAACGTCTCTGACATGTCGCATTTAAAATATGGGGATGTCCTTTACTGACGACTTTCGTTTTTTTTTTTTTTGCGATTTCAAAGTTCGTGCTATAGTCATTCAATACACTAACGTGCATACAATGACTGTTTTAAGTGAAATTACACCCAAGGAAGTGAGATGATTGTAGTGATGATTAGCCATTTTCAAATCGGTGAATACATGGAATCAATATTTAATTAAATCGAGCTAAATTAATCGCAGGCTAATCAACTGACGCTTCCGTCTAAAAAACACCATATATACTCATATAAAATAGCTAGCTACAAGGCTAAATGTGTCAGGATCGGTCAACTATGCTAAAATTACAAACATGACTCTCGTTACTATAAGAGTAACACAAAAGAAATAGCAATTAAGTTAGCTAGCTACTTAAAAATGCAAAAAAAATAAACCAACAACCCAACATTGGCAGGTGTTGTTATAACGTTCATAGTTACTGATACGTAAGTTTACAATCCTGCAAGCAAGTTTAAGTATTGCGATCCTTTGTTTCTGGAAGCTGTCCCAAACTAGTGCTAGTTAAACATACAGCTGAATGACTAGCAACTAGAAATCCGCTTCCTTGCACTAGGCTATAAAACCAGTGAAGCTGCAAAACATGGATAGATAGGTTGCTACTACTGCATATTAAGGCACGTTTGTTTAAACTTCAGTCTTATATACAGCCTGTAAGTTACATAGCTAGCTTTAAATATAGACAATGTAGCTAGCTAGCTATGTAGCTTAGCTTGACGGCTAACTGTAAAATATATAAACAGGCCAAATACTTCACAAACTATGACCAAACGTTTTGGCATTTTACAAGTGCATCAGTAAAGGTTCGTACAGAAGGAGCAATCTGAAATACAAACTGAGCGACGCACTTCAGTGTACAAAGTCTTGAGTTTTGACAGAACAAAGCCGACGGCCCTCAGCTACTTTCTTTTTCACCCTACGACAAAGTACAGTAAGAGCGTTACCCCGCTCCTTGTTCGCTTGTTTTTGTCAAACCATTCAGGAAGCTTTACCATTTAGTAAAAATAACACTATCATCCACAGTGTCATATATAAACATTAAAAACAAAACGTCAAATAGTTCGTCCAGTTGTTATTTTACGCCAACAAGCTTGACATCGTTCCGGTTCCGAAATGAACTTGTTATTGTTGTTATTGTCCCAGCTGATCGGAACAAGGTTGAGGTTTACGCGCCAAATCCTTTTTGCCGCGAAACTGGCACGTGCCGAAATGCTGTGAAAGGATTGGCTAAGAACCTTTACACTTTGGTCGATACGTCAAGATTGTCTGTTTTCTGATTGGATACAGTATCTGCTACTCACCGTTTCTCTGGGGTATGGCTGCTCCGATAAGATTTCAGTTTGTTTAATGTCTAATATGTATGTTTAATCTAATATATAATTAGGTTGATATCAGGGGTTAATCGTTCATCCGTATTAGATAAGTTAATTTATTTTTTCCAACCCACATTTAATGTGTATGGTCATTAAAGCGATTCCAATTCTTAAGGTTTTATTTCTTTGGTCACTATGCCCTTTTGTGAATTAAATATTAAATATTTTTGTTTTATGTTCCATTGTCTTTTCACGACCAGGAGTATGACTACGTATCTCCTCTCATTAGAAAAAAATAATGTATCGTATAGATATTTTGAGATCGAATTTGAGATCGAGACTGCAAAACGCAGAAACGCGCAAAAAAGTTGTTCTTCGAGGTATAAATAAGCGAGACTCCGCCCACACGTTTGCGTTGCCCACGCAAGCGCCTTGAAATTGAGCGGTGCTGCTCCGTCGTAGAAGACTTCAAGATGTCGCAGGCCATATTTGAGGTGCTAGAAGGTAGCAATAAACAATGTTTAGACATTAAACATCACCTCCAGATCGGCGGCTGGGTTTTACATTTGCTTTGATATATCCTATGAAAACCGGAGCGTTCATTCAGCAGACGTGTTCTCTTCCGTATTTTTTTTCCTACTCTCAGAGCAACAACATCAAGAAGAATTGTTTATGATGCTGTAAAACTAAATTTGTCGATGTTACTGAAGTAAACAAATATGTAGTTTGTATGCTTGATATTGGTGCGGAGTCTTGGTTTAGTTTATTAAGATATTTTACTTTTATTGCACCGGTGCTGAGATTCGTAGAGAAGGGGGAGGGAGTACCACTGAAACAACAGCTACTTGCGAGAGAAAAATGGCGGAGGGAGAGAGCCGTATGGTTGGAAAAGCCAGAACGACCTACCTTAACAAGCTAAGAACAACAATAATAAAAACAATTTCCCATTTATTTAGGCAATGTAAAACCTGCCGTGCAAGCCTGAATACGTGTATGCCTACAATTACATATAAATTAGCGACTAGCATTTCAGATCCTACTGTTATCAGCCTTGTTCCACAGCGCCATAAATTATTTTTATGAAATATTAGGAATGGTCTTGCTTTCGAACACATATCATTAATCATCAATGTTTATATTTTCAGATACTAATAGACTGATTGATTAAGCCTCATTTTACTCCTGTATAGGCATGGACAACCAAACAGTGCTTGCTGTCCAGTCCCTATTGGATGGTCAAGGTGGTGTGCCAGATCCCAGTACTCAAAATGTCTCAGGGACCACCATCCAGCCAATGGGTGAGAAACATTTTCACTTTTGTGCAATGCCAGATGTGCAGAGCGAATGCTTAAGCATTAAATATCTGTAACAAGTAACTGCAAGCATTGTATTTCTGCAATAGACATAAATAAATAAGCAAACCCTGCTAGGCTGTCTTTATGCTAATGCTAAAAGAAAGATGATTATGATTACAGAGCTGTTGATGTTTCCTTTACAGATGATGATGACGTATTCCTCTGCGGAAAGTGTAAGAAGCAGTTTAACTCACTGTCAGCGTTCATGACACACAAGCGGGAGCAGTGCCAGCCAAACGCCCCCTCCCTGGCCACCGTGTCCCTGGCCTCCAGCAGTGCCTACACATCTATCCCTTCCATCAGTGCTGTGCCACAACCACCAGCCCACAGACAGGTACAGCTGCTTATAATACGCACCTGTCTACATGCAGGTACAGGTGATTGTAATGCAAACCTGCCTATAGACAGGCGATTGTAATGCAGACCTACCCACAGACAGGTGATTGTAATGCACACCTGCTTACAGGCAGGTACAGCTGATCTTTACCCACCACTAAGAAACAGGCAGGTACCTGTTGCTATATATCAGCTGATATACTGATAGAGGTTTACATGGGTGGCCAGTATGGCCTAAATATTATATCAGACTCTTTAGAGAACAGTTTATTATGGTATACATTTTGCATTCAACCAAATTTAAACATGTTGAATATGATCTTAAAATTATACAAGATTAATAAATACTTAAAATATTCCAGTTGAAAGAAAAAAAACTGTACTTATGAAATGACAACTATTTTTAAAATAAGTGGGTGGTTTTAGGCAACCAATCATGAAAGTTTGGAGTATTAAAGTTTCTATCTTAAAAAAAGATTTAGATTTAAGGACTTGTACATACATGATCAAAGGCTGCATGATCGCAGGCTACACATACATTTGTAGTTTACATATTCTAAACACTTTATGATTGCATTGTTAAGCCACAATGGATAAGTACAGGTAATTATAAGAATTTTAAATTTGAAGCTGTACAATGTACATTTTCTATAAAACATTGAAAGTACATTTTGTAACCATCATGCAGAAGTTCATTTTGTGAGCAACTGTTTATTGTGTGTGTGTGTGTGTGTGTGTGTGTGTGTGTGTGTGTGTGTATGCACATATCCATGTAGGTGTCCACATACATCACTGTGCCTCCCTCTCCCCTCACACACACACTGGTCCAGGGGAACGTTCTGGTCAGCGATGAAGTGCTCATGTCGGCCATCTCTGCGTTTGCGTCCATGGATCAGCCCATGGCTACCATGCAGGCCTCCACCCAGGTACGTGGGCCCTCCACCCTCTTACATAGGTCCTCCACCTAGGTACATGGGCCCTCTGCCCTCTTACACGGTCCCTGCAATCATGTACACGTGAGCTAGGTACTTTACCTCCTACACAGATAGAACCTGAAAGGACCGGAAACATGGCGCGTGGTGTCTCATATCAGTGGTGTCAAAGCTCTATGGCCACGTTTAGTTTATATAAGCCAGCTGTAACATTCTATAAGTGACTCATTGATATTTCTTGCAGAGTAGTTGAGAATTTCAGCCTATTAAAAATGAATCTCCACCGATATTTCAGGAAAAAAAGCCACAGTATGTCTCAAGGATTTGATAATGAGAAGATAAGTAGAACACAATTGCTGTAAGCAGTCTTGCTATTCTGTGGTGTCTTTAACCCACCTCCGTGTTATGTTCGTTTTCCAGTTGGGAGAGATGCTCACCAGAGGAGAGGAGGATAATGGAGTTTTCTTTCTTGTTCCAGAGCAACCTGAGCATGCCCAGTGGAGCGTCGTACCTGCAGCACCACCCCCAGCCCCTGCCTCCTAGCCAATCCCAGCCTCTCTCCTCGCAGGTCCCTTCCAGTCACAACAACTCGGTGGTACAGGTGTACAGCGCGCTGCCCCCTGTGGCCGGTAGTGGTAGCGCAGAGGTACATGCGCTGGGGCTCCAACCATTCCAGCAGGTTCAGGTACAGCAGCTCTCTTGACTGTGTTTGTAGAGCATATCAAAGTGAAAGTATTTTTGATTAGCAGCTGAGCTTGTAACAGAGTTGGTCAATTAGGTAGCTACTAAAGTTTACATTGCATTTTTAGCAAACTGTATAATGTTCATGCTGCTAACATACCATTATGTAGTGGTATGTAATGTACATGGAGGTTGGGGGGGGGGGAGTGTCAGTTGACATGTAGTTTGAATTCTTTGGGACACTTCTGCAAACCGTAGCAAATGTGTGTGTTTGTGGATGCATTTGTGTGCGTGCGTGTGTGTGTGATTGTGCATTGGCGTGTCTCAGGGTACTAGTCATTGTGTGGAAAGTCAGAGCCAGGTGTTCGTTAGCGCTCCTGTGTACAGTCCAGCAAAGCCAGCAGCC
Source organism: Electrophorus electricus (assembly GCF_041902795.1). Lineage (NCBI taxonomy): Eukaryota > Metazoa > Chordata > Actinopteri > Gymnotiformes > Gymnotidae > Electrophorus > Electrophorus electricus. Next base: position 7,030,990 of record NC_137517.1, read on the forward strand.
AAAGCCAAAAGCTGCAGCGTCACGTCGGCCCTGCCGGAGCTGGCTGAGTATGACAAGCCTGTTGGCGCCAAGAAAGGCAGAAATGGCAAGAGAACGCAGGATGGTACTAAGCCCACCTCACAAGAGTTGCCTTAAGGGCCATTCATTTAGCCAGGAATCTTCAATGGAGAATGGCTGTTAGCACTAGGCTTACAGTAAAAATATAATTTTCATGCTTAAATATTGTATTGCAGTATGTAGGCCGTTTATTTAAAAAAGGAATATAAAATGAAAAGCTAATAAAGTAGTGTAGAAGCATACACTGTCAAGCTCATAATCACTGTTGTTCCCCAGTTGGTCAGACCAAAGCAAAAGGACAGAAGCTGAAGTGTAATTTCTGTGATAAAGCTTTCACCAAAAACTTCGATCTGCAGCAGCACATCAGGAGGTGAAAGATCAAGCAGCTCACGTGTCTCTCTCTCGCTCGCTCTCTCGCTCTCACTCTCTCGCTCTCGCTCTCTCTCTCTCTCTCACACACTCTCACATACACACACACACACACACACACACACACACGGTTCTGCCTTCTGCTGGTGACTTATCACTTAATTATAAAATGACAAGTATAAAACAAACAAAAAAAAATCACAATTTTCTAAAATTTGACTTAATTGAACTTTAAATATTTGTTCCATTAAATTTAGGTATAAATCTAGCCTTAAACCAGTGTGGTTTTGTTAAGAGTGTGTAGTGTATTTAAGTGTGGTTTGTGATGGGTGACGGTGACACTGGTGTGGTTTCTACCTGGCATGTCCAGCCACACGGGTGAGAAGCCGTTCCAGTGCATCGTCTGCGGCCGCGCTTTTGCCCAGAAGTCCAACGTGAAGAAGCACATGCAGACACACAAGGTCTGGCCGGTGGGGGTGCACACTGCTGCCACCAGGCTGCCGGCCGCCGTGAAGGTGGTCCCAGCGAGCGCCGACGAGGGCGCGGCACACCCCGCCGAGGGACAGGAGGCGCAGGGTAGATCCCGCTTTTCTCTTCCATCTTTGCCTTGTTTTCCATTGTCTCTGAGAGGGGTGTTAATGCACATGTCCAGCATTCTTACGCTGAGGTCCCTACCCTACTCGCTCAATAGGGCTTCTCCAGTGAAAGTCTGGACAGCTTGGTGGACATCTGAGCTTATTCTAAGTTTGTGAAATAAGGCCTAAATTCTCACAGGGCTCATTTCACATGTACGCCAATGAATTTGTTAATACAAGTTCAATATGTATTTATTCCTGTGTGCGCATAAAGCCCTGTTCTCCCAGCAGCAGTGGAGCAGAGTAAGGGTGAGCTCCAGGCAGAACCCAAGGTGCCCGGCCAGGCACAGAACAAGCAGGTCCTCCTTCTTGACAGCTCCTACCAGTGCCAGTTCTGTGCGGTGAAGTTTAGCACCTACTTCCAGCTCAAGTCCCACATGACGCAACACAAGGATGAGCAGGTGGGGAGACCTTTGGGGGTGGGGTTTCCCAGCCCTGTTAGGGGGTGGAGTGGGGTCAGAGGTCTTCACCTGAACTGCCTTCCAGAATCCTTTCAAACTGGGCTGTGAAGTGTAGGTTGAGTCAGGAAAATCTGTATTCTTGTTCTGGATTTTGTAATAACTGATATTTAATTGAAGTTAATGTGACTGGTTGACCAGTGTATTAGCAGGCCTGAGTCATAGGTAAAGGGACAGTAGAAAATCTATAGTATTTTGACCTCAAGGACTGTAATTTAAGTATCTCTGGGCTATGCACAATCTCTTTAACAATTTTACTCCATTAAGCATTTTGGATAACTTGCCTGAACTAATGTGCCAGCTATACATGTAGATATGATCTCTTCTCCTGTGTTTCTGTGCAGGTGTACAGGTGTGTGGTGAAGACCTGCTCGCAGACATTCCAGAAGCTGGACCTGTTTTTGGAGCACATCCGCACACACCAGGAGGACCTGACTTACCGCTGCCACCTGTGCAGCAAGGTCTTCCCCACACTGTTCGACCTGGGCCTGCACCAGTACTCCCACAGCTTCTGTCCCCAGCAGATCCCACGCAAGGAAAGCAGCTACTACAGGTGAGCCCCGACCCTGGTCATGCCCCCATATTTGGCCCCGCCCACTCAATTTAAACAGCCACCACATTTACATTTACGGCATTTAGGAGATGCGCTTTTCCAGAGCGACTCACAAAAGTGCTTCGTCGTTTACTCATAGAATATATCCTAGTACAGTACAGTAGGTTAGAATCAAACATACCAATGAACTAGAATACTGTAGAATACAGGGATGAATGCTGATACCTAGAAGTGCGAAATACATAAGGTCTATCTTAATGATAAGTGCTATAAACAATAAGTGCTAGAGTTTGTTAAACAATGTAAACAATACCCTACAATAAGTATTAATTTAGTCGGTCAATATGGGAGCAGTGTCAGTTGTCCTTAAATATTCTGCAAATAGATGGGTCTTCAGTCTGCGTTTGAAGACTGCAAACGAAGACCTCAGTCCAGCAGCTGCTTCTGGCAGGGTAGGCAGTGACCAGCCAACATGCTCCTTCACACCAAAGTTTGGTTTGGATTCAATGGTATTCCAGATTAGAAGCTCCAGATTGGATGACCTGTGGCCACTGTGTTGACAAGGACCCACTTTATATCTGGCACCATGCCCAAACTAGATCTAGTCAATCAAGAGCAGTTTAATTAAGTACTGTTGTAACTATGCTCATCACCCACTTTATTAGAAATACCTGCCCTCTACCTTCTACATTCACTTTATTAGGTATGCTTGTCTTAAAGGTGCATGTTATAGTTATACCATTATAGACTGTAACCCCTGTTTGTCACTGGTCACCACAGAACGACTGCTGGTGGAGCATTCTTAACACAAGGACAGGGAGTAATTTAAGGCACACGCATTACTAAAGTCATTTTAGTGTCTAATGTTTCTGAGAAAGTGATTGTTGAATGTGTATCATTGTGCATGTCCTGGCTCTGTGGTAAAGATGACTGGGGTGAGCATTGTTGATGTTCTTGTTGCTTCGCAGATGTAATAAGTGTCAGAGTAAGTACTCCACACAGGAAGCTCTGGAGCAGCACCTCATCACGGCCTCCCACAACTACCCCTGTCCACAGTGCCAAAAGGTACAGGGGACAGAAAGCCACACCCTTAAAAGCGCCACAGTGCTGATGTTTATTTTTTTAATTAAATGAATCTATATTCATAGGAAAATGATGATGCCTTTTGAATGATGTATCATTCTTTCCTGGGTGAATGTGTGTCTGTGCGTGTGCATGCATATGTACAGGTGTTCCCCTGTGAGAGGTATTTCCGGAGACATCTCTCCACTCATGGTGCGAGCGGGAAATTTAAATGCCAGATCTGCAAAAAGTTTTTTAAAACGGAGCACTACCTCAAACTCCACACACAGATACACTCAGGTATGGCTTTTGCAGGGATTCCGCCCCTTCTTTAAGTCAAGCCTACCCAGCCCTGACCAGAATTTGCCATAATGAAACCCTCATTCATTTTGCGTTTCGGCTAGTGTCAGCTATCCATGCTAAAGGCGTCAAACCTCAGTCATAGCTGCTGCATTGTTATCTAGACTGTTTGGTGCTCCTTACACAGGGGAGAAGCCGTATAAATGCTCTGTTTGCGAGGCCACATTCAACCGGAAGGACAAAGTGAAGAGACACATGCTGATCCATGAACCCTTTAAGAAGTACAAGTGCCCTTTCAGGTACTGCTGCATGGTCAGAGGGCAGCGGTCAGGGGAGGATGGTTGGAGGAAGATGGGGGGGGGGGGGTTATGTGCTGTGTGTAATTAAGTGCATGTACAATGGACCATTGTACCATGCATTGTAATGTTTTGTATGCACCACAGTATGAGCCTATATAAGCTACACATTCACAGTGTCACGCAGTATCAGACTTCATGCAGCGTTGCTATTTAAGAAGAATTTTGTGTGAAAGCATGTAAAAAATAGTCTAAAGAAATAACAGCTGACAGTACCACTGCACTGTACAATTGTAAACTTATTGTTATATATTTATACACACATTGTAAATCCTCCAGTCTATATTATCATGAACACTGTCATATGAATTGTGTATTTGATGAAGTTTGTCCTGAATGGTTGTCCGTATGGCTTGTTGATCTGTGCTTCTGAAAGGACACACGTGGGCTGCACTAAAGAGTTCAACCGGCCCGACAAGCTAAAGGCTCACATCCTCTCTCACTCTGGTAAGGCGAGAATAACAACCGAATCTTGCACAGGTCACAGGGCCCAGAGCACAGGTCATTCTTCAGATACACTTTGGCAGTGTACACTTTTGGCATAGCGCATCTCATCCCTTGCATTACAAGGGATGGGAGGTGGACAGGTGCCTGCGAACATGACCACTGGGTGTCAATGCTACTGTGGTTTACTTTTGTGTGAGCTGGACATGTATTTTATAATTTTCCCTGCACAATGATGTTGCGAGTGTAAACAAGATGGGGCCTGACTATCAAATGTTTAATTATAACTTTTATTTAATTATTAATATACTCTGCAACTACCGTGAATGAATCAGTAATGACAAGGATGAGGAGTCTGGGTGCAAAGGGCTTACCTTATTCTTCTCCCTTAAATCTGGAGTGTCGCCAGAGTGCGGTTCGGGTTCGCGTGACCAAAGCGACGCAGTGCTCTGCGTGTCTGTGTGGCTTCGCAGGTCTCAAGCCCTTTAGGTGCTCGTACTGCCAGAAGAGCTTCAGCAGGCGTGCGCACATGCTGGAGCACCAGCGCTCGCACACCAACAGCTACCGCCACCGCTGCACGACCTGCGGCAAGGGCTTCACCCGGCACAAATACTTCAGGGATCACAGGTGCCCCCTGGCAGCAGCTCCACCCACAGCAGGCGGAGACGCTGGAGAGAGGCGGAGCAGCAGGACGAGGAGGAGGAGGCGCGGCGGGGGAACGGGTGAAGGTGGAGGAGGTTTCATCGAGGGGTGGCTTTCTATGCTCATTTGCTAAGAAAAGGGAGGGGGTTGTAATTGCTTTTATGTTTGATTACAGAAGGAGTTACAGGCATACACCTGTTCTGATGTTATAAGGCATTTGCTCCAAGTTTTATTTATTTATTTAATTTATTTAGTCAGATTGTGTGTGTGCGTGTGTGCGCGTGTGCGTGTGTGCGTGTGTGCGCGTGTGCGCGTGTGCGCGTGTGCGCGTGCGCGCGTGCGTGCGTGCGTGCGTGTGTGCGTGCGTGTGTGCGTGCGTGCGTGCGTGCGTGCGTGCGTGCGTGCGTGTGTGCGTGCGTGCGTGTGTGCGTGCGTGCGTGCGTGTGCGTGCGTGTGTCTGTGTGCGCGTGTGTCTGTGTGCGCGTGTGTCTGTGTGCGCGTGTGTCTGTGTGCGCGTGTGTCTGTGTGCGTGTGTCTGTGTGCATGCATACATGCATACATTCCTACACCTTGTTGCCAGCAGGTGACGGCGAGACCACAGTCGAGGAGCCCGTTGGGGAGTATGCGGAGACACCTGACGAAGACGAGGATGATGACTGCAGCGGCGAGGGAGAGCCACCTGTGAGTGAAGTGCTAGGGACGGAAGCAGAGGACAGCCTGGCGGGAGGCAGAGATGCAGAGAGGGATGGTTTGGAGGGTAGTGCGGGCCAAGCAGAGCCCACATTCAGTCCCCCGGTGGAGTGATTGGGGGGCTGCGTCCCAGCAGTCTTGCTAATGCAAGCCATCCTGCTTTCCATGCTTGTCTGGTGCTATACTTCACGCTGCTACATATCAGGGCTGAACAATAAGAAGAAACAGTTGTGCAAACCTTCCACTAATCTTCGTTAGCCAGTATATGGGTGGCAAGATTTGTTTGGAGTTTTGCCAAACTGGTTAATTGGCAAGTGAATACAAATAATCAATGAGATCCTACTGAAGTGGCTCAGGATTCAAGAATGGGGAAAAATATATATATACAATGAAGAAAAAATTCAGAACAAAGGGATTTCTGCCACTTTGGAGGTTTGGATTATTCATGAAATTTGTTTTATATTAAAACAATTCATTTTCTTTTTTATTATTTTTTATCAAAAGAAAATCAGGAGCTGCTGGAATCCATTTTAAAACAGTTTAGGTATCTGGGCATTTGTGCTGCTAAATAAAGACATGCACTTTTCAACTATTAATAAGCCTTGATATTAGAGATATGCGTTTGTTGTCATTCAAGCAATGAAGGGTCCAGTTCACTTGCTGTGATATACTATGTACAGACATGCACATGCACATGAGTGTCTTTTTATCCATGACATTAAAAAACTGGCAGCCTTCACGTGAGAAGTTGACTAAGGTGATATTTTTGGGGCACTTGAGGAACTTGGGAACTGGTACAACAGAATATTCCATTTTAAATAAATCTGAATCAGAACATTGCAGACTTACAATAAAAAAAAACAAACCTCTGTAACAATGTAATAAAAGTTAAATAAACTTTTAGGATGATAATATGCCTTTAAAAGAATTTAGGAAACAAGTTCGTTGTTGAGTTTGTTTGTTTTTTTCCTTTGTTTTCCTCAGGCATTTCTAACATTAGAATTCACCACAGATCTGCAGCTAGCTGCAATTTTTTAAAGCAACAAATTGAACACCAAAGACATACATGTTTGTTTATGTTCAGCACATCCAAAATTTCTGTAAAAGTACTAAGCTGAAGTTGGTGTATTCGGTCCATGTACCTTTCGTAACTGGCTTTCCGTTTCTAATCCTAACAGGAAAACAAAAAACAATCCTTCATGTTTGATTCATGCACTGAATCGGAAAAGAAAGAAACGAGAAATGGCTCATTTTTTTCTTTTATGCACGAAGCATAATTCATCCACGTTTTCATTATTTCTGCAAAAATCTTATTTTTTTAAAGTGTGCAATGCCATTGGCCAGCTTTCAAGGTCACTTATTTTTCTACAAAGCCTTTCACTTAAAATAAGAGTCCTTCAATTTGTGCTGTGTGCAGATATCATTACGTAGCAAGACAAACTCATGTTTGTTTACATCATTTTATGTGAAACATTAGTCCCAGCTGGCATTTGACCAACCTTCAACATTGAAATGAGGTTTCAGCGTTGAAAAAAAATGTTGAAATGTTTCCTGTTAAGTAGTTGTGAAAATGTTAACAAATTACTTATAAATTAACCTCAAAATGTTGCCTTTCTTATTTTGTTCACATTTTTAATATTTCGATTATGACCACTTCAAATGTCAAATTTATATGTTAAAAATAGAAAACAAAAGATTTAATGCAAAAATACATAGCTAACATTATTTTATAGACCCCAGAGGTGAGGTAGCTCGTAACGGTTTGGTGCATGAGCAGAGGTTATTTGTGCGCGTGTTTATAACTTTAAATAACATCTTTGCACCATTTTATGGACAAAAAAAGAAAAGCCATACTTTTTTTGTTGAATTTATTTTCTTCTCATCCAGCTTCCAACAGGTCTAATGAGTCGGAATGCTGATATTTTATGTTCTCGGACTCCTCCCGTTAGGATTGGTATGTGTGGTATCTAAATAGCCTACAGGGAAAAGGCCAGCACCAAAATTCAGATACTCCCAATTTGCCCATAGCTTGGAATTGAGGCATCCTATCGGACAGTAGAGAATAATGCATCACTTAAGGACAGTGAGAGGAAAGCATTGCAAGTAACAGGTATAGTTAGCTATAGAAGATGAATTACCCAATACTCTGAAGAATAAAATCTCTGCAAAGGCTTTTGGATAAGTATATGTTTCACCTCTAACATCATCTTCAATTTTGCACACGACCATCCTAGGCCTCGTCACAGAGAGAGATGAGTCAGCCTACAGACCTAAGGTCAGTGCCCTATCAAAGTGGTGCTACGACAGCGACCTCCATCTCAATGTCTATAAAAAGAAGGAGATGATCAATCTCTCCTGTACGTCAATAGAGCCAAAGTGGAAAGCCAGTAGTGTTAAGTTTCTCGGAGTATACCTCAACGACTGCTTCACCTGGTCCCTCCACACCAACACAGTGGCGGGATCAGCCCGCCAGCGCCTCTTCTTCCTACGAAGGCTCCGAAACTTTGACCTGCCCCCTGACATCCTCACCAACTTCTACAGATACACAATAGAGAGCATCCTCACAGGCTGCATCGCTGTGTGGTACGGCAGCTCCGCCGCAAGTGGTCGTAAGGCCCTCCGGATAGTGGTGAGGACTGCAGAATCCATCATAGGCAACAAACTTCCAGCCTTACAGGACATCTATCAGTCCCACTGCCTGAGGAAAATCAAACTAGACATCCAGCACACGGCCTGCTCAATGTGCTGCCCCCTGGCAGAAGGTTTTGCAGCATACAGGCCAGAACAAACTGGCTGATAAACAATTTCTACCCTCTGGCTATCATGCTCTTAAACAGCATGTGAAACAGTCCTTCCCGGTATCAATTCAATGTGGAATTCACAGTGGGGTCCAAAGGAGGAGCATTGTTTATTTTGTCTAATCTGCTGTTGTACCTTATGGATATTTTGTATATTCTGTATAGTCTATGCATATTGAATATATTGTTGTCATTAGTTGCATGTATAAATGTCAATACTGCTGTAGAGGAGTTACCCATGCTTCACCACAAGCATTTCAATGCATGACTGTCCTATATGTTTATGCAAATGACAAATAAACTCGACTTGACTTGACACTTTGGCATTGCAAGAATCATATGTTAGCCCCATGTAGCTTATTTTGTTGTTCAGAAGTCTATTCATGTCTAGATATGCTCTCTAATTTACATAGTAGAGATTTTCAGATATTCATAAAATATGAATATTATTCCCATGTGATAAACTGGGTAATAGGATTTCCCAGAATTTTCCAATTTGTGCTCTTTGAATCTTTGTTATACGTCCATGTTTTAATGATCAGCCTCTCATTATAAATGTGGGATAAGAAACACATTACATTTCAAATGAAATGATCAAAATGTACATCAGCAATCTAAAAAACATCTTCTGTGTGTAAGGTGGCCTGGAACCCAGGTCAGCTAGCTGACACCACGGACAGCCTACCAGGTGGGCAAGAAAAGTAAATGGCCAAAGGTGGGAAGTCGAACCCCAGCTGTTTATTTGAGAGGTGAACAAACTCCTGCTAGACTGCAGTGACCTGCGCATATATCGCTCTTCAAAGGAACAGAGGACAACAAAACTAGAGGGAAAGAAAAACTAAACACCACGCCGAGCGTCGGAAAAGGGAGAACCAAGGATGCCACGGGAAGGATGGCAGCCCTGATGCCCTGGGGAAAACCAAACTAAAACTTCCCAAACAAAACCAGAAAACAGGGAGGAACTGTAATGGCTAAGGGGAGCCTTGGGAGAGAGACAGATTAGAGGGGGAAAACTGGAGACAGGAGAGTACATGTAAAAACAGGGACACCCTTGCAGACAAGAAGTGAGGTGTAGCACAAGGGCTCACAGACCTCAATACCCAAAGTTACCAGCTAGGAGCTTGGCTCAGAACTTTGGCAAAGACCCCACACTGAGTGACTGGGTCACTGGGCTTATATAGGCCTAGCCCAGCTGTTGGGCGTTAAGCCTGATTAGTGGTGTGCCTGACTCTAGACCTCCCGTTGGTGGTCGGAGGGAGCCTCGGCCTGGCACCAACCCTTACACTGTGTCAAGTTACCTCACATTACATTACATGCATTAAACACAAGGTTGAAGAAATCACCTTGGCTGAGCTGGGTAACATCACTGTTATAGAATGGCTTCAGAAGAAGAGAACAAACAGGAAGTTAATGGAAAATGTTAAGCTCTCGTAACCTCCTTTGGTTTTTGTGCAACCCACCTGCTGATACCGTTAAAATATCTTAATAAACAGCAAAAACATAGACAAAAATCTACCATTTAGATGTAAAATATTTGTCTGTCTTTGTGTTCTAGGATTAGGATGAAGTGAATTAATATGCTACAGCATTTTCCTTGAATAAAACATCTACAAAATGTAAATGTTCAATTTTAATATGAGCTGGTATGGTGAAGGTGTGCACCGTCTGCGTTTGACGTCGCACGCATTCTGACGCCATATATAATAGAATACTGACACTGCAGTTATTCTTAAAATTTAATTGTATAGGCGAGTAGTCCTAAAGGCAGGAAAGTAACGACAATATTAGATATTAGAATCTGTTGTTAAGATCGCAAATTATTAATTCCGAACTCCTACAAGCGAACAGAGACAAGCTTTACAGTTATGTAAGCCTACCTGGTTTATAGACGAAGGAATCCAGTGAAAATCGACTTCTGTCAGTTGACAGACTTCCAGAGGTGAGTTCAAATTTGGCTATGCTGAATGAATGGTGGGATTTTGTCAATGCTTTATAATAGGTTTACTTAGGTTTGCTTTACTATACATTTATTTTTTAATACTTAATATTTGTGATAATGTAATATTTGTAATATTTAATATTCATGATAACAGAAGTTGGCAGTTGATTTAAGTGGTTAATAATTCGCTAGCCCATCTGACTGTTGCGGGTCCTGTCATGTGGCTAAATTGTTGTTTAAATTAGAGTAAACAAATATCTTCCCCAGCCAGTTTTAAACAGTACTGTCCCGTTTTACTTAATAATCGGCTCTATAGTCTACTGCAAAACTAACTGAGATTGTAAGCCAGTTTTAACTAATGCCAAATTATGCAAATAGCTATGTGTTGTATATTATAGGCTATATTATATAAATAGCCGAACGTAGTCGATTAAGAGAGTTGTTTTTGCATCATTTTATGCTCGTGGTTGTAAACGACTGTTTCTTGAATCGAAAATTGTTATTTTATGAGAATTTTAGGAGTCCAAGTGGTAAGGGTGATTTGTTGTCTTTGCTGCCTTAGGCTGCGCTTGTTGTCATACGATGCAGAGCAAACTCTGGTGAACATAATTATCATTAATCATATATTTTGTAATTGTAATTTTGTTAAGGTCTTGCAGCCTCCTATAGTTTGCGTGCTGCCCACCTGCTGATAACATTAAAAGACAACCTTTATAAAGCTTATAAGCATTTATAAAGTATAAAGGTTTTTTAAAATGCAACTTAGATCTAGCACTATTTTTTGTGAGTTTTATTTTGGGTGAAGTTTAAATTCGACTAAAGCAGAAAAGCAATCTTAGCATGTTGAATGAATAGTGGGATAACAGTACTTTATTAATTTGTTTCTAATATTTCTAGTAACAAAGCTTGGCAGTTGATTTAAGTGGTAAATAATTTTACTGTCTGACCATAGCTGCTGACTTAGTCCCAACTAGGCAGCAAAAAGGTCCACCCACGTGTGCTGTATGACCGGAATCCCATGTCCCCCACATCCGTGGAAGACTATTTTTCATTAGTTGTCTTCACATAATGTTACTGTTGTGGTATGTTATTATAATATTAGTTTTATTGTTATTATATTACTTTTAATGTAATAATTCATTGACTATTGTACAGGTAATCATAATAAAATAATATTAGCTTGGGCCTACTCTTTTGGACCCCTTCATTGTGAAATCTTTGTGCTGAACTGATACCCCCCTCCCCCACACTTGTACTGTAGTCTGGATGAGGCATTGTGGGCATATGTCAGTTATTTCAAACTATAAAATACCAAATCTCTGAATCTTACTGAACCATCTCAGATTCTTAACTACATGACATAACTAGTTAATATTGTTCTATAGTCTGAGTTACAATGTAGCTATAATAACAGGTGCGACACTTAGAGATACGTGAGTCCATAAAATAAGCTTCATGATTTTAAATGCAAAGTGTTTAAACAAAGGACCATCCTGAATATTACAGAGAGGAACAGCACATTAACGTAATGGAAAATGGAAATAAAAAAAACACTAAATGAATTGTCTAAGACATTGTGTCTTCCCTTTCAGAAGGGCTTAATCAGGCACGGTGTCTCTGTAGACACACCGTCGATGTAATCCATGAAAGGTGCATTTTTCATGCATCTCAGCGATTACGGCCATATCATCCTGAGAACACCCGACGCTGAGAGCTCATCTCGGAAGCCGAGCGTTGCCAGGCCTGCTTAGTACGTGGATGGAAGACTGCCTAGGAACACCAGGTGCTGTAAGCTTTTCTTCTTCGTAGCTATGTTTTTTTTTCTTCATATTTGCCCCTTTTCACGTACTACTTTGCTTCTTTCTTTCTTTTTATTTCATGCTCTTTCCTTCTTTTCTGTTTAGAAAAATAGCATTCTGGAAGTTGTATTTGTCTAACGCAAAATGTTGACAAGCTGCATCGGTATCCTGAAACAGTGCGACTGTGCACAGCTGGAATTTTTGAGTTGTAGCCTATTTGTTCACTGAACATATAGATGAAGAGCTAACTAGCTCACCTTAGGTAGTTGTAGGAATTAACCACAGCGTACCTTGCTAAAGCTAGAAGTGTCCGATATAGCAATACATTGGATAATTGGATTAATGAGCCCATAAAATAAGCTTCATATGATATTAACAGCGAAGTGTTTAAGCAACGGACCATCCTGTATATTGCAGAGAGGAACAGCATGTTAAAGCAATGGAAAATGGAAAGCAAAAACACCAAACGTATTGCCTAAGACATTGTGTTTTCGGAAGGGCTTAATCAGACATGTCTCTTTAGCCATGCTGTCAACGTAGCCCACAGAATGCGCATTTTTCACCACCTCACTGTTTATAGCCATACCTCCCTGAGAACGCCCGCTCTCTTCCTGGAAGCTAAGCAGGTTTGGCCTGGTTAGTACTTAGAGGTGAGATTACCTTGAGATACCAGTCGTTGTTCTACTTTTTGGCTAACCTATGTTTGCTTTGATATTTACTCCTTTTTACTTACGACTACTTATTTCTTTATGTTTTATTTAATACTTTTTCCATTCCCTTTTCGTTTAGAAAAATAGCATTCTGGAAAGTGAATTAATCTAATACAAAATGTTTACAAGCTGCCTTGGTATTGTATTGTTATCCATTTCCAAAGGGCTTAATCAGCCACGTTGTCTCTGTATCCCTGCTGTACATGTAGTCCATAAATGGACGCATCTGAGTGTCATAATTAGCATGACGCATCAGGTATGGCTCCTTTGGTAAATTTGACCCACAGGGCACCGCAGATCCCTGTGAGCACAAAATAAGGTTGTTTCAGTCACACTTCACACCTCGGACCCGACTAGACTGCTCAACTTGACAGACTGCTCTCCGCACTTCTCAACACAACTCAATTTAGATAATCATTTTAATTATTTTCCTGGTTTTTAGACGTTACAAACTACAAACTTTAATACATTGTCTAATTGGTTGATATAGGATTTCTGGTAACTGCAACTAGGAGTGAATAATATATATATATATTTTTACAATGTGCAAGAGGTTAAGCAACACAGATGAGGTAATATGAATGAATAATACAAATTAATGAAGGACAAGAATGAATGAACAGGATAACGTGACAACATGTATTTCTAATGCGACAGGAGCACACATCACAATTTGGAAATTACATTAAAATCACCATACATTATTCGTTTATTATTTGATTAGTACATAAGGAAGTACTAAAGCACATTTCGCAATAATTCTAAACGTAACATAATAATTATTTTGTTCAATGGACACTGGGTAGCATGGCTGCATCTGAACATCATAATTAGCATTATGCATCAGCTATGGCTCCTTTGGTAAGTTTGACCCACAGGGTAATTATTATAATTATTATAAGAATATCATTAATTATTTATACTGCGTGATCAATCAATAATTAAGACTATTGACCACATATTATTAATTGTTTTTAATATATATCATTGCTGCAAGTGTGATGGCGATAATAATAATATGGGTGTAAGTAGTGCGACTACTAATGCTTATACCACTAATCATAATAACAATAACCACAAATAATAAGACTTAAACATCAGGTGTAATGAAAAATACGTGTAGCTGTATTTCCTTAACTCGGTCACTCGGTTACTTTCCCCAGATTTCTCAAGGGAGTTGTAATTTCACGGTTGGCCACAAGGGGTGGTGGTGGTGTGTGTCACAGTCCACCAGAGACGTCGTGACGTGTAACAGAGCACACGCGCAGGGCCCCGAGTCATTCCAGCCATTTGTTCTGCTAACACGAAAGGTTGCGCATCTGAAACCACATTAAATAGTTTGTATACCGAAACAGTTTTCCAGGCTCCCAGCATGCAGTCTTTGACTAAAAGGTCAACGCCAGATAGCATCCAGATATACTTGTGATGAGTCCCACTTTTCAGACTTTTTTTGGCCACTTAGTACGCAGTTAGGAATGTAAACAAACAATTCTTGACGGATGCAGGTAATTAAAAATAACAATAATTAGAGAAATAAAGTAAATTGATTGGTTTATGCAATCTATGGGAATAATCAAACAAACTACTTATCGATCAAGATCAATGAAAGTTATTATTCAACAAATTCGTAATAAAAGTATACTTACCGTCTAATAGGCGGATCAGGAGAGAAAGCCGTTGCAAACAGTGAAGTGGGGAGCTAATTAAGAGTATTAATTTTAATTAATGTATTAATGAATAATAATTCATTCTCAGTTCATGAAAGTTGCCATTTCGATACATTATTAAAATCACCATTTAAAAATCAACATACATTACTGATTATTTGACACCATAGTAGAATAAATAGTAAGTTATTAATTTGTGAGTATGTAGGATGAGCTGTTACTTGCCCTTGTAGGAATGTATCCTCTTCCTTACTATTCCTTAAGAGCTTTTGACCATACCATATATCAGTTTATGACCCTTAGAAAGTGGACTATGAAGCTCAGCACTTGATCTCAGCAGTTAGGACTGCCATCATTCTTGGACAAAGTTTGGACAAAGAACAATTTTACCCATATACTTATTTATTCAACCTTTTTAAAACACAATTTACTGTACATATAAATTGACCGAAAATGGTGCAGAATCTTTGGAACGGCTTTTGAAATGAGCCATCTCCCTTCTTAATACTAAAAGCCTCATTACTTTTTTACAGGGAAGATAATCAATATATTCACACAATGTACAAGATTACGTTCATATACAGAGGGAGGCAGTTTTCCCATAAGTTCTATCTAACAGAAGAATTTTTTATTAAAGAAATTCAACAACATGATTTTACATACACCAAGTTTTCCCAGAGAATTAAACTCCATTATACATGAAGACAAACTCATGTTATTTTCTATAATGCAAAGAGGTTAAGAGGTTGAGTCACGTGATAAATCAAGATAAAGTATAAGAGCTAAGAGAGCCAGAATTACCCATTTGGGGAAAAATAACACCCCATAGTTACAGCCAATGGGGCTAGTGTGACTGACAAACAAGCTTAAAAAGTGTCTCCCCCAACTCTTTTCCATATATCCCAAACGCACTGATATTCTGACTTTTACTGGGAAAGTTCACACATTGTAGGTTACGGGACTAAGGCTGTATATAAAAGACCCTGATCATTCACTAACTCAGGCATTTCAGAGTTCTGATGTGGACCACATTCCCTCCATTAGTCTGTCTTCAGAGACATCATGTCCATTCTACAAGCTTTGTGAATACTGTAGATTTTATAGGGTTTACAGCACCCCTCAGTGGTTGAGACTAGCATAACCTAAAATAAGTTGAGAGGCATTGAAAGGCAATAACCCGGATACAAAGGCTCAGAAATATATATAAAAAGATGCTTCAAAATAAAGCCCCTATAAAACTAGGGTGTTACGAACAGACAATTCTCATTCACTCGTACCTGCAATAAATACTGGCTATGGATCACGGGCAGGGTTCTCCTGATTGCACTGTAGAAGCCAAACAGGAAATGTCACACCTGCTACATATAGTCAAAACCTCCGCCTTGTTTTTTGAAAACACAGTAAACTGCGTGTAATGCTGGTTTTACTGGGTATGTCACTTAAATGGGATGAGTTTTTTCACAAAAAACAAAGGGCAATTTGCTTTTTGCTGATGGACACATTGATGAACCTGTTACACAAGCAAAAATCTGGACCCCACCTTCACTTTGAGCATTTTTTTTTTTTAAAGCAAAACTGAAGTACAGCTTGGTTTTGGAAAAGCAGTCCAACCCTAGCGACTTACCAATGAACTACAATCTAGATCAGTGGTTCAAAACAGTGCATTCTGTAGAACATTGGTATGTAATTCTTACAATATTGTTATAGTGCATTCATTTCTACTAAAAACTTTAATGGCAGAATAATGTTAGTTTAAAACAAGACAGCTAGGTGAAGGATTAGTCTGAGGGTTACTGAATGATTTCATTTCTTAATGAAATGTCAGTTGATAAGAATACATTAAATGCACATTTTTGACAACATTTCTAGCTTAAAAGGACTTTGTGTTGGTTATATGCAAACCTTTTCTCTTTCCAGAGAATATTGTGTATAATAAATAAATAAAAATTTTTTTTGGAGGGGCAGCACAAGTCGAAAACCACTGATCTAGAATATGGGTCTAGCAAAGACAAAAATTATTCCAGGTTTACACAAACAATACAGAAGATTGTTCAACAGGATTGACATAAGCGCAAAATCCCCACTTCTGTTCAGCACACACACACACACACACACGCGCACGCACAACATCATTACATCCAGTGTGCGTGCATATACAGTATACATCTCCCAAGGTGCTCCCTGCTGTTTGTCTGTTTTGCATGAGTCGAGTCTCACTCCTGGCCAAAGCCTTCTGTCTCCTCAATAGCAAACAGAAGCTTCTCCTTCAGCTGCTCATAGCTTTTATAGGGAGGCAGGTCCAGCCGGTTAAAGCTGCATCAGGGAGAGAGGAAACAGTGTTAGCTGTGGGCCCCTCACAGAGTCCTTATCACATCGCTGCCTGTAGAACTTCTAGGTAATTTTGTGTCTGTGCTACCAAACTGTATGCCGTTGCTGTGAATTTCCTTCCTGCTTCTCATCTTTTCTTTTTATATATGCCTATTTCTTTATCCTTTTACGTTTATTTATTGCTCTTATTATGTAGTGTAATTAGATTTACCTGTCAGTATGAAATGTGCTATCCAAATTTGTCATTTGTATTTTGTCAATTCCTCTACTATGTGCTAAATGAATTAATGAAAACTTGCATGTGTTCAGAGTGATCCTTGGAGACCAAATGGGTCCACGTTTCTGCCCTGTTTAATCTCCCAGGATGCCTGAGGCAGTTTGTAGAATGCTGATTAATCTATATTAGGTTAACTGAGGGTGGGTCAGAATGGAAATGACTGTTGCCAGTGGGTGCGTGCCGGCAGTGCGTCTGAAGGCTCTCACCACGTGTGGCTTCTGGGAAGCCAGTTCTCCTTCCCTGTTTTCTCAATGCAGAACTTCTGTGGGCCATTGCTCCCTGGGGGGGGGGGGAGGAGACCAGGATTTCAGTAGAGGTGGGCTAAACACACCCCGTGCTTCATAAAGCACGCTGTACACACACAGCTCTGATGGACGTATTTAACATAGAAGAATTTCAAGTAACAAGTCAATTATAAAAGAACTGGAGGCCTGGACCTAAGTGCATGTGTGTTCATATGTGCTCGCTATATTTTATATTTACCAATATTTAGCAGTCAGAAAGATGATCATGTGTCATCCTCCTGTTGCTACAAATAATAAGCCTAGCGCACTTCCTGTGTTAAAGAAGACTTCTCCCGCCTGTCCACTTACCCATGAGGTCGGTGAAGCCTCCCACTGGAAGACGGCACGTCCCCGTGACGAACTGCAGCAGACGCATGCGTTTCTCGTTGTCCATCTCTCTAACGAGCTACAGCATGAGAGGCAAGGGAGGTCACACGCATGGCGAGTGTGTGTGACATTGTGTGTGCGCCCAACGTGTGACAAATGACATTATTCTGATCCATGATGCAATGGTCATTACTAGCTGTGATTTTTATAGTTCAACTCATGTTTATTTCAATATGTAGCCTCAGCGCACGGACACACTACATGAACACCTAGACCTACAAAGGTCTAGAACCTTATCCATTGGTCCCAAGCTTCAGATCATGTGTTGAATCTAGGCTACACCAGGTGAGTGGGTCTTGGGTGAGCGTGACTTTGGTGTGCAGCCAGCAGTCACACACCTGCCAGAACCAGATGATCTGCTTGCTGCTGCGAGTGTAGTGTCTATAGATGGTGTGCCTCTGCCAGTCAACGAGATCGATCTCCTGCATCCCACACAGCAGAACCTGCACCAGAGCAACATCACACACCCTGCTCACATACCCATGTGTGTTCTGGCAATGATGCGCACCAGCCCACCATATGTGCTTGTATTCATGAAACAGCTGCATCCCTCTTTGTAACTGTCAGGACCATAAAATGTAATGAACGGCTCAGAATAAAAGCTCATACACTTGTGTTGATTTTTTTCTTCCGAAACATATTGGCAGAGTTATGAAACATTAACGCTGAGCATTACCCACCAACCCACTCAGGACTGAGCATGTGCGGAAAGGCCATATGGCAGTTCCCTCACTCCCTACCAATGAGCCTTCTCTAACCCCTTGCTACTTCTAGCCAATCTTGTGGATACCTCGAGCTCCTTGGCATCAAAATACTGCAGGTACTGCTGGGGCAGGACTTCGTTGAAGCCCTCGAAGAAGGCTTGTGTCTGCTCCTCCACCCCCCGTGAGAACCTCCACTCAGCTACCAGCCTGCCCCAGAAACAGGGAAATAGTCAGGCACAGCTTCAGAACATCAATAACAATCACAATTCTCTATGTGCTCAGAAACAAATATTATACTTCCTAACACTTTAAACCATTAAAGTCTCAGGAGATTTCATACTTATGTTTTTAACTCTTTTGAGTACCTGCATACCTTTCATGTTAGCTACTGAATAAAAAACAACAATTAGAGTTCAAAACAGCTTGTATTCCCTTTACTTCACAGCCACATGTATGTGTATCTGGTGTGTGTGAGAGACAGAGAGAAGAAAAGGGGAAGAAGAAGAAGAAGAAGAAGAAAAAAAAGAAAAAGTGAACGACAGAGAGCCTCTCATTTCCCTTCCTCTGGGTTTGAATCCATCAGTTCAGAGTGTGAGTGTACCTGATGTACTCCTCCTTGTTCTCCTCAGTCACCTGAATGTTGCCCCCATCTGGTTTCAGGTCATGGGTGGTGATCTCCCCAAGGATCTCCTTATCCACCGAGAAGAACATCTCCAGGCCACACTCCTCGATGTTGTTCTCCCTGTGCGGAGACGTGCACATGCGCACACGAGCACAAGAACACACCCAAGCACGCACACAATCACATATGCATGTACACGACTAACAAAAAAAACATTCACTCAGGGCTCTAGATTGTGACCAAATAGAGACCACCAGACCAAAGATCCAGCTCTCCGTCACATCAGCCAGAGCTTTCTATGCAACTGAGTGTCTCTGCTCCAGCTGGATAAGGAGATTGTTATCTCAGCTCATGTCTCAGTTGTCTCAGCTCATGCAGTTCATCTCCGTCACATCACCCCCTCCTTCAAAGAGTGATGAGCTCCATGACGCTGCATTCGTCTTTCCCTCATGCACTGACCCATCATCCAGGGGTTCACACAGGGCTTTGTACATCCCCTCACAGCAGGGGAGGGGGGTTCCTTTAGCCATAGGAACACTGCTGCTGGCCTCACAGTGCCACTCTACCGCTGCCACCATTTGTAGTGCAGGCTGAGCGCAGCAACCACATGTAGACGATATGCGCTGTGACCACCGGACCGAAGAGCCACAGCTCTGGCACAGCAGCCCGAGCACCCATTTTACCTTCCTGAATGACGATCTACATCAGCAAGTAGTGCGTTTCTTCACCCCCCCTTCACCAGCTGGGTCAGTTTCACCCTATCTGCACATTCATCATCAGCTACATATGATGAAAAGAGGCGGGAGGAGAGGGAAAGCCAGCAAGATGTCCTTACTCGGACGACTGACGATGAGGGTACGGGTGAAGGGGGATGGCAGATGCAGGCAGAGAGATGCCAACTGAGACGACAATCTCCTTATCCAGCTGGAGCAGAGACACTCAGTAGCAGAACCAATCAAAATGTACATTTTAGCGGAGGGGGATGCATTACCGCAAAAAGTGAAAGCAGCTTAGCTGGACAGTGTGAGAACCCCTGCAGTTCACTAGAACAATTTCTTACATTTATACCACACTAAGCTAGTATCTGATGATCTTCCCAGATGGCAACAAGAAGTTAGCTACCCCAGCGGAGAACAATGATGCGAACGAATCAATGCTGATATTGTGATAAAGCTTTATAGTTATAACCTAAGCTACATGCAATGCTGAATGTAACGTTTAGTTTGCCAGTCCGTAGTATAGACAATGACCCAGATGTTTTTGTTAATCATATTGTTTACTACAAGATGTTCAGATTAAAATAAGTCTCGAGTCACTAGCAATCTTTACATCAATGCACAACTAAGGCATGCAAATGAAGACAGCTATTCTTACTATTCATGGCTACCTGTACCTAGGACAGACTCTTTTTTTCCTTATCACACAGTGGTGCAACAAACTGTGCAACCAGTGGCAAAGCCAGGAGTTTCATCACTATTCACAGCCATGTTAACATTATCAAGAGGTACGTGATATGTGGTTATTGTTGTTAGTTTGTGTGCATTTAACACCATGGGCAAACTCACTTAATCCAGATGAGAGAGTTGTAGAACTCCGGGTCAATAGACTCCAGGTCCTTAAGGGCCCAAGGTTTGTTTAGAATACGCTTATAAAATGGGAGTGAGAAACCCGTATCGATGAACTTTCCATGGAACAAGGCCTGAGGAGACAGGACACAAAAGCTTCATCTAGAAATAGGCAGAAATAATTAAAAAGTATCTAACCACAGACTGAACCCAGAAAGCCTAAGAATCAAAAACATTTGCTACTCAGACACAGAGATGCATGAAACAGCTCATACAAGGATGACAGAATATGAATATTATATAGATCTTAAAAGTCACATGGTAACTGTAATTTGAATCTTTTTATCCAAATTAATCACCCATCCACCTTTAGTTTAGTGTGTCATTGTATTGTTTGTACTCATTTACCATCATGAAGTAAAACAAAGAATCAATGTGAGGATTAAGAATCAGGAGCAGCTTCTTACATTTTTAAGGCCCTTACTAACAAGACCTATGAGCCTTGTTACCTTTCAAGCAGTCAAAGATGCAGAAAGTTTGTGTGCTAACAAATTGTAAACAGGTGCTTACAACACTATGCCCACTGTACCACACCACATTTTTTCTCATTAAAAAAAAAAAAATCTGGTTTATCATCTTGCACTGTCACACTGAAGATTGCTGGAACAAGTGGAACCATATAGAATCCCATTACTTCGAAATCTATATGCTACATATTCAAAGCCCAGCATGCTTCCAGGACATTGACAATAGCTGAATGATCATGGTCACAAGCAAGCTCTTTTATGAATAATGAATCATTACAAATACAATATTGCAAAGCAAAGCTTTGAGGTAGATCCAAGTTACCATAGCAATGAAGCGTCCAATGAATTTGAAGTATTTGAGATGGTCTGGGTTGATGTAGGAGGCAGGGTTGATCTGCAGACAGTAGTTCTCTTTGCCAGCATACTCAAACAGGCAGTACATGGGGTTTAGCACCTCATGGGACAGCAGGAAGAACCACTCCCTAGAGGACACAGTCACATGCAGTCACAAATCACAGGTTCAGCCAGCAGGCTTAAGCGACAAACGAACACTCAGCATCTTTTAGCGAAGCCTTTTCCACTTGGCTCATGACAGGACATGGATGATCGTCAAGCTGAACAGATTTGCGGTCTGCTATGGACCCTTCGTCTAGGAAGTGGGTTTTTTTTGTGACCATTGGTGAGGTGGTTAAGGATCTTGCCTGGCTACACCGCCGTAGTCCAGACCCTCCTCTCCTGGGAAAATGATCCACAGTCTTCGGCGAAGGTCTGAGGCATTAAAGCTCATTATCTGTTACAGACAATGAAATGTAATAACACTATGAAAATTGGCTTTTTGATGAGCTCGGTCCGGAAAGCAAACATATGCTGACACTGACAACCCTCATAACCCACTAAATGACGGCAGAAATTAGAATTACTTCTGCATAACCTCAAATACACTAAACTAAATGAGGATCAATGAAACCTCAGTAGCTGGTACACTGGTTGTAAAACTCAACATCAGACAAAACACATTATGACTTTAAAATGTTTCCTTCTCTCACCTGCTGGAAGGAGTCTTCAAACAGTGTTTTGCGGCTCACTGTGATCTTGATGTGCTGCGGCATCGCTAATTGCTATAAGAAGGGGAAAAGAAATATTACCATTTACAAATACATTTCAAAACGAACCTGCCCACTATACTGCTTTTGGACGAGGTAATAAACAGCAATAACATACAGAACAGTTCCAACCATACACTCTGATTCTGCCTGCTCCATTAATATGCTGTGTAACAAGAGTGGTCACCTTACTCCAAACTGCTGCTAGCGACATTTTTTGGCAGAAGGAATGGCCAACGTTATGAGCAGATATTTGAAACAAATGTTCAGGGCTTTTCTTTACTTTATTCTTTTCTTTGCTAAAGTGTTATATAAAAGCTATAAAACACCTAAATGACATGACAGCTGTAATCTACGGCTCTGGTTGTAACTAACACCGTAAAGCCTAGCTATTTACACTAGCTGTTCTACCATATTACAGTACAAATGAAGAAGAATCTGAATAGACTGCACACCTGACAGCAGAATTTGAAGTACTGCACTTTGGCTTTAAAGTCCCGCACATACGTGATCTGAGGGCCGTTCTCACTGAGTGGAAAGAAGAGAGTTAAACAATCATGTTAAAACCTTACAGACTGAGACACGAGCACGCACGCGCGAGCATGAGCGAATCCACTTGTACACAATCCTTCTGGTTCAAACAGACGCAAACACACCCTTTCCCATTATGACAGAGACGCACCGACACGTTTATTCAGGCAATGTTGCATCTCAATATGGCTTTCAGTGGTTTGAAAGTATCAGTCCCACAACCTGTTTCCAGTTTCCTTTACAGTTTTCTTGGTCAATGAGGATTTGACAATGCAAACTGGTCAAGAGGAAACACTGTAAACCAAGCGGGAAAGATATTGTGTTGACTCATGAAATAGCGAAGGCAAACATCTCAGCAGCTTTGAAAACTTCAAGAAATGGGCTCTTCTGGCTCCATAAGCAGTGACGCTGCGGAGGCAGGATCTGTGATGTAACTGCGCCCGCATCAACGGAAAGTCCTAACCCAGCCTAATGTGAGCGAGTGTGAGTGTAAAGATGGCATTTCACCAAGAGCAACAGCATTAACAGTCAATGATTTGAGGTAATGCATGTTTCCCAAGCAAACACATGCTGCTCTCTGCTTCCACCTGCACACTAGTAGGAATTTCATTAATAAAACAGCTGTGTGTGTGTGTGTGTGTGTGTGTGCCTGCAATGAAAGAATCCGTGTGTGCATAGCTCTCACAGTGATGATTTTCCGGTTCTTGGGTCAATGTAGGTGGTGGCTCTTCTGTTGTGATCCACAAAATAAGGGACAGCATCTATAGTGAACCTCATCTCCCAGCCCTCTGGTAACGGCTTCTCATTGAGCAGCCTGCAGGGAGGCAACAGAGAGCAAAGCTTTCAGTCAGCATTCCACTCCATCTAAGGGCTGGTTAGAAGACTAGGTTCAGTCTAGTCCTGCTTAAGATACATTTCACTGTCACTGGGGATTATTTTGTCCTAGGAACAGTTTCGATGTGCGAAACTGATTCAGCAATTTTAGAAAGAATGTGTGTAAAAGTCCAACTGTGGAATCTCAACAATCAATTTATTAAATCAGAATAAACAAATTGGTCTAAAAATAATTAGCCATCCATTTTAGTGTAGACCATATAAATGCCTTCAAATGCAAAAGGTAAAAACACAAATGAGGGAAACGCCTAAAGATGTAGTGTCTGACCCTTGTGTTCGAGGATCCTCCCACTGGGTGGAGCGGGTGGGGTGGTGCACGAAGTAGACTCGGCCATTGCTGTCTGTTCTTTTCTCTGAGGGATTTTGACAACAGAGCAAATAATTAATAAGAGGCAAGACAATTAGAATTAGGTTTCTAGTTAATTAGTTTAAAAATAAAAGAGCGAAAAGCCTAAACCTAATTACCCCATCCGTGCGGAAGCGGGCCCAGCGGGTCATTCTGGGTGGCTGCAGGCTGATCCTGTACCTTTAAAAACAAGCAGACTAAATCAGCTAACTAATGCTTTCATCGAATGGACTTTAACACAATACCTTTGTGGTCAGTGCTCGTGATGCAGTGCAGCATGTGTGAAAGGGTAGAGGAGACCAGTAGTGTGTGAGGTGTGAGAGGAAAGATGAATAGCGTGTGTGCGACAAGTGTGTGCCCGTTCAGCATTAGTATGAAAGCGCGAATGCAGTGTAACATTACTGTGAGTTTGGCAGTGCTCACCCCAACTATGAAGCGCTGGTTGAACTGTTGCATGGCTCCCTGCAGCTGGCTGCGTTGGTGCTGCCACTGCTCATAATTGCGCACAGTCTCCACAGTGGGGCGCTGCCATGTCGTCGTCCTGGTGATGTGGTCCACAAAGTAGACACGGCCCAGTGGGTCCACGCGCCTTTCCCAGCTACAGAAAAGGCAATGCAGTGGGGCTACAAGAGTAAGTGCTGGGTGTTTGTGTCAAGGTGTGGGTGAGTGGGTGTGCGCATGAAGATGTGTGTGCATTAGGCGCCATGTCAATTCTGGATGTGTGTGTCCAGTATGAACTGTAAGGTCAGGGAAGCTTTTACCCCGGAGGTAGAGGTTCTGGCCTCTCCCACGTCGTCCGCTTCTCCACATGGTCCACAAAATACACTCGGCCACTCTGGTCCACTCGCTGCTCCCAGCTATACCACACACATACACACAACAGAACATAAAGAGCAGTGGGCAGGACTGTACAGACAGGCCCCTCCTCCGGGCAGGTGGCCGGGCTGCCTCTCCTGTAGCACACCTCATCACACAACTGCCTCATAAGATCTCCAATGACTCACTCTGTCAGAACAGGGGAAACCCTAATCTGTGCTGTGGCCCTCTGTAAGTGTACATGAAGACAATAACGGTGCAGACTGCACTATAGCACAATAAATTTTTTTCTGCACTGATCCGATACAGATACCATTTGCATGTCGCCCAATAGTGATACCGAGCTGATATCTTTTTTTCCTTAAAAACTACTGTGGAGCAGTGGTTCAGTTGTTTGGGGTTTAACCTAGATTGTTGGGGAAATTGTGTGTGAGATGTATTAAATGTGCTGTTTTACAGATATCACACACGGATATGGCAGATAAATCTAAAGAAAATTATACAAAGCAGAAAAACTAAAGCATTTAATTATCTTTCTCCCAGTTCTTTAAAGTATCTCTCTTAATGAGATGATATTTACTGCATTAGCTGTACTGTACTCGCCTACTGAGTGCGTGCACACTGACTCATGCATGCACACACACTTTCTCACTCTGCTCAGTACATCACTGACTTACTGACTCCTGAAGTTTACACTATAGTTCATATACTTTTTTTTGCCCACATTACTGAATGCAGTAATGCAATTCCCCATCAACTTATTGACCTTTTAATTATTCTTCTTGTGAATTTACAGTGGTAAATTGCTGCTATACCTGCAACACAGCCCACACACACCAGGCCCTAAGTGAGCACTACGAGTCTACGAGTCTCTGTACTACGAGTCTCTCTTCACTCAACGTTCGCTTAAAATCACAAAATGATTACAAGATGGCTATTCTTTCAAGCTGAAAAAAAAAAAAAAAAACAGGTTTCTGTTGATCCTACTCCTTTGCCCAGTTCTGAACATGTTTTACTTCATGGTCAATCTGGAAAGGACTATTCTTTTGGGGTCACGGATCAATGGTGGTGAACAGTACTAAAACACTATTTTGACGTTTAAATGCTCTTACTACAAGGCAGATAACCTGTTCTGCCACACTGGGTTATCAGAATGATAGAAAAGTCATCACGTGTGAGTGCATGGATGTTTGCATTTGAACATGATACTTTTAAACCATTAATGTAAAGAAAACTCTACAGCTATATATAAACCATGATCAAACTAACCCGGCTGTTATTGTGCGACCTGCCCGAACTAATCTGTCTGTCATCACGTGACCTGAGGTGTGTTGCTGCACAGCGCTGCTATGCTATTTTCTGGCTGGATCGTGACGTGGTATCGGATTGGCGCCATCTCTTTTTTCCTCATAGGCAACCATTTGTCCTCCTGGCGGATTTAGAGAGTTCAGAATGTGAACTCTGAGGGCAAACAAGGCTGTGTGCATGCCATGCGAATGACACTCACACGGACACACAGCTATAGCATTGGGGTTTGCTGGAGTCTCTTGAGCAAATGTTTGGTCAGTGTGTCAGGGGTCTTCAGGGATTCTCTTTCACCTCCTCCCTAAACTCAGTGCAAAAAACTATGGGGATCACTTTTCTAAACTACAGTATAATGAGACTTTACTCCTGGGACTAAAACAGAACAAAGCGGTCTATAAAAAGCAGCTACCTGGATGTTGAGAATGAGCAAATAAGGGTGTGTGTGTTAGCGCATGTGTGTGAGAGATGGCGTGTGTGTGGTACCCTGGGGGAAGAGGGCCAGCATTGGTCATTCTGCTGGAGGCAGGGGTTATGCTGGGGGTGGGCCGGCTTGGCACCTCGGGTGTGGAGTCAGGAGCCACCCCTGCTGGAGTGGCTGTGGGGTTGCGCACAGGTGTCTCTGTGGCTGCTGAGTTTCCAGTGTCAGGCACTGAATCACTCAAGGGGCACGCTGGGGGATTTAAAGATGCATTAATAAGTACAGATCTATCTGAGCCACACACTTAAACATGCATTAAGAACAGAGTTTTATATTACAAAAACTTACTGGTTCAAACTCTTTAGAATAATTGTAGTAATGTAGAGTGAGAACCTTCAGGCAATAGCTAAGTATTTATTTATTTTTTTAGATATGTTAAAAGCATTAGGGGGCAAAAAGCACCATCATCATCATCATCTTGGCAGCCTGACCTGGGGAAGAGACAGGTCTGCGAGGCGTGGGTGGTGGGGGTCTGGATGGTCGGGGGGGTCTCGGGGGTCGTGAACGTCTCACTGATAATGAGGGAGATGCTGTTCCGTTCATAACACCTCCATTTGGGGTAGACACGCGCTCGCTAGCATCCGCCACGCTTGGAGAGCCCTCTCTGCTCCTCCTGGGAGAGACGGATATGCATGAACCCTGGCACTCAACCCTCACAATGGCTCAGGCTTAGATCGTTGCATTCTGTTTGACTGAATTATATTTATTTGGCATCTCAGAACCACGCAGGGCGTGCGCCTACCTTGCGCTGATGTCTTCGGCAGGCTGCAACTCTCCATTTGTCATGCCGGGGGGAAAAAAAAAAAAAGAGAATATGAACATGTGCAACATGAATATATCAGAGGCATTCTTACACAGCCACACAAAAAATAGAAATCCCATGATCATTTACGTACCATACTGGTAATAGCAGAAATGTTTATAATCAATCACAGTTTCGGTTTCAGATAGCTATTGAGAGTTTCCTTATTTACCATGGGGTTAATAAAGTGTATGTGCAGTATGTTGTGCTTATAAAACAGCTTAGAGTCAGTAGCAGAAAACAGGTTTCACAGGTTATTTTTGCCATGGGAAATATTCTGAGCTTGTCATATACACATACACAAAATTATAATACCAGTCAGTCCATCCCAAAGCACATCAGGGTGTTGTAAAGGTGTGAATTACAAGGCAAAAAGTGAGGGGAAAAAAATCCTCCCAACACCCTATAATACAGCAGTGCGTATATGTGTGTGTGTGTGTGTGTGTGTGTAAAAAAGAGAAAGAGAGCAAAGGAGAAAGACTCACTCTCATTGTTGGCTTCAGCAGAGGTGAACATGTCTGGATCAACCTGCATCCCATCTAGACACACGTACAGATCCCCCACAATGTCTGTCTGGTCTCGGTCCGTGCACAGAGGCAGGGTCTGCACTACCTCACAGACTGTAGGGGGCAGAAAACCAATATATGAAGCTGCATCCATTTAAAATGAGAGAATATGCATGGAAAGAGGAAGACAGGTAAGAGTGAGGGGAAAGCAGCAGAGAAACTGGCCCTCCCATAGGGCTGAAAATGTGGACTACAGTCTGGGGACCGAGCTTAACTTTAGTCTTGTTCTAAAGGACACTGTCCTTGAGGGTTCACCACAGTTTCAAAAACAGCTGATAAAGATTTTAACCCCCAGAGACTTTTTTCGGGACTTCACTGATGCTGCAGTGCTTGCCGACGCCGGTAATGAAACAGGACGGAACATGTTCAGCCAGCATTTACCCCTCATGTGTCTCGGGGCAGGGAAATGAATGAGGTGGAACGGGTATCACAAGCTGGAAAAAGCAGCGTGGTGAAAGTGTGACAAGCCACACAGAGCATAGGGACCTTCTGGCTGTGTGCTGGGAGAATATGGTCCTGTTTACAAGGCTTCCCAAATGTTGAGACACCTTCTTCTAACCTCTCAG
Source organism: Electrophorus electricus (assembly GCF_041902795.1). Classification (NCBI taxonomy): domain Eukaryota; kingdom Metazoa; phylum Chordata; class Actinopteri; order Gymnotiformes; family Gymnotidae; genus Electrophorus; species Electrophorus electricus. Next base: position 7,059,570 of record NC_137517.1, read on the forward strand.
TTATCTGCTTGAACAAAGACCACCTGTCTGGGCCAGCACTTTATGCAATGTTTACAGCAATTTGTAGTCCGTAATAGTATTCCAAACATTCCAGATGCTTGTTACAGGGATAATAACCAGCATATGCTCTGTGATATAGCACATAAAACAAGTGCAGCACACAGAATGTTTATGGAAGGCTCTCTTCTGAAGGACAGTCTAGGTTGTCAACATGATAGACTGCGATTCCCTTGATTGGCCACTTGGGTATTTGTTCTTCGGCAAAATGGGCCATGTCCGAGTGTTCCTCACAGACCATGTCCCTGTGTATGCCAGCACTTCTGAAAAGGCTTTCTAATGTGTCTGCACGTCAGCTGAAAGAGTCTATTTATGTGACTCAAACAACACGATTGGACAGCCAAGGGCGGGGGTGGCCACTAAGCAGAGAACTGTCACACACACCCAGCGTGCCAATCAGGAGCCCAGTGTCAGTCAGATGACGACTACGGAAAACAAGGCCCAGGGAAAGGCAGCTGCCAGATAAGGCCAGCCACATGAATGTAGATCTTGATACCTGAGAAAGCGCAGCCTAGTGCCAGTTTAGTGTGTGTCAAGCTGGTCAGTTTCTTGAAAGGTTATACAGCCTAAATCTGAGACAAAAGTCATTCACATTAGTCATAAATATGATGTAATATGATTGTGAATGGAACAGTGACAAAGCGTTTGGAAAATAAAGGACAAGACTGATACCTATTTGTACCGTGTGTAAACAGTTACAGCCTAAAAGAATAAAGGCTTAGTGCTACTAAAGTAGTGGAAGAACACAAGAGAGTTGCACTGAACTGCATTAAACAGCATTAAACCTGCATGAAACATCTTAAACAGCCTCCTGAGGGCCAGGACTCTTCCTTTGTTTTTTTGTCTCGTGTTTGAGCTTTTTTGTATAATTTAATTGGTATCTTAAACTGAACTTGATATTTGAACAGAATAATGGGCAGTGAAGTTCTGGGCCTATAAAGGTTTGCCCCTGTTCTTGTTACCCTTGGGACAGAATGGCAAGTGGTCCAGTTCAAAATGCCTGGATTACCAGTGCACTCAATCTCTTGGCAGCAGCAAACCCAGGATCAGAGAAACACGCTGACTTTCAAGTCACTTTCCACTGAGTGGACAATTTAAACAAATCATACATTTGATAAAGTGTTGGGTGGGAAAAAAAAATGAGATTCAAAATACAAGCAACAGCAATAATGCACTTGCACAGCAGACCACCAGACTAAAGCTGTGCAGAATGTATGCTTATTTATGCTTCCTTTTCCCTGGGAAGCTAAATAACATCCATATCACACTCTCACACTTCTCAAAAAATGAAAATAAGCATGGTTTCAAATCTGTTGGCTGCTGTAGAATCTTTTGTGAAATGCTGACCTAACTTCAAAACACTTCAAATATCTACTTGAAGAAATTGCAAATATTATCTTACTTCTAACTGATCCATTGGATATAAATACAAAAATATGAAAATAATACTAATACAACTATGAAATGGCTGAGTGACTGAACTATGCTGCGTTTGAATGAGGGGACGTGGGATAATTGACCGCAGACCAAGCAACAACACTCAGAGCATTTATATCCCTGTTGCAGTCTTTTGTGAGATCAGTATTGGTAAAGCCTATATTGTGATGACAACTGACAAACAATATATTGAGCGGCCCACGGACATGGCCTGATGGAGCACTCACTCTTCATATCATTGTTCTTGAGCACATCACTGAGGTCAAGCATGGCCAAGCCCAGCAGCAGGTCTGACTTCAGTGTCTGGTGACTCCACACCCGGAACGCCAGTTTGCTGAATGGCGTGACAATCCTGTGGGGAAGAGTAAAGATATTGTTAGCGATTGGCTGACAGGTTGGACGGCCGACCTAAGGCACAGCAGGAGTGGTCTGGTCGATACTTGGCAGGTGATGAAGAAGAAATTTTAAACAGTACAGCATCACAACGGTCACTAATTAAGTGAATCATCCACACCTAGGTTGTGTATGTCTTGGAAGCTTCAAAGGTCAATTATGGTGTGTCAGTGGGGTGGGTGGTTATGTGTGTGTGTTCTCTACTCTACACACTCACACTGTGACAGGCTGCTTCCACTTGGGGCTGTGCGTGTTGATGCATTTCTCTGTCTTCTTGGACTGCCCGTCCACGGCCACCTCCACGTATGGACTCGGACCGAACCAATTTTTCTTGTTCTCCTTCAGCTTGGCTGATATTACTGCCCAACAGGGAGAGGAAGAGTGTAGCAAAGACCACATGCCTCATTATTTTCCTGCCCAAAGTTTTCTTATGTTCAAACCCAATTCACAGATGCACCTCTCCAAGCCCCAAACTGTCACAACTGACATGGAATACATGATACCCTACACATGGAGATGGGTGGGGCGCCGTCTACTCAGCCCTCCGGCTGAACCAGTGAATGAGGTGTGAATGAAGACTGACGTACCCATGATTTGTAGCTGTGCCTTCATGGGGTGACCATTGGCAGGGCCTGGTTGGAGAACGCTGCAGGCCATGCGCAGTGCTGGGCCTGAGACCTAGGCAAAACACCCACCCATACACAGGTACACACATGCAGCGATTAACCAGATATACACAACCAGACATACACATACAACTAGTCATACAGTCAAAACCAGTTAATGGTTCTCATAGCAAAACAAACAAACAAACAAACAAACAAAAAACATGTGGCGAAGGCAATGATGTCATGGTAAAAATGAGTGAACTGTGCAGTACAATTAAGCTGGTATTTTTTAACAAAGCAAAAAATATCCTAAGGTTATATTATATGACCCATCTCTGTTACTGAGGTTCCCTTGAGCTGCAATGGGTCTAAAGACAAATGACCAAGTGTTATTGCAGCTAATAACTAAAGCTGTCAGAATCAAACATGATCAAAATTGTGTTGTTCTGCAGTAAAGTGACTGGCCTTTGCAATTCCTATTAAGAAGGGCTGTTTAACTATATTAGAAGCTATATTCCTCTGCTAAGGTAAAAATGCATTTGCTACAGCTTAAACTGGGCAGCAACTGATAATATTTACATTTCAAGTCTGTTGCCAATAACCCCAAAATCATAGACAATTTAACAGTGCATAATTCATAGTGATTGCCAGTTTCACACACACACACACACACACACACACACACACACACACACACACACACACACACACACACACACACACACACACACACACACACACACACTTTCTCTTGGCCTGCTATCTGGGTTAATAATTCACTGCTGTTCATGTAGCGTGCCACAAATAGGCCACAGCCTGCATTTCCCCAGGTGCTTTTCACCTAGTCAAAGGTAATGCTGAGATCACAGTCTTCTAACATATACTTTAATCTGACCACGTGACGTGGAAGTATGAAGATACTGTCAATTATGCCTAACATATTTACTATCCAACAGGTCAATGGTTACTTCAGAGTCCACTGAACTTTACAGCCATCAATAACTGGGGCTGTGTACTGCTCCTCTAGGCAAGGTTCTATGTCCACTATAACATAAGAAAAAGAGCCAGGAAAACTAGGCTCAGATCAGCAATAAACACCACCCACCACCAATACTCTAGCCATCTGCACTCCACTGAAACTTGAGCAGGGACTGCTATGTCTAATGTCCATAGGTAACTTCTGTAATAATCCAATAAATGATTTCATTAACTAGGCTCCCCTGTTTCTTTAACAGGGGAGCTTACTGATGACTAATGACCATCTTTAGGAGGGTATCTTACTGATACTAATAACCCTTCAATCATGAAAATTATTATTTTAGACTAAATGCCTAATGGTACTGCAATTAAATTAGCAGCAAAACCATTACATCACAAACAAGCATTTCTAGTGTGCAAGACCACACCCTGATGATCTTCCTGTTTTGTGATGCATACTCATCCCACAGTATCACACAATTTTGCTTATAAATATTGCACATCAAAAATAAGCACATCAAACTCCATGTGAAAGAAATGAACGATCAAAATATAATAAAGTAATTTAATAATTACATCATTTATCACTATTATTTTATTTGTCTTGTCACAATCCTAAACATACCATGATGTATGACAGACCACAGCTAGTTCAGATTGTGTGTCAAATTTGGAACCACTCTGTACTACCATTAAGAAAACTACTAACTACCAATATCTCCACACTAAGGCTGAAGGATTAAGCCATGTCATATCTAAATTATAATCTAAATGAGTCTCAAATGTTTCTATTATGCAGCATTAACAAGGTCATGAATCTTAAGATTCTTTTGCTGGTTGATTTGTCATGATAGAATAATAGAAAAACTTGGTGAGAACTTAGAAAGCAGTAAAAGTAGACCTAAATTTTAAAAGGTTCCTTACTGAAACAAGATAAGTTCATAATTATGCCTGATAGATGTTACACAGTGCATAACCACAGGCTTTTTTAACCAGCAGAACAAACAGCAGCTCAAATTGCAGTCACTACATTGTTCAGAAACATTGCAATTGTTCTATATTCTCTCCAAATCTGTCAGCCCTGTGCTCAGGGGAAAGAAGTGGTGGAGGAAATGGGAACAATCTGGCAAACACTTGCTGTGATGACCATTTTCCTGCTCAGGTGACAAGTAGCCTAAGCAGGCAACTAGATTATGACTCAGCTGCTGAGAATTTTTCACACCCACAAGGTAGGTTGTGTCACAATGTATGGGTTTTGTGCTACTATGATCATTTAAAACAAAACAAAACAAAAAATGAAGTTGATAAAAATGGGACATTCCAACCGGCATGCCCTTTCCTTTGGCTTACTGTACTAACTAAGAAACTCTGTTTCGTGAAAAAGGAACAGTCTGTCTAACAGTTGAAGCATGATAAGTCATTTGTGTCGCTAGTTTTGGGTAATAGCAAGATTTCGCTGTTTAAGCCCTGCAAGTGGAACTAACCAATATTCATGCATTGCTAGACGAAGTGTATTTAGTGTATTTATATAACACGCATGAATTCGTGGTCAAGTAAAAAAACAACCCACAAAATCAGTCAGATGGCTCTACCAAGGCAAGGGGTAATTTGAATGGAGAAGACACACATCACATCAACACATCCATACACATATGTATATACACATATACATATACACACACACACACACACACACACACACACACATTATAGTTGATGGTTTCCTTCAGGAACGGACACTATAAGGTCACTTTGCGTTTTTGACTATCTATGCTAGTAAGATTGCTTGCTAACTGATACATCGCTTCCTGTTATTAAACCAAACAAGTTATTCAAGGCTGTCATTTCCCCAAGCTAGCTAGGTAAATAGCAAAGTTAGCCAACTCACTAGCTATGCAGCTATGAATCTATGAAATCAAATAGTTAGCGTTATTTAGGTCTTAGGTACATCTAAATCACAACCAAAACTGGCTAAATTTTAATTATTTCAATATTGAAATCTTATTTCCCAAATGTAGACAAGCTTCTGAGTAAGTGCCCACTTTGTTAACCTAGTTAGGTTAGCTAACCTAGCTTTCTAAATCAAGCCTAGCAACAAATGCTAAACTGTTGAGCTGCTTAGATTGCCCCAGCTAGCTAACAATTCTGCCACACGGCAACCAAGTTAGTTAGCTATGATGGCAAACGTCAGCTGGTTTGGTAGCTGGCTAACTGAGGCAGCTGGAGAACGAAGTACACATTCTACCGAAAACATCGTTTAATCTAAAACGTCTCTGATTCTGTACGGTGTAGGTTAGAGTATCCTAGCTGGTACGAATAGCGTCCTTGCTATGTAGCGACCTGTTTGATAGGTTAGCTAGCTAGCTAGATGGATAAAACTGATACTGAAACACAACATTTATAATAAGAACGCTTTTTTTCTGAAGCGCCTTTTCAAAAAACGCCATACCTTCTTGGGCTGCAAATCTGGGACGTAATATCAACAGTGTTCCTTTATTTTTTGGTCCTCCGCTTTACTTCAGGAAGTAAACTTCCACCATGTTCCCGGTCGGCCTCGTGTGACCGAAACCAAGGCGGGGCGCATGTGTGCACGCCTCCTAGCGGCGCAAGAAAAAAAACCACTCACATGTTGTAGTTTCATCCATGTCCAATTTAAATCTCCGGATTACGGAGCAACAGAGTCTGGGCCCAGGAATCTGCCAGGCCGCTCGGTTACAAGTGTATAAAAAGTTAAAGGGAACTTCCGCTCGATTCGTTTCTATGTACACACTGTTGTTCTTGTTTCATTAACATGTGAATATTATACTATACTTATATATATATATATATAATAGAATTCCGGCACTTATTATAGATATGAGATTTATTTTAATACATATACTGCCATAGTCATTGTACCTATTGATATGCAAAATCAAACGTTATAGGGAATAAATGTAAAATATTTGCAGTTCAACACATAAAATCCCATATGTAAAAATGGATTTTACATTGTACGGCGATGGAGAGAGAGAGAGAGAGAGAGAGAGAGAGAGAGAGAGACACAGACAGACAGACAGACAGACAGACCTGAGAGCTAACTGAATGACGAGAGGGAGTGGCGTAAATCAGAGCGATAAAACTTTGTTCTAATTACGCTATAATGTACAAATAAACACACCTCTGGACAACCCCGCGGGAAAGATTTTGTGTCGAGATATGGCGTCAGTATGTCTATAATGTTTACAGTGTAGACGTTCTTTAACGGCTGTTTGAGGAGAGCGTGAATGTGTCTGTGTGTGTATGGAATATTAGGGAGGCAGGGTCTTTATGCTGAGAGAGGGCCCTTTTAGACGCTTATTCAGTAGCTCGAGTTTTAATCACGTGTGTTTATATATAGTGTTGTAGAAATTGTGAAAAAGAGTAATATAGGATTGTGCATGTAGAGTGATGTGAAGAGTAAACACTTGAATGCAGTGAATTCTCTAAACTACTAATAGAACCATTTACATTTATGGCATTTCCATTACGGCAAATGTAAATGTAAATTGTTGTCAGTGTGTACGCATGGTTAATATCGCGTTCACCCGGACCGGACCGGGAATTCGTAAAATGTAGTGACTCCCAATTTGTAAAAATAAACCTCTCCGTCTAATTTGTATTTACAGCACTGTATTCAGTTAAAGTTTCATTACTCGTAACGATTACTCTTAGTTTTAGAAGCTCTTACTGTATCGTTTACTGTAACTATAGTCCCTACTGCAATATTGCTAGAGTAACGTTACAGCGTACATAGGGTAAGGCCCTATCTCATTATTCGTACTTGCACCCTCGTGCCCGCTTAGCTGTGCAAGACTGTAGGGTGTCCAGTTTACTTTCGTGAATACAATTACCCAGGTACTACTGCAATCCCGTGACATTTAATCAACGCAACTCAAGTGTATGCCAAATATGAATTCTTTTTCTTTATATTAAGATTGATATGGTTTTGAGGGTCATGTATCTGAAAGTTGGGCAGTGGTGGCTCAGCGGATAGTGTGCATGCTTGTGGTTGGGAGGTTGCTGGTTTGGGCCTGCCGCTGCTGAGTTGCTGCTGTTGGGCCCCTGAGCAAGGCCCCTTACTGTCAGTTGCTCCTGTCTAAGTTTGGGCTGCCTGGCAGTATCCGAGCCCATACCTATTGAGGGCATGGCAGTCTGCAGTGGTATTCTGCATCTCTGTGCTTGTGTGTGTGCATCTGAAAATTCTGTAGTTAGGAAAAAAGCAATATTTAACTTGCCATAGTGATATTAACATAGGCTATATAAGCCAGGCGTTAAGGCTTTACTAGATATGCCTTATGACAGTTTATGACAATGAAAGCTTGTTTTCTGTTAATATCATACTAGAAAACTGAAGACTTGTATGATCAATTTTACATTTCATTGACATTCTAGCAAACTTGTGCTATCGTGCAACTAAACTGTGCTTAGGGCATCCTAACAACCAACAGCTCATCGGTGGATGAGTGATTGTAAAAGCTAATGTAGATATGTCTGTAAAGCATTCTTGAGTATGAGAAAGGCACTATATAAATGTAAATAATAATACTAATTCTAATTATAACAACAACAACAACAACACTAATAATAATAATAACAGTAGTCCTGTCTCTCTGAGTAATACTTTCATTGTGTAGAGGGGAAGCAGCAACGCTAGACCAAAGAGGAAAGGCCTCGGAGTCATGCGATCAGTCACCATCTGTCCTCACACTAATCTCAGTGTGAACATGGTGAGGAAGAAGGTGGACATGAAGGTCCCATTAAAATTGACCATCATAATACGTTCCCAGAGTAATGCTGAGAAGATCTAGTACAGACAGGAGACACCATCCACATTTCAATAAAAATTACATTTATTCAATATACACTCAAATGTTGGACAGGCAGTAGTAGAGTATGAACTTTACTCTGTGGTCAGTTAAAGAAAATTGATTTATTCTTTTTTCAGTGATCTTTGCTGGTGTGGGGACCTTTTCATTCTTCAAGATACTGGGATGCCCAGTAGAGAATCTGTGTGACTGGCACAATGAAAAATAAAACGCTTTTTCTCCCCTATCTCTCTTGTAATTTTGATACCTGAAGTGTCTTTTCAAAAGATGATATGAAAAATGAATAAGTAAAAACTATTTTTAAATATAATTCCAATTGGACGTAGACCGTTCCACTTGCAGTGCATGCATTTGATTAATGGGGCATTTGCAATGATCTGTGCATAACTGCTGGTCACCGAATCAATATTTAAAGGACAGCACAAATATGCTTTTATTTCCTTTTGAGCCTGTAATGTCTTTGTTTTAACAGACACATGTTTAGGCAACTGACCAGTTGTTTCTCAAGACTAGTGGACTGCAGGTGCTTTCACTGAACATTCTCGTTTTAACGTCAATCAACGATCAGTGCTGTGAGTAACAGCACTCTGCCCCTGAGGGGGCATGGGGTTCAAATCCTGTTTGGACAAGTACTCTATGCTATACCAATTAGGGTCCTTGTACAAGGCTCCTAAGACTTCACTTGCCTACCTCTGTAATATGACTGAAATTTGTAAGTTGCTCTGGATGAGAGTGTCTGACCTGTGAAATATCAAGCCCTTCAGTCAGGTGTATTGGAAAGGAAAAAAGAACAAATTCATGAGTATAGGAGCAACTCTGGGAACTCGATTAATGCTGAATTTAAGGAGCAGAAGATCTAATGCAGGTAGTAAACAGGGTCTACATGAAAATATAAATGACATATGTATTTTACATACACTCATCATATGTTGGATATGCAGCACTAGTGTAGAAGCTTTACTCTGTGGTCACAAAAAAATTGACTTCATTTACTATTATTATTTCCAGAGAACTTTTCAGGTGTGGGAACCTTTTCGTTCTCCAGGCTACTGGGATACCCAATAAAGAATCTGTGTGACTAGCCCTGATAAGAAAAGAATAAAATGCTTTTTCTCCCCTATCTCTCTTGTAATTTTGATATTTGCTGTGTTGTTTTTTTAAAACATGGCATAAAATAATAAAAATAATTATTTAAAAAATCTAAGGGTCTTCTATGATGATCATGCATTGACAACATGCACTCATAAATATGCTTTACATGCATTTATTGGATATTCTAAAAGGGTTATATTATTAGCAAAATGCTTTTTTTGTGCTTTTCAATGTCATTTTTAGGGCACACTTGTATTTCATTCCTGTTAGATCAGACGTATACAAAGGTTCCATCACATTCCATAATATAGAATATACGTTAGGCATGTTTCCGCCCATCTGCAAACAAAATATTTGTGGAAGGTACAATTGGAGTGCATGCATTTGATTAATGGGGCATTTGCAATGATCTGTGCATAACTGCTAGTCACCGAATCATTATTTAAAGGACAGCACAAATATGCTTTTATTTCCTTTTGAGCCTGTAATGTCTTTGTTTTAACAGACACATGTTTAGGCATGTGACCAGTCGTTTCTCAAGACTAGTGGATTCCAGGTGCTTTCACTGAACATTCTTGTTTTAACATGTCAATCAATGATCAGCGCTGTGGGTAACAGCACTCTGCCCCTGAGGGGGCATGGGGTTCAAATCCTGTTTGGACAAGTACTCTATGCTATACCAATTAGGGTCCTTGTACAAGGCTCCTAAGACTTCACTTGCCTACCTCTGTAATATGACTGAAATTTGTAAGTTGCTCTGGACGAGAGTGTCTGACCTGTGAAATATCAAGCCCTTCAGTCAGGTGTGTTGGAAAGGAAAAAAGCACAAATTCATGAGTCTTTCAGAGAATAGCAGTGCGGGGTGCAATGGAGATGGAGTCATCCTAGCTGTGGTGGAGGCAAGGCCTCCAGTGACCAGAGTGTCTTTAAGATAGTGTCATCCTGAAGACAGGGTGCAGCAGAGGCAGGACACTGAAGAAGAGCATCCTCTTATGAGCAGGGCGTGAGAGGATGGACTGCTGAGGGGTCAGGTGCTGGAGGATCCTCCTTATGTGCACCAGGATGTTCAGATGTTTAACTGACTTCATGAATCCCAGGTTCTTGTGGTCAGTGATCACACTAAAAGGGTGCTTGGCTCCTTCTAACCAATGTCTCCACTCCTGGATTGTTAGATTTACCGCAAGTAGTACCATTCAGCGGGTGTGTGGGAGTAAACGGCTATGAGATGGACCTTCTGTTTGGGTCCTACACGCTGACACAACACTGCTCCTACCCCTGTTTCCGAAGCGTCTACCTCAAGTATAAAAGCTTTAGAAAGATCAGGTTGTTTGAGCAATGGAGCCATCATGATTGACTTTTTTAATGCACAGATGAGTGCCTCAGCAGCTGCAGCTTTGTGGGTGCTCCCTTTAGTAGAGCCATGAGGGGAGCAGCTATACAGCTACTATTCCTGATGAACCTTGTGTAGGATAGAGATAGGTATCTGCATAGAGGGAAGGTTAAGGGAAGGAGAGAGAAAAGGAGGGAGGGAGTTAGAGATCCAGTCAAAAGCACAGTTAATAGGGTGACAGCGTAAGCTTTTGGCAAGGCCCAAAGCTACTAATTCCACATTCCTGTCTGTTTTCCAGTTTCAGGCAGTAGCACTTGCTGAATGCAGGTCAGCAATGATGTGTTGTAAATCTTCAGTGCCATTTAAATGGCTGCTGGAAACTATTGGCTTGGCCGGTTTTGTTTTGGGATACAGTGCAGGTATCTGTTTCCAGTGCTTGGGAACAACCTGCAGATCCTCCCACTCCCACCCACTGCAGCCCTCCTATATATGAAGAGGGAGTCCTGCTCTTTTTCCACTGTCTCAGTCTCATCTGTTCCTGTACTGACTTCAGGGATACTAACTCTGCCGGACACCATGAACAAGATCATTGTCTATGAGCATATTAATTTTGAGGGTCTCAGCAAAGAGTTTACCTCCAATGTCTCCAACTTGGTTGAGCACTTTTTTAATGACACCATTTCCTCTTTGAAGGTGATTGGAAATCCATGGGTGGCTTACACAGATATCAATTTCAGTGGCTCCCAGGCTGTCTACGAAGAAGGAGAATACAACAGAGTGAATCCCAATGACAGCATTTCATCACTAGAGATGATTACAGATGACCTGACAAATCCTCAGATCACACTGTATGAACACTCGGCATACAGAGGTAGCAGCATTGTTCTTACCTGTGAGACAAACCTGGCCTATGGCTCTTTCAATGATACAGCTTCTTCTCACAAGGTGCAGAGAGGAGCCTGGGTCCTTTATGAGCATTCAAATAGAGGTGGCGCTATGATGGTGGCCAGAGCATCTCGTGATGTGCCTAACTATGGCTGGTTCAATGACAAAGTCTCTCATGTGCGCCCTCTAAACCCGGGCAGGTCCATTATAACAGCTGAGGTCCTCTGGGGCCAGAAGGAGGAACATGTGTCATCTGTTGTCATTGACACCCTGGATGGTCGGAATGATACAGATCATGAGCAAAACTTCTCCACGGAGCTGGATCGAGAGTACGAGCAGGCTGTCACTGATACCTTCAGCTTCCGCAACGAGTCAAGCATCAGTGTGGGAGCAAAATTTGAGGTGAATGTGGGTTTAGTGAAGGCAGAGAGCAGCCTCACTTTGAGCAATACTTTCACAGTGGAGAAAGGAAGCAGCAACACTAGAACAGAGAAGAAGGCTGTCCGTGTCAGCCTGCCAGCCAAAATCCCTCCCCACACCAAGCTCACTGTGAATGTGGTGAGGAAGGAGGTGCAAGTGAAGGTCCCAGTCAAGCTGACCATCAACACAGGTTTCCTGAGTAAGGTGGAGTATGGTGAGTATAGGAGCAACTCTGGGAAATCGATTAGTGCTGAATTCAAGGAGGAGAAGATCTAATGCAGGTAGGAAACACGGTCTACATGAAAATATAAATTACATATGCATTTTACATACACTCATCATATGCTGGACATGCAGCAGTAGTGTAGTAGCTTTACTCTGTAGTCACACAAAAATTGACTTCATTTACTATTATTATTTCCAGAGAACATTTCAGGTGTGGGAACCTTTTCATTCTCCAGGCTACTGGGATACCCAATAAAGAATCTGCGTGACTACCCCTTATAAGAAAAGAATAAAATGCTTTTTCTCCCCTACCTCTCTTGTAATTTTGATATCTGCTGTGTCGTTTTTTTAAAACATGGCATAAAATAATAAAAAGAATTATTTGAAAAATCTAAGGGTCTTTTATGATGATCATGCATTGACAACATGCACTCATAAATATGCTTTACATGCATTTAATGAATATTCTAAAAGGGTTATATTATTAGCAAAATGCTTTTTTTGTGCTTTTCAATGTCATTTTTAGGGCACACTTGTATTTCATTCCTGTTAGATCAGATGTATGCAAAGCTTCCATCACATTCCATACTATAGAATATACGTTAGGCATGTTTCAGCCCATCTGCAAACAAAATATTTGTGGAAGGTACAATTGGAGTGCATGCATTTGATTAATGGGGCATTTGCAATGATCTGTGCATAACTGCTGGTCACCGAATCATTATTTAAAGGACAGCACAAATATGCTTTTATTTCCTTTTGAACCTGTAATGTCTTTGTTTTAACAGACACATGTTTAGGCAAGTGACCAGTTGTTTCTCAAGACTAGTGGACTGCAGGTGCTTTCACTGAACATTCTTGTTTTAACATGTCAATCAATGATCAGCGCTGTGGGTAACAGCACTCTGCCCCTGAGGGGGCATGGGGTTCAAATCCTGTTTGGACAAGTACTCTATGCTATACCAATTAGGGTCCTTGTACAAGGCTCCTAAGACTTCACTTGCCTACCTCTGTAATATGACTGAAATTTGTAAGTTGCTCTGGATGAGAGTGTCTGACCTGTGAAATATCAAGCCCTTCAGTCAGGTGTATTGGAAAGGAAAAAAGAACAAATTCATGAGTATAGGAGCAACTCTGGGAACTCGATTAATGCTGAATTTAAGGAGCAGAAGATCTAATGCAGGTAGTAAACAGGGTCTACATGAAATAAATAAATAAATTAACCCGGAAGTTAAATCAGTCCATAAATAATTAAATATCAACACAAAATGATTCCTTATTCCTTACTAATACTAGTAACAACAGGGCAGTGTTGATTAAACCACACATGTATCAACTTAGAAAGACTTTTCTCATTTTCTCTAAACTGTATTTTAGACTGCTGAAAAAAGCCAGTCAAAATAGAATACAATCACAATTTAAAATGCTACTCAATGATTAATAGGCAGTTAAAATATTATAAAATATTATAAAAATACAAATGCAAATGCTTTCTGGCAGGTCTATAATAAATGATTCTTTCTTTCCTTCTTCTTATCAAGACTGTACTGTACACCAAACACTGTTTGAGGAAATCCAAGAGGACCATAAGAGAGCCCATCCACCCAAGCCACAGTAATCTATCACTGCTGCCATCCAGGAATATGATTCAGAAGCATACAAAGCCAAAAACAGCAGGCTCAGGGTCAAATACCTCCTGCAGGTCATCAGGCTGCTGCATAGTCAGTAGTACTCCAACAAGGCCTGTACTCTGACATACACTCCCACCCTCTCAGATGCCACCTCTATTACTCTGCACCTTGTAGGAATGTCAAGCTAAATACCTTAGACAATAAAATAACATCTAATGATATCACTTCCACTGCTATCCCACTCATTCTGCACTGTCTCACATATACTGTTTACTCGGGGTTGTTTTTGCAATAGTGCACAGCATGTTTGATGAATGCATGATGCGTGCATGATATGTATGACCATGACTGTACCATTGTACTCTTTTGTTCTTTAGCAACCTGCATATAACTTCCGTCTTTCCCCCCCGGAGTTTGTCAATAGTATATTCACAGATATTTGTTAATTACTGCCAGAATGGAAAGAGTTCATACTTAATCTTTTCACACACCTATAACTCCCATGAACAACTGTTTTGATTTTGAAGAACCCATGTCTATTTTTTCATTAATTGCAATAAATGAACCTGTGTAGATCCTGAGTGTGTTCCTTCCATTTTGTTGTGCTCTGAAATCGGTTTCAGATATTTCTGGGAATGAAAATTCCCACAGTTTCATAATTGGAGTTTACTTTTAGTAGATATTGTGATTCTTCTAATGTTCTCTCAGTCACATTAGCTTGAATAAGTCACATAGCACAGGAGGCATCATTATGCTATTAAACTGAAACTGTAGAAATTAAAGGACAAGATTACACCACGGTTAATTCTTTTATTGTACTACATTAGACATCGTCATGCTTTCTTGATACACAAAACGGAGAAATTACAAAGTTATCAGTTAGGAATTGCTGTAGGTGCAGTATGAATGCATGCACACTGATTTTATAATTTAGAGCAAACATGGTAATAATTGTTTAAACCATTTCCTGAATGGAGGTTACCACAAAGCTGAGCTGAGAAAGGTGGAGGAGAGCAGATGCCCCAGAAAGACGAAGAGACTCAGTGTAAGCTGCCAGTACTGTTACACAGATCCCCCTCACAGCACTTCACATCCGTCATTGCATTTACTGTATGCATGAATGTTGAAAGGCCTTCACACATACTCTTGGTTGCACATCCACTCATGGTTAAATTAACGCTGTACATAACCACTGAGTGAGAGACAGGAAGAACAGAGAGAAATATTAAATCCAGTTGCACATGTAGACTTCAGTAATGTATAGATATTTCCATTTTGCCACAGTCCTCCCCACATTTAGTTGATTTAATTATTCTTTTATCAGTTTTTCTAAAATTCTAACCAGTGGATAGTTCAGTGTCTTTGCTGTTCCAATGCCCTGTGTTATGAGTTTAGTCAAAGAAAAATTGTGGTAAGTAAAACGTTTCCTTAAGAACCTCAGATTTAAAATATTCCCCTGTTTCTGACCAACTAAGGACACTACACACTGCAGGCTTTTCTACAGCTGGAATTGGAAACCTCAACCATCATAAGCAGAATACTTTGTACTTTTGTCATGCATAAAAGAACCGGCTTTATCCTGTAAGCAGATTGTTTGATTTTTACCTGTTGCGCTAAAGCAGTGGTCTTCATCTCCTTCACAGTTCACAGTATCTGAGCAGTCTCTGGTATTGCAACACTTCTTCCCATTAGGAGGCTGGTTTGGTAAAGCTAAAAGCAAGTAAACATATAGAGAAAGAGAGGAAGCTAATCAACATCAGTCTGCAAAATATGGTTCAGAAGGTCTCGCTACTATATTGTTATACATGACTGTGATTTAAATTTCCAGTTTAGTAATGTTCCTCTGGTGTTCTCTCTCACTGTGCACTTCCTCTTTAGATGTCATGCTCTACACACTCTGCCCATTTGCTCATTAGGGTCCACTCCCTCAGGTCTAAGTCATGATAAACTAGGACAAGTCAAGGTCACTGACATGAGCTGTGTCAAGTCCAGAGAAGTATAGTATTTATGTTTATAGCATTTGGCAGATGCCCTTGTCCAAAGCACTTCTGAAAGATGCTCTAGACAAGGAACAGTTCAGAGAATTTTGTGAAAGAAGTAGATTAATCTTTTACCTGGGACCATTTGCTTGTTGCACCTATCAGTGTCGCAGCATTTGGAATTAGCGGTCAATTTCAAAAGCCCAGCGTTCACCCTGCCACTGATACACAGTGTGGGTGGTATACAAGTATGTATACTATAGTCTATCTGTATACCATCTATAGAACAAATCATAAAAATAACATTATTTAGTGGAAATCTGTTCAGGATCTGTTAGTGACAGTATAATTTGCATTAAACTCATTCTTACTTGTGCTTAGGCTGGCAGTGACGCTACCACACTGATATGGACACGGATATGTGTAATTGTATTCAGTAGGTACCGGTGCATAATACTCATAGCATTCGAGTGCCAGTGCTAGAAAACAATGAGAATCCAGAGTGAACTGACTGCATAGAGAAATAACAAAATACACACGCACTTGGCATACATGCATTTGTTTTGTGTAGTCTACTGCATATTATTCCTGTAGTGGCTATGATAAATAAACAAAATAAATTAATCAGGATGTTAAATAAGTTTGTACATCATTATCAACACAAACACATAGGACATTAAACCATTACAACTTAAGCATACATTATCCCTTAATAATACTAGTAATACCAGGACAGTGTTGATTAAACAATACATTTATTAAAAGTAATTATGGTGCTGACTATGCTAATTATATATACAAATGATATGATTCTCCTCACCTTTGGTGAAAAACAAAGTGATTAGTCCCAATGTGATTTGAATGTCCATTACTGCATGAATCTTTCACATTGTATGAGAAATGGGAAGTGAGCATGGATGTATTTGTTTTATCAGGGTGTTTCCAGCACTTACAGGGGGTGTGGGCTTCCAACTTGGAAAGACTTTCCTCATTTTGTCTAAACTGTTTTTTAGACTGCTGAAAAAAGCCAGTCAAAACAGAATACAATCACAATTTAAAATGCTACTCAATGCTTAATAGGCAGTTAATATATAATAAAAATACCAATGCCTTCTTTGCGTGGCACTTATATGCTATGAGGAAAACAGTTTTTGATTGTTATAGTATTTTATTCCTTGCTTTGCCTATTTTACATATTGCTATTTAAACAGTGGCACTCTGATTGACTACTGCTATAGTACTGTGTGGCGTAGTACTTAGACTAAAATCCTCTGTTTGAATATTAATGGTTATGGAGGACTTTAATGTGTGAACTTTTACCTGAGTCCCCCTTCTAGTGACTGGCATGACTTCACATCCATTTTTCCAGCTAGCATTCTCTTAGCGGGTCATCTCTGGGGTCATTACCAGCTGCACATGAAAAGCAATAGCTGAAGAGAGAACAAGACAGACATTGGACAACAAATGCCACTGGAC
Organism: Electrophorus electricus; assembly: GCF_041902795.1. Classification (NCBI taxonomy): domain Eukaryota; kingdom Metazoa; phylum Chordata; class Actinopteri; order Gymnotiformes; family Gymnotidae; genus Electrophorus; species Electrophorus electricus. The sequence goes on from NC_137517.1 coordinate 7,076,928, forward strand.
ACAGAAAGAGTGAGCACTAATTATCTTTACTAGTACTACTGTAGGTCTGCATTCTATCTTCCAATAGCCTTTCAGGTCCTTCAGGTGCTCTTGGTCTTGGTAGTCTGCTACGTCTTGGTAGTCTGCTACGTCTTGGTAGTCTGTCCATCGTAGCATGATTTTCAATCTCAGGCCAGCAGCTCTGGTAATGACCTTGGTACATGAACTCATTGGGTCTTGATTCCCATGTTTGGGGTGTGGGGATGATGATGATGATGATGATGATGATGATGATGATGATGATGATATCTCCCCTTTGACCTGTCATCATGGCTCCCCCTTGCCGTAGCATATGTACTGTATCTCTTTGATCTCAAGTTGTGATAGCAGTTGCCGCTTACGGATGTTGGAACACTGACCTACGAGTTAGTCCAATGTTTGTAATGTTTGTAGGAAACATTAAAAAACAGAATCCTGAGAGTCCCTCTTTTTTACATTAAATATTTGTAACTGTGGAGTCACGTGTACTCAGAAAAGTAGCTAGGTGACTATGTTAACAGAAATATATGTTAACAGAAAGTAGCATTCAATGTAACACTTTCTCATAGTGAATGTAAAAGGGTTGAACTCTAGCAGTCTCCAGGAAGTCCTAATCAATTTTATCACTGTGAAATGATACGTGGCTTTAATTTCTTTAACTCAATTTATGATAGTAATAAAGTTCAGATCTCCATACTTCTACAAATGGTTGTCATAGGGCTTAATGTTGAACAAATGTTTTGTTTCTTGTCCCTATATCTGGAAGCTTATTTGAACCAGTTTTGTACTTGCATTTCCTACTACAACTCTTACCATAACTTTCAAAGAACACAAATAGCTGCACTTTTAAGGACAATGAAACAGCAGGTAACATTTAATATTAATTTTGTTTTTAATTATTAATTATTTTTAAATATTGTATGTGTTTTGGGGAAAAAAGCATGTTACTTATTAAAGGGGTTATACTTTGCTACATTTATGTTTCTGTCTCAATTTCTCTCCAAATTGAGCTGTTCAGATGTGATAGTCTAGTATGTTCATATGAACTCTGCATGTGTAACGCTCATGTAAAAAAGACATATTATTTAAAATTCACATTTAAATCCATTTTTTCAGTGCTCATGCATATGCATTTGGGTATCTGGAAATACCCACAAACTTTGAAACTAAACAACCCAGTCAGTTTCATGTTGAATTCCTACGTCAGATAACACAGGTTAAAACAACTTGTTCATATTTGGCTTCCTTATGCACATCACCTATGAGGGTCATTAGAATTATACTGTCCCAGTCTAAGTAGCTCCACCCACAGATTGAGAATTACCTTTATGAGAGTGAGCCATTTTTTCTCACAAGGGCCAAACCCACTGACATTATTTCTAAGAGCTAAGCAAGCGCACAACTCTGTTGTTGGCTGCACAGACCAGCACAAAGCGCATTTTCAACCCCCAGCCTCAGAGCACAGAAGAGAGAATTGGGCAAAATTTATTTTTAACAGCCTAGCTACATTCAGCAAATAAACTGTGTGCTAACCACTTTGTGTCTGAATGCTTTTACAACCTGGATCAGCACAACTCGGGACTGGCAATGACACATTAAGTAAAAGAGGGGACCACTCTTAGTAGTCAAATTTACAACACGGCAGGAACCAAATACTTGCATGCCAAGTATAGATGGAGTTTGCTGGTTTTCTGTTTAGGCATATCAAGCTGCATCTTCTTTGTCTTCTGGCACTGCACTCACTAATATGTGTAGAACATGCACAAGAGACCTGCGGTGGCAAAGTGATGAAATATTAGTCCATATTAGTGTAGCGGCACTGCCAAACACCTAAGCACTAGTAAGAATTACTTTAATATAAATTGTATTTGTCACTAACAGATCTTGATCAGGTCTTCACTAAATAAAGTTATTTTTCTGTTTTATTCTGTAGGTGGTATACACATGGATTTTCGTATGAATACTTGCTTACCACCAAATGCTGTAGCACTGACCTCCATAATTTCCACGCATTACCAAGTTTTCAAAACTAATAACTTTTCATAGAAAAAAGAACAGTACAGTATTACACATATGAGACAGTGTTCGGTTTCCAGCTATAGAAAAGTCTGCGGCATGGATGACATTTTAATTGGTCAAAAACACAGTACCTTAAAAGCTAAAACCTAGTGTAAACCTAGCCACTTTAAACTGTACATAGGAAACATCATGCACTTCAATGTAACTGAAACAAGTATAAATAGCAACATGTTTCGCATTAGATGGTTATCAAGGCAAAACCCAAAAAGCCACAGCACTGCAGTTTTCAGTTTTCACTGTGATTTTAATTCAGTTTAGACTGAAGTCTAAAGATATAGTGGCAGATATAATTGGATTTAATATATGTACCTTTTTAAACATTCTGTCTATTTTTGTCTTCCTCAGGTTTTTTGATCATGGATTAAGGGTGACTTTGAGTAGATGTGCAATCAGGAACATGTGTGAGAGACATCCATCACGCTTGCAAGAGTAAATGTCTTGAGAGCGTTAAGCTGAGTCTCCTCCTCGTGCTGGGACCTCTGCTGTCCTCCACCCTCTTATACTGAGCTCAATTCAGAGCACTGTGGCAGGTTTTAATTTTGCACAGTTCCTGTTTCATTAAAATGAGCGAACAAACAATTTCTCTCATCTTTAATGATGGCCAGCTTTCATTTTTCATTGCCTCTGTTGGTCGAGTCTATTGAACTGAATCACCCCCCCTTGTGGTCAAAGCTGGATGAAGTTATCGTTCCGTGTCCGGAGCTGGCGAGTCAGAGGCTTTTGAAGGTAGACCTTTCAGAAGCAGGAGTCTTGGTATATGTGGTTATGTGGCCCGTTTTTTCTTTTGATGACAATTCTAGAATGATTCATTGCTGCCCATATGTTGAGACTTGGGACTCAATCAAAACAATTAGGCGGATTTGCTTGATCACAAGAATTGGCAGTGAAGAGTGAATTTGGATTAACACGATCTAAAGATAAGAAATGAAACATAAACAAAATAAAATAAAGTAACATGAAACTTGAGTCTGTTTTAACCGTTTAGCAAGAGGTTAGGGTTAGTTTCAAAGAAAAGTCTGGATTTCTTCTCACAGATGTTTTTTGGTGGTATCTCACAGATTAGAGGTTTAACACCCCATTCCCTGTGTATTTCCTCCTCTCCTTTCTACCTCTATACTGGCTGGGGGGGTCAAACCCTTATCAGGTAGCCTTTTTCATGATAGGGAAAAATTATTCCTGCAAGACATTCTAAAAATGTCCACCACAAATCAATGAAACAAAAGAAACTAATCACAAATTTCTTAAACAATTTCATACCTCAACATTTTAGAATGAAGTTTCCAAACTAAAGTATCAAACCCTAGCATGGGTGAAGTGACTGGACAATCACTTTAATACTTTTCCAACTTTCTTGAAGTTACAAACTACTGACTTATAACTGATTCATATAAAATAGCAAACAGTTTTGAGTGGTTAAAAATTTGTTTACAGTAAACATGACATAAGCAACATAAGTGAATGTATTAGGATGGATAATGCAAATCATTAATGAAAAAAGTATTGAAGAGAATAAGGAAACAATGGACGATTATCAAATAATAGAAGCAAACACAATTTGAAGATTTTTCCTGTTCTATTCCTATTCAGGCAAGATTTATTTTCCATTGTAATTCCACCATTTGGCAGGAAGAGGTATTGCTTTTTTACTGACTTTTAAACAGGTGTCCACTGTAGTAACCGGTATGCATAGTTTTTTTAATGCTGCTGTTGGTTGACTGGCTGAGTCCTCATAGATTTTACTCCTGAGCCAAAGATTTGGAGAGGTGTGTTAAGAACATGCATGTTCCTGCAATCATTATGTGTTAATGAACTGTTCTGTGGTATCTAGATTTCTTGTTGCCCCTTGAAGCAATGGTTGCAGGATTCTACTCTGTAAGGGTAACAACCATCTAGCTGCTGTTCTTTTGCCTTTCTCCTTTATTTTGGATGTTTATGTGCAATTTCTTGTATGTATGTCTATTGCATAATAGTGTATATGATCTCTTCAGGAAGGTGCACAGTACACTTGTGTATATTAACTTTCTTTTTCACCTCCCTCTGCCTCTTTTTGCAGTTAGCCTGCTATTCTGACCAGGGATTTAAGCGTGAGGTGGCTGTTTTTATTGAAGTTGCTTTTTTAACCAGATAGCATTATGGCTATAGGCTGTTACAGGATATAGATGGCACCTTCCATCAGTATTTGAGTATTTGATGGCAGGTGTATAATAAAATGAAAACTGTTTGAAGAAACCCAAGAGGACCATAAGAGAGCCATTCATTAGTAATGGTAAAAAAAATGAAATAATAATAAAAAAGCTGTAGAAGTGGCTTGTGACTGATTCAACATGTGTTGAGTGATTTCCGGTTGTTGCTTTTGAAGTGTAATGCTGTTAGCAGCTGGTGAGGGGTGCCATACTGCAGAATATCTGAATAAAACCTGTTGAACAGAGGAATGGCTAAATATGTACACCATAAATATATGAATATTGTTGTAAAACTTTCAGAGTTGTATTTTTAATTGAACTGACAGCTTTGAAAGGCTGTAGGGAAAATGTTACAACAAAGCTGAACTGAGGAGGGAGGAGGAGAGAAGAGGCCCCAGAACGAGGAAGAGACTCGGTGTAACACTGCTAGTACTGTTACACAGATCCCCCTCACAGCACTCCACATCCGTCATTACATTTACTGTATGCATGAATGTTGAAAGGCCTTCACACACTCTTGGTTGCACATCCACTCACAGCTCCCTTAACGCTTTGCATAAACACTGAGTGAGAGACAGAAAGATCAGAGAGAAATACGATGATGACACTATCATAGTATTATGTACTATGATAGTATTAATACTATGATATGAACATATACTAACAGCTACCTTAACGCTTTGCATAAACACTGAGTGAGAGACAGAAAGAACAGATAATAAATTATTTATTTTAATGACTGCTTCACTACACTTTAGAAAAACCTTCCACTCCACAGGTTTTTATGGATTAGGATGTAAGATTCATCATTAATGGTAAAATAAATAAATAAAATAATAAAAACGCTATAGAAGTGGCTTGTGAGTGAGTCAACATGTTGGTGGTTCCTAGTTGTTGCTTTTGAAGTGTAATGCTGTTAGCAGCTGGTGAGGGGTGCCGTACTGCAGAAAACCTGAATAAAACCTGCTGAGCAGGTTGCTCAACTCTTGGTTGAATATCTATTCACAGCTACCTTAACGCTTTGCATAACAGTAATTGATATGTCTTCCTTATGCATATCACGCATTAGAATTATACTGCCACCCATCTGACTATATCAACCCGCGTATTGAGAACTACCTTTAGGAAGGTGAGCTATTTTTTCTAACAAGCACCAAACCCACAAGCATTATGCTAGCATATGCGTTTCTTGGGCGGTTTACCTTTAGATATGCCAACAGCCGAGATAATATATTAGCTAGGTGTGTGGCTGGTACACAAGAATTTATACTATAGTCTATAGTATAATATCTACAGAACAAATAACAAAAATAAAATTATTTGGTGGGTACCTGTTCACAATCTGTTAGTGACAGTATAATTTGTTTTAAAATCATTCTTACTTATGCTTAGGCTGGTGATGCTGCCACACTGAAATTGACACGGCTCTGAGTAATTAACCACTTAGCCCCCCCCCAATAAATTAACCCGGAAGTTAAATCAGTCCATAAATAATTAAATATCAACACAAAATGATTCCTTATTCATTAATAATACTAGTAACAACAGGGCAGTGTTGATTAAACCACTCATGTATCAACTTAGAAAGACTTTACTCATTTTCTCTAAACTGTATTTTAGACTGCTGAAAAAAGCCAGTCAAAATAGAATACAATCACAATTTAAAATGCTACTCAATGATTAATAGGCAGTTAAAATATTATAAAATATTATAAAAATACAAATGCAAATGCTTTCTGGCAGGTGTATAATAAATGATTCTTTCTTTCCTTCTTCTTATCAAGACTGTACTGTACACCAAACACTGTTTGAGGAAATCCAAGAGGACCATAAGAGAGCCCATCCACCCAAGCCACAGTAATCTGTCACTGCTGCCATCCAGGAATATGATTCAGAAGCATACAAAGCCAAAAACAGCAGGCTCAGGGTCAAATACCTCCTGCAGGTCATCAGGCTGCTGCATAGTCAGTAGTACTCCAACAAGGCCTGTACTCTGACATACACTCCCACCCTCTCAGATGCCACCTCTATTACTCTGCACCTTGTAGGAATGTCAAGCTAAATACCTTAGACAATAAAATGACATCTAATGATATCACTTCCACTGCTATCCCACTCATTCTGCACTGTCTCACATATACCGTTTACTCAGGGTTGTTTTTGCAATAGTGCACAGCATGTTTGATGAATGCATGATGCGTGCATGATATGTATGACCATGACTGTACCATTGTACTCTTTTGTTCTTTAGCAACCTGCATATAACTTCCGTCTTTCCCCCCCGGAGTTTGTCAATAGTATATTCACAGATATTTGTTAATTACTGCCAGAATGGAAAGAGTTCATACTTAATCTTTTCACACAATTATAACTCCCATGAACGACTGTTTTGATTTTGAAGAACCCATGTCTATTTTTCATTAATTGCTATAAATGAACCTGTGTAGTGTCACGATCAGTCCCTTCCACGTTCCGTGTTTTCCCTGTCATGTGTTTAGTTCCGTTCCATAGTTTCGTTTTGTTCTCACATTGATTGCGTACACCTGTCCCTCATTTGGAGTTCATGTATATAAACCCTGTTGTGTGCCCTAATTGTGGCTGTTCATTGTTTGGAGGTTTGATTGTTTGTTTTGTTGTTTCATTGTTTGAATTAATGTTTGATGGTTGTGTGTTTATCTTAGCCTTTGTCTTTCCTAGTCCTGAGTGTTCCCTTGCCTTAGTTATAGCCTGCTTCGCTAGTTTGTGTTTTTGTTTTGTAACGTTTCCTCGTACTCTCCATGTCACCACTGTGACCCTGGACCGTATTATCGACTCTGATTTTGGATTTGCCCCTATTAAATCTCTCTCCTCTCAGCACGTGTCCGCCTCCTTACCCCACAACGCAACCTGTAGATCCTGAGTGTGTTTTTTTGCCTTCTGACGTTGGTTTCATTCACATTCTGTGAGTGAAAATTCCCACAGTTTCATAATTGGAGTTTACTTTTAGTAGATATTGTGATTCTTCTAATGTTCTCCCAGTCACATTACCTTGAATAAGTTTACGGAGGCAGTAGTAGGATTTATTGGGAAACTGGTGGACGACACGATCCCAAGAATCACCATCAAGAAGTTTTCCAACCAGAAGCCCTGGGTGGACAGAACCATCCGCGAGGCTCTGAACTCTCGAACTGCTGCCTACAATGCGGGGATCATCAGCGGGAACATGGACGAGTACAAGTCTGCAGCATACGGAGTGCGCAGGGCGGTGAGGGAGGCGAAGCGGCGCTACGGGAAGAAACTAGAGACACAGTTCCAGCAGAGTGGCTCTAGATCCCTGTGGCAGGGACTACGGATGATCACGGACTACAGGAGCCCACCCTCTGGGCTGATGAGTGCGGATGAGTCTCTGGCGAACGAGCTGAATACATTCTTTGCTCGCTTCGAGACTACATCTAGCAGCGCTAATGCTCGCAGCACAAATGCCAACGGCGCTAGTGCTAACAGCGCCAATGCTAACGGCGCTAGTGCTAACAGCGCCAATGCTAACGGCGCTAGTGCAAATGGCACTATCGGCGCAGCCAATGGCACATGCGTGGGGCCCACCATAGAACAGCGCCCTCTCATCATCACGGAGAGTGACGTGAGGAGAGTGTTTAAAAGGGTGAATACCAGGAAGGCGAGGGGACCAGACGGTATCTGCGGGAGGGTCCTCAAAGCCTGCGCAGATCAGCTAGCCCCGGTATTCACCGACATCTTCAATCTCTCCCTGACGCTCGGTATTGTCCCGTCCAGCTTCAAGCGGTCCACCATCGTCCCCGTCCCGAAGAAACCTCGACCCTCCGACCTCAATGACTACCGCCCTGTCGCCCTCACATCAGTCGTGATGAAGTGCTTTGAAAAGCTAGTTAGAGACTTCATCACATCTTCACTGCCAGCCTCCACGGACCCACTGCAGTTTGCATACCGCCACAAACGCTCCACTGACGATGCGATTGCACATCTGCTCCACACTACACTGACTCACCTGGACGAAGGGAGGGGAAATTATGTTAAAATGCTATTTGTCGACTACAGTTCAGCATTTAACACTATCATTCCCTCCCTACTCACTACTAAGTTGGGAGATCTAGGACTGCATACATCCCTGTGCGACTGGATCTCCAACTTCCTAACAGACAGACCACAATCAGTACGGGTGGGCAACTGCGCCTCATCCACCCTCACCCTCAGCACTGGAGCTCCTCAGGGTTGTGTCCTAAGCCCCCTGCTCTACTCACTGTACACCTACGACTGCACAGCCACTTCCAGCTCTAACACCATTGTCAAGTTTGCTGATGACACCGTTGTCGTGGGTCTGATCTCGGACAACGACGAGAGGGCCTACCTGGAGGAGATTAAACACCTGGAAAACTGGTGCCAGGAAAATAATCTCCTCCTAAACGTCAGTAAGACAAAGGATCTGATCGTGGATTGCAGCAAGAAGCAGGAGCGGCACTACCAACCTGTGAGGATCAGTGGAACCACGGTGGAGAGAGTAGATAGTTTCAGGTACCTTGGTGTTCACATCTCGCAGGACCTGTCCTGGTCCCGCCATACCAGCTCCCTGGCAAAGAAGGCTCGTCAGCGTCTTTACCACCTCAGACGCCTAAGGGACTTCAGACTGCCCTCCAAGGTACTGCGGAACTTCTACACCTGCACTATCGAGAGCATCCTCACGGGGAACATCACAGTCTGGTTTGGAAATAGCACCAAGCAGGACAGACAAGCATTCCAAAGGGTAGTGCGTTCAGCAGAGCGCATCACTCACTCGGAACTTCCTGACCTGCAGACCACCTACTACAAGCGGTGCCAAACCAAGGCCAGGAAAATTGTGAAGGACCCCACCCATCCCAACAATAGACTCTTCTCTCTGTTGAGGTCAGGGAGGCGCTTCCGCTCCCTGAAGGCCAAGACAGAGAGGCTGAAGAGGAGCTTCTTCCCACAGGCTATTCGGGCCCTGAATCAGGGAAACTGAAACTGTGGGGACCACCACCACCACTACGTAACATGACTGTATATCTGTACATCTGTATATATAGATTTAGATTTATACTCAATTAACCTGTTACAACAACTGTAGATATGGTACTATACAATGGATCTGTACATTCTGTAGATTGTGTACATATATACTCAACCATATACATTGTACATTGTGTATATAATCATAATATACATATATTGTACATACATTGTTAATATATTTTTGTACATACATAGAATATATATTTATCTGTATATATATTTTTTTCTCTATGCACCCCTGGTTCTCTTCCTCAGTTTGGAGAGAGCACTCTCCACCATTTCACTGCGTGTTGTACTGTGTATGACTATGTATGTGACAAATAAACCGAACTTGAACTTGAACTTGAACATAACACAGGAGGCATCATTATGCTATTAAACTGAAACTGTAGAAATTAAAGGACAAGATTGCACCACAGTTAATTCTTTTATTGTACTACATTAGACATCGTCATACTTTCTTGATACACAAAATGGAGAAATTACAAAGTTATCAGTTAGGAATTGCTGTAGGTGCAGTATGAATGCATGCACACTGATTTTATAATTTAGAGCAAACATGGTAATAATTGTTTAAACCATTTCCTGAATGGAGGTTACCACAAAGCTGAGCTGAGGAAGGTGGAGGAGAGCAGATGCCCCACAAAGACGAAGAGACTCAGTGTAAGCTGCCAGTACTGTTACACAGATCCCCCTCACAGCACTTCATATCCATCACGTCATTTGTTGTATACATGAGTGTTGAAAGGCCTCCACACACTCTTGGTTGCACATCCACTCACGGTTACATTAACGCTGTACATAACCACTGAGTGAGAGACAGGACATTCTTGTTTTAACGTCAGTCAACGATCATCGCTGTGGGTAACAGCGTTCAAATCCTGTTTGGACAAGTACTCTATGCTATACCAATTAGGGTCCTTGTACAAGCCTCCTAAGACTTCACTTGCCTACCTCTGTAATATGACTGAAATTTGTAAGTTGCTCTGGATGAGAGTGTCTGACCTGTAAAATGTAAAATATCAAGCCCTTCAGTCAGGTGTGTTGGAAAGGAAAAAAGCACAAATTCATGAGTCTTTCAGGGAATAGCAGTGCGGGGTGCAATGGAGATGGAGTCATCCTAGCTGTGGTGGAGGCAAGGCCTCCAGTGACCAGTGTCTTTAAGATAGTTTCATCCTGAAGACAGGGTGCAGCAGAGGCAGCACACTGAAGAAGAGCATCCTCTTGTGAGCAAGGCATGAGAGGATGGACTGCTGAGGGGTCAGGTGCTGGAGGATCCTCCTTATGTGCACCAGGATGTTCAGATGTTTAACTGACTTCATGCATCCCAGGTTCTTGTGGTCAGTGATCACACTAAAAGGGTGCTTGGCTCCTTCTAACCAATGTCTCCACTCCTGGATTGTTAGATTTACCGCAAGTAGTACCATTCACCGGGTGTGTGGGAGTAAACGGCTATGAGATGGAGCTTCTGTTTGGGTCCTACACGCTGACACAACACTGCTCCTACCCCTGCTTCCGCAGCGTCTACCTCAAGTATAAAAGCTTTAGAAAGATCAGGTTGTTTGAGCAATGGAGCCATCATGATTGACTTTTTTAATGCACAGATGAGTGCCTCAGCAGCTGCAGCTTTGTGGGTGCTCCCTTTAGTAGAGCCATGAGGGGAGCAGCTATACAGCTACTATTCCTGATGAACCTTGTGTAGGATAGAGATAGGTATCTGCATAGAGGGAAGGTTAAGGGAAGGAGAGAGAAAAGGAGGGAGGGAGTTAGAAATCCAGTCAAAAGCACAGTTAATAGGGTGACAGCGTAAGCTTTTGGCAAGGCCCAAAGCTACTAATTCCACATTCCTGTCTGTTTTCCAGTTTCAGGCAGTAGCACTTGCTGAATGCAGGTCAGCAAATATGTGTTGTAAATCTTCAGTGCCATTTAAATGGCTGCTGGAAACTATTGGCTTGGCCAGTTTTGTTTTGGGATACAGTGCAGGTATTTGTTTCCAGTGCTTGGGAACAACCTGCAGATCCTCCCACTCCCACCCACTGCAGCTCTCCTATATATGAAGAGGGAGTCCTGCTCTTTTTCCACTGTCTCAGTCTCATCTGTTCCTGTACTGACTTCAGGGATACTAACTCTGCCGGACACCATGAACAAGATCATTGTCTATGAGCATATTAATTTTGAGGGTCTCAGCAAAGAGTTTACCTCCAATGTCTCCAACTTGGTTGAGCACTTTTTTAATGACACCATTTCCTCTTTGAAGGTGATTGGAAATCCATGGGTGGCTTACACAGATATCAATTTCAGTGGCTCCCAGGCTGTCTACGAAGAAGGAGAATACAACAGAGTGAATCCCAATGACAGCATTTCATCACTAGAGATGATTACAGATGACCTGACAAATCCTCAGATCACACTGTATGAACACTCGGCATACAGAGGAGGCAGCATTGTTCTTACCTGTGAGACAAACCTGGCCTATGGCTCTTTCAATGATACAGCTTCTTCTCACAAGGTGCAGAGAGGAGCCTGGGTCCTTTATGAGCATTCAAATAGAGGTGGCGCTATGATGGTGGCCAGAGCATCTTGTGATGTGCCTAACTATGGCTGGTTCAATGACAAAGACTCTCATGTGCGCCCTTAAACCCGGGTAGGTCCATTATAACAGCTGAGGTCCTCTGGGGCCAGAAGGAGGAACACGTGTCATCTGTTGTCATTGACACCCTGGATGGTCGGAATGATACAGATCATGAGCAAAACTTCTCCACGGAGCTGGATCAAGAGTACGAGCAGGCTGTCACTGATACCTTCAGCTTCCGCAACGAATCAAGCATCAGTTTGGGAGCAAAATTTGAGGTGAATGTGGGTTTAGTGAAGGCAGAGAGAAGCCTCAATTTGAGCAATACTTTCACAGTGGAGAAAGGAAGCAGCAACTCTAGAACAGAGAAGAAGGCTGTTCGTGTCAGCCTGCCAGCCAAAATCCCTACCCACACCAAGCTCACTTATATTTCATTCCTGTTAGATCAGATGTATACAAAGCTTCCATCACATTCCATACTATAGAATATACGTTAGGCATGTTTCCGCCCATCTGCAAACAAAATATTTGTGGAAGGTACAATTGGAGTGCATGCATTTGATTAATGGGGCATTTGCAATGATCTGTGCATAACTGCTGGTAACTGAATCATTATTTAAATGACAGCACAAATATGCTTTTATTTCCTTTTGAGTCTGTAATGTCTTTGTTTTAACAGATACATGTTTAGGCATGTGACCAGTTGTTTCTCAAGACTAGTGGACTGCAGGTGCTTTCACTGAACATTCTTGTTTTAACGTCAATCAACGATCAGCGCTGTGGGTAACAGCACTCTGCCCCTGAGGGGGCATGGGGTTCAAATCCTGTTTGGACAAGTACTCTATGCTATACCAATTAGGGTTCTTGTACAAGGCTCCTAAGTCTTTACTTGCCTACCTCTGTAATATGACTGAAATTTGTAAGTTGCTCTGGACGAGAGTGTCTGACCTGTGAAATATCAAGCCCTTCAGTCAGGTGTGTTGGAAAGGAAAAAAGAACAAATTCATGAGTATAGGAGCAACTCTGGGAACTCGATTAATGCTGAATTTAAGGAGCAGAAGATCTAATGCAGGTAGTAAACACGGTCTACATGAAAATATAAATGACATATGTATTTTACATACACTCATCATATGTTGGATATGCAGCAGTAGTGTAGTAGCTTTACTCTGTGGTCACAAAAAAATTGACTTCATTTACTATTATTATTTCCAGAGAACTTTTCAGGTGTGGGAACCTTTTCGTTCTCCAGGCTACTGGGATACCCAATAAAGAATCTGCGTGACTAGCCCTGATAAGAAAAGAATAAAATGCTTTTTCTCCCCTATCTCTCTTGTAATTTTGATATCTGCTGTGTCGTTTTTTTTAAAACATGGCATAAAATAATAAAAAGAATTATTTAAAAAATCTAAATCTTCAGTGCCATTTAAATGGCTTCTGGAAACTATTGGCTTGGCCGGTTTTGTTTTGGGATACAGTGCAGGTATCTGTTTCCAGTGCTTGGGAACAACCTGCAGATCCTCCCACTCCCAACCCACTGCAGCCCTCCTATATATGAAGAAGGAGTCCTGCTCTTTTTCCACTGTCTCAGTCTCATCTGTTCCTGTACTGACTTCAGGGATACTAACTCTGCCGGACACCATGAACAAGATCATTGTCTATGAGCATATTAATTTTGAGGGTCTCAGCAAAGAGTTTACCTCCAATGTCTTCAACTTGGTTGAACCCTTTTTTAATGACACCATTTCCTCTTTGAAGGTGATTGGAAATCCATTGGTCGCTTACACAGATATCAATTTCAGCGGCTCTTCTACGATGAAGGAGAATCCAACAGAGTCGAACACAATGACAGCATTTCGTCACTAGAGATGATCATAGATGACCTGACAAATCCTCAGATCACACTGTATGAACGCTCAGCATACAGAGGCAGCAGCATTGTTCTTACCTGTGAAAAAGTATTTTTGTGAAAATCCAAAGTTTAGAAGCACTTTCATTTAAAGGATATTTTGAACCAACCCTATATAGCTACAGCCTTTTCAGAAGTACCCACAGTGACAATACGTTAAAAAGAAAAAAGTGGCTATTTCAAAGGACCTATATCGGTTAAAGAATCCCTGCTACACTGATTAGTAAACAGGCTCCCCAAACACTTTCACTGATTTCACTGAGATCTGACAGTTATCAATTACATGGTCTCAACATTAATATTCAACATATTTCTGCAGTCCAACATGCAGCAAAACTGACTTTCAAATTCTTTTTTATGAATTAGGTTTATGGCCCATTTATTTTGTAACTGGACATTGGCAGATTCTCACCTAGCAAGATTGTGTCACTGATTTCTGTCATTTTTTCACCAGCTTTTTAAATTCTTTTTACAAGGTTAATTATTAGCTAGCTGACTTCTCACTCATTATACACAGAGTCCATAGCATGTGAGCAAACATATTCACAGTATATGTTGTAACCTTTTGTTTATACTATAAGAGTAATGGAATTCTTAAACTCTTAGCTGGACAATTTGAGCTACAACCTTTGTGAAGGTGTGAGAGTGTAATGCAGAGTTGTCAAATTCAGTTGTGCCCACATTACATTCAGTTCAGTGTCAATGGAGCCAGACCAAAGAAGCATTTAAATAATATTCAGTAACACATCAGTAATATACACTATACTGTCAAAAGTATTCGCCCGTCTGCCTTCGCATGCATATGAACTAGAGTGACATCCCAATCTTAATCCATACGGTTTAATATGATGTCGGCCCACCCTTTGCAACTATAACAGCTTGAACTCATTTGGGAAGGTGTTCCACAAGGATTAGGAGTGTGTTTATGGGAATTTTTGACCATTCTTCCAGCAGCACATTTGTGAGGTGAGACATTGATGTTGGACAAGGCCTGGCTCACAGTCTTCGCTCTAATTTGTCCAAAAGGTGTTCTATTGGGTTTAGGTCAGGATTCTGTGCAGACCAGTCAAGTTATTCAACACCAAACTCACTCATTAATGTCTTTATCGACCTTGCTTTGTGCACTGGTGTGTAGTCATACTGGAACAGGAGGGGGCCATCCTCAAACCGTTCCCACAAAGTTGGGAGCAGGAAATTGTCCAAACTCTCTTGGTATGCTGAAGCATTAACAGTTCCTTTCACTGGAACTAAGGGGCCAAGCGCAACTCCTAAAAAACAACCCCACACCATAATCCCTCCTCCACCAAACTTTACACTTTGCACAATGCAGGCAGATAAGAACTGTTGTCCCGGCAACCGCCAAACCCAGACTCATCCAATGGATAGCCAGTCAGAGAAGTGTGATTCATCACTCCAGAGAACATGTCTCCACTGCTCTATAGTCCAGTGGCGTGCTTTACACCCCTGCATCCAATGCTTGCATTGCGCTCGGTAACGAAAGGCTTGAATGCAGCTGCTCGGCCATGGAAACCCACTCTATGAAGCTCTCTATGCACTGTTCTTGAGATAATCTGAAGGCTACATGAAGTTTGGAGGTCTGTAGTGCCTGACTCAGCATCCACTGACCCTGCTGTGTCATTTTACATGGCTTACATCGTGGCTGAGTTGCTGTCATCCACTTTGTGATAATACCACTGACATTTGACAGTGGGATATTTAGTAGTGAGGAAATTTTACAACTGGACTTATTGCATAGGTGGCATCCTGTCATGGTACCATGCTGGAGCTCCTCAGAGAGACCCATTCTTTCACAAATGTTTGTAGAAGCAGTCTGCATGCCAAGGTGCTTGGTTTTATATGCCTGTGGCCATGGAAGTGATTGGAACATCAATTAAGATGTTAGATTTGAATGTAGAGAGAGTTTCAGACTGTTGAACCAGAGGGGGAAGAAAATGCCAGAGTTGAAAGGAAAAAACACAATCGCCAGAGATTTTACAAAAGGATGAACATGGTAGATGTGTAGAAGTGGCTTGTGAGTGATTCAACATGTGTTGAGTGATTCCAAGTTGTTGCTTTTGAAGTGTAATGCTGTTAGCAGCTGGTGAGGGGTGCCGTACTGCAGAAAACCTGAATAAAACCTGCTGAGCAGGTTGCTCAACTCTTGGTTGAATATCTATTCACAGCTACCTTAACGCTTTGCATAACAGTAATTGATATGTCTTCCTTATGCATATCATGCATTAGAATTATACTGCCACCCATCTGACTATATCAACCCGCGTATTGAGAACTACCTTTATGAAGGTGAGCTATTTTTTCTAACAAGCACCAAACCCACAAGCATTATGCTAGGATATGCGTTTCTTGGGCGGTTTACCTTTAGATATGCCAACAGCCGAGATAATATATTAGCTAGGTGTGTGGGTGGTACACAAGAATTTATACTATAGTCTACCTGTATAATATCTACAGAACAAATAACAAAAATAATATTATTTGGTGAGAACCTGTTCACAATCTGTTAGTGACAGTATAATTTGTTTAAAAATCATTCTTACTTATGCTTAGGCTGGTGATGCTGCCACACTGAAATTGACACGGCTCTGAGTAATTAACCACTTAGCCCCCCGCCCCCCCCAATAAATTAACCCGGAAGTTAAATCAGTCCATAAATAATTAAATATCAACACAAAATGATTCCTTATTCCTTACTAATACTAGTAACAACAGGGCAGTGTTGATTAAACCACACATGTATCAACTTAGAAAGACTTTACTCATTTTCTCTAAACTGTATTTTAGACTGCTGAAAAAAGCCAGTCAAAATAGAATACAATCACAATTTAAAATGCTACTCAATGATTAATAGGCAGTTAAAATATTATAAAATATTATAAAAATACAAATGCAAATGCTTTCTGGCAGGTGTATAATAAATGATTCTTTCTTTCCTTCTTCTTATCAAGACTGTACTGTACACCAAACACTGTTTGAGGAAATCCAAGAGGACCATAAGAGAGCCCATCCACCCAAGCCACAGTAATCTGTCACTGCTGCCGTCCAGGAATATGATTCAGAAGCATACAAAGCCAAAAACAGCAGGCTCAGGGTCAAATAGCTCCTGCAGGTCATCAGGCTGCTGCATAGTCAGTAGTACTCCAACAAAGCCTGTACTCTGACATACACTCCCACCCTCTCAGATGCCACCTCTATTACTCTGCACCTTGTAGGAATATCAAGCTAAATACCTTAGACAATAAAATGACATCTAATGATATCACTTCCACTGCTATCCCACTCATTCTGCACTGTCTCACATATACTGTTTACTCAGGGTTGTTTTTGCAATAGTGCACAGCATGTTTGATGAATGCATGATGCGTGCATGATATGTATGACCATGACTGTACCATTGTACTCTTTTGTTCTTTAGCAACCTGCATATAACTTCCGTCTTTCCCCCCCGGAGTTTGTCAATAGTATATTCACAGATATTTGTTAATTACTGCCAGAATGGAAAGAGTTCATACTTAATCTTTTCACACACCTATAACTCCCATGAACAACTGTTTTGATTTTGAAGAACCCATGTCTATTTTTCATTAATTGCAATAAATGAACCTGTGTAGATCCTGAGTGTGTTCCTTCCATTTTGTTGTGCTCTGAAATCGGTTTCAGATATTTCTGGGAATGAAAATTCCCACAGTTTCATAATTGGAGTTTACTTTTAGTAGATATTGTGATTCTTCTAATGTTCTCTCAGTCACATTAGCTTGAATAAGTCACATAGCACAGGAGGCATCATTATGCTATTAAACTGAAACTGTAGAAATTAAAGGACAAGATTACACCACGGTTAATTCTTTTATTGTACTACATTAGACATCGTCATACTTTCTTGATACACAAAACGGAGAAATTACAAAGTTATCAGTTAGGAATTGCTGTAGGTGCAGTATGAATGCATGCACACTGATTTTATAATTTAGAGCAAACATGGTAATAATTGTTTAAACCATTTCCTGAATGGAGGTTACCACAAAGCTGAGCTGAGGAAGGTGGAGGAGAGCAGATGCCCCAGAAAGACGAAGAGACTCAGTGTAAGCTGCCAGCACTGTTACACAGATCCCCCTCACAGCACTTCACATCCGTTATTACGTTTGTTGTATGCATGAGTGTTGAAAGGCCTTCACACACACTCTTGGTTGCACATCCACTCACGGTTACATTAATGCTGTACAAATCCACTGAGTGAGAGACAGGAAGAACAGAGAGAAATACTAAATCCAGTTGCACATGTAGACTTCAGTAATGTATAGATATTTCCATTTTGCCACAGTCCTCCCCACATTTAGTTGATTTAATTATTCTATAATCAGTTTTTCTAAAATTCTAACCAGTGGATAGTTCAGTGTCTTTGCTGTTCCAATGCCCTGTGTTATGAGTTCAGTCAAAGAAAAATTGTGGTAAGTAGAACATTTCCTTAAGAACCTCGGATTTAAAATATTCCCCTGTTTCTGACCAACTAAGGACACTACACACTGCAGGCTTTTCTACAGCTGGAATTGGAAACCTCAACCATCATAAGCAGATTACTTTGTACTTTTGTCATGCATAAAAGAACCGGCTTTATCCTGTAAGCAGATTGTTTGATTTTTACCTGTTGTGCTAAAGCAGTGGTCTTCATCTCCTTCACAGTTCACAGTACCTGAGCAGTCTCTGGTATTGCAACACTTCTTCCCATTAGGAGGCTGGTTTGGTAAAGCTAAAAGCAAGTAAACATACAGAGAAAAAGAGGAAGCTAATCAACATCAGTCTGCAAAATATGGTTCAGAAGGTCTCGCTACTATATTGTTAAACATGACTGTGATTTAAATTTCCAGTTTAGTAATGTTCCTCTGGTGTTCTCTCTCACTGTGCACTTCCTCTTTAGATGTCATGCTCTACACACTCTGCCCATTTGCTCATTAGGGTCCACTCCCTCAGGTCTAAGTCATGATAAACTAGGACAAGTCAAGGTCACTGACATGAGCTGTGTCAAGTCCAGAGAAGTATAGTATTTATGTTTATAGCATTTGGCAGATGCCCTTGTCCAAAGCACTTCTGAAAGATGCTCTAGACAAGGAACAGTTCAGAGAATTTTGTGAAAGAAGTAGATTAATCATTTACCTGGGACCATTTGCTTGTTGCACCTATCAGTGTCGCAGCATTTGGAATTAGCGGTCAATTTCAAAAGCCCAGCGTTCACCCTGCCACTGATACACAGTGTGGGTGGTATACAAGTATGTATACTATAGTCTATCTGTATACCATCTATAGAACAAATCATAAAAATAACATTATTTAGTGGAAATCTGTTCAGGATCTGTTAGTGACAGTATAATTTGCATTAAACTCATTCTTACTTGTGCTTAGGCTGGCAGTGACGCTACCACACTGATATAGACACGGATATGTGTAATTGTATTCAGTAGGTACCGGTGCATAATACTCATAGCATTCGAGTGCCAGTGCTAGAAAACAATGAGAATCCAGAGTGAACTGACTGCATAGAGAAATAGCAAAATACACACGCACTTGGCATACATGCATTTGTTTTGTGTAGTCTACTGCATATTATTCCTGTAGTGGCTATGATAAATAAACAAAATATCAGGATGTTAAATAAGTTTGTACATCATTATCAACACAAACACATAGGACATTAAACCATTACAACTTAAGCATACATTATCCCTTAATAATACTAGTAACACCAGGACAGTGTTGATTAAACAATACATTTATTAAAAGTAATTATGGTGCTGACTATGCTAATTATATATACAAATGATATGATTCTCCTCACCTTTGGTGAAAAACAAAGTGATTAGTCCCAATGTGATTTGAATGTCCATTACTGCATGAATCTTTCACATTGTATGAGAAATGTGAAGTGAGCATGTATCTATTTGTTTTATCAGGGTGTTTATAAGGGTGTGTACTGTGGAGTCGCATGTACTCAGAAAAGTAGCTAGGTGACTATGTTAACAGAACTATATTTTAACAGAAAGTAGCATTCAATGTAACACTTTCTCATAGTAAATGTAAAAAGGGTGAACTCTAGCAGTCTCCAGGAAGTCCTAATCAATTTTATCACTGTGAAATGATACGTGGCTTTCATTTCTTTAACTCAATTTATGATAGTAATAAAGTTCAGATCTCCATACGTCTACATATGGTTGTCATAGGGCTTAATGTTGAACAAATGTTTTGTTTCTTGTCCCTATATCTGGAAGCTTATTTGAACCAGTTTTGTACTTGCATTTCCTACTACAACTCTTACCATAACTTTCAAAGGACACAAATAGCTGCACTTTTAAGGACAATGAAACAGCAGGTAACATTTAATATTAATTTTGTTTTTAATTATTAATTATTTTTAAATATTGTATGTGTTTTGGGGAAAAAACATGTTACTTATTAAAGGGGTTATACTTTGCTACATTTATGTTTCTGTCTCAATTTCTCTCCAAATTGAACTGTTCAGATGTGATAGTCTAGTATGTTCATATGAACTCTGCATGTGTAACATTCATGTAAATGGGACATATTATTTAAAATTCACATTTAAATCCATTTTTTCAGTGCTCATGCATATGCATTTAGGTATCTGGAAATACCCACAAACTTTGAAACTAAACAACCCAGTCAGTTTCTTGCTGAATGCCTACGTCAGATAACACAGGCTAAAACAACTTGTTCATATTTGGCTTCCTTATGCACATCACCTATGAGGGTCATTAGAATTATACTGTCCCAGTCTAAGTAGCTCCACCCACAGATTGAGAATTACCTTTATGAGAGTGAGCCATTTTTTCTCACAAGCGCCAAACCCACTGACATTATTTCTAAGAGCTAAGCATGCGAACAACTCTGTTGTTGGCTGCACAGACCAGCACAAAGCGCATTTTCAACCCCCATCCTCAGAGCACAGAAGAGAGAATTGGGCAAAGTTTACTTTTAACAGCCTAGCGACATTCAGCAAATAAACTGTGTGCTAACCACTTTGTGTCTGAATGCTTTTACAACCTGGATCAGCACAACTCGGGACTGGCAATGACACATTAAGTAAAAGAGGGGACCACTCTTAGTAGTCAACTTTACAACACGGCAGGAACCAAATACTTGCATGCCAAGTATAGATGGAGTTTGCTGGTTTTCTGTGTAGGCATATCAAGCTGCATCTCCTTTGTCTTCTGGCACTGCACTCACTAATATGTGTAGAACATGCACAAGAGACCTGCGGTGGCAAAGTGATGGAATATTAGTCCATATTAGTGTAGCGGCACTGCCAAACACCTAAGCACTAGTAAGAATCACTTTAATATAAATTGTATTTGTCACTAACAGATCTTGAACAGGTCTTCACTAAATAAAGTTATTTTTCTATTTTATTCTGTAGGTGGTATACACATGGACTTTCGTATGAATACTTGCTTACCACCAATTGCTGTAGCACTGACCTCCATAATTTCCAAGCATTACCAAGTTGTCAGAACTAATCACTTTTCATAGAAAAAAGAACAGTACAGTATTACACATATGAGACAGTGTTCGGTTTCCAGCTATAGAAAAGTCTACAGAATGGATGACATTTTAATTGGTCAAAAACACAGTACCTTAAAAGCTAAAACCTAGTGTAAACCTAGCCACTTTAAACTGTACATAGGAAACATCATGCACTTCGATGTAACTGAAACAAGTATAAATAGCAACATGTTTCGCATTAGATGGTTATCAAGGCAAAACCCAAAAAGCCACAGCACTGCAGTTTTCAGTTTTCACTGTGATTTTAATTCAGTTTAGACTGAAGTCTAAAGATATAGTGGCAGATATAATTGGATTTAATATATGTACCTTTTTAAACATTCTGTCTATTTTTGTCTTCCTCAGGTTTTTTGATCATGGATTAAGGGTGACTTTGAGTAGATATGCAATCAGGAACATGTGTGAGAGACATCCATCACGCTTGCAAGAGTAAATGTCTTGAGCGCGCTAAGCGGAGTCTCCTCCTCGTGCTGGGACCTCTGCTGTCCTCCACCCTCTTATACTGAGCTCAATTCAGAGCACTGTGGCAGGTTTTAATTTTGCACAGTTCCTGTTTCATTAAAATGAGCGAATAAACAATTTCTCTCACCTTTAATGATGGCCAGCTTTCATTTTTCATTGCCTCTGTTGGTCGAGTCTATTGAACTGAATCACCCCCCCCTTGTGGTCAAAGCTGGGTGAAGTTATCGTTCTGTGTCCGGAGCTGGCGAGTTAGAGGCTTTTGAAGGTAGACCTTTCAGAAGCAGGAGTCTTGGTATATGTGGTCATGTGGCCCGTTTTTTCTTTTGATGACAATTCTAGAATGATTCATTGCTGCCCATACGTTGAGACTTGGGACTCAATCAAAACAATTAGGCGGATTTGCTTGATCACAAGAATTGGCAGTGAAGAGTGAATTTGGATTAACACGATCTAAAGATAAGAAATGAAACATAAACAAAATAAAATAAAGTAACATGAAACTTGAGTCTGTTTTAACTGTTTAGCAAGAGGTTAGGGTTAGTTTCAAAGAAAAGTCTGGATTTCTTCTCACAGATGTTCTTTGGTGGTATCTCACAGATTAGAGCTTTAACACCCCCTTCCCTGTGTATTTCCTCCTCTCCTTTCTACCTCTATACTGGCTGGGGGGGTCAAACCCTTATCAGGTAGCCTTTTTCATGATAGGGAAAAATAATTCCTGCAAGACATTCTAAAAACGTCCACCACAAATCAATGAAACAAAAGAAACTAATCACAAATGTCTTAAACAATTTCATACCTCATCATTTTAGAATGAAGTTTCCAAACTAAAGTATCAAACCCTAGCATGGGTGAAGTGACTGGACAATCACTTTAATACTTTTCCAACTTTCTTGAAGTTACAAACTACTGACTTATAACTGATTCATATAAAATAGCAAACAGTTTTGAGTGGTTAACAATTTGTTTACAGTAAACATGACATAAGCAACATAAGTGAATGTATTAGGATGGATAATGCAAGTCATTAATGAAAAAAGTATTGAAGAGAATAAGGAAACAATGGACGATTATCAAATAATAGAAGCAAACACAATTTGAAGATTTTTCCTGTTCTATTCATATTCAGGCAAGATTTATTTTCCATTGTAATTCCACCATTTGGCAGGAAGAGGTATTGCTTTTTTACTGACTTTTAAACAGGTGTCCACTGTAGTAACCAGTATGCATAGTGTTAAGGTTAAATGTTAAATGTTTTTAATGCTGCTGCTGGTTGACTGGCTGAGTCCTCATAGATTTTACTCCTGAGCCAAAGATTTGGAGAGGTGTGTTAAGAACATGCATGTTCCTGCAATCATTATGTGTTAATGAACTATTCTGTGGTATCTAGATTTCTTGTTGCCCCTTGAAGCAATGGTTGCAGGATTCTACTCTGTAAGGGTAACAACCATCTAGCTGCTGTTCTTTTGCCTTTCTCCTTTATTTTGGATGTTTATGTGCAATTTCTTGTATGTATGTCTATTGCATAATAGTGTATATGATCTCTTCAGGAAGGTGCACAGTACACTTGTGTGTATTAACTTTCTTTTTCACCTCCCTCTGCCTCTTTTTGCAGTTAGCCTGCTATTCTGACCAGGGATTTAAGCGTGAGGTGGCTGTTTTTATTGAAGTTGCTTTTTTAACCAGATAGCATTATGGCTATAGGCTGTTACAGGATATAGATGGCACCTTCCATCAGTATTTGAGTATTTGATGGCAGGTGTATAATAAATGAAAACTGTTTGAGGAAATCCAAGAGGACCATAAGAGAGCCATTCATTAGTAATGGTAAAAAAAAATGAAATAATAATAAAAAAGCTGTAGAAGTGGCTTGTGACTGATTCAACATGTGTTGAGTGATTCCCGGTTGTTGCTTTTGAAGTGTAATGCTGTTAGCAGCTGGTGAGGGGTGCTATACTGCAGAAAACCTGAATAAAACCTGCTGAGCAGGTTGCTCAACTCTTGGTTGAATATCTATTCACAGCTACCTTAACGCTTTGCATAACAGTAATCGATATGTCTTCCTTATGCATATCACGCATTAGAATTATACTGCCACCCATCTGACTATATCAACCCGCGTATTGAGAACTACCTTTAGGAAGGTGAGCTATTTTTTTGGGCGGTTTACCTTTAGATATGCCAACAGCCGAGATAATATATTAGCTAGGTGTGTGGGTGGTACACAAGAATTTATACTATAGTCTACCTGTATAATATCTACAGAACAAATAACAAAAATAATATTATTTGGTGAGAACCTGTTCACAATCTGTTAGTGACAGTATAATTTGTTTTAAAATCATTCTTACTTATGCTTAGGCTGGTGATGCTGCCACACTGAAATTGACACGGCTCTGAGTAATTAACCACTTAGCCCCCCCCCCCCCCCCAATAAATTAACCCGTAAGTTAAATCAGTCCATAAATAATTAAATATCAACACAAAATGATTCCTTATTCCTTACTAATACTAGTAACAACAGGGCAGTGTTGATTAAACCACACATGTATCAACTTAGAAAGACTTTACTCATTTTCTCTAAACTGTATTTTAGACTGCTGAAAAAAGCCAGTCAAAATAGAATACAATCACAATTTAAAATGCTAGGGGAAATTATGTTAAAATGCTATTTGTCGACTACAGTTCAGCATTTAACACTATCATTCCCTCCCTAATCACTACTAAGTTGGGAGATCTAGGACTGCATACATCCCTGTGCGACTGGATCTCCAACTTCCTAACAGACAGACCACAATCAGTACGGGTGGGCAACTGCGCCTCATCCACCCTCACCCTCAGCACTGGAGCTCCTCAGGGTTGTGTCCTAAGCCCCCTGCTCTACTCACTGTACACCTACGACTGCACAGCCACTTCCAGCTCTAACACCATTGTCAAGTTTGCTGACGACACCGTTGTCGTGGGTCTGATCTCGGACAACGACGAGAGGGCCTACCTGGAGGAGATTAAACACCTGGAAAACTGGTGCCAGTAAAATAATCTCCTCCTAAACGTCAGTAAGACAAAGGAGCTGATCGTGGATTGCAGCAAGAAGCAGGAGCGGCACTACCAACCTGTGAGGATCAGTGGAACCACGGTGGAGAGAGTAGATAGTTTCAGGTACCTTGGTGTTCACATCTCGCAGGACCTGTCCTGGTCCCGCCATACCAGCTCCCTGGCAAAGAAGGCTCGTCAGCGTCTTTACCACCTCAGACGCCTAAGGGACTTCAGACTGCCCTCCAAGGTACTGGGGAACTTCTACACCTGCACTATCGAGAGCATCCTCACGGGGAACATCACAGTCTGGTTTGGAAATAGCACCAAGCAGGACAGACAAGCACTCCAAAGGGTAGTGCGTTCAGCAGAGCGCATCACTCACTCGGAACTTCCTGACCTGCAGACCACCTACTACAAGCGGTGCCAAACCAAGGCCAGGAAAATTGTGAAGGACCCCACCCATCCCAACAATAGACTCTTCTCTCTGTTGAGGTCAGGGAGGCGCTTCCGCTCCCTGAAGGCCAAGACAGAGAGGCTGAAGAGGAGCTTCTTCCCACAGGCCATTCGGGCCCTGAATCAGGGAAACTGATAAACTGTGGGGACCACCACCACCACCACGTAACATGACTATATATCTGTACAGCTGTATATATAGATTTAGATTTATACTCAATTAACCTGTTACAACAACTGTAGATATGGTACTATACAATGGATCTGTACATTCTGTAGATTGTGTACATATATACTCAACCATATACATTGTACATTGTGTATATAATCATAATATACATATATTGTACATACATTGTTAATATATTTTTGTACATACATAGAATATATATTTATCTGTATATATATTTTTTTCTCTATGCACCCCTGGATCTCTTCCTCAGTTTGGACAGAGCACTCTCCACCATTTCACTGCATGTTGTACTGTGTATGACTATGTATGTGACAAATAAACCGAACTTGAACTTGAACTTGAACATAGCACAGGAGGCATCATTATGCTATTAAACTGAAACTGTAGAAATTAAAGGACAAGATTGCACCACGGTTAATTCTTTTATTGTACTACATTAGACATCGTCATACTTTCTTGATACACAAAATGGAGAAATTACAAAGTTATCAGTTAGGAATTGCTGTAGGTGCAGTATGAATGCATGCACACTGATTTGATAATTTAGAGCAAACATGGTAATAATTGTTTAAACCATTTCCTGAATGGAGGTTACCACAAAGCTGAGCTGAGGAAGGTGGAGGAGAGCAGATGCCCCACAAAGACGAAGAGACTCAGTGTAAGCTGCCAGTACTGTTACACAGATCCCCCTCACAGCACTTCATATCCATCACGTCATTTGTTGTATACATGAGTGTTGAAAGGCCTCCACACAGACTCTTGGTTGCACATCCACTCACGGTTACATTAACGCTGTACATAACCACTGAGTGAGAGACAGGATATTCTTGTTTTAATGTCAGTCAACGATCAGCGCTGTGGGTAACAGCGTTCAAATCCTGTTTGGACAAGTACTCTATGCTATACCAATTAGGGTCCTTGTACAAGGCTCCTAAGACTTCACTTGCCTACCTCTGTAATATGACTGAAATTTGTAAGTTCCTCTGGACGAGAATGTCTGACCTGTGAAATATCAAGCCCTTCAGTCAGGTGTGTTGGAAAGGAAAAAAGCACAAATTCATGAGTCTTTCAGAGAATAGCAGTGCGGGGTACAATGGAGATGGAGTCATCCTAGCTGTGGTGGAGGCAAGGCCTCCAGTGACCAGAGTGTCTTTAAGATAGTGTCATCCTGAAGACAGGGTGCAGCAGAGGCAGGACACTGAAGAAGAGCATCCTCTTGTGAGCAGGGCGTGAGAGGATGGACTGCTGAGGGGTCAGGTGCTGGAGGATCCTCCTTATGTGCACCAGGATGTTCAGATGTTTAACTGACTTCATGAATCCCAGGTTCTTGTGGTCAGTGATCACACTAAAAGGGTGCTTGGCTCCTTCTAACCAATGTCTCCACTACTGGATTGTTAGATTTACCGCAAGTAGTACCATTCACCGGGTATGTGGGAGTAAACGGCTATGAGATGGACCTTCTGTTTGGGTCCTACACGCTGACACAACACTGCTCCTACGCCTGTTTCCGAAGCGTCTACCTCAAGTATAAAAGCTTTAGAAAGATCAGGTTGTTTGAGCAATGGAGCCATCATGATTGACTTTTTTAATGCACAGATGAGTGCCTCAGCAGCTGCAGCTTTGTGGGTGCTCCCTTTAGTAGAGCCATGAGGGGAGCAGCTATACAGCTACTATTCCTGATGAACCTTGTGTAGGATAGAGATAGGTATCTGCATAGAGGGAAGGTTAAGGAAAGGAGAGAGAAAAGGAGGGAGGGAGTTAGAGATCCAGTCAAAAGCACAGTTAATAGGGTGACAGCGTAAGCTTTTGGCAAGGCCCAAAGCTACTAATTCCACATTCCTGTCTGTTTTCCAGTTTCAGGCAGTAGCACTTGCTGAATGCAGGTCAGCAATGATGTGTTGTAAATCTTCAGTGCCATTTAAATGGCTGCTGGAAACTATTGGCTTGGCCGGTTTTGTTTTGGGATACAGTGCAGGTATCTGTTTCCAGTGCTTGGGAACAACCTGCAGATCCTCCCACTCCCACCCACTGCAGCCCTCCTATATATGAAGAGGGAGTCCTGCTCTTTTTCCACTGTCTCAGTCTCATCTGTTCCTGTACTGACTTCAGGGATACTAACTCTGCCGGACACCATGAACAAGATCATTGTCTATGAGCATATTAATTTTGAGGGTCTCAGCAAAGAGTTTACCTCCAATGTCTCCAACTTGGTTGAGCACTTTTTTAATGACATCATTTCCTCTTTGAAGGTGATTGGAAATCCATGGGTGGCTTACACAGATATCAATTTCAGCGGCTCCCAGGCTGTCTACGAAGAAGGAGAATACAACAGAGTGAATCCCAATGACAGCATTTCATCACTAGAGATGATTACAGATGACCTGACAAATCCTCAGATCACACTGTATGAACACTCGGCATACAGAGGTAGCAGCATTGTTCTTACCTGTGAGACAAACCTGGCCTATGGCTCTTTCAATGATACAGCTTCTTCTCACAAGGTGCAGAGAGGAGCCTGGGTCCTTTATGAGCATTCAAATAGAGGTGGCGCTATGATGGTGGCCAGAGCATCTTGTGATGTGCCTAACTATGGCTGGTTCGATGACAAAGTCTCTCATGTGCACCCTTAAACCCGGGCAGGTCCATTATAACAGCTGAGGTCCTCTGGGGCCAGAAGGAGGAACACGTGTCATCTGTTGTCATTGACACCCTGGATGGTCGGAATGATACAGATCATGAGCAAAACTTCTCCACGGAGCTGGATCAAGTGTACGAGCAGGCTGTCACTGATACCTTCAGCTTCCGCAACGAATCAAGCATCAGTGTGGGAGCAAAATTTGAGGTGAATGTGGGTTTAGTGAAGGCAGAGAGAAGCCTCACTTTGAGGAATACAGTGGGGAAAGGAAGCAGCAACACTAGAACAGAGAAGAAGGCTGTTCGTGTCAGCCTGCCAGCCAAAATCCCTACCCACACCAAGCTCACTTATATTTCATTCCTGTTAGATCAGATTTATACAAAGCTTCCATCACATTCCATACTATAGAATATATGTTAGGCATGTTTCCGCCCATCTGCAAACAAAATATTTGTGGAAGGTACAATTGGAGTGCATGCATTTGATTAATGGGGCATTTGCAATGATCTGTGCATAACTGCTGGTAACTGAATCATTATTTAAATGACAGCACAAATATGCTTTTATTTCCTTTTGAGTCTGTAATGTCTTTGTTTTAACAGATAAATGTTTAGGCATGTGACCAGTTGTTTCTCAAGACTAGTGGACTGCAGGTGCTTTCACTGAACATTCTTGTTTTAACGTCAATCAACGCTCAGCGTTGTGGGTAACAGCACTCTGCCCCTGAGGGGGCATGGGGTTCAAATCCTGTTTGGACAAGTACTCTATGCTATACCAATTAGGGTCCTTGTACAAGGCTCCTAAGTCTTCACTTGCCTACCTCTGTAATATGACTGAAATTTGTAAGTTGCTCTGGATGAGAGTGTCTGACCTGTGAAATATCAAGCCCTTCAGTCAGGTGTATTGGAAAGGAAAAAAGAACAAATTCATGAGTATAGGAGCAACTCTGGGAACTCGATTAATGCTGAATTTAAGGAGCAAAATATCTAATGCAGGTAGTAAACAGGGTCTACATGAAAATATAAATGACATATGTATTTTACATACACTCATCATATGTTGGATATGCAGCAGTAGTGTAGTAGCTTTACTCTGTGGTCACAAAAAAATTGACTTCATTTACTATTATTATTTCCAGAGAACTTTTCAGGTGTGGGAACCTTTTCGTTCTCCAGGCTACTGGGATACCCAATTAAGAGTCTGTGTGACTAGCCCTGATAAGAAAAGAATAAAATGCTTTTTCTCCCCTATCTCTCTTGTAATTTTGATATTTGCTGTGTCGTTTTTTTAAAACATGGCATAAAATAATAAAACGAATTATTTAAAAAATCTTAGGGTCTTCTATGATGATCATGCATTGACAACATGCACTCATAAATATGCTTTACATGCATTTATTGGATATTCTAAAAGGGTTATATTATTAGCAAAATGCTTTTTTTGTGCTTTTTAATGTCATTTTTAGGGCACACTTGCATTTCATTCCTGTTAGATCAGATGTATACAAAGCTTCTATCACATTCCATACTATAGAATATACGTTAGGCATGTTTCCGCCCATCTGCAAACAAAATATTTGTGGAAGGTACAATTGGAGTGCATGCATTTGATTAATGGGGCATTTGCAATGATCTGTGCATAACTGCTGGTCACCGAATCATTATTTAAAGGACAGCACAAATATGCTTTTATTTCCTTTTGAGTCTGTAATGTCTTTGTTTTAACAGAAACATGTTTAGGCAACTGACCAGTTGTTTCTCAAGACTAGTTGACTGCAGGTGCTTTCACTGAACATTCTTGTTTTAACATGTCAATCAACGATCAGTGCTGTGGGTAACAGCACTCTGCCCCTGAGGGGGCATGGGGTTCAAATCCTGTTCGACAAGTACTCTATGCTATACCAATTAGGGTCCTTGTACAAGGCTCCTAAGACTTCACTTGCCTACCTCTGTAATATGACTGAAATTTGTAAGTTGCTCTGGACGAGAGTGTCTGACCTGTGAAATATCAAGCCCTTCAGTCAGATGTGTTGGAAAGGAAAAAAGAACAAATTCATGAGTATAAGAGCAACTCTGGGAACTCGATTAATGCTGAATTTAAGGAGCAGAAGATCTAATGCAGGTAGTAAACACGGTCTACATGAAAATATAAATTACATATGTATTTTACATACCCTCATCATATGTTGAATATGCAGCAGCAGTGTAGTAGCTTTACTCTGTGGTCACAAAAAATTTGACTTCATTTACTATTATTATTTCCAGAGAACTTTTCAGGTGTGGGAACCTTTTCGTTCTCCAGGCTACTGGTATACCCAATAAAGAATCTGCGTGACTAGCCCTGATAAGAAAAGAATAAAATGCTTTTTCTCCCCTATCTCTCTTGTAATTTTGATATCTGCTGTGTCGTTTTTTTAAAACATGGCATAAAATAATAAAAAGAATAATTTAAAAAATCTAAGGGTCTTCTATGATGATCATGCATTGACAACATGCACTCATAAATATGCTTTACATGCATTTATTGTATATTCTAAAAGGGTTATATTATTAGCAAAATGCTTTTTTTGTGCTTTTCAATGTCATTTTTAGGGCACACTTGCATTTCATTCCTGTGAGATCAGATGTATACAAAGCTTCCATCACATTCCATTCCATAGAATATACGTTAGGCATGTTTCCACCCATCTGCAAACAAAATATTTGTGGAAGGTACAATTGGAGTGCATGCATTTGATTAATGGGGCATTTGCAATGATCTGTGCATAACTGCTGGTCACCGAATCATTATTTAAAGGACAGCACAAATATGCTTTTATTTCCTTTTGAGCCTGTAATGTCTTTGTTTTAACAGACACATGTTTAGGCAACTGACCAGTTGTTTCTCAAGACTAGTTGACTGCAGGTGCTTTCACTGAACATTCTTGTTTTAACGACAATCAACGATCAGTGCTGTGGGTAACAGCACTCTGCCCCTGAGGGGGCATGGGGTTCAAATCCTGTTCGACAAGTACTCTATGCTATACCAATTAGGGTCCTTGTACAAGGCTCCTAAGACTTCACTTGCCTACCTCTGTAATATGACTGAAATTTGTAAGTTGCTCTGAACGAGAGTGTCTGACCTGTGAAATATCAAGCCCTTCAGTCAGGAGTATTGGAAAGGAAAAAAGAACAAATTCATGAGTATAGGAGCAACTCTGGGAACTCGATTAATGCTGAATTTAAGGAGCAGAAGCTCTAATGCAGGTAGTAAACAGGGTCTACATGAAAATATAAATTACATATGTATTTTACATACACTCATCATATCTTGGATATGCAGCAGTAGTGTAGTAGCTTTACTCTGTGGTCACAAAAAAATTGACTTCATTTACTATTATTATTTCCAGAGAACTTTTCAGGTGTGGGAACCTTTTCGTTCTCCAGGCTACTGGGATACCCAATAAAGAATCTGTGTGACTAGCCCTGATAAGAAAAGAATAAAATGCTTTTTCTCCCCTATCTCTCTTGAAATTTTGATATTTGCTGTGTCGTTTTTTTAAAACATGGCATAAAATAATATAAAGAATAATTTAAAAAATCTAAGGGTCTTCTATGATGATCATGCATTGACAACATGCACTCATAAATATGCTTTACATGCATTTATTGTATATTCTAAAAGGGTTATATTATTAGCAAAATGCTTTTTTTGTGCTTTTCAATGTCATTTTTAGGGCAGACTTGCATTTCATTCCTGTTAGATCAGATGTATACAAAGCTTCTATCACATTCCATACTATAGAATATACGTTAGGCATGTTTCCGCCCATCTGCAAACAAAATATTTGTGGAAGGTACAATTGGAGTGCATGCATTTGATTAATGGGGCATTTGCAATGATCTGTGCATAACTGCTGGTCACCAAATCATTATTTAAAGGACAGCACAAATATGCTTTTATTTCCTTTTGAGCCTGTAATGTCTTTGTTTTAACAGACACATGTTTAGGCAACTGACCAGTTGTTTCTCAAGACTAGTTGACTGCAGGTGCTTTCACTGAACATTCTTGTTTTAACATGTCAATCAACGATCAGTGCTGTGGGTAACAGCACTCTGCCCCTGAGGGGGCATGGGGTTCAAATCCTGTTCGACAAGTACTCTATGCTATACCAATTAGGGTCCTTGTACAAGACTCCTAAGACTTCACTTGCCTACCTCTGTAATATGACTGAAATTTGTAAGTTGCTCTGAACGAGAGTGTCTGACCTGTGAAATATCAAGCCGTTCAGTCAGGTGTGTTGGAAAGGAAAAAAGAACAAATTCATGAGTCTTTCAGAGAATAGCAGTGCGGTTTGCAATGGAGATGGAGTCATCCTAGCTGTGGTGGAGGCAAGGCCTCCAGTGACCAGAGTGTCTTGAAGACAGTGTCATCCTGAAGACAGGGTGCAGCAGAGGCAGCACACTGAAGAAGAGCATCCTCTTGTGAGCATGGCGTGAGAGGATGGACTGCTGAGGGGTCAGGTGCTGAAGGATCCTCCTTATCTGCACCAGGATGTTCAGATGTTTAACTGACTTCATGCATCCCAGGTTCTTGTGGTCAGTGATCACACTAAAAGGGTGCTTGGCTCCTTCTAACCAATGTCTCCACTCCTGGATTGTTAGATTTACCGCAAGTAGTACCATTCAGCGGGTGTGTGGGAGTAAACGGCTATGAGATGGAGCTTCTGTTTGGGTCCTACACGCTGACACAACACTGCTCCTACCCCAGTCTCCGAAGTGTCTACCTCAAGTATAAAAGCTTTAGAAAGATCAGGTTGTTTGAGCAATGGAGCCATCATGATTGACTTTTTTAATGCACAGATGAGTGCCTCAGCAGCTGCAGCTTTGTGGGTGCTCCCTTTAGTAGAGCCATGAGGGGAGCAGCTATACAGCTACTATTCCTGATGAACCTTGTGTAGGATAGAGATAGGTATCTGCATAGAGGGAAGGTTAAGGGAAGGAGAGAGAAAAGGAGGGAGGGAGTTAGAGATCCAGTCAAAAGCACAGTTAATAGGGTGAAAGCGTAAGCTTTTGGCAAGGCCCAAAGCTACTAATTCCACATTCCTGTCTGTTTTCCAGTTTCAGGCAGAAGCACTTGCTGAATGCACGTCAGCAATGATGTGTTGTAAATCTTCAGTGCCATTTAAATGGCTGCTGGAAACTATTGGCTTGGCCGGTTTTGTTTTGGGATACAGTGCAGGTATCTGTTTCCTGTGCTTGGGAACAACCTGCAGATCCTCCCACTCCCACCCACTGCAGCCCTCCTATATATGAACAGGGATTCCTCCTCTTTTTCCACTGTCTAAGTCTCATCTGTTCCTGTACTGACTTCAGGGATACTAACTCTGCCGGACACCATGAACAAGATCATTGTCTATGAGCATATTAATTTTGAGGGTCTCAGCAAAGAGTTTACCTCCAATGTCTCCAACTTGGTTGAGCACTTTTTTAATGACACCATTTCCTCTTTGAAGGTGATTGGAAATCCATGGGTGGCTTACACAGATATCAATTTCAGTGGCTCCCAGGCTGTCTACGAAGAAGGAGAATACAACAGAGTGAATCCCAATGACAGCATTTCATCACTAGAGATGATTACAGATGACCTGACAAATCCTCAGATCACACTGTATGAACACTCGGCATACAGAGGTAGGAGCACTGTTCTTACCTGTGAGACAAACCTGGCCTATGGCTCTTTCAATGATACAGCTTCTTCTCACAAGGTGCAGAGAGGAGCCTGGGTCCTTTATGAGCATTCAAATAGAGGTGGCGCTATGATGGTGGCCAGAGCATCTCATGATGTGCCTATCTATGACTGGTTCAATGACAAAGTCTCTCATGTGCGCCCTCTAAACCCGGGCAGGGCCATTATAACAGCTGAGGTCCTCTGGAGCCAGAAGGAGGAACGTGTGTCATCTGCTGTCATTGACACCCTGGATGGTCGGAATGATACAGATCATGAGCAAAACTTCTCCACGGAGCTGGATCAAGAGTACGAGCAGGCTGTCACTGATACCTTCAGCTTCCACAACGAATCAAGCATCAGTGTGGGAGCAAGATTTGAGTTGAATGTGGGTTTAGTGAAGGCAGAGAGCAGCCTCACTTTGAGCAATACTTTCACAGTGGAAAAAGGAAGCAGCAACACTAGAACAGAGAAGAAGGCTGTCCGTGTCAGCCTGCCAGCCAAAATCCCTCCCCACACCAAGCTCACTGTGAATGTGGTGAGGAAGGAGGTGCAAGTGAAGGTCCCAGTCAAGCTGACCATCAACACAGGTTTCCTGAGTAAGGTGGAGTATGGTGAGTATAGGAGCAACTCTGGGAAATCGATTAGTGCTGAATTCAAGGAGGAGAAGATCTAATGCAGGTAGGAAACACGGTCTACATGAAAATATAAATTACATATGCATTTTACATACACTCATCATATGCTGGATATGCAGCAGTAGTGTAGTAGCTTTACTCTGTAGTCACACAAAAATTGACTTCATTTACTATTATTATTTCCAGAGAACATTTCAGGTGTGGGAACCTTTTCATTCTCCAGGCTACTGGGATACCCAATAAAGAATCTGCGTGACTACCCCTTATAAGAAAAGAATAAAATGCTTTTTCTCCCCTACCTCTCTTGTAATTTTGATATCTGCTGTGTCGTTTTTTTAAAACATGGCATAAAATAATAAAAAGAATTATTTAAAAAATCTAAGGGTCTTCTATGATGATCATGCATTGACAACATGCACTCATAAATATGCTTTACATGCATTTATTGTATATTCTAAAAGGGTTATATTATTAGCAAAATGCTTTTTTTGTACTTTTCAATGTCATTTTTAGGGCACACTTGCATTTCATTCCTGTTAGATCAGATGTATACAAAGCTTCTATCACATTCCATACTATAGAATATACGTTAGGCATGTTTCCGCCCATCTGCAAACAAAATATTTGTGGAAGGTACAATTGGAGTGCATGCATTTGATTAATGGGGCATTTGCAATGATCTGTGCATAACTGCTGGTCACCGAATCATTATTTAAAGGACAGCACAAATATGCTTTTATTTCCTTTTGAGCCTGTAATGTCTTTGTTTTAACAGACACATGTTTAGGCAACTGACCAGTTGTTTCTCAAGACTAGTTGAATGCAGGTGCTTTCACTGAACATTCTTGTTTTAACGACAATCAACGATCAGTGCTGTGGGTAACAGCACTCTGCCCCTGAGGGGGCATGGGGTTCAAATCCTGTTCGACAAGTACTCTATGCTATACCAATTAGGGTCCTTGTACAAGGCTCCTAAGACTTCACTTGCCTACCTCTGTAATATGAATGAAATTTGTAAGTTGCTCTGGACGAGAGTGTCTGACCTGTGAAATATCAAGCCCTTCAGTCAGGTGTGTTGGAAAGGAAAAAAGAACAAATTCATGAGTATAGGAGCAACTCTGGGAACTCCATTAATGCTGAATTTAAGGAGCAGAAGATCTAATGCAGGTAGTAAACAGGGTCTACATGAAAATATAAATTACATATGTATTTTACATACACTCATCATATGTTGGATATGCAGCAGTAGTGTAGTAGCTTTAGTCTGTGGTCACAAAAAAAATTACTTCATTTACTATTATTATTTCTAGAGAACTTTTCAGGTGTGGGAACCTTTTCGTTCTCCAGGCTACTGGGATACCCAATAAAGAATCTGCGTGACTAGCCCTGATAAGAAAAGAATAAAATGCTTTTTCTCCCCTATCTCTCTTGTAATTTTGATATCTGCTGTGTCATTTTTTTAAAACATGGCATAAAATAATAAAAAGAATTATTTAAAAAATCTAAGGGTCTTCTATGATGATCATGCATTGACAACATGCACTCATAAATATGCTTTACATGCATTTATTGGATATTCTAAAAGGGTTTTATTATTAGCAAAATGTTTTTTTTGTGCTTTTCAATGTCATTTTTAGGGCACACTTGCATTTCATTCCTGTTAGATCAGATGTATACAAAGCTTCCATCACATTCCATACTATAGAATATACTTTAGGCATGTTTCCGCCCATCAGCAAACAAAATATTTGTGGAAGGTACAATTGGAGTGCATGCATTTGATTAATGGGGCATTTGCAATGATCTGTGCATAACTGCTGGTCACCGAATCATTATTTAAAGGACAGCACAAATATGCTTTTATTTCCTTTTGAGCCTGTAATGTCTTTGTTTTAACAGACACATGTTTAGGCAACTGACCAGTTGTTTCTCAAGACTAGTTGACTGCAGGTGCTTTCACTGAACATTCTTGTTTTAACGACAATCAACGATCAGTGCTGTGGGTAACAGCACTCTGCCCCTGAGGGGGCATGGGGTTCAAATCCTGTTCGACAAGTACTCTATGCTATACCAATTAGGGTCCTTGTACAAGGCTCCTAAGACTTCACTTGCCTACCTCTGTAATATGACTGAAATTTGTAAGTTGCTCTGGACGAGAGTGTCTGACCTGTGAAAT
Source organism: Electrophorus electricus (assembly GCF_041902795.1). Taxonomy (NCBI): domain Eukaryota; kingdom Metazoa; phylum Chordata; class Actinopteri; order Gymnotiformes; family Gymnotidae; genus Electrophorus; species Electrophorus electricus. The sequence goes on from NC_137517.1 coordinate 7,113,618, forward strand.
ATCAAGCTCTTCAGTCAGGTGTGTTGGAAAGGAAAAAAGAACAAATTCATGAGTCTTTCAGAGAATAGCAGTGCGGGGTGCAATGGAGATGGAGTCATCCTAGCTGTGGTAGTGGCAAGGCCTCCAGTGACCAGGGTGTCTTTAAGATAGTGTCATCCTGAAGACAGGGTGCAGCAGAGGCAGGACACTGAAGAAGAGCATCCTCTTGTGAGCAGGGCGTGAGAGGATGGACTGCTGAGGGGTCAGGTGCTGGAGGATCCTCCTTATGTGCACTAGGATGTTCAGATGTTTAACTGACTTCATGCATCCCAGGTTCTTGTGGTCAGTGATCACACTAAAAGGGTGCTTGGTTCTTTCTAACCAATGTCTCCACTCCTGGATTGCTAGATTTACCGCAAGTAGTAACATTCAGCGAGTGTGTGGGAGTAAACGGCTATGAGATGGAGCTTCTGTTTGGGTCCTACACGCTGACACAACACTGCTCCTACGCCTGTTTCCGAAGCGTCTACCTCAAGTATAAAAGCTTTAGAAAGATCAGGTTGTTTGAGCAATGGAGCCATCATGATTGACTTTTTTAATGCACAGATGAGTGCCTCAGCAGCTGCAGCTTTGTGGGTGCTCCCTTTAGTAGAGCCATGAGGGGAGCAGCTATACAGCTACTATTCCTGATGAACCTTGTGTAGGATAGAGATAGGTATCTGCATAGAGGGAAGGTTAAGGGAAGGAGAGAGAAAAGGAGGGAGGGAGTTAGAGATCCAGTCAAAAGCACAGTTAATAGTGTGACAGCGTAAGCTTTTGGCAAGGCCCAAAGCTACTAATTCCACATTCCTGTCTGTTTTCCAGTTTCAGGCAGTAGCACTTGCTGAATGCAGGTCAGCAATGATGTGTTGTAAATCTTCAGTGCCATTTAAATGGCTGCTGGAAACTATTGGCTTGGCCGGTTTTGTTTTGGGATACAGTGCAGGTATCTGTTTCCAGTGCCTGGGAACAACCTGCAGATCCTCCCACTCCCACCCACTGCAGCCCTCCTATATATGAAGAGGGAGTCCTGCTCTTTTTCCACTGTCTCAGTCTCATCTGTTCCTGTACTGACTTCAGGGATACTAACTCTGCCGGACACCATGATCAAGATCATTGTCTATGAGCATATTAATTTTGAGGGTCTCAGCAAAGAGTTTAGCTCCAATGTCTTCAACTTGGTTGAACCCTTTTTTAATGACACCATTTCCTCTTTGAAGGTGATTGGAAATCCATTGGTCGCTTACACAGATATCAATTTCAGCGGCTCTTCTACGATGAAGGAGAATCCAACAGAGTCGAACACAATGACAGCATTTCGTCACTAGAGATGATTACAGATGACCTGACAAATCCTCAGATCACACTGTATGAACGCTCAGCATACAGAGGCAGCAGCATTGTTCTTACCTGTGAAAAAGTATTTTTGTGAAAATCCAAAGTTTAGAAGCACTTTCATTTAAAGGATATTTTGAACCAACCCTATATAGCTACAGGCTTTTCAGAAATACCCACGATAAAAAGAAAAAAAGTGGCTATTTCAAAGGACCTATATCGGTTAAAGAATCCCTGTTACACTGATTAGTAAACAGGCTCCCCAAACACTTTCACTGATTTCACTGAGTTCTGACAGTTATCAATTACGTGGTCTCAACATTAATATTCAACATATTTCCGCAGTCCAACATGCAGCAAAACTGACTTTCAAATTCTTTTTTATGAATTAGTTGTATGGCCCATTTATTTTGTAACGACATTGGCAGATCCTCACCTAGCAAGATCGTGTCACTGATTTCTGTCATTTTTTCACCAGCTTTTTAAATTCTTTTTACAAGGTTAATTATTAGCTAGCTGACTTCTCACTCATTATACACAGAGTCCATAGCATGTGAGCAAACATATTCACAGTATATGTTGTAACCTTTTGTTTATACTATAAGAGTAATGGAATTCTTAAACTCTTAGCTGGACAATTTGAGCTACAACCTTTGTGAAGGTGTGAGAGTGTAATGCAGAGTTGTCAAATTCAGTTGTGCCCACATTACATTCAGTTCAGTGTCAATGGAGCCAGACCAAAGAAGCATTTAAATAATATTCAGTAACACATCAGTAATATACACTATACTGTCAAAAGTATTCGCTCGTCTGCCTTCGCATGCATATGAACTAGAGTGACATCCCAATCTTAATCCATACGGTTTAATATGATGTCGGCCCACCCTTTGCAACTATAACAGCTTGAACTCATTTGGGAAGGTGTTCCACAAGGATTAGGAGTGTGTTTATGGGAATTTTTGACCATTCTTCCAGCAGCACATTTGTGAGATCAGACATTGATGTTGGACAAGGCCTGGCTCACAGTCTTCGCTCTAATTTGTCCAAAAGGTGTTCTATTGGGTTTAGGTCAGGATTCTGTGCAGACCAGTCAAGTTCTTCAACACCAAACTCACTCATTAATGTCTTTATTGACCTTGCTTTGTGCACTGGTGTGTAGTCATACTGGAACAGGAGGGGGCCATCCTCAAACCGTTCCCACAAAGTTGGGAGCAGGAAATTGTCCAAACTCTCTTGGTATGCTGAAGCATTAACAGTTCCTTTCACTGGAACTAAGGGGCCAAGCGCAACTCCTAAAAAACAACCCCACACCATAATCCCTCCTCCACCAAACTTTACACTTTGCACAATGCAGGCAGATAAGAACTGTTCTCCCGGCAACCGCCAAACCCAGACTCATCCAATGGATAGCCAGTCAGAGAAGTGTGATTCATCACTCCAGAGAACATGTCTCCACTGCTCTATAGTCCAGTGGCGTGCTTTACACCACTGCATCCAATGCTTGCATTGCGCTCGGTAACGAAAGGCTTGAATGCAGCTGCTCGGCCATGGAAACCCACTCTATGAAGCTCTCTATGCACTGTTCTTGAGATAATCTGAAGGCTACATGAAGTTTGGAGGTCTGTAGTGCCTGACTCAGCATCCACTGACCCTGCTGTGTCATTTTACATGGCTTACATCGTGGCTGAGTTGCTGTCATCCACTTTGTGATAATACCACTGACATTTGACAGTGGGATATTTAGTAGTGAGGAAATTTTACAACTGGACTTATTGCATAGGTGGCATCCTGTCATGGTACCATGCTGGAATTCACTGAGCTCCTCAGAGAGACCCATTCTTTCACAAATGTTTGTAGAAGCAGTCTGCATGCCAAGGTGCTTGGTTTTATATGCCTGTGGCCATGGAAGTGATTGGAACATCAATTAAGATGTTAGATTTGAATGTAGAGAGAGTTTCAGACTGTTGAACCAGAGGGGGAAGAAAATGCCAGAGTTGAAAGGAAAAAACACAATCGCCAGAGATTTTACAAAAGGATGAACATGGTAGATGTGTAGAAGTGGCTTGTGAGTGATTCAACATGTGTTGAGTGATTCCAAGTTGTTGCTTTTGAAGTGTAATGCTGTTAGCAGCTGGTGAGGGGTGCCGTACTGCAGAAAACCTGAATAAAACCTGCTGAGCAGGTTGCTCAACTCTTGGTTGAATATCTATTCACAGCTACCTTAACGCTTTGCATAACAGTAATTGATATGTCTTCCTTATGCATATCATGCATTAGAATTATACTGCCACCCATCTGACTATATCAACCCGCGTATTGAGAACTACCTTTATGAAGGTGAGCTATTTTTTCTAACAAGCACCAAACCCACAAGCATTATGCTAGGATATGCGTTTCTTGGGCGGTTTACCTTTAGATATGCCAACAGCCGAGATAATATATTAGCTAGGTGTGTGGGTGGTACACAAGAATTTATACTATAGTCTACCTGTATAATATCTACAGAACAAATAACAAAAATAATATTATTTGGTGAGAACCTGTTCACAATCTGTTAGTGACAGTATAATTTGTTTAAAAATCATTCTTACTTATGCTTAGGCTGGTGATGCTGCCACACTGAAATTGACACGGCTCTGAGTAATTAACCACTTAGCCCCCCCCCCCCCCCCAATAAATTAACCCGGAAGTTAAATCAGTCCATAAATAATTAAATATCAACACAAAATGATTCCTTATTCCTTACTAATACTAGTAACAACAGGGCAGTGTTGATTAAACCACACATGTATCAACTTAGAAAGACTTTACTCATTTTCTCTAAACTGTATTTTAGACTGCTGAAAAAAGCCAGTCAAAATAGAATACAATCACAATTTAAAATGCTACTCAATGATTAATAGGCAGTTAAAATATTATAAAATATTATAAAAATACAAATGCAAATGCTTTCTGGCAGGTGTATAATAAATGATTCTTTCTTTCCTTCTTCTTATCAAGACTGTACTGTACACCAAACACTGTTTGAGGAAATCCAAGAGGACCATAAGAGAGCCCATCCACCCAAGCCACAGTAATCTGTCACTGCTGCCGTCCAGGAATATGATTCAGAAGCATACAAAGCCAAAAACAGCAGGCTCAGGGTCAAATACCTCCTGCAGGTCATCAGGCTGCTGCATAGTCAGTAGTACTCCAACAAAGCCTGTACTCTGACATACACTCCCACCCTCTCAGATGCCACCTCTATTACTCTGCACCTTGTAGGAATATCAAGCTAAATACCTTAGACAATAAAATGACATCTAATGATATCACTTCCACTGCTATCCCACTCATTCTGCACTGTCTCACATATACTGTTTACTCAGGGTTGTTTTTGCAATAGTGCACAGCATGTTTGATGAATGCATGATGCGTGCATGATATGTATGACCATGACTGTACCATTGTACTCTTTTGTTCTTTAGCAACCTGCATATAACTTCCGTCTTTCCCCCCCGGAGTTTGTCAATAGTATATTCACAGATATTTGTTAATTACTGCCAGAATGGAAAGAGTTCATACTTCATCTTTTCACACACCTATAACTCCCATGAACAACTGTTTTGATTTTGAAGAACCCATGTCTATTTTTCATTAATTGCAATAAATGAACCTGTGTAGATCCTGAGTGTGTTCCTTCCATTTTGTTGTGCTCTGAAATCGGTTTCAGATATTTCTGGGAATGAAAATTCCCACAGTTTCATAACTGGAGTTTACTTTTAGTAGATATTGTGATTCTTCTAATGTTCTCTCAGTCACATTAGCTTGAATAAGTCACATAGCACAGGAGGCATCATTATGCTATTAAACTGAAACTGTAGAAATTAAAGGACAAGATTACACCACGGTTAATTCTTTTATTGTACTACATTAGACATCGTCATACTTTCTTGATACACAAAACGGAGAAATTACAAAGTTATCATTTAGGAATTGCTGTAGGTGCAGTATGAATGCATGCACACTGATTTTATAATTTAGAGCAAACATGGTAATAATTGTTTAAACCATTTCCTGAATGGAGGTTACCACAAAGCTGAGCTGAGGAAGGTGGAGGAGAGCAGATGCCCCAGAAAGACGAAGAGACTCAGTGTAAGCTGCCAGTACTGTTACACAGATCCCCCTCACAGCACTTCACATCCGTTATTACGTTTGTTGTATGCATGAGTGTTGAAAGGCCTTCACACACACTCTTGGTTGCACATCCACTCACGGTTACATTAATGCTGTACAAATCCACTGAGTGAGAGACAGGAAGAACAGAGAGAAATACTAAATCCAGTTGCATTATATCTGCATTATATCTTCCAATAGCCTTTCAGGTCCTTCAGGTGCTCTTGGTCTTGGTAGTCTGCTACGTCTTGGTAGTCTGCTACGTCTTGGTAGTCTGTCCATCGTAGCATGATTTTCAATCTCAGGCCAGCAGCTCTGGTAATGACCTTGGTACATGAACTCATTGGGTCTTGATTCCCATGTTTGGGGTGTGGGGATGATGATGATGATGATGATGATGATGATGATGATATCTCCCCTTTGACCTGTCATCATGGCTCCCCCTTGCCGTAGCATATGTACTGTATCTCTTTGATCTCAAGTTGTGATAGCAGTTGCCGCTTACGGATGTTGGAACACTGACCTACGAGTTAGTCCAATGTTTGTAATGTTTGTAGGAAACATTAAAAAACAGAATCCTGAGAGTCCCTCTTTTTTACATTAAATATTTGTAACTGTGGAGTCACGTGTACTCAGAAAAGTAGCTAGGTGACTATGTTAACAGAAATATATGTTAACAGAAAGTAGCATTCAATGTAACACTTTCTCATAGTGAATGTAAAAGGGTTGAACTCTAGCAGTCTCCAGGAAGTCCTAATCAATTTTATCACTGTGAAATGATACGTGGCTTTAATTTCTTTAACTCAATTTATGATAGTAATAAAGTTCAGATCTCCATACTTCTACATATGGTTGTCATAGGGCTTAATGTTGAACAAATGTTTTGTTTCTTGTCCCTATATCTGGAAGCTTATTTGAACCAGTTTTGTACTTGCATTTCCTACTACAACTCTTACCATAACTTTCAAAGAACACAAATAGCTGCACTTTTAAGGACAATGAAACAGCAGGTAACATTTAATATTAATTTTGTTTTTAATTATTAATTATTTTTAAATATTGTATGTGTTTTGGGGAAAAAAGCATGTTACTTATTAAAGGGGTTATACTTTGCTACATTTATGTTTCTGTCTCAATTTCTCTCCAAATTGAGCTGTTCAGATGTGATAGTCTAGTATGTTCATATGAACTCTGCATGTGTAACGCTCATGTAAAAAAGACATATTATTTAAAATTCACATTTAAATCCATTTTTTCAGTGCTCATGCATATGCATTTGGGTATCTGGAAATACCCACAAACTTTGAAACTAAACAACCCAGTCAGTTTCATGTTGAATTCCTACGTCAGATAACACAGGTTAAAACAACTTGTTCATATTTGGCTTCCTTATGCACATCACCTATGAGGGTCATTAGAATTATACTGTCCCAGTCTAAGTAGCTCCACCCACAGATTGAGAATTACCTTTATGAGAGTGAGCCATTTTTTCTCACAAGCGCCAAACCCACTGACATTATTTCTAAGAGCTAAGCAAGCGCACAACTCTGTTGTTGGCTGCACAGACCAGCACAAAGCGCATTTTCAACCCCCAGCCTCAGAGCACAGAAGAGAGAATTGGGCAAAATTTATTTTTAACAGCCTAGCTACATTCAGCAAATAAACTGTGTGCTAACCACTTTGTGTCTGAATGCTTTTACAACCTGGATCAGCACAACTCGGGACTGGCAATGACACATTAAGTAAAAGAGGGGACCACTCTTAGTAGTCAACTTTACAACACGGCAGGAACCAAATACTTGCATGCCAAGTATAGATGGAGTTTGCTGGTTTTCTGTTTAGGCATATCAAGCTGCATCTTCTTTGTCTTCTGGCACTGCACTCACTAATATGTGTAGAACATGCACAAGAGACCTGCGGTGGCAAAGTGATGAAATATTAGTCCATATTAGTGTAGCGGCACTGCCAAACACCTAAGCACTAGTAAGAATTACTTTAATATAAATTGTATTTGTCACTAAGAGATCTTGATCAGGTCTTCACTAAATAAAGTTATTTTTCTGTTTTATTCTGTAGGTGGTATACACATGGATTTTCGTATGAATACTTGCTTACCACCAAATGCTGTAGCACTGACCTCCATAATTTCCAAGCATTACCAAGTTTTCAAAACTAATAACTTTTCATAGAAAAAAGAACAGTACAGTATTACACATATGAGACAGTGTTCGGTTTCCAGCTATAGAAAAGTCTGCGGCATGGATGACATTTTAATTGGTCAAAAACACAGTACCTTAAAAGCTAAAACCTAGTGTAAACCTAGCCACTTTAAACTGTACATAGGAAACATCATGCACTTCAATGTAACTGAAACAAGTATAAATAGCAACATGTTTCGCATTAGATGGTTATCAAGGCAAAACCCAAAAAGCCACAGCACTGCAGTTTTCAGTTTTCACTGTGATTTTAATTCAGTTTAGACTGAAGTCTAAAGATATAGTGGCAGATATAATTGGATTTAATATATGTACCTTTTTAAACATTCTGTCTATTTTTGTCTTCCTCAGGTTTTTTGATCATGGATTAAGGGTGACTTTGAGTAGATGTGCAATCAGGAACATGTGTGAGAGACATCCATCACGCTTGCAAGAGTAAATGTCTTGAGAGCGTTAAGCCGAGTCTCCTCCTCGTGCTGGGACCTCTGCTGTCCTCCACCCTCTTATACTGAGCTCAATTCAGAGCACTGTGGCAGGTTTTAATTTTGCACAGTTCCTGTTTCATTGAAATGAGCGAACAAACAATTTCTCTCATCTTTAATGATGGCCAGCTTTCATTGTTCATTGCCTCTGTTGGTCGAGTCTATTGAACTGAATCACCCCCCCTTGTGGTCAAAGCTGGATGAAGTTATCGTTCCGTGTCCGGAGCTGGCGAGTCAGAGGCTTTTGAAGGTAGACCTTTCAGAAGCAGGAGTCTTGGTATATGTGGTTATGTGGCCCGTTTTTTCTTTTGATGACAATTCTAGAATGATTCATTTCTGCCCATATGTTGAGACTTGGGACTCAATCAAAACAATTAGGCGGATTTGCTTGATCACAAGAATTGGCAGTGAAGAGTGAATTTGGATTAACACGATCTAAAGATAAGAAATGAAACATAAACAAAATAAAATAAAGTAACATGAAACTTGAGTCTGTTTTAACCGTTTAGCAAGAGGTTAGGGTTAGTTTCAAAGAAAAGTCTGGATTTCTTCTCACAGATGTTCTTTGGTGGTATCTCACAGATTAGAGGTTTAACACCCCATTCCCTGTGTATTTCCTCCTCTCCTTTCTACCTCTATACTGGCTGGGGGGGTCAAACCCTTATCAGGTAGCCTTTTTCATGATAGGGAAAAATAATTCCTGCAAGACATTCTAAAAACGTCCACCACAAATCAATGAAACAAAAGAAACTAATCACAAATTTCTTAAACAATTTCATACCTCATCATTTTAGAATGAAGTTTCCAAACTAAAGTATCAAACCCTAGCATGGGTGAAGTGACTGGACAATCACTTTAATACTTTTCCAACTTTCTTGAAGTTACAAACTACTGACTTATAACTGATTCATATAAAATAGCAAACAGTTTTGAGTGGTTAAAAATTTGTTTACAGTAAACATGACATAAGCAACATAAGTGAATGTATTAGGATGGATAATGCAAATCATTAATGAAAAAAGTATTGAAGAGAATAAGGAAACAATGGACGATTATCAAATAATAGAAGCAAACACAATTTGAAGATTTTTCCTGTTCTATTCATAATCAGGCAAGATTTATTTTCCATTGTAATTCCACCATTTGGCAGGAAGAGGTATTGCTTTTTTACTGACTTTAAAAACAGGTGTCCAATGTAGTAACCGGTATGCATAGTGTTAAGGTTAAATGTTAAATGTTTTTAATGCTGCTGTTGGTTGACCGGCTGAGTCCTCATAGATTTTACTCCTGAGCCAAAGATTTGGAGAGGTGTGATAAGAACATGCATGTTGCTGCAATCATTATGTGTTAATGAACTGTTCTGTGGTATCTAGATTTCTTGTTGCCCCTTGAAGCAATGGTTGCAGGATTCTACTCTGTAAGGGTAACAACCATCTAGCTGCTGTTCTTTTGCCTTTCTCCTTTATTTTGGATGTTTATGTGCAATTTCTTGTATGTATGTGTATTGCATAATAGTGTATATGATCTCTTCAGGAAGGTGCACAGTACACTTGTGTGTATTAACTTTCTTTTTCACCTCCCTCTGCCTCTTTTTGCAGTTAGCCTGCTATTCTGACCAGGGATTTAAGCGTGAGGTGGCTGTTTTTATTGAAGTTGCTTTTTTAACCAGATAGCATTATGGCTATAGGCTGTTACAGGATATAGATGGCACCTTCCATCAGTATTTGAGTATTTGATGGCAGGTGTATAATAAATGAAAACTGTTTGAGGAAATCCAAGAGGACCATAAGAGAGCCATTCATTAGTAATGGTAAAAAAAAATGAAATAATAATAAAAAAGCTGTAGAAGTGGCTTGTGACTGATTCAACATGTGTTGAGTGATTCCCGGTTGTTGCTTTTGAAGTGTAATGCTGTTAGCAGCTGGTGAGGGGTGCTATACTGCAGAAAACCTGAATAAAACCTGCTGAGCAGGTTGCTCAACTCTTGGTTGAATATCTATTCACAGCTACCTTAACGCTTTGCATAACAGTAATCGATATGTCTTCCTTATGCATATCACGCATTAGAATTATACTGCCACCCATCTGACTATATCAACCCGCGTATTGAGAACTACCTTTAGGAAGGTGAGCTATTTTTTTGGGCGGTTTACCTTTAGATATGCCAACAGCCGAGATAATATATTAGCTAGGTGTGTGGGTGGTACACAAGAATTTATACTATAGTCTACCTGTATAATATCTACAGAACAAATAACAAAAATAATATTATTTGGTGAGAACCTGTTCACAATCTGTTAGTGACAGTATAATTTGTTTTAAAATCATTCTTACTTATGCTTAGGCTGGTGATGCTGCCACACTGAAATTGACACGGCTCTGAGTAATTAACCACTTAGCCCCCCCCCCCCCCCCCAATAAATTAACCCGTAAGTTAAATCAGTCCATAAATAATTAAATATCAACACAAAATGATTCCTTATTCCTTACTAATACTAGTAACAACAGGGCAGTGTTGATTAAACCACACATGTATCAACTTAGAAAGACTTTACTCATTTTCTCTAAACTGTATTTTAGACTGCTGAAAAAAGCCAGTCAAAATAGAATACAATCACAATTTAAAATGCTAGGGGAAATTATGTTAAAATGCTATTTGTCGACTACAGTTCAGCATTTAACACTATCATTCCCTCCCTAATCACTACTAAGTTGGGAGATCTAGGACTGCATACATCCCTGTGCGACTGGATCTCCAACTTCCTAACAGACAGACCACAATCAGTACGGGTGGGCAACTGCGCCTCATCCACCCTCACCCTCAGCACTGGAGCTCCTCAGGGTTGTGTCCTAAGCCCCCTGCTCTACTCACTGTACACCTACGACTGCACAGCCACTTCCAGCTCTAACACCATTGTCAAGTTTGCTGACGACACCGTTGTCGTGGGTCTGATCTCGGACAACGACGAGAGGGCCTACCTGGAGGAGATTAAACACCTGGAAAACTGGTGCCAGTAAAATAATCTCCTCCTAAACGTCAGTAAGACAAAGGAGCTGATCGTGGATTGCAGCAAGAAGCAGGAGCGGCACTACCAACCTGTGAGGATCAGTGGAACCACGGTGGAGAGAGTAGATAGTTTCAGGTACCTTGGTGTTCACATCTCGCAGGACCTGTCCTGGTCCCGCCATACCAGCTCCCTGGCAAAGAAGGCTCGTCAGCGTCTTTACCACCTCAGACGCCTAAGGGACTTCAGACTGCCCTCCAAGGTACTGGGGAACTTCTACACCTGCACTATCGAGAGCATCCTCACGGGGAACATCACAGTCTGGTTTGGAAATAGCACCAAGCAGGACAGACAAGCACTCCAAAGGGTAGTGCGTTCAGCAGAGCGCATCACTCACTCGGAACTTCCTGACCTGCAGACCACCTACTACAAGCGGTGCCAAACCAAGGCCAGGAAAATTGTGAAGGACCCCACCCATCCCAACAATAGACTCTTCTCTCTGTTGAGGTCAGGGAGGCGCTTCCGCTCCCTGAAGGCCAAGACAGAGAGGCTGAAGAGGAGCTTCTTCCCACAGGCCATTCGGGCCCTGAATCAGGGAAACTGATAAACTGTGGGGACCACCACCACCACCACGTAACATGACTGTATATCTGTACAGCTGTATATATAGATTTAGATTTATACTCAATTAACCTGTTACAACAACTGTAGATATGGTACTATACAATGGATCTGTACATTCTGTAGATTGTGTACATATATACTCAACCATATACATTGTACATTGTGTATATAATCATAATATACATATATTGTACATACATTGTTAATATATTTTTGTACATACATAGAATATATATTTATCTGTATATATATTTTTTTCTCTATGCACCCCTGGATCTCTTCCTCAGTTTGGACAGAGCACTCTCCACCATTTCACTGCATGTTGTACTGTGTATGACTATGTATGTGACAAATAAACCGAACTTGAACTTGAACTTGAACATAGCACAGGAGGCATCATTATGCTATTAAACTGAAACTGTAGAAATTAAAGGACAAGATTGCACCACGGTTAATTCTTTTATTGTACTACATTAGACATCGTCATACTTTCTTGATACACAAAATGGAGAAATTACAAAGTTATCAGTTAGGAATTGCTGTAGGTGCAGTATGAATGCATGCACACTGATTTGATAATTTAGAGCAAACATGGTAATAATTGTTTAAACCATTTCCTGAATGGAGGTTACCACAAAGCTGAGCTGAGGAAGGTGGAGGAGAGCAGATGCCCCACAAAGACGAAGAGACTCAGTGTAAGCTGCCAGTACTGTTACACAGATCCCCCTCACAGCACTTCATATCCATCACGTCATTTGTTGTATACATGAGTGTTGAAAGGCCTCCACACACACTCTTGGTTGCACATCCACTCACGGTTACATTAACGCTGTACATAACCACTGAGTGAGAGACAGGATATTCTTGTTTTAACGTCAGTCAACGATCAGCGCTGTGGGTAACAGCGTTCAAATCCTGTTTGGACAAGTACTCTATGCTATACCAATTAGGGTCCTTGTACAAGGCTCCTAAGACTTCACTTGCCTACCTCTGTAATATGACTGAAATTTGTAAGTTCCTCTGGAAGAGAATGTCTGACCTGTGAAATATCAAGCCCTTCAGTCAGGTGTGTTGGAAAGGAAAAAAGCACAAATTCATGAGTCTTTCAGAGAATAGCAGTGCGGGGTACAATGGAGATGGAGTCATCCTAGCTGTGGTGGAGGCAAGGCCTCCAGTGACCAGAGTGTCTTTAAGATAGTGTCATCCTGAAGACAGGGTGCAGCAGAGGCAGGACACTGAAGAAGAGCATCCTCTTGTGAGCAGGGCGTGAGAGGATGGACTGCTGAGGGGTCAGGTGCTGGAGGATCCTCCTTATGTGCACCAGGATGTTCAGATGTTTAACTGACTTCATGAATCCCAGGTTCTTGTGGTCAGTGATCACACTAAAAGGGTGCTTGGCTCCTTCTAACCAATGTCTCCACTACTGGATTGTTAGATTTACCGCAAGTAGTACCATTCACCGGGTATGTGGGAGTAAACGGCTATGAGATGGACCTTCTGTTTGGGTCCTACACGCTGACACAACACTGCTCCTACGCCTGTTTCCGAAGCGTCTACCTCAAGTATAAAAGCTTTAGAAAGATCAGGTTGTTTGAGCAATGGAGCCATCATGATTGACTTTTTTAATGCACAGATGAGTGCCTCAGCAGCTGCAGCTTTGTGGGTGCTCCCTTTAGTAGAGCCATGAGGGGAGCAGCTATACAGCTACTATTCCTGATGAACCTTGTGTAGGATAGAGATAGGTATCTGCATAGAGGGAAGGTTAAGGAAAGGAGAGAGAAAAGGAGGGAGGGAGTTAGAGATCCAGTCAAAAGCACAGTTAATAGGGTGACAGCGTAAGCTTTTGGCAAGGCCCAAAGCTACTAATTCCACATTCCTGTCTGTTTTCCAGTTTCAGGCAGTAGCACTTGCTGAATGCAGGTCAGCAATGATGTGTTGTAAATCTTCAGTGCCATTTAAATGGCTGCTGGAAACTATTGGCTTGGCCGGTTTTGTTTTGGGATACAGTGCAGGTATCTGTTTCCAGTGCTTGGGAACAACCTGCAGATCCTCCCACTCCCACCCACTGCAGCCCTCCTATATATGAAGAGGGAGTCCTGCTCTTTTTCCACTGTCTCAGTCTCATCTGTTCCTGTACTGACTTCAGGGATACTAACTCTGCCGGACACCATGAACAAGATCATTGTCTATGAGCATATTAATTTTGAGGGTCTCAGCAAAGAGTTTACCTCCAATGTCTCCAACTTGGTTGAGCACTTTTTTAATGACACCATTTCCTCTTTGAAGGTGATTGGAAATCCATGGGTGGCTTACACAGATATCAATTTCAGCGGCTCCCAGGCTGTCTACGAAGAAGGAGAATACAACAGAGTGAATCCCAATGACAGCATTTCATCACTAGAGATGATTACAGATGACCTGACAAATCCTCAGATCACACTGTATGAACACTCGGCATACAGAGGTAGCAGCATTGTTCTTACCTGTGAGACAAACCTGGCCTATGGCTCTTTCAATGATACAGCTTCTTCTCACAAGGTGCAGAGAGGAGCCTGGGTCCTTTATGAGCATTCAAATAGAGGTGGCGCTATGATGGTGGCCAGAGCATCTTGTGATGTGCCTAACTATGGCTGGTTCGATGACAAAGTCTCTCATGTGCGCCCTTAAACCCGGGCAGGTCCATTATAACAGCTGAGGTCCTCTGGGGCCAGAAGGAGGAACACGTGTCATCTGTTGTCATTGACACCCTGGATGGTCGGAATGATACAGATCATGAGCAAAACTTCTCCACGGAGCTGGATCAAGTGTACGAGCAGGCTGTCACTGATACCTTCAGCTTCCGCAACGAATCAAGCATCAGTGTGGGAGCAAAATTTGAGGTGAATGTGGGTTTAGTGAAGGCAGAGAGAAGCCTCACTTTGAGGAATACAGTGGGGAAAGGAAGCAGCAACACTAGAACAGAGAAGAAGGCTGTTCGTGTCAGCCTGCCAGCCAAAATCCCTACCCACACCAAGCTCACTTATATTTCATTCCTGTTAGATCAGATGTATACAAAGCTTCCATCACATTCCATACTATAGAATATATGTTAGGCATGTTTCCGCCCATCTGCAAACAAAATATTTGTGGAAGGTACAATTGGAGTGCATGCATTTGATTAATGGGGCATTTGCAATGATCTGTGCATAACTGCTGGTAACTGAATCATTATTTAAATGACAGCACAAATATGCTTTTATTTCCTTTTGAGTCTGTAATGTCTTTGTTTTAACAGATAAATGTTTAGGCATGTGACCAGTTGTTTCTCAAGACTAGTGGACTGCAGGTGCTTTCACTGAACATTCTTGTTTTAACGTCAATCAACGCTCAGCGTTGTGGGTAACAGCACTCTGCCCCTGAGGGGGCATGGGGTTCAAATCCTGTTTGGACAAGTACTCTATGCTATACCAATTAGGGTCCTTGTACAAGGCTCCTAAGTCTTCACTTGCCTACCTCTGTAATATGACTGAAATTTGTAAGTTGCTCTGGATGAGAGTGTCTGACCTGTGAAATATCAAGCCCTTCAGTCAGGTGTATTGGAAAGGAAAAAAGAACAAATTCATGAGTATAGGAGCAACTCTGGGAACTCGATTAATGCTGAATTTAAGGAGCAAAATATCTAATGCAGGTAGTAAACAGGGTCTACATGAAAATATAAATGACATATGTATTTTACATACACTCATCATATGTTGGATATGCAGCAGTAGTGTAGTAGCTTTACTCTGTGGTCACAAAAAAATTGACTTCATTTACTATTATTATTTCCAGAGAACTTTTCAGGTGTGGGAACCTTTTCGTTCTCCAGGCTACTGGGATACCCAATTAAGAGTCTGTGTGACTAGCCCTGATAAGAAAAGAATAAAATGCTTTTTCTCCCCTATCTCTCTTGTAATTTTGATATTTGCTGTGTCGTTTTTTTAAAACATGGCATAAAATAATAAAACGAATTATTTAAAAAATCTTAGGGTCTTCTATGATGATCATGCATTGACAACATGCACTCATAAATATGCTTTACATGCATTTATTGGATATTCTAAAAGGGTTATATTATTAGCAAAATGCTTTTTTTGTGCTTTTTAATGTCATTTTTAGGGCACACTTGCTTTTCATTCCTGTTAGATCAGATGTATACAAAGCTTCTATCACATTCCATACTATAGAATATACGTTAGGCATGTTTCCGCCCATCTGCAAACAAAATATTTGTGGAAGGTACAATTGGAGTGCATGCATTTGATTAATGGGGCATTTGCAATGATCTGTGCATAACTGCTGGTCACCGAATCATTATTTAAAGGACAGCACAAATATGCTTTTATTTCCTTTTGAGCCTGTAATGTCTTTGTTTTAACAGAAACATGTTTAGGCAACTGACCAGTTGTTTCTCAAGACTAGTTGACTGCAGGTGCTTTCACTGAACATTCTTGTTTTAACATGTCAATCAACGATCAGTGCTGTGGGTAACAGCACTCTGCCCCTGAGGGGGCATGGGGTTCAAATCCTGTTCGACAAGTACTCTATGCTATACCAATTAGGGTCCTTGTACAAGGCTCCTAAGACTTCACTTGCCTACCTCTGTAATATGACTGAAATTTGTAAGTTGCTCTGGACGAGAGTGTCTGACCTGTGAAATATCAAGCCCTTCAGTCAGATGTGTTGGAAAGGAAAAAAGAACAAATTCATGAGTATAAGAGCAACTCTGGGAACTCGATTAATGCTGAATTTAAGGAGCAGAAGATCTAATGCAGGTAGTAAACACGGTCTACATGAAAATATAAATTACATATGTATTTTACATACCCTCATCATATGTTGAATATGCAGCAGCAGTGTATTAGCTTTACTCTGTGGTCACAAAAAATTTGACTTCATTTACTATTATTATTTCCAGAGAACTTTTCAGGTGTGGGAACCTTTTCGTTCTCCAGGCTACTGGTATACCCAATAAAGAATCTGCGTGACTAGCCCTGATAAGAAAAGAATAAAATGCTTTTTCTCCCCTATCTCTCTTGTAATTTTGATATCTGCTGTGTCGTTTTTTTAAAACATGGCATAAAATAATAAAAAGAATAATTTAAAAAATCTAAGGGTCTTCTATGATGATCATGCATTGACAACATGCACTCATAAATATGCTTTACATGCATTTATTGTATATTCTAAAAGGGTTATATTATTAGCAAAATGCTTTTTTTGTGCTTTTCAATGTCATTTTTAGGGCACACTTGCATTTCATTCCTGTTAGATCAGATATATACAAAGCTTCTATCACATTCCATACTATAGAATATACGTTAGGCATGTTTCCGCCCATCTGCAAACAAAATATTTGTGGAAGGTACAATTGGAGTGCATGCATTTGATTAATGGGGCATTTGCAATGATCTGTGCATAACTGCTGGTCACCGAATCATTATTTAAAGGACAGCACAAATATGCTTTTATTTCCTTTTGAGCCTGTAATGTCTTTGTTTTAACAGACACATGTTTAGGCAACTGACCAGTTGTTTCTCAAGACTAGTTGACTGCAGGTGCTTTCACTGAACATTCTTGTTTTAACGTCAATCAACGATCAGTGCTGTGGGTAACAGCACTCTGCCCCTGAGGGGGCATGGGGTTCAAATCCTGTTCGACAAGTACTCTATGCTATACCAATTAGGGTCCTTGTACAAGACTCCTACGACTTCACATGCCTACCTCTGTAATATGACTGAAATTTGTAAGTTGCTCTGAACGAGAGTGTCTGACCTGTGAAATATCAAGCCCTTCAGTCAGGTGTGTTGGAAAGGAAAAAAGAACAAATTCATGAGTATAGGAGCAACTCTGGGAACTCGATTAATGCTGAATTTAAGGAGCAGAAGACCTAATGCAGGTAGTAAACACGGTCTACATGAAAATATAAATTACATATGTATTTTACATACCCTCATCATATGTTGAATGTGCAGCAGCAGTGTAGTAGCTTTACTCTGTGGTCACAAAAAATTTGACTTCATTTACTATTATTATTTCCAGAGAACTTTTCACGTGTGGGAACCTTTTCGTTCTCCAGTCTACTGGGATACCCAATAAAGAATCTGCGTGACTAGCCCTGATAAGAAAAGAATAAAATGCTTTTTCTCCCCTATCTCTCTTGTAATTTTGATATTTGCTGTGTCGTTTTTTTAAAACATGGCATAAAATAATAAAACGAATTATTTAAAAAATCTTAGGGTCTTCTATGATGATCATGCATTGACAACATGCACTCATAAATATGCTTTACATGCATTTATTGGATATTCTAAAAGGGTTATATTATTAGCAAAATGCTTTTTTTGTGCTTTTCAATGTCATTTTTAGGGCACACTTGTATTTCATTCCTGTGAGATCAGATGTATACAAAGCTTCCATCACATTCCATTCCATAGAATATACGTTAGGCATGTTTCCGCCCATCTGCAAACAAAATATTTGTGGAAGGTACAATTGGAGTGCATGCATTTGATTAATGGGGCATTTGCAATGATCTGTGCATAACTGCTGGTCACCGAATCATTATTTAAAGGACAGCACAAATATGCTTTTATTTCCTTTTGAGCCTGTAATGTCTTTGTTTTAACAGACACATGTTTAGGCAACTGACCAGTTGTTTCTCAAGACTAGTTGACTGCAGGTGCTTTCACTGAACATTCTTGTTTTAACGACAATCAACGATCAGTGCTGTGGGTAACAGCACTCTGCCCCTGAGGGGGCATGGGGTTCAAATCCTGTTCGACAAGTACTCTATGCTATACCAATTAGGGTCCTTGTACAAGGCTCCTAAGACTTCACTTGCCTACCTCTGTAATATGACTGAAATTTGTAAGTTGCTCTGAACGAGAGTGTCTGACCTGTGAAATATCAAGCCCTTCAGTCAGGTGTATTGGAAAGGAAAAAAGAACAAATTCATGAGTATAGGAGCAACTCTGGGAACTCGATTAATGCTGAATTTAAGGAGCAGAAGCTCTAATGCAGGTAGTAAACAGGGTCTACATGAAAATATAAATTACATATGTATTTTACATACACTCATCATATCTTGGATATGCAGCAGTAGTGTAGTAGCTTTACTCTGTGGTCACAAAAAAATTGACTTCATTTACTATTATTATTTCCAGAGAACTTTTCAGGTGTGGGAACCTTTTCGTTCTCCAGGCTACTGGGATACCCAATTAAGAGTCTGTGTGACTAGCCCTGATAAGAAAAGAATAAAATGCTTTTTCTCCCCTATCTCTCTTGTAATTTTGATATTTGCTGTGTCGTTTTTTTAAAACATGGCATAAAATAATAAAACGAATTATTTAAAAAATCTTAGGGTCTTCTATGATGATCATGCATTGACAACATGCACTCATAAATATGCTTTACATGCATTTATTGGATATTCTAAAAGGGTTATATTATTAGCAAAATGCTTTTTTTGTGCTTTTTAATGTCATTTTTAGGGCACACTTGCATTTCATTCCTGTTAGATCAGATGTATACAAAGCTTCTATCACATTCCATACTATAGAATATACGTTAGGCATGTTTCCGCCCATCTGCAAACAAAATATTTGTGGAAGGTACAATTGGAGTGCATGCATTTGATTAATGGGGCATTTGCAATGATCTGTGCATAACTGCTGGTCACCGAATCATTATTTAAAGGACAGCACAAATATGCTTTTATTTCCTTTTGAGCCTGTAATGTCTTTGTTTTAACAGAAACATGTTTAGGCAACTGACCAGTTGTTTCTCAAGACTAGTTGACTGCAGGTGCTTTCACTGAACATTCTTGTTTTAACATGTCAATCAACGATCAGTGCTGTGGGTAACAGCACTCTGCCCCTGAGGGGGCATGGAGTTCAAATCCTGTTCGACAAGTACTCTATGCTATACCAATTAGGGTCCTTGTACAAGGCTCCTAAGACTTCACTTGCCTACCTCTGTAATATGACTGAAATTTGTAAGTTGCTCTGGACGAGAGTGTCTGACCTGTGAAATATCAAGCCCTTCAGTCAGATGTGTTGGAAAGGAAAAAAGAACAAATTCATGAGTATAAGAGCAACTCTGGGAACTCGATTAATGCTGAATTTAAGGAGCAGAAGATCTAATGCAGGTAGTAAACACGGTCTACATGAAAATATAAATTACATATGTATTTTACATACCCTCATCATATGTTGAATATGCAGCAGCAGTGTATTAGCTTTACTCTGTGGTCACAAAAAATTTGACTTCATTTACTATTATTATTTCCAGAGAACTTTTCAGGTGTGGGAACCTTTTCGTTCTCCAGGCTACTGGTATACCCAATAAAGAATCTGCGTGACTAGCCCTGATAAGAAAAGAATAAAATGCTTTTTCTCCCCTATCTCTCTTGTAATTTTGATATCTGCTGTGTCGTTTTTTTAAAACATGGCATAAAATAATAAAAAGAATAATTTAAAAAATCTAAGGGTCTTCTATGATGATCATGCATTGACAACATGCACTCATAAATATGCTTTACATGCATTTATTGTATATTCTAAAAGGGTTATATTATTAGCAAAATGCTTTTTTTGTGCTTTTCAATGTCATTTTTAGGGCACACTTGCATTTCATTCCTGTTAGATCAGATATATACAAAGCTTCTATCACATTCCATACTATAGAATATACGTTAGGCATGTTTCCGCCCATCTGCAAACAAAATATTTGTGGAAGGTACAATTGGAGTGCATGCATTTGATTAATGGGGCATTTGCAATGATCTGTGCATAACTGCTGGTCACCGAATCATTATTTAAAGGACAGCACAAATATGCTTTTATTTCCTTTTGAGCCTGTAATGTCTTTGTTTTAACAGACACATGTTTAGGCAACTGACCAGTTGTTTCTCAAGACTAGTTGACTGCAGGTGCTTTCACTGAACATTCTTGTTTTAACGTCAATCAACGATCAGTGCTGTGGGTAACAGCACTCTGCCCCTGAGGGGGCATGGGGTTCAAATCCTGTTCGACAAGTACTCTATGCTATACCAATTAGGGTCCTTGTACAAGACTCCTACGACTTCACATGCCTACCTCTGTAATATGACTGAAATTTGTAAGTTGCTCTGAACGAGAGTGTCTGACCTGTGAAATATCAAGCCCTTCAGTCAGGTGTGTTGGAAAGGAAAAAAGAACAAATTCATGAGTATAGGAGCAACTCTGGGAACTCGATTAATGCTGAATTTAAGGAGCAGAAGACCTAATGCAGGTAGTAAACACGGTCTACATGAAAATATAAATTACATATGTATTTTACATACCCTCATCATATGTTGAATGTGCAGCAGCAGTGTAGTAGCTTTACTCTGTGGTCACAAAAAATTTGACTTCATTTACTATTATTATTTCCAGAGAACTTTTCACGTGTGGGAACCTTTTCGTTCTCCAGTCTACTGGGATACCCAATAAAGAATCTGCGTGACTAGCCCTGATAAGAAAAGAATAAAATGCTTTTTCTCCCCTATCTCTCTTGTAATTTTGATATTTGCTGTGTCGTTTTTTTAAAACATGGCATAAAATAATAAAACGAATTATTTAAAAAATCTTAGGGTCTTCTATGATGATCATGCATTGACAACATGCACTCATAAATATGCTTTACATGCATTTATTGGATATTCTAAAAGGGTTATATTATTAGCACAATGCTTTTTTTGTGCTTTTCAATGTCATTTTTAGGGCACACTTGTATTTCATTCCTGTGAGATCAGATGTATACAAAGCTTCCATCACATTCCATTCCATAGAATATACGTTAGGCATGTTTCCGCCCATCTGCAAACAAAATATTTGTGGAAGGTACAATTGGAGTGCATGCATTTGATTAATGGGGCATTTGCAATGATCTGTGCATAACTGCTGGTCACCGAATCATTATTTAAAGGACAGCACAAATATGCTTTTATTTCCTTTTGAGCCTGTAATGTCTTTGTTTTAACAGACACATGTTTAGGCAACTGACCAGTTGTTTCTCAAGACTAGTTGACTGCAGGTGCTTTCACTGAACATTCTTGTTTTAACGACAATCAACGATCAGTGCTGTGGGTAACAGCACTCTGCCCCTGAGGGGGCATGGGGTTCAAATCCTGTTCGACAAGTACTCTATGCTATACCAATTAGGGTCCTTGTACAAGGCTCCTAAGACTTCACTTGCCTACCTCTGTAATATGACTGAAATTTGTAAGTTGCTCTGAACGAGAGTGTCTGACCTGTGAAATATCAAGCCCTTCAGTCAGGTGTATTGGAAAGGAAAAAAGAACAAATTCATGAGTATAGGAGCAACTCTGGGAACTCGATTAATGCTGAATTTAAGGAGCAGAAGCTCTAATGCAGGTAGTAAACAGGGTCTACATGAAAATATAAATTACATATGTATTTTACATACACTCATCATATCTTGGATATGCAGCAGTAGTGTAGTAGCTTTACTCTGTGGTCACAAAAAAATTGACTTCATTTACTATTATTATTTCCAGAGAACTTTTCAGGTGTGGGAACCTTTTCGTTCTCCAGGCTACTGGGATACCCAATTAAGAGTCTGTGTGACTAGCCCTGATAAGAAAAGAATAAAATGCTTTTTCTCCCCTATCTCTCTTGTAATTTTGATATTTGCTGTGTCGTTTTTTTAAAACATGGCATAAAATAATAAAACGAATTATTTAAAAAATCTTAGGGTCTTCTATGATGATCATGCATTGACAACATGCACTCATAAATATGCTTTACATGCATTTATTGGATATTCTAAAAGGGTTATATTATTAGCAAAATGCTTTTTTTGTGCTTTTTAATGTCATTTTTAGGGCACACTTGCATTTCATTCCTGTTAGATCAGATATATACAAAGCTTCTATCACATTCCATACTATAGAATATACGTTAGGCATGTTTCCGCCCATCTGCAAACAAAATATTTGTGGAAGGTACAATTGGAGTGCATGCATTTGATTAATGGGGCATTTGCAATGATCTGTGCATAACTGCTGGTCACCGAATCATTATTTAAAGGACAGCACAAATATGCTTTTATTTCCTTTTGAGCCTGTAATGTCTTTGTTTTAACAGACACATGTTTAGGCAACTGACCAGTTGTTTCTCAAGACTAGTTGACTGCAGGTGCTTTCACTGAACATTCTTGTTTTAACGTCAATCAACGATCAGTGCTGTGGGTAACAGCACTCTGCCCCTGAGGGGGCATGGGGTTCAAATCCTGTTCGACAAGTACTCTATGCTATACCAATTAGGGTCCTTGTACAAGACTCCTAAGACTTCACATGCCTACCTCTGTAATATGACTGAAATTTGTAAGTTGCTCTGAACGAGAGTGTCTGACCTGTGAAATATCAAGCCCTTCAGTCAGGTGTGTTGGAAAGGAAAAAAGAACAAATTCATGAGTATAGGAGCAACTCTGGGAACTCGATTAATGCTGAATTTAAGGAGCAGAAGACCTAATGCAGGTAGTAAACACGGTCTACATGAAAATATAAATTACATATGTATTTTACATACCCTCATCATATGTTGAATGTGCAGCAGCAGTGTAGTAGCTTTACTCTGTGGTCACAAAAAATTTGACTTCATTTACTATTATTATTTCCAGAGAACTTTTCACGTGTGGGAACCTTTTCGTTCTCCAGTCTACTGGGATACCCAATAAAGAATCTGCGTGACTAGCCCTGATAAGAAAAGAATAAAATGCTTTTTCTCCCCTATCTCTCTTGTAATTTTGATATTTGCTGTGTCGTTTTTTTAAAACATGGCATAAAATAATAAAACGAATTATTTAAAAAATCTTAGGGTCTTCTATGATGATCATGCATTGACAACATGCACTCATAAATATGCTTTACATGCATTTATTGGATATTCTAAAAGGGTTATATTATTAGCAAAATGCTTTTTTTGTGCTTTTCAGTGTCATTTTTAGGGCACACTTGTATTTCATTCCTGTGAGATCAGATGTATACAAAGCTTCCATCACATTCCATTCCATAGAATATACGTTAGGCATGTTTCCGCCCATCTGCAAACAAAATATTTGTGGAAGGTACAATTGGAGTGCATGCATTTGATTAATGGGGCATTTGCAATGATCTGTGCATAACTGCTGGTCACCGAATCATTATTTAAAGGACAGCACAAATATGCTTTTATTTCCTTTTGAGCCTGTAATGTCTTTGTTTTAACAGACACATGTTTAGGCAACTGACCAGTTGTTTCTCAAGACTAGTTGACTGCAGGTGCTTTCACTGAACATTCTTGTTTTAACGACAATCAACGATCAGTGCTGTGGGTAACAGCACTCTGCCCCTGAGGGGGCATGGGGTTCAAATCCTGTTCGACAAGTACTCTATGCTATACCAATTAGGGTCCTTGTACAAGGCTCCTAAGACTTCACTTGCCTACCTCTGTAATATGACTGAAATTTGTAAGTTGCTCTGAACGAGAGTGTCTGACCTGTGAAATATCAAGCCCTTCAGTCAGGTGTATTGGAAAGGAAAAAAGAACAAATTCATGAGTATAGGAGCAACTCTGGGAACTCGATTAATGCTGAATTTAAGGAGCAGAAGCTCTAATGCAGGTAGTAAACAGGGTCTACATGAAAATATAAATTACATATGTATTTTACATACACTCATCATATCTTGGATATGCAGCAGTAGTGTAGTAGCTTTACTCTGTGGTCACAAAAAAATTGACTTCATTTACTATTATTATTTCCAGAGAACTTTTCAGGTGTGGGAACCTTTTCGTTCTCCAGGCTACTGGGATACCCAATAAAGAATCTGTGTGACTAGCCCTGATAAGAAAAGAATAAAATGCTTTTTCTCCCCTATCTCTCTTGAAATTTTGATATTTGCTGTGTCGTTTTTTTAAAACATGGCATAAAATAATATAAAGAATAATTTAAAAAATCTAAGGGTCTTCTATGATGATCATGCATTGACAACATGCACTCATAAATATGCTTTACATGCATTTATTGTATATTCTAAAAGGGTTATATTATTAGCAAAATGCTTTTTTTGTGCTTTTCAATGTCATTTTTAGGGCAGACTTGCATTTCATTCCTGTTAGATCAGATGTATACAAAGCTTCTATCACATTCCATACTATAGAATATACGTTAGGCATGTTTCCGCCCATCTGCAAACAAAATATTTGTGGAAGGTACAATTGGAGTGCATGCATTTGATTAATGGGGCATTTGCAATGATCTGTGCATAACTGCTGGTCACCAAATCATTATTTAAAGGACAGCACAAATATGCTTTTATTTCCTTTTGAGCCTGTAATGTCTTTGTTTTAACAGACACATGTTTAGGCAACTGACCAGTTGTTTCTCAAGACTAGTTGACTGCAGGTGCTTTCACTGAACATTCTTGTTTTAACATGTCAATCAACGATCAGTGCTGTGGGTAACAGCACTCTGCCCCTGAGGGGGCATGGGGTTCAAATCCTGTTCGACAAGTACTCTATGCTATACCAATTAGGGTCCTTGTACAAGACTCCTAAGACTTCACTTGCCTACCTCTGTAATATGACTGAAATTTGTAAGTTGCTCTGAACGAGAGTGTCTGACCTGTGAAATATCAAGCCGTTCAGTCAGGTGTGTTGGAAAGGAAAAAAGAACAAATTCATGAGTCTTTCAGAGAATAGCAGTGCGGTTTGCAATGGAGATGGAGTCATCCTAGCTGTGGTGGAGGCAAGGCCTCCAGTGACCAGAGTGTCTTGAAGACAGTGTCATCCTGAAGACAGGGTGCAGCAGAGGCAGCACACTGAAGAAGAGCATCCTCTTGTGAGCATGGCGTGAGAGGATGGACTGCTGAGGGGTCAGGTGCTGAAGGATCCTCCTTATCTGCACCAGGATGTTCAGATGTTTAACTGACTTCATGCATCCCAGGTTCTTGTGGTCAGTGATCACACTAAAAGGGTGCTTGGCTCCTTCTAACCAATGTCTCCACTCCTGGATTGTTAGATTTACCGCAAGTAGTACCATTCAGCGGGTGTGTGGGAGTAAACGGCTATGAGATGGAGCTTCTGTTTGGGTCCTACACGCTGACACAACACTGCTCCTACCCCAGTCTCCGAAGTGTCTACCTCAAGTATAAAAGCTTTAGAAAGATCAGGTTGTTTGAGCAATGGAGCCATCATGATTGACTTTTTTAATGCACAGATGAGTGCCTCAGCAGCTGCAGCTTTGTGGGTGCTCCCTTTAGTAGAGCCATGAGGGGAGCAGCTATACAGCTACTATTCCTGATGAACCTTGTGTAGGATAGAGATAGGTATCTGCATAGAGGGAAGGTTAAGGGAAGGAGAGAGAAAAGGAGGGAGGGAGTTAGAGATCCAGTCAAAAGCACAGTTAATAGGGTGAAAGCGTAAGCTTTTGGCAAGGCCCAAAGCTACTAATTCCACATTCCTGTCTGTTTTCCAGTTTCAGGCAGAAGCACTTGCTGAATGCACGTCAGCAATGATGTGTTGTAAATCTTCAGTGCCATTTAAATGGCTGCTGGAAACTATTGGCTTGGCCGGTTTTGTTTTGGGATACAGTGCAGGTATCTGTTTCCTGTGCTTGGGAACAACCTGCAGATCCTCCCACTCCCACCCACTGCAGCCCTCCTATATATGAACAGGGATTCCTCCTCTTTTTCCACTGTCTAAGTCTCATCTGTTCCTGTACTGACTTCAGGGATACTAACTCTGCCGGACACCATGAACAAGATCATTGTCTATGAGCATATTAATTTTGAGGGTCTCAGCAAAGAGTTTACCTCCAATGTCTCCAACTTGGTTGAGCACTTTTTTAATGACACCATTTCCTCTTTGAAGGTGATTGGAAATCCATGGGTGGCTTACACAGATATCAATTTCAGTGGCTCCCAGGCTGTCTACGAAGAAGGAGAATACAACAGAGTGAATCCCAATGACAGCATTTCATCACTAGAGATGATTACAGATGACCTGACAAATCCTCAGATCACACTGTATGAACACTCGGCATACAGAGGTAGGAGCACTGTTCTTACCTGTGAGACAAACCTGGCCTATGGCTCTTTCAATGATACAGCTTCTTCTCACAAGGTGCAGAGAGGAGCCTGGGTCCTTTATGAGCATTCAAATAGAGGTGGCGCTATGATGGTGGCCAGAGCATCTCATGATGTGCCTATCTATGACTGGTTCAATGACAAAGTCTCTCATGTGCGCCCTCTAAACCCGGGCAGGGCCATTATAACAGCTGAGGTCCTCTGGAGCCAGAAGGAGGAACGTGTGTCATCTGCTGTCATTGACACCCTGGATGGTCGGAATGATACAGATCATGAGCAAAACTTCTCCACGGAGCTGGATCAAGAGTACGAGCAGGCTGTCACTGATACCTTCAGCTTCCACAACGAATCAAGCATCAGTGTGGGAGCAAGATTTGAGTTGAATGTGGGTTTAGTGAAGGCAGAGAGCAGCCTCACTTTGAGCAATACTTTCACAGTGGAGAAAGGAAGCAGCAACACTAGAACAGAGAAGAAGGCTGTCCGTGTCAGCCTGCCAGCCAAAATCCCTCCCCACACCAAGCTCACTGTGAATGTGGTGAGGAAGGAGGTGCAAGTGAAGGTCCCAGTCAAGCTGACCATCAACACAGGTTTCCTGAGTAAGGTGGAGTATGGTGAGTATAGGAGCAACTCTGGGAAATCGATTAGTGCTGAATTCAAGGAGGAGAAGATCTAATGCAGGTAGGAAACACGGTCTACATGAAAATATAAATTACATATGCATTTTACATACACTCATCATATGCTGGATATGCAGCAGTAGTGTAGTAGCTTTACTCTGTAGTCACACAAAAATTGACTTCATTACTATTATTATTTCCAGAGAACATTTCAGGTGTGGGAACCTTTTCATTCTCCAGGCTACTGGGATACCCAATAAAGAATCTGCGTGACTACCCCTTATAAGAAAAGAATAAAATGCTTTTTCTCCCCTACCTCTCTTGTAATTTTGATATCTGCTGTGTCGTTTTTTTAAAACATGGCATAAAATAATAAAAAGAATGATTTAAAAAATCTAAGGGTCTTCTATGATGATCATGCATTGACAACATGCACTCATAAATATGCTTTACATGCATTTAATGAATATTCTAAAAGGGTTATGTAATTAGCAAAATGGTTTTTTTGTGCTTTTCAATGTCATTTTTAGGGCACACTTGTATTTCATTCCTGTGAGATCAGATGTATACAAAGCTTCCATCACATTCCATACTATAGAATATACGTTAGGCATGTTTCCGCCCATCTGCAAACAAAATATTTGTGGAAGGTACAATTGGAGTGCATGCATTTGATTAATGGGGCATTTGCAATGATCTGTGCATAACTGCTGGTCACCGAATCATTATTTAAAGGACAGCACAAATATGCTTTTATTTCCTTTTGAGCCTGTAATGTCTTTGTTTTAACAGACACATGTTTAGGCAACTGACCAGTTGTTTCTCAAGACTAGTTGACTGCAGGTGCTTTCACTGAACATTCTTGTTTTAACGTCAATCAACGATCAGTGCTGTGGGTAACAGCACTCTGCCCCTGAGGGGGCATGGGGTTCAAATCCTGTTCGACAAGTACTCTATGCTATACCAATTAGGGTCCTTGTACAAGACTCCTAAGACTTCACATGCCTACCTCTGTAATATGACTGAAATTTGTAAGTTGCTCTGAACGAGAGTGTCTGACCTGTGAAATATCAAGCCCTTCAGTCAGGTGTGTTGGAAAGGAAAAAAGAACAAATTCATGAGTATAGGAGCAACTCTGGGAACTCGATTAATGCTGAATTTAAGGAGCAGAAGATCTAATGCAGGTAGTAAACACGGTCTACATGAAAATATAAATTACATATGTATTTTACATACCCTCATCATATGTTGAATATGCAGCAGCAGTGTAGTAGCTTTACTCTGTGGTCACAAAAAATTTGACTTCATTTACTATTATTATTTCCAGAGAACTTTTCAGGTGTGGGAACCTTTTCGTTCTCCAGGCTACTGGGATACCCAATAAAGAATCTGCGTGACTAGCCCTGATAAGAAAAGAATAAAATGCTTTTTCTCCCCTATCTCTCTTGTAATTTTGATATCTGCTGTGTCGTTTTTTTAAAACATGGCATAAAATAATAAAAAGAATTATTTAAAAAATCTAAGGGTCTTCTATGATGATCATGCATTGACAACATGCACTCATAAATATGCTTTACATGCATTTATTGTATATTCTAAAAGGGTTATATTATTAGCAAAATGCTTTTTTTGTACTTTTCAATGTCATTTTTAGGGCACACTTGCATTTCATTCCTGTTAGATCAGATGTATACAAAGCTTCTATCACATTCCATACTATAGAATATACGTTAGGCATGTTTCCGCCCATCTGCAAACAAAATATTTGTGGAAGGTACAATTGGAGTGCATGCATTTGATTAATGGGGCATTTGCAATGATCTGTGCATAACTGCTGGTCACCGAATCATTATTTAAAGGACAGCACAAATATGCTTTTATTTCCTTTTGAGCCTGTAATGTCTTTGTTTTAACAGACACATGTTTAGGCAACTGACCAGTTGTTTCTCAAGACTAGTTGAATGCAGGTGCTTTCACTGAACATTCTTGTTTTAACGACAATCAACGATCAGTGCTGTGGGTAACAGCACTCTGCCCCTGAGGGGGCATGGGGTTCAAATCCTGTTCGACAAGTACTCTATGCTATACCAATTAGGGTCCTTGTACAAGGCTCCTAAGACTTCACTTGCCTACCTCTGTAATATGAATGAAATTTGTAAGTTGCTCTGGACGAGAGTGTCTGACCTGTGAAATATCAAGCTCTTCAGTCAGGTGTGTTGTAAAGGAAAAAAGAACAAATTCATGAGTCTTTCAGAGAATAGCAGTGCGGGGTGCAATGGAGATGGAGTCATCCTAGCTGTGGTGGAGGCAAGGCCTCCAGTGACCAGAGTGTCTTTAAGATAGTGTCATCCTGAAGACAGGGTGCAGCAGAGGCAGCACACTGAAGAAGAGCATCCTCTTGTGAGCATGGCGTGAGAGGATGGACTGCTGAGGGGTCAGGTGCTGAAGGATCCTCCTTATGTGCACCAGGATGTTCAGATGTTTAACTGACTTCATGCATCCCAGGTTCTTGTGGTCAGTGATCACACTAAAAGGGTGCTTGGCTCATTCTAACCAATGTCTCCACTCCTGGATTGTTAGATTTACCGCAAGTAGTACCATTCAGCGGGTGTGTGGGAGTAAACGGCTATGAGATGGAGCTTCTGTTTGGGTCCTACACGCTGACACAACACTGCTCCTACCCCTGTCTCCGAAGTGTCTACCTCAAGTATAAAAGCTTTAGAAAGATCAGGTTGTTTGAGCAATGGAGCCATCATGATTGACTTTTTTAATGCACAGATGAGTGCCTCAGCAGCTGCAGCTTTGTGGGTGCTCCCTTTAGTAGAGCCATGAGGGGAGCAGCTATACAGCTACTATTCCTGATGAACCTTGTGTAGGATAGAGATAGGTATCTGCATAGAGGGAAGGTTAAGGGAAGGAGAGAGAAAAGGAGGGAGGGAGTTAGAGATCCAGTCAAAAGCACAATTAATAGGGTGACAGCGTAAGCTTTTGTCAAGGCCCAAAGCTACTAATTCCACATTCCTGTCTGTTTTCCAGTTTCAGGCAGTAGCACTTGCTGAATGCAGGTCAGCAATGATGTGTTGTAAATCTTCAGTGCCATTTAAATGGCTGCTGGAAACTATTGGCTTGGCCGGTTTTGTTTTGGGATACAGTGCAGGTATCTGTTTCCAGTGCCTGGGAACAACCTGCAGATCCTCCCACTCCCACCCACTGCAGCCCTCCTATATATGAAGAGCGAGTCCTCCTCTTTTTCCACTGTCTCAGTCTCATCTGTTCCTGTACTGACTTCAGGGATACTAACTCTGCCGGACACCATGATCAAGATCATTATCTATGAGCATATTAATTTTGAGGGTCTCAGCAAAGAGTTTAGCTCCAATGTCTTCAACTTGGTTGAACCCTTTTTTAATGACACCATTTCCTCTTTGAAGGTGATTGGAAATCCATTGGTCGCTTACACAGATATCAATTTCAGCGGCTCTTCTACGATGAAGGAGAATCCAACAGAGTCGAACACAATGACAGCATTTCGTCACTAGAGATGATTACAGATGACCTGACAAATCCTCAGATCACACTGTATGAACGCTCAGCATACAGAGGCAGCAGCATTGTTCTTACCTGTGAAAAAGTATTTTTGTGAAAATCCAAAGTTTAGAAGCACTTTCATTTAAAGGATATTTTGAACCAACCCTATATAGCTACAGCCTTTTCAGAAGTACCCACAGTGACAGTACGTTAAAAAGAAAAAAGTGGCTATTTCAAAGGACCTATATCGGTTAAAGAATCCCTGCTACACTGATTAGTAAACAGGCTCCCCAAACACTTTCACTGATTTCACTGAGATCTGACAGTTATCAATTACATGGTCTCAACATTAATATTCAACATATTTCCGCAGTCCAATATGCAGCAAAACTGACTTTCAAATTCTTTTTTATGAATTAGTTGTATGGCCCATTTATTTTGTAACTGGACATTGGCAGATTCTCACCTAGCAAGATTGTGTCACTGATTTCTGTCATTTTTTCACCAGCTTTTTAAATTCTTTTTACAAGGTTAATTATTAGCTAGCTGACTTGTCACTCATTATACACAGAGTCCATAGCATGTGAGCAAACATATTCACAGTATATGTTGTAACCTTTTGTTTATACTATAAGAGTAATGGAATTCTTAAACTCTTAGCTGGACAATTTGAGCTACAACCTTTGTGAAGGTGTGAGAGTGTAATGCAGAGTTGTCAAATTCAGTTGTGCCCACATTACATTCAGTTCAGTGTCAATGGAGCCAGACCAAAGAAGCATTTAAATAATATTCAGTAACACATCAGTAATATACACTATACTGTCAAAAGTATTCGCCCGTCTGCCTTCGCATGCATATGAACTAGAGTGACATCCCAATCTTAATCCATACGGTTTAATATGATGTCGGCCCACCCTTTGCAACTATAACAGCTTGAACTCATTTGGGAAGGTGTTCCACAAGGATTAGGAGTGTGTTTATGGGAATTTTTGACCATTCTTCCAGCAGCACATTTGTGAGGTGAGACATTGATGTTGGACAAGGCCTGGCTCACAGTCTTCGCTCTAATTTGTCCAAAAGGTGTTCTATTGGGTTTAGGTCAGGATTCTGTGCAGACCAGTCAAGTTCTTCAACACCAAACTCACTCATTAATGTCTTTATCGACCTTGCTTTGTGCACTGGTGTGTAGTCATACTGGAACAGGAGGGGGCCATCCTCAAACCGTTCCCACAAAGTTGGGAGCAGGAAATTGTCCAAACTCTCTTGGTATGCTGAAGCATTAACAGTTCCTTTCACTGGAACTAAGGGGCCAAGCGCAACTCCTAAAAAACAACCCCACACCATAATCCCTCCTCCACCAAACTTTACACTTTGCACAATGCAGGCAGATAAGAACTGTTCTCCCGGCAACCGCCAAACCCAGACTCATCCAATGGATAGCCAGTCAGAGAAGTGTGATTCATCACTCCAGAGAACATGTCTCCACTGCTCTATAGTCCAGTGGCGTGCTTTACACCACTGCATCCAATGCTTGCATTGCGCTCGGTAACGAAAGGCTTGAATGCAGCTGCTCGGCCATGGAAACCCACTCTATGAAGCTCTCTATGCACTGTTCTTGAGATAATCTGAAGGCTACATGAAGTTTGGAGGTCTGTAGTGACTGACTCAGCATCCACTGACCCTGCTGTGTCATTTTACATGGCTTACATCGTGGCTGAGTTGCTGTCATCCACTTTGTGATAATACCACTGACATTTGACAGTGGGATATTTAGTAGTGAGGAAATTTTACAACTGGACTTATTGCATAGGTGGCATCCTGTCATGGTACCATGCTGGAATTCACTGAGCTCCTCAGAGAGACCCATTCTTTCACAAATGTTTGTAGAAGCAGTCTGCATGCCAAGGTGCTTGGTTTTATATGCCTGTGGCCATGGAAGTGATTGGAACATCTTAATTCAATTAAGATGTTAGATTTGAATGTAGAGAGAGTTTCAGACTGTTGAAACAGAGGGGGAAGAAAATGCCAGAGTTGAAAGGAAAAAACACAATCGCCAGAGATTTTACAAAAGGATGAACATGGTAGATGTGTAGAAGTGGCTTGTGAGTGATTCAACATGTGTTGAGTGATTCCAAGTTGTTGCTTTTGAAGTGTAATGCTGTTAGCAGCTGGTGAGGGGTGCTATACTGCAGAACATCTGAATAAAACCTGTTGAACAGAGGAATGGCTAAATATGTACACCATAAATATATGAATATTGTTGTAAAACTTTCAGAGTTGTGTTTTTAATTGAACTGACAGCTTTGAAAGGCTGTAGGGAAAATGTTACAACAAAGCTGAACTGAGGAGGGAGGAGAAGAGAAGAGGCCCCAGAACGAGGAAGAGACTCGGTGTAACACTGCTAGTACTGTTACACAGATCCCCCTCACAGCACTCCACATCCGTCATTACATTTACTGTATGCATGAATGTTGAAAGGCCTTCACACACTCTTGGTTGCACATCTACTAACAGCTCCCTTAACGCTTTGCATAACCACTGAGTGAGAGACAGAAAGATCAGAGAGAAATACGATGATGACACTATCATAGTATTATGTACTATGATAGTATTAATACTATGATATGAACATCTACTAACAGCTACCTTAACGCCTTGCATAAACACTGAGTGAGAGAAAGAAAGAACAGATAAATAAATTATTTATTTTAATGACTGCTTCACTACACTTTAGAAAAACCTTCCGCTCCTCAGGTTTTTATGGATTAGGATGTAAGATTCATCATTAATGGTAAAATAAATAAATAAAATAATAAAAACGCTATAGAAGTGGCTTGTGAGTGAGTCAACATGTTGGTGGTTCCTAGTTGTTGCTTTTGAAGTGTAATGCTGTTAGCAGCTGGTGAGGGGTGCCGTACTGCAGAAAACCTGAATAAAACCTGCTGAGCAGGTTGCTCAACTCTTGGTTGAATATCTATTCACAGCTACCTTAACGCTTTGCATAACAGTAATCGATATGTCTTCCTTATGCATATCACCCATTAGAATTATACTGCCACCCATCTGACTATATCAACCCGCGTATTGAGAACTACCTTTAGGAAG
Organism: Electrophorus electricus; assembly: GCF_041902795.1. Classification (NCBI taxonomy): domain Eukaryota; kingdom Metazoa; phylum Chordata; class Actinopteri; order Gymnotiformes; family Gymnotidae; genus Electrophorus; species Electrophorus electricus. The sequence continues at coordinate 7,147,830 of NC_137517.1, forward strand.
GTGAGCTATTTTTTCTAACAAGCACCAAACCCACAAGCATTATGCTAGGATATGCGTTTCTTGGGCGGTTTACCTTTAGATATGCCAACAGCCGAGATAATATATTAGCTAGGTGTGTGAGTGGTACACAAGAATTTATACTATAGTCTACCTGTATAATATCTACAGAACAAATAACAAAAATAATATTATTTGGTGGGTACCTGTTCACAATCTGTTAGTGACAGTATAATTTGTTTTAAAATCATTCTTACTTATGCTTAGGCTGGTGATGCTGCCACACTTAAATTGACACGGCTCTGAGTAATTAACCACTTAGCCCCCCCCCCCCCCCCAATAAATTAACCCGGATATTAAATCAGTCCATAAATAATTAAATATCAACACAAAATGATTCCTTATTCCTTAATAATACTAGTAACAACAGGGCAGTGTTGATTAAACCACACATGTATCAACTTAGAAAGACTTTACTCATTTTCTCTAAACTGTATTTTAGACTGCTGAAAAAAGCCAGTCAAAATAGAATACAATCACAATTTAAAATGCTACTCAATGATTAATAGGCAGTTAAAATATTATAAAATATTATAAAAATACAAATGCAAATGCTTTCTGGCAGGTGTATAATAAATGATTCTTTCTTTCCTTCTTCTTATCAAGACTGTACTGTACACCAAACACTGTTTGAGGAAATCCAAGAGGACCATAAGAGAGCCCATCCACCCAAGCCACAGTAATCTGTCACTGCTGCCATCCAGGAATATGATTCAGAAGCATACAAAGCCAAAAACAGCAGGCTCAGGGTCAAATACCTCCTGCAGGTCATCAGGCTGCTGCATAGTCAGTAGTACTCCAACAAGGCCTGTACTCTGACATACACTCCCACCCTCTCAGATGCCACCTCTATTACTCTGCACCTTGTAGGAATATCAAGCTAAATACCTTAGACAATAAAATGACATCTAATGAAATCACTTCCACTGCTATCCCACTCATTCTGCACTGTCTCACATATGCGGTTTACTCAGGGTTGTTTTTGCAATAGTGCACAGCATGTTTGATGAATGCATGATGCGTGCATGATATGTATGACCATGACTGTACCAGTGTACTCTTTTGTTCTTTAGCAACCTGCATATAACTTCCGTCTTTCCCCCCCGGAGTTTACTTTTAGTAGATATTGTGATTCTTCTAATGTTCTCTCAGTCACATTAGCTTGAATAAGTCACATAGTACAGGAGGCATCATTATGCTATGAAACTGAAACTGTAGAAATTAAAGGACAAGATTGCACCACGGTTAATTATTTTATTGTACTACATTAGACATCGTCATACTTTCTTGATACACAAAATGGAGAAATTACAAAGTTATCAGTTAGGAATTGCTGCAGGTGCAGTATGAATGCATGCACACTGATTTGATAATTTAGAGCAAACATGGTAATAATTGTTTAAACCATTTCCTGAATGGAGGTTACCATAAAGCTGAGCTGAGGAAGGTGGAGGAGAGCAGATGCCCCACAAAGACGAAGAGACTCAGTGTAAGCTGCCAGTACTGTTACACAGATCCCCCTCACAGCACTTCATATCCATCACGTCATTTGTTGTATACATGAGTGTTGAAAGGCCTCCACACACACTCTTGGTTGCACATCCACTCACGGTTACATTAACGCTGTACATAACCACTGAGTGAGAGACAGGACATTCTTGTTTTAACGTCAGTCAACGATCAGCGCTGTGGGTAACAGCGTTCAAATCCTGTTTGGACAAGTACTCTATGCTATACCAATTAGGGTCCTTGTACAAGGCTCCTAAGACTTCACTTGCCTACCTCTGTATTATAACTGAAATTTGTAAGTTGCTCTGGACGAGAGTGTCTGACCTGTGAAATATCAAGCCCTTCAGTCAGGTGTGTTGGAAAGGAAAAAAGCACAAATTCATGAGTCTTTCAGAGAATAGCAGTGCGGGGTACAATGGAGATGGAGTCATCCTAGCTGTGGTGGAGGCAAGGCCTCCAGTGACCAGAGTGTCTTTAAGATAGTGTCATCCTGAAGACAGGGTGCAGCAGAGGCAGGACACTGAAGAAGAGCATCCTCTTGTGAGCAGGGCGTGAGAGGATGGACTGCTGAGGGGTCAGGTGCTGGAGGATCCTCCTTATGTGCACCAGGATGTTCAGATGTTTAACTGACTTCATGCATCCCAGGTTCTTGTGGTCAGTGATCACACTAAAAGGGTGCTTGGCTCATTCTAACCAATGTCTCCACTCCTGGATTGTTAGATTTACCGCAAGTAGTACCATTCAGCGGGTGTGTGGGAGTAAACGGCTATGAGATGGAGCTTCTGTTTGGGTCCTACACGCTGACACAACACTGCTCCTACGCCTGTTTCCGAAGCGTCTACCTCAAGTATAAAAGCTTTAGAAAGATCAGGTTGTTTGAGCAATGGAGCCATCATGATTGACTTTTTTAATGCACAGATGAGTGCCTCAGCAGCTGCAGCTTTGTGGGTGCTCCCTTTAGTAGAGCCATGAGGGGAGCAGCTATACAGCTACTATTCCTGATGAACCTTGTGTAGGATAGAGATAGGTATCTGCATAGAGGGAAGGTTAAGGGAAGGAGAGAGAAAAGGAGGGAGGGAGTTAGAGATCCAGTCAAAAGCACAATTAATAGCGTGACAGCGTAAGCTTTTGGCAAGGCCCAAAGCTACTAATTCCACATTCCTGTCTGTTTTCCAGTTTCAGGCAGTAGCACTTGCTGAATGCAGGTCAGCAATGATGTGTTGTAAATCTTCAGTGCCATTTAAATGGCTGCTGGAAACTATTGGCTTGGCCGGTTTTGTTTTGGGATACAGTGCAGGTATCTGTTTCCAGTGCCTGGGAACAACCTGCAGATCCTCCCACTCCCACCCACTGCAGCCCTCCTATATATGAAGAGCGAGTCCTCCTCTTTTTCCACTGTCTCAGTCTCATCTGTTCCTGTACTGACTTCAGGGATACTAACTCTGCCGGACACCATGATCAAGTTCATTGTCTATGAGCATATTAATTTTGAGGGTCTCAGCAAAGAGTTTACCTCCAATGTCTTCAACTTGGTTGAACCCTTTTTTAATGACACCATTTCCTCTTTGAAGGTGATTGGAAATCCATTGGTCGCTTACACAGATATCAATTTCAGCGGCTCTTCTACGATGAAGGAGAATCCAACAGAGTCGAACACAATGACAGCATTTCGTCACTAGAGATGATTACAGATGACCTGACAAATCCTCAGATCACACTGTATGAATGCTCAGCATACAGAGGCAGCAGCATTGTTCTTACCTGTGAAAAAGTATTTTTGTGAAAATCCAAAGTTTAGAAGCACTTTAATTTAAAGGATATATTGAACCAACCCTATATAGCTATAGCCTTTTCAGAAATACCCACAGTGACAATACGTTAAAAAGAAAAAAAGTGGCTATTTCAAAGGAACAAGATCGGTTAAAGAATCCCTGCTACACTGATTAGTAAACAGGCTCCCCAAACACTTTCACTGATTTCACTGAGATCTGACAGTTATCAATTACGTGGTCTCAACATTAATATTCAACATATTTCCGCAGTCCAATATGCAGCAAAACTGACTTTCAAATTCTTTTTTATGAATTAGTTGTATGGCCCATTTATTTTGTAACTGGACATTGGCAGATTCTCACCTAGCAAGATTGTGTCACTGATTTCTGTCATTTTTTCACCAGCTTTTTAAATTCTTTTTACAAGGTTAATTATTAGCTAGCTGACTTGTCACTCATTATACACAGAGTCCATAGCATGTGAGCAAACATATTCACAGTATATGTTGTAACCTTTTGTTTATACTATAAGAGTAATGGAATTCTTAAACTCTTAGCTGGACAATTTGAGCTACAACCTTTGTGAAGGTGTGAGAGTGTAATGCAGAGTTGTCAAATTCAGTTGTGCCCACATTACATTCAGTTCAGTGTCAATGGAGCCAGACCAAAGAAGCATTTAAATAATATTCAGTAACACATCAGTAATATACACTATACTGTCAAAAGTATTCGCTCGTCTGGCTTCGCACGCATATAAACTAGAGTGAGATCCCAATCTTAATCCATACGGTTTAATATGATGTCGGCCCACCCTTTGCAACTATAACAGCTTGAACTCATTTGGGAAGGTGTTCCACAAGGATTAGGAGCGTGTTTATGGGAATTTTTGACCATTCTTCCATTTGACCATTCTTCTCATCATATCTTGGATATGCAGCAGTAGTGTAGTAGCTTTACTCTGTGGTCACAAAAAAATTGACTTCATTTACTATTATTATTTCCAGAGAACTTTTCAGGTGTGGGAACCTTTTCGTTCTCCAGGCTACTGGGATACCCAATAAAGAATCTGCGTGACTAGCACTGATAAGAAAAGAATAAAATGCTTTTTCTCCCCTATCTCTCTTGTAATTTTGATATCTGCTGTGTCGTTTTTTTAAAACATGGCATAAAATAATAAAAAGAATTATTTAAAAAATCTAAATCTTGAGTGCCATTTAAATGGCTTCTGGAAACTATTGGCTTGGCCGGTTTTGTTTCGGGATACAGTGCAGGTATCTGTTTCCAGTGCTTGGGAACAACCTGCAGATCCTCCCACTCCCACCCACTGCAGCCCTCCTATATATGAAGAGGGAGTCCTGCTCTTTTTCCACTGTCTTAGTCTCATCTGTTCCTGTACTGACTTCAGGGATACTAACTCTGCCGGACACCATGAACAAGATCATTGTCTATGAGCATATTAATTTTGAGGGTCTCAGCAAAGAGTTTACCTCCAATGTCTCCAACTTGGTTGAGCACTTTTTCAATGACACCATTTCCTCTTTGAAGGTGATTGGAAATCCATGGGTGGCTTACACAGATATCAATTTCAGTGGCTCCCAGGCTGTCTACGAAGAAGGAGAATACAACAGAGTGAATCCCAATGACAGCATTTCATCACTAGAGATGATTACAGATGACCTGACAAATCCTCAGATCACACTGTATGAACACTCGGCATACAGAGGTAGCAGCATTGTTCTTACCTGTGAGACAAACCTGGCCTATGGCTCTTTCAATGATACAGCTTCTTCTCACAAGGTGCAGAGAGGAGCCTGGGTCCTTTATGAGCATTCAAATAGAGGTGGCGCTATGATGGTGGCCAGAGCATCTTGTGATGTGCCTAACTATGGCTGGTTCAATGACAAAGTCTCTCATGTGCGCCCTCTAAACCCGGGCAGGTCCATTATAACAGCTGAGGTCCTCTGGGGCCAGAAGGAGGAACACGTGTCATCTGTTGTCATTGACATCCTGGATGGTCGGAATGATACAGATCATGAGCAAAACTTCTCCACGGAGCTGGATCAAGAGTACGAGCAGGCTGTCACTGATACCTTCAGCTTCCGCAACGAATCAAGCATCAGTGTGGGAGCAAACTTTGAGGTGAATGTGGGTTTAGTAAAGGCAGAGAGCAGCCTCACTTTGAGCAATACTTTCACAGTGGAGAAAGGAAGCAGCAACACTAGAACAGAGAAGAAGGCTGTTCGTGTCAGCCTGCCAGCCAAAATCCCTCCCCACACCAAGCTCACTTGTATTTCATTCCTGTTAGATCAGATGTATACAAAGCTTCCATCACATTCCATACTATAGAATATACGTTAGGCATGTTTCCGCCTATCTGCAAACAAAATATTTGTGGAAGATACAATTGGAGTGCATGCATTTGATTAATGGGGCATTTGCAATGATCTGTGCATAACTGCTGGTCACCGAATCATTATTTAAAGGAAAGCACAAATATGCTTTTATTTCCTTTTGAGCCTGTAATGTCTTTGTTTTAACAGACACATGTTTAGGCAACTGACCAGTTGTTTCTCAAGACTAGTTGACTGCAGGTGCTTTCACTGAACATTCTTGTTTTAACATGTCAATCAACGATCAGTGCTGTGGGTAACAGCACTCTGCCCCTGAGGGGGCATGGGGTTCAAATCCTGTTCGACAAGTACTCTATGCTATACCAATTAGGGTCCTTGTACAAGGCTCCTAAGACTTCACTTGCCTACCTCTGTAATATGACTGAAATTTGTAAGTTGCTCTGAACGAGATGGTCTGACCTGTGAAATATCAAGCCCTTCAGTCAGGTGTGTTGGAAAGGAAAAAAGAACAAATTCATGAGTATAGGAGCAACTCTGGGAACTCGATTAATGCTGAATTTAAGGAGCAGAAGATCTAATGCAGGTAGTAAACACGGTCTACATGAAAATATAAATTACATATGTATTTTACATACCCTCATCATATGTTGAATATGCAGCAGCAGTGTAGTAGCTTTACTCTGTGGTCACAAAAAATTTGACTTCATTTACTATTATTATTTCCAGAGAACTTTTCAGGTGTGGGAACCTTTTCGTTCTCCAGGCTACTGGGATACCCAATAAAGAATCTGCGTGACTAGCCCTGATAAGAAAAGAATAAAATGCTTTTTCTCCCCTATCTCTCTTGTAATTTTGATATCTGCTGTGTCGTTTTTTTAAAACATGGCATAAAATAATAAAAAGAATTATTTAAAAAATCTAAGGGTCTTCTATGATGATCATGCATTGACAACATGCACTCATAAATATGCTTTACATGCATTTATTGGATATTCTAAAAGGGTTATATTATTAGCAAAATGCTTTTTTTGCGCTTTTCAATGTCATTTTTAGGGCACACTTGCATTTCATTCCTGTTAGATCAGATGTATATAAAGCTTCTATCACATTCCATACTATAGAATATACGTTAGGCATGTTTCCGCCCATCTGCAAACAAAATATTTGTGGAAGGTACAATTGGAATGCATGCATTTGATTAATGGGGCATTTGCAATGATCTGTGCATAACTGCTGGTCACCGAATCATTATTTAAAGGACAGCACAAATATGCTTTTATTTCCTTTTGAGCCTGTAATGTCTTTGTTTTAACAGACACATGTTTAGGCAACTGACCAGTTGTTTCTCAAGACTAGTTGACTGCAGGTGCTTTCACTGAACATTCTTGTTTTAACGACAATCAACGATCAGTGCTGTGGGTAACAGCACTCTGCCCCTGAGGGGGCATGGGGTTCAAATCCTGTTCGACAAGTACTCTATGCTATACCAATTAGGGTCCTTGTACAAGACTCCTAAGACTTCACATGCCTACCTCTGTAATATGACTGAAAGTTGTAAGTTGGTCTGAACGAGAGTGTCTGACCTGTGAAATATCAAGCCCTTCAGTCAGGTGTGTTGGAAAGGAAAAAAGAACAAATTCATGAGTATAGGAGCAACTCTGGGAACTCGATTAATGCTGAATTTAAGGAGCAGAAGATCTAATGCAGGTAGTAAACACGGTCTACATGAAAATATAAATTACATATGTATTTTACATACCCTCATCATATGTGCTGTGTCGTTTTTTTAAAACATGGCATAAAATAATAAAAATAATTATTTAAAAAATCTAAATCTTCATTGCCATTTAAATGGCTTCTGGAAACTATTGGCTTGGCCGGTTTTGTTTTGGGATACAGTGCAGGTATCTGTTTCCTGTGCTTGGGAACAACCTGCAGATCCTCCCACTCCCACCCACTGCAGCCCTCCTATATATGAAGAGGGAGTCCTGCTCTTTTTCCACTGTCTCAGTCTCATCTGTTCCTGTACTGACTTCAGGGATACTAACTCTGCCGGACACCATGAACAAGATCATTGTCTATGAGCATATTAATTTTGAGGGTCTCAGCAAAGAGTTTACCTCCAATATCTCCAACTTGGTTGAGCACTTTTTCAATGACACCATTTCCTCTTTGAAGGTGATTGGAAATCCATGGGTGGCTTACACAGATATCAATTTCAGTGGCTCCCAGGCTGTCTACGAAGAAGGAGAATACAACAGAGTGAATCCCAATGACAGCATTTCGTCACTAGAGATGATTACAGATGACCTGACAAATCCTCAGATCACACTGTATGAACACTCGGCATACAGAGGTAGCAGCATTGTTCTTACCTGTGAGACAAACCTGGCTTATGGCTCTTTCAATGATACAGCTTCTTCTCACAAGGTGCAGAGAGGAGCCTGGGTCCTTTATGAGCATTCAAATAGAGGTGGCGCTATGATGGTGGCCAGAGCATCTTGTGATGTGCCTAACTATGGCTGGTTCAATGACAAAGTCTCTCATGTGCGCCCTCTAAACCCGGGCAGGTCCATTATAACAGCTGAGGTCCTCTGGGGCCAGAAGGAGGAACACGTGTCATCTGTTGTCATTGACATCCTGGATGGTTGCAATGATACAGATCATGAGCAAAACTTCTCCACGGAGCTGGATCAAGAGTACGAGCAGGCTGTCACTGATACCTTCAGCTTCCGCAACGAATCAAGCATCAGTGTGGGAGCAAACTTTGAGGTGAATGTGGGTTTAGTGAAGGCAGAGAGCAGCCTCACTTTGAGCAATACTTTCACAGTGGAGAAAGGAAGCAGCAACACTAGAACAGAGAAGAAGGCTGTTCGTGTCAGCCTGCCAGCCAAAATCCCTCCCCACACCAAGCTCACTTGTATTTCATTCCTGTTAGATCAGATGTATACAAAGCTTCCATCACATTCCATACTATAGAATATACGTTAGGCATGTTTCCGCCTATCTGCAAACAAAATATTTGTGGAAGATACAATTGGAGTGCATGCATTTGATTAATGGGGCATTTGCAATGATCTGTGCATAACTGCTGGTCACCGAATCATTATTTAAAGGACAGCACAAATATGCTTTTATTTCCTTTTGAGCCTGTAATGTCTTTGTTTTAACAGACACATGTTTAGGCAACTGACCAGTTGTTTCTCAAGACTAGTTGACTGCAGGTGCTTTCACTGAACATTCTTGTTTTAACATGTCAATCAACGATCAGTGCTGTGGGTAACAGCACTCTGCCCCTGAGGGGGCATGGGGTTCAAATCCTGTTCGACAAGTACTCTATGCTATACCAATTAGGGTCCTTGTACAAGGCTCCTAAGACTTCACTTGCCTACCTCTGTAATATGACTGAAATTTGTAAGTTGCTCTGAACGAGATGGTCTGACCTGTGAAATATCAAGCCCTTCAGTCAGGTGTGTTGGAAAGGAAAAAAGAACAAATTCATGAGTATAGGAGCAACTCTGGGAACTCGATTAATGCTGAATTTAAGGAGCAGAAGATCTAATGCAGGTAGTAAACACGGTCTACATGAAAATATAAATTACATATGTATTTTACATACCCTCATCATATGTTGAATATGCAGCAGCAGTGTAGTAGCTTTACTCTGTGGTCACAAAAAATTTGACTTCATTTACTATTATTATTTCCAGAGAACTTTTCAGGTGTGGGAACCTTTTCGTTCTCCAGGCTACTGGGATACCCAATAAAGAATCTGCGTGACTAGCCCTGATAAGAAAAGAATAAAATGCTTTTTCTCCCCTATCTCTCTTGTAATTTTGATATCTGCTGTGTCATTTTTTTAAAACATGGCATAAAATAATAAAAAGAATTATTTAAAAAATCTAAGGGTCTTCTATGATGATCATGCATTGACAACATGCACTCATAAATATGCTTTACATGCATTTATTGGATATTCTAAAAGGGTTTTATTATTAGCAAAATGTTTTTTTGTGCTTTTCAATGTCATTTTTAGGGCACACTTGCATTTCATTCCTGTTAGATCAGATGTATACAAAGCTTCCATCACATTCCATACTATAGAATATACTTTAGGCATGTTTCCGCCCATCAGCAAACAAAATATTTGTGGAAGGTACAATTGGAGTGCATGCATTTGATTAATGGGGCATTTGCAATGATCTGTGCATAACTGCTGGTCACCGAATCATTATTTAAAGGACAGCACAAATATGCTTTTATTTCCTTTTGAGCCTGTAATGTCTTTGTTTTAACAGACACATGTTTAGGCAACTGACCAGTTGTTTCTCAAGACTAGTTGACTGCAGGTGCTTTCACTGAACATTCTTGTTTTAACGACAATCAACGATCAGTGCTGTGGGTAACAGCACTCTGCCCCTGAGGGGGCATGGGGTTCAAATCCTGTTCGACAAGTACTCTATGCTATACCAATTAGGGTCCTTGTACAAGGCTCCTAAGACTTCACTTGCCTACCTCTGTAATATGACTGAAATTTGTTAGTTGCTCTGGACGAGAGTGTCTGACCTGTGAAATATCAAGCCCTTCAGTCAGGTGTGTTGGAAAGGAAAAAAGAACAAATTCATGAGTATAGGAGCAACTCTGGGAACTCCATTAATGCTGAATTTAAGGAGCAGAAGATCTAATGCAGGTAGTAAACAGGGTCTACATGAAAATATAAATTACATATGTATTTTACATACACTCATCATATGTTGGATATGCAGCAGTAGTGTAGTAGCTTTACTCTGTGGTCACAAAAAAAATTACTTCATTTACTATTATTATTTCCAGAGAACTTTTCAGGTGTGGGAACCTTTTCGTTCTCCAGGCTACTGGGATACCCAATAAAGAATCTGCGTGACTAGCCCTGATAAGAAAAGAATAAAATGCTTTTTCTCCCCTATCTCTCTTGTAATTTTGATATCTGCTGTGTCATTTTTTTAAAACATGGCATAAAATAATAAAAAGAATTATTTAAAAAATCTAAGGGTCTTCTATGATGATCATGCATTGACAACATGCACTCATAAATATGCTTTACATGGATTTATTGGATATTCTAAAAGGGTTTTATTATTAGCAAAATGTTTTTTTTGTGCTTTTCAATGTCATTTTTAGGGCACACTTGCATTTCATTCCTGTTAGATCAGATGTATACAAAGCTTCCATCACATTCCATACTATAGAATATACTTTAGGCATGTTTCCGCCCATCAGCAAACAAAATATTTGTGGAAGGTACAATTGGAGTGCATGCATTTGATTAATGGGGCATTTGCAATGATCTGTGCATAACTGCTGGTCACCGAATCATTATTTAAAGGACAGCACAAATATGCTTTTATTTCCTTTTGAGCCTGTAATGTCTTTGTTTTAACAGACACATGTTTAGGCAACTGACCAGTTGTTTCTCAAGACTAGTTGACTGCAGGTGCTTTCACTGAACATTCTTGTTTTAACGACAATCAACGATCAGTGCTGTGGGTAACAGCACTCTGCCCCTGAGGGGGCATGGGGTTCAAATCCTGTTCGACAAGTACTCTATGCTATACCAATTAGGGTCCTTGTACAAGGCTCCTAAGACTTCACTTGCCTACCTCTGTAATATGACTGAAATTTGTAAGTTGCTCTGAACGAGATGGTCTGACCTGTGAAATATCAAGCCCTTCAGTCAGGTGTGTTGGAAAGGAAAAAAGAACAAATTCATGAGTATAGGAGCAACTCTGGGAACTCGATTAATGCTGAATTTAAGGAGCAGAAGATCTAATGCAGGTAGTAAACACGGTCTACATGAAAATATAAATTACATATGTATTTTACATACCCTCATCATATGTTGAATATGCAGCAGCAGTGTAGTAGCTTTACTCTGTGGTCACAAAAAATTTGACTTCATTTACTATTATTATTTCCAGAGAACTTTTCAGGTGTGGGAACCTTTTCGTTCTCCAGGCTACTGGGATACCCAATAAAGAATCTGCGTGACTAGCCCTGATAAGAAAAGAATAAAATGCTTTTTCTCCCCTATCTCTCTTGTAATTTTGATATCTGCTGTGTCATTTTTTTAAAACATGGCATAAAATAATAAAAAGAATTATTTAAAAAATCTAAGGGTCTTCTATGATGATCATGCATTGACAACATGCACTCATAAATATGCTTTACATGCATTTATTGGATATTCTAAAAGGGTTTTATTATTAGCAAAATGTTTTTTTGTGCTTTTCAATGTCATTTTTAGGGCACTCTTGCATTTCATTCCTGTTAGATCAGATGTATACAAAGCTTCCATCACATTCCATACTATAGAATATACGTTAGGCATGTTTCCGCCCATCAGCAAACAAAATATTTGTGGAAGGTACAATTGGAGTGCATGCATTTGATTAATGGGGCATTTGCAATGATCTGTGCATAACTGCTGGTCACCGAATCATTATTTAAAGGACAGCACAAATATGCTTTTATTTCCTTTTGAGCCTGTAATGTCTTTGTTTTAACAGACACATGTTTAGGCAACTGACCAGTTGTTTCTCAAGACTAGTTGACTGCAGGTGCTTTCACTGAACATTCTTGTTTTAACGACAATCAACGATCAGTGCTGTGGGTAACAGCACTCTGCCCCTGAGGGGGCATGGGGTTCAAATCCTGTTCGACAAGTACTCTATGCTATACCAATTAGGGTCCTTGTACAAGGCTCCTAAGACTTCACTTGCCTACCTCTGTAATATGACTGAAATTTGTTAGTTGCTCTGGACGAGAGTGTCTGACCTGTGAAATATCAAGCCCTTCAGTCAGGTGTGTTGGAAAGGAAAAAAGAACAAATTCATGAGTATAGGAGCAACTCTGGGAACTCCATTAATGCTGAATTTAAGGAGCAGAAGATCTAATGCAGGTAGTAAACAGGGTCTACATGAAAATATAAATTACATATGTATTTTACATACACTCATCATATGTTGGATATGCAGCAGTAGTGTAGTAGCTTTACTCTGTGGTCACAAAAAAAATTACTTCATTTACTATTATTATTTCCAGAGAACTTTTCAGGTGTGGGAACCTTTTCGTTCTCCAGGCTACTGGGATACCCAATAAAGAATCTGCGTGACTAGCCCTGATAAGAAAAGAATAAAATGCTTTTTCTCCCCTATCTCTCTTGTAATTTTGATATCTGCTGTGTCATTTTTTTAAAACATGGCATAAAATAATAAAAAGAATTATTTAAAAAATCTAAGGGTCTTCTATGATGATCATGCATTGACAACATGCACTCATAAATATGCTTTACATGGATTTATTGGATATTCTAAAAGGGTTTTATTATTAGCAAAATGTTTTTTTTGTGCTTTTCAATGTCATTTTTAGGGCACACTTGCATTTCATTCCTGTTAGATCAGATGTATACAAAGCTTCCATCACATTCCATACTATAGAATATACTTTAGGCATGTTTCCGCCCATCAGCAAACAAAATATTTGTGGAAGGTACAATTGGAGTGCATGCATTTGATTAATGGGGCATTTGCAATGATCTGTGCATAACTGCTGGTCACCGAATCATTATTTAAAGGACAGCACAAATATGCTTTTATTTCCTTTTGAGCCTGTAATGTCTTTGTTTTAACAGACACATGTTTAGGCAACTGACCAGTTGTTTCTCAAGACTAGTTGACTGCAGGTGCTTTCACTGAACATTCTTGTTTTAACGACAATCAACGATCAGTGCTGTGGGTAACAGCACTCTGCCCCTGAGGGGGCATGGGGTTCAAATCCTGTTCGACAAGTACTCTATGCTATACCAATTAGGGTCCTTGTACAAGGCTCCTAAGACTTCACTTGCCTACCTCTGTAATATGACTGAAATTTGTTAGTTGCTCTGGACGAGAGTGTCTGACCTGTGAAATATCAAGCCCTTCAGTCAGGTGTGTTGGAAAGGAAAAAAGAACAAATTCATGAGTATAGGAGCAACTCTGGGAACTCCATTAATGCTGAATTTAAGGAGCAGAAGATCTAATGCAGGTAGTAAACAGGGTCTACATGAAAATATAAATTACATATGTATTTTACATACACTCATCATATGTTGGATATGCAGCAGTAGTGTAGTAGCTTTACTCTGTGGTCACAAAAAAAATTACTTCATTTACTATTATTATTTCCAGAGAACTTTTCAGGTGTGGGAACCTTTTCGTTCTCCAGGCTACTGGGATACCCAATAAAGAATCTGTGTGAGTAGCCCTGATAAGAAAAGAATAAAATGCTTTTTCTCCCCTATCTCTCTTGTAATTTTGATATTTGCTGTGTCGTTTTTTTAAAACATGGCATAAAATAATAAAAAGAATAATTTAAAAAATCTAAGGGTCTTCTATGATCATCATGCATTGACAACATGCACTCATAAATATGCTTTACATGCATTTATTGTATATTCTAAAAGGGTTATATTATTAGCAAAATGCTTTTTTTGTGCTTTTCAATGTCATTTTTAGGGCACACTTGCATTTCATTCCTGTTAGATCAGATGTACACAAAGCTTCTATCACATTCCATACTATAGAATATACGTTAGGCATGTTTCCGCCCATCTGCAAACAAAATATTTGTGGAAGGTACAATTGGAGTGCATGCATTTGATTAATGGGGCATTTGCAATGATCTGTGCATAACTGCTGGTCACCGAATCATTATTTAAAGGACAGCACAAATATGCTTTTATTTCCTTTTGAGCCTGTAATGTCTTTGTTTTAACAGACACATGTTTAGGCAACTGACCAGTTGTTTCTCAAGACTAGTTGACTGCAGGTGCTTTCACTGAACATTCTTGTTTTAACATGTCAATCAACGATCAGTGCTGTGGGTAACAGCACTCTGCCCCTGAGGGGACATGGGGTTCAAATCCTGTTCGACAAGTACTCTATGCTATACCAATTAGGGTCCTTGTACAAGGCTCCTAAGACTTCACTTGCCTACCTCTGTAATATGACTGAAATTTGTAAGTTGCTCTGAACGAGATGGTCTGACCTGTGAAATATCAAGCCCTTCAGTAAGGTGTGTTGGAAAGGAAAAAAGAACAAATTCATGAGTATAGGAGCAACTCTGGGAACTCGATTAATGCTGAATTTAAGGAGCAGAAGATCTAATGCAGGTAGTAAACACGGTCTACATGAAAATATAAATTACATATGTATTTTACATACCCTCATCATATGTTGAATATGCAGCAGCAGTGTAGTAGCTTTACTCTGTGGTCACAAAAAATTTGACTTCATTTACTATTATTATTTCCAGAGAACTTTTCAGGTGTGGGAACCTTTTCGTTCTCCAGGCTACTGGGATACCCAATAAAGAATCTGCGTGACTAGCCCTGATAAGAAAAGAATAAAATGCTTTTTCTCCCCTATCTCTCTTGTAATTTTGATATCTGCTGTGTCATTTTTTTAAAACATGGCATAAAATAATAAAAAGAATTATTTAAAAAATCTAAGGGTCTTCTATGATGATCATGCATTGACAACATGCACTCATAAATATGCTTTACATGCATTTATTGGATATTCTAAAAGGGTTTTATTATTAGCAAAATGTTTTTTTGTGCTTTTCAATGTCATTTTTAGGGCACACTTGCATTTCATTCCTGTTAGATCAGATGTATACAAAGCTTCCATCACATTCCATACTATAGAATATACTTTAGGCATGTTTCCGCCCATCAGCAAACAAAATATTTGTGGAAGGTACAATTGGAGTGCATGCATTTGATTAATGGGGCATTTGCAATGATCTGTGCATAACTGCTGGTCACCGAATCATTATTTAAAGGACAGCACAAATATGCTTTTATTTCCTTTTGAGCCTGTAATGTCTTTGTTTTAACAGACACATGTTTAGGCAACTGACCAGTTGTTTCTCAAGACTAGTTGACTGCAGGTGCTTTCACTGAACATTCTTGTTTTAACGACAATCAACGATCAGTGCTGTGGGTAACAGCACTCTGCCCCTGAGGGGGCATGGGGTTCAAATCCTGTTCGACAAGTACTCTATGCTATACCAATTAGGGTCCTTGTACAAGGCTCCTAAGACTTCACTTGCCTACCTCTGTAATATGACTGAAATTTGTAAGTTGCTCTGGACGAGAGTGTCTGACCTGTGAAATATCAAGCTCTTCAGTCAGGTGTGTTGGAAAGGAAAAAAGAACAAATTCATGAGTCTTTCAGAGAATAGCAGTGCGGGGTGCAATGGAGATGGAGTCATCCTAGCTGTGGTAGTGGCAAGGCCTCCAGTGACCAGAGTGTCTTTAAGATAGTGTCATCCTGAAGACAGGGTGCAGCAGAGGCAGGACACTGAAGAAGAGCATCCTCTTGTGAGCAGGGCGTGAGAGGATGGACTGCTGAGGGGTCAGGTGCTGGAGGATCCTCCTTATGTGCACTAGGATGTTCAGATGTTTAACTGACTTCATGCATCCCAGGTTCTTGTGGTCAGTGATCACACTAAAAGGGTGCTTGGTTCTTTCTAACCAATGTCTCCACTCCTGGATTGCTAGATTTACCGCAAGTAGTAACATTCAGCGAGTGTGTGGGAGTAAACGGCTATGAGATGGAGCTTCTGTTTGGGTCCTACACGCTGACACAACACTGCTCCTACGCCTGTTTCCGAAGCGTCTACCTCAAGTATAAAAGCTTTAGAAAGATCAGGTTGTTTGAGCAATGGAGCCATCATGATTGACTTTTTTAATGCACAGATGAGTGCCTCAGCAGCTGCAGCTTTGTGGGTGCTCCCTTTAGTAGAGCCATGAGGGGAGCAGCTATACAGCTACTATTCCTGATGAACCTTGTGTAGGATAGAGATAGGTATCTGCATAGAGGGAAGGTTAAGGGAAGGAGAGAGAAAAGGAGGGAGGGAGTTAGAGATCCAGTCAAAAGCACAGTTAATAGTGTGACAGCGTAAGCTTTTGGCAAGGCCCAAAGCTACTAATTCCACATTCCTGTCTGTTTTCCAGTTTCAGGCAGTAGCACTTGCTGAATGCAGGTCAGCAATGATGTGTTGTAAATCTTCAGTGCCATTTAAATGGCTGCTGGAAACTATTGGCTTGGCCGGTTTTGTTTTGGGATACAGTGCAGGTATCTGTTTCCAGTGCCTGGGAACAACCTGCAGATCCTCCCACTCCCACCCACTGCAGCCCTCCTATATATGAAGAGGGAGTCCTGCTCTTTTTCCACTGTCTCAGTCTCATCTGTTCCTGTACTGACTTCAGGGATACTAACTCTGCCGGACACCATGATCAAGATCATTGTCTATGAGCATATTAATTTTGAGGGTCTCAGCAAAGAGTTTAGCTCCAATGTCTTCAACTTGGTTGAACCCTTTTTTAATGACACCATTTCCTCTTTGAAGGTGATTGGAAATCCATTGGTCGCTTACACAGATATCAATTTCAGCGGCTCTTCTACGATGAAGGAGAATCCAACAGAGTCGAACACAATGACAGCATTTCGTCACTAGAGATGATTACAGATGACCTGACAAATCCTCAGATCACACTGTATGAACGCTCAGCATACAGAGGCAGCAGCATTGTTCTTACCTGTGAAAAAGTATTTTTGTGAAAATCCAAAGTTTAGAAGCACTTTCATTTAAAGGATATTTTGAACCAACCCTATATAGCTACAGGCTTTTCAGAAATACCCACGATAAAAAGAAAAAAAGTGGCTATTTCAAAGGACCTATATCGGTTAAAGAATCCCTGCTACACTGATTAGTAAACAGGCTCCCCAAACACTTTCACTGATTTCACTGAGTTCTGACAGTTATCAATTACGTGGTCTCAACATTAATATTCAACATATTTCCGCAGTCCAACATGCAGCAAAACTGACTTTCAAATTCTTTTTTATGAATTAGTTGTATGGCCCATTTATTTTGTAACGACATTGGCAGATCCTCACCTAGCAAGATCGTGTCACTGATTTCTGTCATTTTTTCACCAGCTTTTTAAATTCTTTTTACAAGGTTAATTATTAGCTAGCTGACTTGTCACTCATTATACACAGAGTCCATAGCATGTGAGCCAACATATTCACAGTATATGTTGTAACCTTTTGTGTATACTATAAGAGTAATGGAATTCTTAAACTCTTAGCTGGACAATTTGAGCTACAACCTTTGTGAAGGTGTGAGAGTGTAATGCAGAGTTGTCAAATTCAGTTGTGCCCACATTACATTCAGTTCAGTGTCAATGGAGCCAGACCAAAGAAGCATTTAAATAATATTCAGTAACACATCAGTAATATACACTATACTGTCAAAAGTATTCGCTCGTCTGCCTTCGCATGCATATGAACTAGAGTGACATCCCAATCTTAATCCATACGGTTTAATATGATGTCGGCCCACCCTTTGCAACTATAACAGCTTGAACTCATTTGGGAAGGTGTTCCACAAGGATTAGGAGTGTGTTTATGGGAATTTTTGACCATTCTTCCAGCAGCACATTTGTGAGATCAGACATTGATGTTGGACAAGGCCTGGCTCACAGTCTTCGCTCTAATTTGTCCAAAAGGTGTTCTATTGGGTTTAGGTCAGGATTCTGTGCAGACCAGTCAAGTTCTTCAACACCAAACTCACTCATTAATGTCTTTATCGACCTTGCTTTGTGCACTGGTGTGTAGTCATACTGGAACAGGAGGGGGCCATCCTCAAACCGTTCCCACAAAGTTGGGAGCAGGAAATTGTCCAAACTCTCTTGGTATGCTGAAGCATTAACAGTTCCTTTCACTGGAACTAAGGGGCCAAGCGCAACTCCTAAAAAACAACCCCACACCATAATCCCTCCTCCACCAAACTTTACACTTTGCACAATGCAGGCAGATAAGAACTGTTCTCCCGGCAACCGCCAAACCCAGACTCATCCAATGGATAGCCAGTCAGAGAAGTGTGATTCATCACTCCAGAGAACATGTCTCCACTGCTCTATAGTCCAGTGGCGTGCTTTACACCACTGCATCCAATGCTTGCATTGCGCTCGGTAACGAAAGGCTTGAATGCAGCTGCTCGGCCATGGAAACCCACTCTATGAAGCTCTCTATGCACTGTTCTTGAGATAATCTGAAGGCTACATGAAGTTTGGAGGTCTGTAGTGCCTGACTCAGCATCCACTGACCCTGCTGTGTCATTTTACATGGCTTACATCGTGGCTGAGTTGCTGTCATCCACTTTGTGATAATACCACTGACATTTGACAGTGGGATATTTAGTAGTGAGGAAATTTTACAACTGGACTTATTGCATAGGTGGCATCCTGTCATGGTACCATGCTGGAATTCACTGAGCTCCTCAGAGAGACCCATTCTTTCACAAATGTTTGTAGAAGCAGTCTGCATGCCAAGGTGCTTGGTTTTATATGCCTGTGGCCATGGAAGTGATTGGAACATCAATTAAGATGTTAGATTTGAATGTAGAGAGAGTTTCAGACTGTTGAACCAGAGGGGGAAGAAAATGCCAGAGTTGAAAGGAAAAAACACAATCGCCAGAGATTTTACAAAAGGATGAACATGGTAGATGTGTAGAAGTGGCTTGTGAGTGATTCAACATGTGTTGAGTGATTCCAAGTTGTTGCTTTTGAAGTGTAATGCTGTTAGCAGCTGGTGAGGGGTGCCGTACTGCAGAAAACCTGAATAAAACCTGCTGAGCAGGTTGCTCAACTCTTGGTTGAATATCTATTCACAGCTACCTTAACGCTTTGCATAACAGTAATTGATATGTCTTCCTTATGCATATCATGCATTAGAATTATACTGCCACCCATCTGACTATATCAACCCGCGTATTGAGAACTACCTTTATGAAGGTGAGCTATTTTTTCTAACAAGCACCAAACCCACAAGCATTATGCTAGGATATGCGTTTCTTGGGCGGTTTACCTTTAGATATGCCAACAGCCGAGATAATATATTAGCTAGGTGTGTGGGTGGTACACAAGAATTTATACTATAGTCTACCTGTATAATATCTACAGAACAAATAACAAAAATAATATTATTTGGTGAGAACCTGTTCACAATCTGTTAGTGACAGTATAATTTGTTTTAAAATCATTCTTACTTATGCTTAGGCTGGTGATGCTGCCACACTGAAATTGACACGGCTCTGAGTAATTAACCACTTAGCCCCCCCCCCCCCCCAATAAATTAACCCGGAAGTTAAATCAGTCCATAAATAATTAAATATCAACACAAAATGATTCCTTATTCCTTACTAATACTAGTAACAACAGGGCAGTGTTGATTAAACCACACATGTATCAACTTAGAAAGACTTTACTCATTTTCTCTAAACTGTATTTTAGACTGCTGAAAAAAGCCAGTCAAAATAGAATACAATCACAATTTAAAATGCTACTCAATGATTAATAGGCAGTTAAAATATTATAAAATATTATAAAAATACAAATGCAAATGCTTTCTGGCAGGTGTATAATAAATGATTCTTTCTTTCCTTCTTCTTATCAAGACTGTACTGTACACCAAACACTGTTTGAGGAAATCCAAGAGGACCATAAGAGAGCCCATCCACCCAAGCCACAGTAATCTGTCACTGCTGCCGTCCAGGAATATGATTCAGAAGCATACAAAGCCAAAAACAGCAGGCTCAGGGTCAAATACCTCCTGCAGGTCATCAGGCTGCTGCATAGTCAGTAGTACTCCAACAAAGCCTGTACTCTGACATACACTCCCACCCTCTCAGATGCCACCTCTATTACTCTGCACCTTGTAGGAATATCAAGCTAAATACCTTAGACAATAAAATGACATCTAATGATATCACTTCCACTGCTATCCCACTCATTCTGCACTGTCTCACATATACTGTTTACTCAGGGTTGTTTTTGCAATAGTGCACAGCATGTTTGATGAATGCATGATGCGTGCATGATATGTATGACCATGACTGTACCATTGTACTCTTTTGTTCTTTAGCAACCTGCATATAACTTCCGTCTTTCCCCCCCGGAGTTTGTCAATAGTATATTCACAGATATTTGTTAATTACTGCCAGAATGGAAAGAGTTCATACTTCATCTTTTCACACACCTATAACTCCCATGAACAACTGTTTTGATTTTGAAGAACCCATGTCTATTTTTCATTAATTGCAATAAATGAACCTGTGTAGATCCTGAGTGTGTTCCTTCCATTTTGTTGTGCTCTGAAATCGGTTTCAGATATTTCTGGGAATGAAAATTCCCACAGTTTCATAATTGGAGTTTACTTTTAGTAGATATTGTGATTCTTCTAATGTTCTCTCAGTCACATTAGCTTGAATAAGTCACATAGCACAGGAGGCATCATTATGCTATTAAACTGAAACTGTAGAAATTAAAGGACAAGATTACACCACGGTTAATTCTTTTATTGTACTACATTAGACATCGTCATACTTTCTTGATACACAAAACGGAGAAATTACAAAGTTATCATTTAGGAATTGCTGTAGGTGCAGTATGAATGCATGCACACTGATTTTATAATTTAGAGCAAACATGGTAATAATTGTTTAAACCATTTCCTGAATGGAGGTTACCACAAAGCTGAGCTGAGGAAGGTGGAGGAGAGCAGATGCCCCAGAAAGACGAAGAGACTCAGTGTAAGCTGCCAGTACTGTTACACAGATCCCCCTCACAGCACTTCACATCCGTTATTACGTTTGTTGTATGCATGAGTGTTGAAAGGCCTTCACACACACTCTTGGTTGCACATCCACTCACGGTTACATTAATGCTGTACAAATCCACTGAGTGAGAGACAGGAAGAACAGAGAGAAATACTAAATCCAGTTGCATTATATCTGCATTATATCTTCCAATAGCCTTTCAGGTCCTTCAGGTGCTCTTGGTCTTGGTAGTCTGCTACGTCTTGGTAGTCTGCTACGTCTTGGTAGTCTGTCCATCGTAGCATGATTTTCAATCTCAGGCCAGCAGCTCTGGTAATGACCTTGGTACATGAACTCATTGGGTCTTGATTCCCATGTTTGGGGTGTGGGGATGATGATGATGATGATGATGATGATGATGATGATATCTCCCCTTTGACCTGTCATCATGGCTCCCCCTTGCCGTAGCATATGTACTGTATCTCTTTGATCTCAAGTTGTGATAGCAGTTGCCGCTTACGGATGTTGGAACACTGACCTACGAGTTAGTCCAATGTTTGTAATGTTTGTAGGAAACATTAAAAAACAGAATCCTGAGAGTCCCTCTTTTTTACATTAAATATTTGTAACTGTGGAGTCACGTGTACTCAGAAAAGTAGCTAGGTGACTATGTTAACAGAAATATATGTTAACAGAAAGTAGCATTCAATGTAACACTTTCTCATAGTGAATGTAAAAGGGTTGAACTCTAGCAGTCTCCAGGAAGTCCTAATCAATTTTATCACTGTGAAATGATACGTGGCTTTAATTTCTTTAACTCAATTTATGATAGTAATAAAGTTCAGATCTCCATACTTCTACATATGGTTGTCATAGGGCTTAATGTTGAACAAATGTTTTGTTTCTTGTCCCTATATCTGGAAGCTTATTTGAACCAGTTTTGTACTTGCATTTCCTACTACAACTCTTACCATAACTTTCAAAGAACACAAATAGCTGCACTTTTAAGGACAATGAAACAGCAGGTAACATTTAATATTAATTTTGTTTTTAATTATTAATTATTTTTAAATATTGTATGTGTTTTGGGGAAAAAAGCATGTTACTTATTAAAGGGGTTATACTTTGCTACATTTATGTTTCTGTCTCAATTTCTCTCCAAATTGAGCTGTTCAGATGTGATAGTCTAGTATGTTCATATGAACTCTGCATGTGTAACGCTCATGTAAAAAAGACATATTATTTAAAATTCACATTTAAATCCATTTTTTCAGTGCTCATGCATATGCATTTGGGTATCTGGAAATACCCACAAACTTTGAAACTAAACAACCCAGTCAGTTTCATGTTGAATTCCTACGTCAGATAACACAGGTTAAAACAACTTGTTCATATTTGGCTTCCTTATGCACATCACCTATGAGGGTCATTAGAATTATACTGTCCCAGTCTAAGTAGCTCCACCCACAGATTGAGAATTACCTTTATGAGAGTGAGCCATTTTTTCTCACAAGCGCCAAACCCACTGACATTATTTCTAAGAGCTAAGCAAGCGCACAACTCTGTTGTTGGCTGCACAGACCAGCACAAAGCGCATTTTCAACCCCCAGCCTCAGAGCACAGAAGAGAGAATTGGGCAAAATTTATTTTTAACAGCCTAGCTACATTCAGCAAATAAACTGTGTGCTAACCACTTTGTGTCTGAATGCTTTTACAACCTGGATCAGCACAACTCGGGACTGGCAATGACACATTAAGTAAAAGAGGGGACCACTCTTAGTAGTCAACTTTACAACACGGCAGGAACCAAATACTTGCATGCCAAGTATAGATGGAGTTTGCTGGTTTTCTGTTTAGGCATATCAAGCTGCATCTTCTTTGTCTTCTGGCACTGCACTCACTAATATGTGTAGAACATGCACAAGAGACCTGCGGTGGCAAAGTGATGAAATATTAGTCCATATTAGTGTAGCGGCACTGCCAAACACCTAAGCACTAGTAAGAATTACTTTAATATAAATTGTATTTGTCACTAAGAGATCTTGATCAGGTCTTCACTAAATAAAGTTATTTTTCTGTTTTATTCTGTAGGTGGTATACACATGGATTTTCGTATGAATACTTGCTTACCACCAAATGCTGTAGCACTGACCTCCATAATTTCCAAGCATTACCAAGTTTTCAAAACTAATAACTTTTCATAGAAAAAAGAACAGTACAGTATTACACATATGAGACAGTGTTCGGTTTCCAGCTATAGAAAAGTCTGCGGCATGGATGACATTTTAATTGGTCAAAAACACAGTACCTTAAAAGCTAAAACCTAGTGTAAACCTAGCCACTTTAAACTGTACATAGGAAACATCATGCACTTCAATGTAACTGAAACAAGTATAAATAGCAACATGTTTCGCATTAGATGGTTATCAAGGCAAAACCCAAAAAGCCACAGCACTGCAGTTTTCAGTTTTCACTGTGATTTTAATTCAGTTTAGACTGAAGTCTAAAGATATAGTGGCAGATATAATTGGATTTAATATATGTACCTTTTTAAACATTCTGTCTATTTTTGTCTTCCTCAGGTTTTTTGATCATGGATTAAGGGTGACTTTGAGTAGATGTGCAATCAGGAACATGTGTGAGAGACATCCATCACGCTTGCAAGAGTAAATGTCTTGAGAGCGTTAAGCCGAGTCTCCTCCTCGTGCTGGGACCTCTGCTGTCCTCCACCCTCTTATACTGAGCTCAATTCAGAGCACTGTGGCAGGTTTTAATTTTGCACAGTTCCTGTTTCATTGAAATGAGCGAACAAACAATTTCTCTCATCTTTAATGATGGCCAGCTTTCATTGTTCATTGCCTCTGTTGGTCGAGTCTATTGAACTGAATCACCCCCCCTTGTGGTCAAAGCTGGATGAAGTTATCGTTCCGTGTCCGGAGCTGGCGAGTCAGAGGCTTTTGAAGGTAGACCTTTCAGAAGCAGGAGTCTTGGTATATGTGGTTATGTGGCCCGTTTTTTCTTTTGATGACAATTCTAGAATGATTCATTTCTGCCCATATGTTGAGACTTGGGACTCAATCAAAACAATTAGGCGGATTTGCTTGATCACAAGAATTGGCAGTGAAGAGTGAATTTGGATTAACACGATCTAAAGATAAGAAATGAAACATAAACAAAATAAAATAAAGTAACATGAAACTTGAGTCTGTTTTAACCGTTTAGCAAGAGGTTAGGGTTAGTTTCAAAGAAAAGTCTGGATTTCTTCTCACAGATGTTCTTTGGTGGTATCTCACAGATTAGAGGTTTAACACCCCATTCCCTGTGTATTTCCTCCTCTCCTTTCTACCTCTATACTGGCTGGGGGGGTCAAACCCTTATCAGGTAGCCTTTTTCATGATAGGGAAAAATAATTCCTGCAAGACATTCTAAAAACGTCCACCACAAATCAATGAAACAAAAGAAACTAATCACAAATTTCTTAAACAATTTCATACCTCATCATTTTAGAATGAAGTTTCCAAACTAAAGTATCAAACCCTAGCATGGGTGAAGTGACTGGACAATCACTTTAATACTTTTCCAACTTTCTTGAAGTTACAAACTACTGACTTATAACTGATTCATATAAAATAGCAAACAGTTTTGAGTGGTTAAAAATTTGTTTACAGTAAACATGACATAAGCAACATAAGTGAATGTATTAGGATGGATAATGCAAATCATTAATGAAAAAAGTATTGAAGAGAATAAGGAAACAATGGACGATTATCAAATAATAGAAGCAAACACAATTTGAAGATTTTTCCTGTTCTATTCATAATCAGGCAAGATTTATTTTCCATTGTAATTCCACCATTTGGCAGGAAGAGGTATTGCTTTTTTACTGACTTTAAAAACAGGTGTCCAATGTAGTAACCGGTATGCATAGTGTTAAGGTTAAATGTTAAATGTTTTTAATGCTGCTGTTGGTTGACCGGCTGAGTCCTCATAGATTTTACTCCTGAGCCAAAGATTTGGAGAGGTGTGATAAGAACATGCATGTTGCTGCAATCATTATGTGTTAATGAACTGTTCTGTGGTATCTAGATTTCTTGTTGCCCCTTGAAGCAATGGTTGCAGGATTCTACTCTGTAAGGGTAACAACCATCTAGCTGCTGTTCTTTTGCCTTTCTCCTTTATTTTGGATGTTTATGTGCAATTTCTTGTATGTATGTGTATTGCATAATAGTGTATATGATCTCTTCAGGAAGGTGCACAGTACACTTGTGTGTATTAACTTTCTTTTTCACCTCCCTCTGCCTCTTTTTGCAGTTAGCCTGCTATTCTGACCAGGGATTTAAGCGTGAGGTGGCTGTTTTTATTGAAGTTGCTTTTTTAACCAGATAGCATTATGGCTATAGGCTGTTACAGGATATAGATGGCACCTTCCATCAGTATTTGAGTATTTGATGGCAGGTGTATAATAAATGAAAACTGTTTGAGGAAATCCAAGAGGACCATAAGAGAGCCATTCATTAGTAATGGTAAAAAAAAATGAAATAATAATAAAAAAGCTGTAGAAGTGGCTTGTGACTGATTCAACATGTGTTGAGTGATTCCCGGTTGTTGCTTTTGAAGTGTAATGCTGTTAGCAGCTGGTGAGGGGTGCTATACTGCAGAAAACCTGAATAAAACCTGCTGAGCAGGTTGCTCAACTCTTGGTTGAATATCTATTCACAGCTACCTTAACGCTTTGCATAACAGTAATCGATATGTCTTCCTTATGCATATCACGCATTAGAATTATACTGCCACCCATCTGACTATATCAACCCGCGTATTGAGAACTACCTTTAGGAAGGTGAGCTATTTTTTTGGGCGGTTTACCTTTAGATATGCCAACAGCCGAGATAATATATTAGCTAGGTGTGTGGGTGGTACACAAGAATTTATACTATAGTCTACCTGTATAATATCTACAGAACAAATAACAAAAATAATATTATTTGGTGAGAACCTGTTCACAATCTGTTAGTGACAGTATAATTTGTTTTAAAATCATTCTTACTTATGCTTAGGCTGGTGATGCTGCCACACTGAAATTGACACGGCTCTGAGTAATTAACCACTTAGCCCCCCCCCCCCCCCCCCCAATAAATTAACCCGTAAGTTAAATCAGTCCATAAATAATTAAATATCAACACAAAATGATTCCTTATTCCTTACTAATACTAGTAACAACAGGGCAGTGTTGATTAAACCACACATGTATCAACTTAGAAAGACTTTACTCATTTTCTCTAAACTGTATTTTAGACTGCTGAAAAAAGCCAGTCAAAATAGAATACAATCACAATTTAAAATGCTAGGGGAAATTATGTTAAAATGCTATTTGTCGACTACAGTTCAGCATTTAACACTATCATTCCCTCCCTAATCACTACTAAGTTGGGAGATCTAGGACTGCATACATCCCTGTGCGACTGGATCTCCAACTTCCTAACAGACAGACCACAATCAGTACGGGTGGGCAACTGCGCCTCATCCACCCTCACCCTCAGCACTGGAGCTCCTCAGGGTTGTGTCCTAAGCCCCCTGCTCTACTCACTGTACACCTACGACTGCACAGCCACTTCCAGCTCTAACACCATTGTCAAGTTTGCTGACGACACCGTTGTCGTGGGTCTGATCTCGGACAACGACGAGAGGGCCTACCTGGAGGAGATTAAACACCTGGAAAACTGGTGCCAGTAAAATAATCTCCTCCTAAACGTCAGTAAGACAAAGGAGCTGATCGTGGATTGCAGCAAGAAGCAGGAGCGGCACTACCAACCTGTGAGGATCAGTGGAACCACGGTGGAGAGAGTAGATAGTTTCAGGTACCTTGGTGTTCACATCTCGCAGGACCTGTCCTGGTCCCGC
Organism: Electrophorus electricus; assembly: GCF_041902795.1. Lineage (NCBI taxonomy): Eukaryota > Metazoa > Chordata > Actinopteri > Gymnotiformes > Gymnotidae > Electrophorus > Electrophorus electricus. The sequence continues at coordinate 7,175,107 of NC_137517.1, forward strand.
CATACCAGCTCCCTGGCAAAGAAGGCTCGTCAGCGTCTTTACCACCTCAGACGCCTAAGGGACTTCAGACTGCCCTCCAAGGTACTGGGGAACTTCTACACCTGCACTATCGAGAGCATCCTCACGGGGAACATCACAGTCTGGTTTGGAAATAGCACCAAGCAGGACAGACAAGCACTCCAAAGGGTAGTGCGTTCAGCAGAGCGCATCACTCACTCGGAACTTCCTGACCTGCAGACCACCTACTACAAGCGGTGCCAAACCAAGGCCAGGAAAATTGTGAAGGACCCCACCCATCCCAACAATAGACTCTTCTCTCTGTTGAGGTCAGGGAGGCGCTTCCGCTCCCTGAAGGCCAAGACAGAGAGGCTGAAGAGGAGCTTCTTCCCACAGGCCATTCGGGCCCTGAATCAGGGAAACTGATAAACTGTGGGGACCACCACCACCACCACGTAACATGACTGTATATCTGTACAGCTGTATATATAGATTTAGATTTATACTCAATTAACCTGTTACAACAACTGTAGATATGGTACTATACAATGGATCTGTACATTCTGTAGATTGTGTACATATATACTCAACCATATACATTGTACATTGTGTATATAATCATAATATACATATATTGTACATACATTGTTAATATATTTTTGTACATACATAGAATATATATTTATCTGTATATATATTTTTTTCTCTATGCACCCCTGGATCTCTTCCTCAGTTTGGACAGAGCACTCTCCACCATTTCACTGCATGTTGTACTGTGTATGACTATGTATGTGACAAATAAACCGAACTTGAACTTGAACTTGAACATAGCACAGGAGGCATCATTATGCTATTAAACTGAAACTGTAGAAATTAAAGGACAAGATTGCACCACGGTTAATTCTTTTATTGTACTACATTAGACATCGTCATACTTTCTTGATACACAAAATGGAGAAATTACAAAGTTATCAGTTAGGAATTGCTGTAGGTGCAGTATGAATGCATGCACACTGATTTGATAATTTAGAGCAAACATGGTAATAATTGTTTAAACCATTTCCTGAATGGAGGTTACCACAAAGCTGAGCTGAGGAAGGTGGAGGAGAGCAGATGCCCCACAAAGACGAAGAGACTCAGTGTAAGCTGCCAGTACTGTTACACAGATCCCCCTCACAGCACTTCATATCCATCACGTCATTTGTTGTATACATGAGTGTTGAAAGGCCTCCACACACACTCTTGGTTGCACATCCACTCACGGTTACATTAACGCTGTACATAACCACTGAGTGAGAGACAGGATATTCTTGTTTTAACGTCAGTCAACGATCAGCGCTGTGGGTAACAGCGTTCAAATCCTGTTTGGACAAGTACTCTATGCTATACCAATTAGGGTCCTTGTACAAGGCTCCTAAGACTTCACTTGCCTACCTCTGTAATATGACTGAAATTTGTAAGTTCCTCTGGAAGAGAATGTCTGACCTGTGAAATATCAAGCCCTTCAGTCAGGTGTGTTGGAAAGGAAAAAAGCACAAATTCATGAGTCTTTCAGAGAATAGCAGTGCGGGGTACAATGGAGATGGAGTCATCCTAGCTGTGGTGGAGGCAAGGCCTCCAGTGACCAGAGTGTCTTTAAGATAGTGTCATCCTGAAGACAGGGTGCAGCAGAGGCAGGACACTGAAGAAGAGCATCCTCTTGTGAGCAGGGCGTGAGAGGATGGACTGCTGAGGGGTCAGGTGCTGGAGGATCCTCCTTATGTGCACCAGGATGTTCAGATGTTTAACTGACTTCATGAATCCCAGGTTCTTGTGGTCAGTGATCACACTAAAAGGGTGCTTGGCTCCTTCTAACCAATGTCTCCACTACTGGATTGTTAGATTTACCGCAAGTAGTACCATTCACCGGGTATGTGGGAGTAAACGGCTATGAGATGGACCTTCTGTTTGGGTCCTACACGCTGACACAACACTGCTCCTACGCCTGTTTCCGAAGCGTCTACCTCAAGTATAAAAGCTTTAGAAAGATCAGGTTGTTTGAGCAATGGAGCCATCATGATTGACTTTTTTAATGCACAGATGAGTGCCTCAGCAGCTGCAGCTTTGTGGGTGCTCCCTTTAGTAGAGCCATGAGGGGAGCAGCTATACAGCTACTATTCCTGATGAACCTTGTGTAGGATAGAGATAGGTATCTGCATAGAGGGAAGGTTAAGGAAAGGAGAGAGAAAAGGAGGGAGGGAGTTAGAGATCCAGTCAAAAGCACAGTTAATAGGGTGACAGCGTAAGCTTTTGGCAAGGCCCAAAGCTACTAATTCCACATTCCTGTCTGTTTTCCAGTTTCAGGCAGTAGCACTTGCTGAATGCAGGTCAGCAATGATGTGTTGTAAATCTTCAGTGCCATTTAAATGGCTGCTGGAAACTATTGGCTTGGCCGGTTTTGTTTTGGGATACAGTGCAGGTATCTGTTTCCAGTGCTTGGGAACAACCTGCAGATCCTCCCACTCCCACCCACTGCAGCCCTCCTATATATGAAGAGGGAGTCCTGCTCTTTTTCCACTGTCTCAGTCTCATCTGTTCCTGTACTGACTTCAGGGATACTAACTCTGCCGGACACCATGAACAAGATCATTGTCTATGAGCATATTAATTTTGAGGGTCTCAGCAAAGAGTTTACCTCCAATGTCTCCAACTTGGTTGAGCACTTTTTTAATGACACCATTTCCTCTTTGAAGGTGATTGGAAATCCATGGGTGGCTTACACAGATATCAATTTCAGCGGCTCCCAGGCTGTCTACGAAGAAGGAGAATACAACAGAGTGAATCCCAATGACAGCATTTCATCACTAGAGATGATTACAGATGACCTGACAAATCCTCAGATCACACTGTATGAACACTCGGCATACAGAGGTAGCAGCATTGTTCTTACCTGTGAGACAAACCTGGCCTATGGCTCTTTCAATGATACAGCTTCTTCTCACAAGGTGCAGAGAGGAGCCTGGGTCCTTTATGAGCATTCAAATAGAGGTGGCGCTATGATGGTGGCCAGAGCATCTTGTGATGTGCCTAACTATGGCTGGTTCGATGACAAAGTCTCTCATGTGCGCCCTTAAACCCGGGCAGGTCCATTATAACAGCTGAGGTCCTCTGGGGCCAGAAGGAGGAACACGTGTCATCTGTTGTCATTGACACCCTGGATGGTCGGAATGATACAGATCATGAGCAAAACTTCTCCACGGAGCTGGATCAAGTGTACGAGCAGGCTGTCACTGATACCTTCAGCTTCCGCAACGAATCAAGCATCAGTGTGGGAGCAAAATTTGAGGTGAATGTGGGTTTAGTGAAGGCAGAGAGAAGCCTCACTTTGAGGAATACAGTGGGGAAAGGAAGCAGCAACACTAGAACAGAGAAGAAGGCTGTTCGTGTCAGCCTGCCAGCCAAAATCCCTACCCACACCAAGCTCACTTATATTTCATTCCTGTTAGATCAGATGTATACAAAGCTTCCATCACATTCCATACTATAGAATATATGTTAGGCATGTTTCCGCCCATCTGCAAACAAAATATTTGTGGAAGGTACAATTGGAGTGCATGCATTTGATTAATGGGGCATTTGCAATGATCTGTGCATAACTGCTGGTAACTGAATCATTATTTAAATGACAGCACAAATATGCTTTTATTTCCTTTTGAGTCTGTAATGTCTTTGTTTTAACAGATAAATGTTTAGGCATGTGACCAGTTGTTTCTCAAGACTAGTGGACTGCAGGTGCTTTCACTGAACATTCTTGTTTTAACGTCAATCAACGCTCAGCGTTGTGGGTAACAGCACTCTGCCCCTGAGGGGGCATGGGGTTCAAATCCTGTTTGGACAAGTACTCTATGCTATACCAATTAGGGTCCTTGTACAAGGCTCCTAAGTCTTCACTTGCCTACCTCTGTAATATGAGTGAAATTTGTAAGTTGCTCTGGATGAGAGTGTCTGACCTGTGAAATATCAAGCCCTTCAGTCAGGTGTATTGGAAAGGAAAAAAGAACAAATTCATGAGTATAGGAGCAACTCTGGGAACTCGATTAATGCTGAATTTAAGGAGCAAAATATCTAATGCAGGTAGTAAACAGGGTCTACATGAAAATATAAATGACATATGTATTTTACATACACTCATCATATGTTGGATATGCAGCAGTAGTGTAGTAGCTTTACTCTGTGGTCACAAAAAAATTGACTTCATTTACTATTATTATTTCCAGAGAACTTTTCAGGTGTGGGAACCTTTTCGTTCTCCAGGCTACTGGGATACCCAATTAAGAGTCTGTGTGACTAGCCCTGATAAGAAAAGAATAAAATGCTTTTTCTCCCCTATCTCTCTTGTAATTTTGATATTTGCTGTGTCGTTTTTTTAAAACATGGCATAAAATAATAAAACGAATTATTTAAAAAATCTTAGGGTCTTCTATGATGATCATGCATTGACAACATGCACTCATAAATATGCTTTACATGCATTTATTGGATATTCTAAAAGGGTTATATTATTAGCAAAATGCTTTTTTTGTGCTTTTTAATGTCATTTTTAGGGCACACTTGCATTTCATTCCTGTTAGATCAGATGTATACAAAGCTTCTATCACATTCCATACTATAGAATATACGTTAGGCATGTTTCCGCCCATCTGCAAACAAAATATTTGTGGAAGGTACAATTGGAGTGCATGCATTTGATTAATGGGGCATTTGCAATGATCTGTGCATAACTGCTGGTCACCGAATCATTATTTAAAGGACAGCACAAATATGCTTTTATTTCCTTTTGAGCCTGTAATGTCTTTGTTTTAACAGAAACATGTTTAGGCAACTGACCAGTTGTTTCTCAAGACTAGTTGACTGCAGGTGCTTTCACTGAACATTCTTGTTTTAACATGTCAATCAACGATCAGTGCTGTGGGTAACAGCACTCTGCCCCTGAGGGGGCATGGGGTTCAAATCCTGTTCGACAAGTACTCTATGCTATACCAATTAGGGTCCTTGTACAAGGCTCCTAAGACTTCACTTGCCTACCTCTGTAATATGACTGAAATTTGTAAGTTGCTCTGGACGAGAGTGTCTGACCTGTGAAATATCAAGCCCTTCAGTCAGATGTGTTGGAAAGGAAAAAAGAACAAATTCATGAGTATAAGAGCAACTCTGGGAACTCGATTAATGCTGAATTTAAGGAGCAGAAGATCTAATGCAGGTAGTAAACACGGTCTACATGAAAATATAAATTACATATGTATTTTACATACCCTCATCATATGTTGAATATGCAGCAGCAGTGTATTAGCTTTACTCTGTGGTCACAAAAAATTTGACTTCATTTACTATTATTATTTCCAGAGAACTTTTCAGGTGTGGGAACCTTTTCGTTCTCCAGGCTACTGGTATACCCAATAAAGAATCTGCGTGACTAGCCCTGATAAGAAAAGAATAAAATGCTTTTTCTCCCCTATCTCTCTTGTAATTTTGATATCTGCTGTGTCGTTTTTTTAAAACATGGCATAAAATAATAAAAAGAATAATTTAAAAAATCTAAGGGTCTTCTATGATGATCATGCATTGACAACATGCACTCATAAATATGCTTTACATGCATTTATTGTATATTCTAAAAGGGTTATATTATTAGCAAAATGCTTTTTTTGTGCTTTTCAATGTCATTTTTAGGGCACACTTGCATTTCATTCCTGTTAGATCAGATATATACAAAGCTTCTATCACATTCCATACTATAGAATATACGTTAGGCATGTTTCCGCCCATCTGCAAACAAAATATTTGTGGAAGGTACAATTGGAGTGCATGCATTTGATTAATGGGGCATTTGCAATGATCTGTGCATAACTGCTGGTCACCGAATCATTATTTAAAGGACAGCACAAATATGCTTTTATTTCCTTTTGAGCCTGTAATGTCTTTGTTTTAACAGACACATGTTTAGGCAACTGACCAGTTGTTTCTCAAGACTAGTTGACTGCAGGTGCTTTCACTGAACATTCTTGTTTTAACGTCAATCAACGATCAGTGCTGTGGGTAACAGCACTCTGCCCCTGAGGGGGCATGGGGTTCAAATCCTGTTCGACAAGTACTCTATGCTATACCAATTAGGGTCCTTGTACAAGACTCCTACGACTTCACATGCCTACCTCTGTAATATGACTGAAATTTGTAAGTTGCTCTGAACGAGAGTGTCTGACCTGTGAAATATCAAGCCCTTCAGTCAGGTGTGTTGGAAAGGAAAAAAGAACAAATTCATGAGTATAGGAGCAACTCTGGGAACTCGATTAATGCTGAATTTAAGGAGCAGAAGACCTAATGCAGGTAGTAAACACGGTCTACATGAAAATATAAATTACATATGTATTTTACATACCCTCATCATATGTTGAATGTGCAGCAGCAGTGTAGTAGCTTTACTCTGTGGTCACAAAAAATTTGACTTCATTTACTATTATTATTTCCAGAGAACTTTTCACGTGTGGGAACCTTTTCGTTCTCCAGTCTACTGGGATACCCAATAAAGAATCTGCGTGACTAGCCCTGATAAGAAAAGAATAAAATGCTTTTTCTCCCCTATCTCTCTTGTAATTTTGATATTTGCTGTGTCGTTTTTTTAAAACATGGCATAAAATAATAAAACGAATTATTTAAAAAATCTTAGGGTCTTCTATGATGATCATGCATTGACAACATGCACTCATAAATATGCTTTACATGCATTTATTGGATATTCTAAAAGGGTTATATTATTAGCACAATGCTTTTTTTGTGCTTTTCAATGTCATTTTTAGGGCACACTTGTATTTCATTCCTGTGAGATCAGATGTATACAAAGCTTCCATCACATTCCATTCCATAGAATATACGTTAGGCATGTTTCCGCCCATCTGCAAACAAAATATTTGTGGAAGGTACAATTGGAGTGCATGCATTTGATTAATGGGGCATTTGCAATGATCTGTGCATAACTGCTGGTCACCGAATCATTATTTAAAGGACAGCACAAATATGCTTTTATTTCCTTTTGAGCCTGTAATGTCTTTGTTTTAACAGACACATGTTTAGGCAACTGACCAGTTGTTTCTCAAGACTAGTTGACTGCAGGTGCTTTCACTGAACATTCTTGTTTTAACGACAATCAACGATCAGTGCTGTGGGTAACAGCACTCTGCCCCTGAGGGGGCATGGGGTTCAAATCCTGTTCGACAAGTACTCTATGCTATACCAATTAGGGTCCTTGTACAAGGCTCCTAAGACTTCACTTGCCTACCTCTGTAATATGACTGAAATTTGTAAGTTGCTCTGAACGAGAGTGTCTGACCTGTGAAATATCAAGCCCTTCAGTCAGGTGTATTGGAAAGGAAAAAAGAACAAATTCATGAGTATAGGAGCAACTCTGGGAACTCGATTAATGCTGAATTTAAGGAGCAGAAGCTCTAATGCAGGTAGTAAACAGGGTCTACATGAAAATATAAATTACATATGTATTTTACATACACTCATCATATCTTGGATATGCAGCAGTAGTGTAGTAGCTTTACTCTGTGGTCACAAAAAAATTGACTTCATTTACTATTATTATTTCCAGAGAACTTTTCAGGTGTGGGAACCTTTTCGTTCTCCAGGCTACTGGGATACCCAATTAAGAGTCTGTGTGACTAGCCCTGATAAGAAAAGAATAAAATGCTTTTTCTCCCCTATCTCTCTTGTAATTTTGATATTTGCTGTGTCGTTTTTTTAAAACATGGCATAAAATAATAAAACGAATTATTTAAAAAATCTTAGGGTCTTCTATGATGATCATGCATTGACAACATGCACTCATAAATATGCTTTACATGCATTTATTGGATATTCTAAAAGGGTTATATTATTAGCAAAATGCTTTTTTTGTGCTTTTTAATGTCATTTTTAGGGCACACTTGCATTTCATTCCTGTTAGATCAGATATATACAAAGCTTCTATCACATTCCATACTATAGAATATACGTTAGGCATGTTTCCGCCCATCTGCAAACAAAATATTTGTGGAAGGTACAATTGGAGTGCATGCATTTGATTAATGGGGCATTTGCAATGATCTGTGCATAACTGCTGGTCACCGAATCATTATTTAAAGGACAGCACAAATATGCTTTTATTTCCTTTTGAGCCTGTAATGTCTTTGTTTTAACAGACACATGTTTAGGCAACTGACCAGTTGTTTCTCAAGACTAGTTGACTGCAGGTGCTTTCACTGAACATTCTTGTTTTAACGTCAATCAACGATCAGTGCTGTGGGTAACAGCACTCTGCCCCTGAGGGGGCATGGGGTTCAAATCCTGTTCGACAAGTACTCTATGCTATACCAATTAGGGTCCTTGTACAAGACTCCTAAGACTTCACATGCCTACCTCTGTAATATGACTGAAATTTGTAAGTTGCTCTGAACGAGAGTGTCTGACCTGTGAAATATCAAGCCCTTCAGTCAGGTGTGTTGGAAAGGAAAAAAGAACAAATTCATGAGTATAGGAGCAACTCTGGGAACTCGATTAATGCTGAATTTAAGGAGCAGAAGACCTAATGCAGGTAGTAAACACGGTCTACATGAAAATATAAATTACATATGTATTTTACATACCCTCATCATATGTTGAATGTGCAGCAGCAGTGTAGTAGCTTTACTCTGTGGTCACAAAAAATTTGACTTCATTTACTATTATTATTTCCAGAGAACTTTTCACGTGTGGGAACCTTTTCGTTCTCCAGTCTACTGGGATACCCAATAAAGAATCTGCGTGACTAGCCCTGATAAGAAAAGAATAAAATGCTTTTTCTCCCCTATCTCTCTTGTAATTTTGATATTTGCTGTGTCGTTTTTTTAAAACATGGCATAAAATAATAAAACGAATTATTTAAAAAATCTTAGGGTCTTCTATGATGATCATGCATTGACAACATGCACTCATAAATATGCTTTACATGCATTTATTGGATATTCTAAAAGGGTTATATTATTAGCAAAATGCTTTTTTTGTGCTTTTCAGTGTCATTTTTAGGGCACACTTGTATTTCATTCCTGTGAGATCAGATGTATACAAAGCTTCCATCACATTCCATTCCATAGAATATACGTTAGGCATGTTTCCGCCCATCTGCAAACAAAATATTTGTGGAAGGTACAATTGGAGTGCATGCATTTGATTAATGGGGCATTTGCAATGATCTGTGCATAACTGCTGGTCACCGAATCATTATTTGAAGGACAGCACAAATATGCTTTTATTTCCTTTTGAGCCTGTAATGTCTTTGTTTTAACAGACACATGTTTAGGCAACTGACCAGTTGTTTCTCAAGACTAGTTGACTGCAGGTGCTTTCACTGAACATTCTTGTTTTAACGACAATCAACGATCAGTGCTGTGGGTAACAGCACTCTGCCCCTGAGGGGGCATGGGGTTCAAATCCTGTTCGACAAGTACTCTATGCTATACCAATTAGGGTCCTTGTACAAGGCTCCTAAGACTTCACTTGCCTACCTCTGTAATATGACTGAAATTTGTAAGTTGCTCTGAACGAGAGTGTCTGACCTGTGAAATATCAAGCCCTTCAGTCAGGTGTATTGGAAAGGAAAAAAGAACAAATTCATGAGTATAGGAGCAACTCTGGGAACTCGATTAATGCTGAATTTAAGGAGCAGAAGCTCTAATGCAGGTAGTAAACAGGGTCTACATGAAAATATAAATTACATATGTATTTTACATACACTCATCATATCTTGGATATGCAGCAGTAGTGTAGTAGCTTTACTCTGTGGTCACAAAAAAATTGACTTCATTTACTATTATTATTTCCAGAGAACTTTTCAGGTGTGGGAACCTTTTCGTTCTCCAGGCTACTGGGATACCCAATAAAGAATCTGTGTGACTAGCCCTGATAAGAAAAGAATAAAATGCTTTTTCTCCCCTATCTCTCTTGAAATTTTGATATTTGCTGTGTCGTTTTTTTAAAACATGGCATAAAATAATATAAAGAATAATTTAAAAAATCTAAGGGTCTTCTATGATGATCATGCATTGACAACATGCACTCATAAATATGCTTTACATGCATTTATTGTATATTCTAAAAGGGTTATATTATTAGCAAAATGCTTTTTTTGTGCTTTTCAATGTCATTTTTAGGGCAGACTTGCATTTCATTCCTGTTAGATCAGATGTATACAAAGCTTCTATCACATTCCATACTATAGAATATACGTTAGGCATGTTTCCGCCCATCTGCAAACAAAATATTTGTGGAAGGTACAATTGGAGTGCATGCATTTGATTAATGGGGCATTTGCAATGATCTGTGCATAACTGCTGGTCACCAAATCATTATTTAAAGGACAGCACAAATATGCTTTTATTTCCTTTTGAGCCTGTAATGTCTTTGTTTTAACAGACACATGTTTAGGCAACTGACCAGTTGTTTCTCAAGACTAGTTGACTGCAGGTGCTTTCACTGAACATTCTTGTTTTAACATGTCAATCAACGATCAGTGCTGTGGGTAACAGCACTCTGCCCCTGAGGGGGCATGGGGTTCAAATCCTGTTCGACAAGTACTCTATGCTATACCAATTAGGGTCCTTGTACAAGACTCCTAAGACTTCACTTGCCTACCTCTGTAATATGACTGAAATTTGTAAGTTGCTCTGAACGAGAGTGTCTGACCTGTGAAATATCAAGCCGTTCAGTCAGGTGTGTTGGAAAGGAAAAAAGAACAAATTCATGAGTCTTTCAGAGAATAGCAGTGCGGTTTGCAATGGAGATGGAGTCATCCTAGCTGTGGTGGAGGCAAGGCCTCCAGTGACCAGAGTGTCTTGAAGACAGTGTCATCCTGAAGACAGGGTGCAGCAGAGGCAGCACACTGAAGAAGAGCATCCTCTTGTGAGCATGGCGTGAGAGGATGGACTGCTGAGGGGTCAGGTGCTGAAGGATCCTCCTTATCTGCACCAGGATGTTCAGATGTTTAACTGACTTCATGCATCCCAGGTTCTTGTGGTCAGTGATCACACTAAAAGGGTGCTTGGCTCCTTCTAACCAATGTCTCCACTCCTGGATTGTTAGATTTACCGCAAGTAGTACCATTCAGCGGGTGTGTGGGAGTAAACGGCTATGAGATGGAGCTTCTGTTTGGGTCCTACACGCTGACACAACACTGCTCCTACCCCAGTCTCCGAAGTGTCTACCTCAAGTATAAAAGCTTTAGAAAGATCAGGTTGTTTGAGCAATGGAGCCATCATGATTGACTTTTTTAATGCACAGATGAGTGCCTCAGCAGCTGCAGCTTTGTGGGTGCTCCCTTTAGTAGAGCCATGAGGGGAGCAGCTATACAGCTACTATTCCTGATGAACCTTGTGTAGGATAGAGATAGGTATCTGCATAGAGGGAAGGTTAAGGGAAGGAGAGAGAAAAGGAGGGAGGGAGTTAGAGATCCAGTCAAAAGCACAGTTAATAGGGTGAAAGCGTAAGCTTTTGGCAAGGCCCAAAGCTACTAATTCCACATTCCTGTCTGTTTTCCAGTTTCAGGCAGAAGCACTTGCTGAATGCACGTCAGCAATGATGTGTTGTAAATCTTCAGTGCCATTTAAATGGCTGCTGGAAACTATTGGCTTGGCCGGTTTTGTTTTGGGATACAGTGCAGGTATCTGTTTCCTGTGCTTGGGAACAACCTGCAGATCCTCCCACTCCCACCCACTGCAGCCCTCCTATATATGAACAGGGATTCCTCCTCTTTTTCCACTGTCTAAGTCTCATCTGTTCCTGTACTGACTTCAGGGATACTAACTCTGCCGGACACCATGAACAAGATCATTGTCTATGAGCATATTAATTTTGAGGGTCTCAGCAAAGAGTTTACCTCCAATGTCTCCAACTTGGTTGAGCACTTTTTTAATGACACCATTTCCTCTTTGAAGGTGATTGGAAATCCATGGGTGGCTTACACAGATATCAATTTCAGTGGCTCCCAGGCTGTCTACGAAGAAGGAGAATACAACAGAGTGAATCCCAATGACAGCATTTCATCACTAGAGATGATTACAGATGACCTGACAAATCCTCAGATCACACTGTATGAACACTCGGCATACAGAGGTAGGAGCACTGTTCTTACCTGTGAGACAAACCTGGCCTATGGCTCTTTCAATGATACAGCTTCTTCTCACAAGGTGCAGAGAGGAGCCTGGGTCCTTTATGAGCATTCAAATAGAGGTGGCGCTATGATGGTGGCCAGAGCATCTCATGATGTGCCTATCTATGACTGGTTCAATGACAAAGTCTCTCATGTGCGCCCTCTAAACCCGGGCAGGGCCATTATAACAGCTGAGGTCCTCTGGAGCCAGAAGGAGGAACGTGTGTCATCTGCTGTCATTGACACCCTGGATGGTCGGAATGATACAGATCATGAGCAAAACTTCTCCACGGAGCTGGATCAAGAGTACGAGCAGGCTGTCACTGATACCTTCAGCTTCCACAACGAATCAAGCATCAGTGTGGGAGCAAGATTTGAGTTGAATGTGGGTTTAGTGAAGGCAGAGAGCAGCCTCACTTTGAGCAATACTTTCACAGTGGAGAAAGGAAGCAGCAACACTAGAACAGAGAAGAAGGCTGTCCGTGTCAGCCTGCCAGCCAAAATCCCTCCCCACACCAAGCTCACTGTGAATGTGGTGAGGAAGGAGGTGCAAGTGAAGGTCCCAGTCAAGCTGACCATCAACACAGGTTTCCTGAGTAAGGTGGAGTATGGTGAGTATAGGAGCAACTCTGGGAAATCGATTAGTGCTGAATTCAAGGAGGAGAAGATCTAATGCAGGTAGGAAACACGGTCTACATGAAAATATAAATTACATATGCATTTTACATACACTCATCATATGCTGGATATGCAGCAGTAGTGTAGTAGCTTTACTCTGTAGTCACACAAAAATTGACTTCATTTACTATTATTATTTCCAGAGAACATTTCAGGTGTGGGAACCTTTTCATTCTCCAGGCTACTGGGATACCCAATAAAGAATCTGCGTGACTACCCCTTATAAGAAAAGAATAAAATGCTTTTTCTCCCCTACCTCTCTTGTAATTTTGATATCTGCTGTGTCGTTTTTTTAAAACATGGCATAAAATAATAAAAAGAATGATTTAAAAAATCTAAGGGTCTTCTATGATGATCATGCATTGACAACATGCACTCATAAATATGCTTTACATGCATTTAATGAATATTCTAAAAGGGTTATGTAATTAGCAAAATGGTTTTTTTGTGCTTTTCAATGTCATTTTTAGGGCACACTTGTATTTCATTCCTGTGAGATCAGATGTATACAAAGCTTCCATCACATTCCATACTATAGAATATACGTTAGGCATGTTTCCGCCCATCTGCAAACAAAATATTTGTGGAAGGTACAATTGGAGTGCATGCATTTGATTAATGGGGCATTTGCAATGATCTGTGCATAACTGCTGGTCACCGAATCATTATTTAAAGGACAGCACAAATATGCTTTTATTTCCTTTTGAGCCTGTAATGTCTTTGTTTTAACAGACACATGTTTAGGCAACTGACCAGTTGTTTCTCAAGACTAGTTGACTGCAGGTGCTTTCACTGAACATTCTTGTTTTAACGTCAATCAACGATCAGTGCTGTGGGTAACAGCACTCTGCCCCTGAGGGGGCATGGGGTTCAAATCCTGTTCGACAAGTACTCTATGCTATACCAATTAGGGTCCTTGTACAAGACTCCTAAGACTTCACATGCCTACCTCTGTAATATGACTGAAATTTGTAAGTTGCTCTGAACGAGAGTGTCTGACCTGTGAAATATCAAGCCCTTCAGTCAGGTGTGTTGGAAAGGAAAAAAGAACAAATTCATGAGTATAGGAGCAACTCTGGGAACTCGATTAATGCTGAATTTAAGGAGCAGAAGATCTAATGCAGGTAGTAAACACGGTCTACATGAAAATATAAATTACATATGTATTTTACATACCCTCATCATATGTTGAATATGCAGCAGCAGTGTAGTAGCTTTACTCTGTGGTCACAAAAAATTTGACTTCATTTACTATTATTATTTCCAGAGAACTTTTCAGGTGTGGGAACCTTTTCGTTCTCCAGGCTACTGGGATACCCAATAAAGAATCTGCGTGACTAGCCCTGATAAGAAAAGAATAAAATGCTTTTTCTCCCCTATCTCTCTTGTAATTTTGATATCTGCTGTGTCGTTTTTTTAAAACATGGCATAAAATAATAAAAAGAATTATTTAAAAAATCTAAGGGTCTTCTATGATGATCATGCATTGACAACATGCACTCATAAATATGCTTTACATGCATTTATTGTATATTCTAAAAGGGTTATATTATTAGCAAAATGCTTTTTTTGTACTTTTCAATGTCATTTTTAGGGCACACTTGCATTTCATTCCTGTTAGATCAGATGTATACAAAGCTTCTATCACATTCCATACTATAGAATATACGTTAGGCATGTTTCCGCCCATCTGCAAACAAAATATTTGTGGAAGGTACAATTGGAGTGCATGCATTTGATTAATGGGGCATTTGCAATGATCTGTGCATAACTGCTGGTCACCGAATCATTATTTAAAGGACAGCACAAATATGCTTTTATTTCCTTTTGAGCCTGTAATGTCTTTGTTTTAACAGACACATGTTTAGGCAACTGACCAGTTGTTTCTCAAGACTAGTTGACTGCAGGTGCTTTCACTGAACATTCTTGTTTTAACGACAATCAACGATCAGTGCTGTGGGTAACAGCACTCTGCCCCTGAGGGGGCATGGGGTTCAAATCCTGTTCGACAAGTACTCTATGCTATACCAATTAGGGTCCTTGTACAAGGCTCCTAAGACTTCACTTGCCTACCTCTGTAATATGAATGAAATTTGTAAGTTGCTCTGGACGAGAGTGTCTGACCTGTGAAATATCAAGCTCTTCAGTCAGGTGTGTTGTAAAGGAAAAAAGAACAAATTCATGAGTCTTTCAGAGAATAGCAGTGCGGGGTGCAATGGAGATGGAGTCATCCTAGCTGTGGTGGAGGCAAGGCCTCCAGTGACCAGAGTGTCTTTAAGATAGTGTCATCCTGAAGACAGGGTGCAGCAGAGGCAGCACACTGAAGAAGAGCATCCTCTTGTGAGCATGGCGTGAGAGGATGGACTGCTGAGGGGTCAGGTGCTGAAGGATCCTCCTTATGTGCACCAGGATGTTCAGATGTTTAACTGACTTCATGCATCCCAGGTTCTTGTGGTCAGTGATCACACTAAAAGGGTGCTTGGCTCATTCTAACCAATGTCTCCACTCCTGGATTGTTAGATTTACCGCAAGTAGTACCATTCAGCGGGTGTGTGGGAGTAAACGGCTATGAGATGGAGCTTCTGTTTGGGTCCTACACGCTGACACAACACTGCTCCTACCCCTGTCTCCGAAGTGTCTACCTCAAGTATAAAAGCTTTAGAAAGATCAGGTTGTTTGAGCAATGGAGCCATCATGATTGACTTTTTTAATGCACAGATGAGTGCCTCAGCAGCTGCAGCTTTGTGGGTGCTCCCTTTAGTAGAGCCATGAGGGGAGCAGCTATACAGCTACTATTCCTGATGAACCTTGTGTAGGATAGAGATAGGTATCTGCATAGAGGGAAGGTTAAGGGAAGGAGAGAGAAAAGGAGGGAGGGAGTTAGAGATCCAGTCAAAAGCACAATTAATAGGGTGACAGCGTAAGCTTTTGTCAAGGCCCAAAGCTACTAATTCCACATTCCTGTCTGTTTTCCAGTTTCAGGCAGTAGCACTTGCTGAATGCAGGTCAGCAATGATGTGTTGTAAATCTTCAGTGCCATTTAAATGGCTGCTGGAAACTATTGGCTTGGCCGGTTTTGTTTTGGGATACAGTGCAGGTATCTGTTTCCAGTGCCTGGGAACAACCTGCAGATCCTCCCACTCCCACCCACTGCAGCCCTCCTATATATGAAGAGCGAGTCCTCCTCTTTTTCCACTGTCTCAGTCTCATCTGTTCCTGTACTGACTTCAGGGATACTAACTCTGCCGGACACCATGATCAAGTTCATTGTCTATGAGCATATTAATTTTGAGGGTCTCAGCAAAGAGTTTACCTCCAATGTCTTCAACTTGGTTGAACCCTTTTTTAATGACACCATTTCCTCTTTGAAGGTGATTGGAAATCCATTGGTCGCTTACACAGATATCAATTTCAGCGGCTCTTCTACGATGAAGGAGAATCCAACAGAGTCGAACACAATGACAGCATTTCGTCACTAGAGATGATTACAGATGACCTGACAAATCCTCAGATCACACTGTATGAACGCTCAGCATACAGAGGCAGCAGCATTGTTCTTACCTGTGAAAAAGTATTTTTGTGAAAATCCAAAGTTTAGAAGCACTTTCATTTAAAGGATATTTTGAACCAACCCTATATAGCTACAGCCTTTTCAGAAGTACCCACAGTGACAGTACGTTAAAAAGAAAAAAGTGGCTATTTCAAAGGACCTATATCGGTTAAAGAATCCCTGCTACACTGATTAGTAAACAGGCTCCCCAAACACTTTCACTGATTTCACTGAGATCTGACAGTTATCAATTACATGGTCTCAACATTAATATTCAACATATTTCCGCAGTCCAATATGCAGCAAAACTGACTTTCAAATTCTTTTTTATGAATTAGTTGTATGGCCCATTTATTTTGTAACTGGACATTGGCAGATTCTCACCTAGCAAGATTGTGTCACTGATTTCTGTCATTTTTTCACCAGCTTTTTAAATTCTTTTTACAAGGTTAATTATTAGCTAGCTGACTTGTCACTCATTATACACAGAGTCCATAGCATGTGAGCAAACATATTCACAGTATATGTTGTAACCTTTTGTTTATACTATAAGAGTAATGGAATTCTTAAACTCTTAGCTGGACAATTTGAGCTACAACCTTTGTGAAGGTGTGAGAGTGTAATGCAGAGTTGTCAAATTCAGTTGTGCCCACATTACATTCAGTTCAGTGTCAATGGAGCCAGACCAAAGAAGCATTTAAATAATATTCAGTAACACATCAGTAATATACACTATACTGTCAAAAGTATTCGCCCGTCTGCCTTCGCATGCATATGAACTAGAGTGACATCCCAATCTTAATCCATACGGTTTAATATGATGTCGGCCCACCCTTTGCAACTATAACAGCTTGAACTCATTTGGGAAGGTGTTCCACAAGGATTAGGAGTGTGTTTATGGGAATTTTTGACCATTCTTCCAGCAGCACATTTGTGAGGTGAGACATTGATGTTGGACAAGGCCTGGCTCACAGTCTTCGCTCTAATTTGTCCAAAAGGTGTTCTATTGGGTTTAGGTCAGGATTCTGTGCAGACCAGTCAAGTTCTTCAACACCAAACTCACTCATTAATGTCTTTATCGACCTTGCTTTGTGCACTGGTGTGTAGTCATACTGGAACAGGAGGGGGCCATCCTCAAACCGTTCCCACAAAGTTGGGAGCAGGAAATTGTCCAAACTCTCTTGGTATGCTGAAGCATTAACAGTTCCTTTCACTGGAACTAAGGGGCCAAGCGCAACTCCTAAAAAACAACCCCACACCATAATCCCTCCTCCACCAAACTTTACACTTTGCACAATGCAGGCAGATAAGAACTGTTCTCCCGGCAACCGCCAAACCCAGACTCATCCAATGGATAGCCAGTCAGAGAAGTGTGATTCATCACTCCAGAGAACATGTCTCCACTGCTCTATAGTCCAGTGGCGTGCTTTACACCACTGCATCCAATGCTTGCATTGCGCTCGGTAACGAAAGGCTTGAATGCAGCTGCTCGGCCATGGAAACCCACTCTATGAAGCTCTCTATGCACTGTTCTTGAGATAATCTGAAGGCTACATGAAGTTTGGAGGTCTGTAGTGACTGACTCAGCATCCACTGACCCTGCTGTGTCATTTTACATGGCTTACATCGTGGCTGAGTTGCTGTCATCCACTTTGTGATAATACCACTGACATTTGACAGTGGGATATTTAGTAGTGAGGAAATTTTACAACTGGACTTATTGCATAGGTGGCATCCTGTCATGGTACCATGCTGGAATTCACTGAGCTCCTCAGAGAGACCCATTCTTTCACAAATGTTTGTAGAAGCAGTCTGCATGCCAAGGTGCTTGGTTTTATATGCCTGTGGCCATGGAAGTGATTGGAACATCTTAATTCAATTAAGATGTTAGATTTGAATGTAGAGAGAGTTTCAGACTGTTGAAACAGAGGGGGAAGAAAATGCCAGAGTTGAAAGGAAAAAACACAATCGCCAGAGATTTTACAAAAGGATGAACATGGTAGATGTGTAGAAGTGGCTTGTGAGTGATTCAACATGTGTTGAGTGATTCCAAGTTGTTGCTTTTGAAGTGTAATGCTGTTAGCAGCTGGTGAGGGGTGCTATACTGCAGAACATCTGAATAAAACCTGTTGAACAGAGGAATGGCTAAATATGTACACCATAAATATATGAATATTGTTGTAAAACTTTCAGAGTTGTGTTTTTAATTGAACTGACAGCTTTGAAAGGCTGTAGGGAAAATGTTACAACAAAGCTGAACTGAGGAGGGAGGAGAAGAGAAGAGGCCCCAGAACGAGGAAGAGACTCGGTGTAACACTGCTAGTACTGTTACACAGATCCCCCTCACAGCACTCCACATCCGTCATTACATTTACTGTATGCATGAATGTTGAAAGGCCTTCACACACTCTTGGTTGCACATCTACTAACAGCTCCCTTAACGCTTTGCATAACCACTGAGTGAGAGACAGAAAGATCAGAGAGAAATACGATGATGACACTATCATAGTATTATGTACTATGATAGTATTAATACTATGATATGAACATCTACTAACAGCTACCTTAACGCCTTGCATAAACACTGAGTGAGAGAAAGAAAGAACAGATAAATAAATTATTTATTTTAATGACTGCTTCACTACACTTTAGAAAAACCTTCCGCTCCTCAGGTTTTTATGGATTAGGATGTAAGATTCATCATTAATGGTAAAATAAATAAATAAAATAATAAAAACGCTATAGAAGTGGCTTGTGAGTGAGTCAACATGTTGGTGGTTCCTAGTTGTTGCTTTTGAAGTGTAATGCTGTTAGCAGCTGGTGAGGGGTGCCGTACTGCAGAAAACCTGAATAAAACCTGCTGAGCAGGTTGCTCAACTCTTGGTTGAATATCTATTCACAGCTACCTTAACGCTTTGCATAACAGTAATCGATATGTCTTCCTTATGCATATCACCCATTAGAATTATACTGCCACCCATCTGACTATATCAACCCGCGTATTGAGAACTACCTTTAGGAAGGTGAGCTATTTTTTCTAACAAGCACCAAACCCACAAGCATTATGCTAGGATATGCGTTTCTTGGGCGGTTTACCTTTAGATATGCCAACAGCCGAGATAATATATTAGCTAGGTGTGTGAGTGGTACACAAGAATTTATACTATAGTCTACCTGTATAATATCTACAGAACAAATAACAAAAATAATATTATTTGGTGGGTACCTGTTCACAATCTGTTAGTGACAGTATAATTTGTTTTAAAATCATTCTTACTTATGCTTAGGCTGGTGATGCTGCCACACTTAAGTTGACACGGCTCTGAGTAATTAACCACTTAGCCCCCCCCCCCCCCCCCCCAATAAATTAACCCGGATATTAAATCAGTCCATAAATAATTAAATATCAACACAAAATGATTCCTTATTCCTTAATAATACTAGTAACAACAGGGCAGTGTTGATTAAACCACACATGTATCAACTTAGAAAGACTTTACTCATTTTCTCTAAACTGTATTTTAGACTGCTGAAAAAAGCCAGTCAAAATAGAATACAATCACAATTTAAAATGCTACTCAATGATTAATAGGCAGTTAAAATATTATAAAATATTATAAAAATACAAATGCAAATGCTTTCTGGCAGGTGTATAATAAATGATTCTTTCTTTCCTTCTTCTTATCAAGACTGTACTGTACACCAAACACTGTTTGAGGAAATCCAAGAGGACCATAAGAGAGCCCATCCACCCAAGCCACAGTAATCTGTCACTGCTGCCATCCAGGAATATGATTCAGAAGCATACAAAGCCAAAAACAGCAGGCTCAGGGTCAAATACCTCCTGCAGGTCATCAGGCTGCTGCATAGTCAGTAGTACTCCAACAAGGCCTGTACTCTGACATACACTCCCACCCTCTCAGATGCCACCTCTATTACTCTGCACCTTGTAGGAATATCAAGCTAAATACCTTAGACAATAAAATGACATCTAATGAAATCACTTCCACTGCTATCCCACTCATTCTGCACTGTCTCACATATGCGGTTTACTCAGGGTTGTTTTTGCAATAGTGCACAGCATGTTTGATGAATGCATGATGCGTGCATGATATGTATGACCATGACTGTACCAGTGTACTCTTTTGTTCTTTAGCAACCTGCATATAACTTCCGTCTTTCCCCCCCGGAGTTTACTTTTAGTAGATATTGTGATTCTTCTAATGTTCTCTCAGTCACATTAGCTTGAATAAGTCACATAGTACAGGAGGCATCATTATGCTATGAAACTGAAACTGTAGAAATTAAAGGACAAGATTGCACCACGGTTAATTATTTTATTGTACTACATTAGACATCGTCATACTTTCTTGATACACAAAATGGAGAAATTACAAAGTTATCAGTTAGGAATTGCTGCAGGTGCAGTATGAATGCATGCACACTGATTTGATAATTTAGAGCAAACATGGTAATAATTGTTTAAACCATTTCCTGAATGGAGGTTACCATAAAGCTGAGCTGAGGAAGGTGGAGGAGAGCAGATGCCCCACAAAGACGAAGAGACTCAGTGTAAGCTGCCAGTACTGTTACACAGATCCCCCTCACAGCACTTCATATCCATCACGTCATTTGTTGTATACATGAGTGTTGAAAGGCCTCCACACACACTCTTGGTTGCACATCCACTCACGGTTACATTAACGCTGTACATAACCACTGAGTGAGAGACAGGACATTCTTGTTTTAACGTCAGTCAACGATCAGCGCTGTGGGTAACAGCGTTCAAATCCTGTTTGGACAAGTACTCTATGCTATACCAATTAGGGTCCTTGTACAAGGCTCCTAAGACTTCACTTGCCTACCTCTGTATTATAACTGAAATTTGTAAGTTGCTCTGGACGAGAGTGTCTGACCTGTGAAATATCAAGCCCTTCAGTCAGGTGTGTTGGAAAGGAAAAAAGCACAAATTCATGAGTCTTTCAGAGAATAGCAGTGCGGGGTACAATGGAGATGGAGTCATCCTAGCTGTGGTGGAGGCAAGGCCTCCAGTGACCAGAGTGTCTTTAAGATAGTGTCATCCTGAAGACAGGGTGCAGCAGAGGCAGGACACTGAAGAAGAGCATCCTCTTGTGAGCAGGGCGTGAGAGGATGGACTGCTGAGGGGTCAGGTGCTGGAGGATCCTCCTTATGTGCACCAGGATGTTCAGATGTTTAACTGACTTCATGCATCCCAGGTTCTTGTGGTCAGTGATCACACTAAAAGGGTGCTTGGCTCATTCTAACCAATGTCTCCACTCCTGGATTGTTAGATTTACCGCAAGTAGTACCATTCAGCGGGTGTGTGGGAGTAAACGGCTATGAGATGGAGCTTCTGTTTGGGTCCTACACGCTGACACAACACTGCTCCTACGCCTGTTTCCGAAGCGTCTACCTCAAGTATAAAAGCTTTAGAAAGATCAGGTTGTTTGAGCAATGGAGCCATCATGATTGACTTTTTTAATGCACAGATGAGTGCCTCAGCAGCTGCAGCTTTGTGGGTGCTCCCTTTAGTAGAGCCATGAGGGGAGCAGCTATACAGCTACTATTCCTGATGAACCTTGTGTAGGATAGAGATAGGTATCTGCATAGAGGGAAGGTTAAGGGAAGGAGAGAGAAAAGGAGGGAGGGAGTTAGAGATCCAGTCAAAAGCACAATTAATAGCGTGACAGCGTAAGCTTTTGGCAAGGCCCAAAGCTACTAATTCCACATTCCTGTCTGTTTTCCAGTTTCAGGCAGTAGCACTTGCTGAATGCAGGTCAGCAATGATGTGTTGTAAATCTTCAGTGCCATTTAAATGGCTGCTGGAAACTATTGGCTTGGCCGGTTTTGTTTTGGGATACAGTGCAGGTATCTGTTTCCAGTGCCTGGGAACAACCTGCAGATCCTCCCACTCCCACCCACTGCAGCCCTCCTATATATGAAGAGCGAGTCCTCCTCTTTTTCCACTGTCTCAGTCTCATCTGTTCCTGTACTGACTTCAGGGATACTAACTCTGCCGGACACCATGATCAAGTTCATTGTCTATGAGCATATTAATTTTGAGGGTCTCAGCAAAGAGTTTACCTCCAATGTCTTCAACTTGGTTGAACCCTTTTTTAATGACACCATTTCCTCTTTGAAGGTGATTGGAAATCCATTGGTCGCTTACACAGATATCAATTTCAGCGGCTCTTCTACGATGAAGGAGAATCCAACAGAGTCGAACACAATGACAGCATTTCGTCACTAGAGATGATTACAGATGACCTGACAAATCCTCAGATCACACTGTATGAATGCTCAGCATACAGAGGCAGCAGCATTGTTCTTACCTGTGAAAAAGTATTTTTGTGAAAATCCAAAGTTTAGAAGCACTTTAATTTAAAGGATATATTGAACCAACCCTATATAGCTATAGCCTTTTCAGAAATACCCACAGTGACAATACGTTAAAAAGAAAAAAAGTGGCTATTTCAAAGGAACAAGATCGGTTAAAGAATCCCTGCTACACTGATTAGTAAACAGGCTCCCCAAACACTTTCACTGATTTCACTGAGATCTGACAGTTATCAATTACGTGGTCTCAACATTAATATTCAACATATTTCCGCAGTCCAATATGCAGCAAAACTGACTTTCAAATTCTTTTTTATGAATTAGTTGTATGGCCCATTTATTTTGTAACTGGACATTGGCAGATTCTCACCTAGCAAGATTGTGTCACTGATTTCTGTCATTTTTTCACCAGCTTTTTAAATTCTTTTTACAAGGTTAATTATTAGCTAGCTGACTTGTCACTCATTATACACAGAGTCCATAGCATGTGAGCAAACATATTCACAGTATATGTTGTAACCTTTTGTTTATACTATAAGAGTAATGGAATTCTTAAACTCTTAGCTGGACAATTTGAGCTACAACCTTTGTGAAGGTGTGAGAGTGTAATGCAGAGTTGTCAAATTCAGTTGTGCCCACATTACATTCAGTTCAGTGTCAATGGAGCCAGACCAAAGAAGCATTTAAATAATATTCAGTAACACATCAGTAATATACACTATACTGTCAAAAGTATTCGCTCGTCTGGCTTCGCACGCATATAAACTAGAGTGAGATCCCAATCTTAATCCATACGGTTTAATATGATGTCGGCCCACCCTTTGCAACTATAACAGCTTGAACTCATTTGGGAAGGTGTTCCACAAGGATTAGGAGCGTGTTTATGGGAATTTTTGACCATTCTTCCATTTGACCATTCTTCTCATCATATCTTGGATATGCAGCAGTAGTGTAGTAGCTTTACTCTGTGGTCACAAAAAAATTGACTTCATTTACTATTATTATTTCCAGAGAACTTTTCAGGTGTGGGAACCTTTTCGTTCTCCAGGCTACTGGGATACCCAATAAAGAATCTGCGTGACTAGCCCTGATAAGAAAAGAATAAAATGCTTTTTCTCCCCTATCTCTCTTGTAATTTTGATATCTGCTGTGTCGTTTTTTTAAAACATGGCATAAAATAATAAAAAGAATTATTTAAAAAATCTAAATCTTGAGTGCCATTTAAATGGCTTCTGGAAACTATTGGCTTGGCCGGTTTTGTTTCGGGATACAGTGCAGGTATCTGTTTCCAGTGCTTGGGAACAACCTGCAGATCCTCCCACTCCCACCCACTGCAGCCCTCCTATAGATGAAGAGGGAGTCCTGCTCTTTTTCCACTGTCTTAGTCTCATCTGTTCCTGTACTGACTTCAGGGATACTAACTCTGCCGGACACCATGAACAAGATCATTGTCTATGAGCATATTAATTTTGAGGGTCTCAGCAAAGAGTTTACCTCCAATGTCTCCAACTTGGTTGAGCACTTTTTCAATGACACCATTTCCTCTTTGAAGGTGATTGGAAATCCATGGGTGGCTTACACAGATATCAATTTCAGTGGCTCCCAGGCTGTCTACGAAGAAGGAGAATACAACAGAGTGAATCCCAATGACAGCATTTCATCACTAGAGATGATTACAGATGACCTGACAAATCCTCAGATCACACTGTATGAACACTCGGCATACAGAGGTAGCAGCATTGTTCTTACCTGTGAGACAAACCTGGCCTATGGCTCTTTCAATGATACAGCTTCTTCTCACAAGGTGCAGAGAGGAGCCTGGGTCCTTTATGAGCATTCAAATAGAGGTGGCGCTATGATGGTGGCCAGAGCATCTTGTGATGTGCCTAACTATGGCTGGTTCAATGACAAAGTCTCTCATGTGCGCCCTCTAAACCCGGGCAGGTCCATTATAACAGCTGAGGTCCTCTGGGGCCAGAAGGAGGAACACGTGTCATCTGTTGTCATTGACATCCTGGATGGTCGGAATGATACAGATCATGAGCAAAACTTCTCCACGGAGCTGGATCAAGAGTACGAGCAGGCTGTCACTGATACCTTCAGCTTCCGCAACGAATCAAGCATCAGTGTGGGAGCAAACTTTGAGGTGAATGTGGGTTTAGTAAAGGCAGAGAGCAGCCTCACTTTGAGCAATACTTTCACAGTGGAGAAAGGAAGCAGCAACACTAGAACAGAGAAGAAGGCTGTTCGTGTCAGCCTGCCAGCCAAAATCCCTCCCCACACCAAGCTCACTTGTATTTCATTCCTGTTAGATCAGATGTATACAAAGCTTCCATCACATTCCATACTATAGAATATACGTTAGGCATGTTTCCGCCTATCTGCAAACAAAATATTTGTGGAAGATACAATTGGAGTGCATGCATTTGATTAATGGGGCATTTGCAATGATCTGTGCATAACTGCTGGTCACCGAATCATTATTTAAAGGAAAGCACAAATATGCTTTTATTTCCTTTTGAGCCTGTAATGTCTTTGTTTTAACAGACACATGTTTAGGCAACTGACCAGTTGTTTCTCAAGACTAGTTGACTGCAGGTGCTTTCACTGAACATTCTTGTTTTAACATGTCAATCAACGATCAGTGCTGTGGGTAACAGCACTCTGCCCCTGAGGGGGCATGGGGTTCAAATCCTGTTCGACAAGTACTCTATGCTATACCAATTAGGGTCCTTGTACAAGGCTCCTAAGACTTCACTTGCCTACCTCTGTAATATGACTGAAATTTGTAAGTTGCTCTGAACGAGATGGTCTGACCTGTGAAATATCAAGCCCTTCAGTCAGGTGTGTTGGAAAGGAAAAAAGAACAAATTCATGAGTATAGGAGCAACTCTGGGAACTCGATTAATGCTGAATTTAAGGAGCAGAAGATCTAATGCAGGTAGTAAACACGGTCTACATGAAAATATAAATTACATATGTATTTTACATACCCTCATCATATGTTGAATATGCAGCAGCAGTGTAGTAGCTTTACTCTGTGGTCACAAAAAATTTGACTTCATTTACTATTATTATTTCCAGAGAACTTTTCAGGTGTGGGAACCTTTTCGTTCTCCAGGCTACTGGGATACCCAATAAAGAATCTGCGTGACTAGCCCTGATAAGAAAAGAATAAAATGCTTTTTCTCCCCTATCTCTCTTGTAATTTTGATATCTGCTGTGTCGTTTTTTTAAAACATGGCATAAAATAATAAAAAGAATTATTTAAAAAATCTAAGGGTCTTCTATGATGATCATGCATTGACAACATGCACTCATAAATATGCTTTACATGCATTTATTGGATATTCTAAAAGGGTTATATTATTAGCAAAATGCTTTTTTTGCGCTTTTCAATGTCATTTTTAGGGCACACTTGCATTTCATTCCTGTTAGATCAGATGTATATAAAGCTTCTATCACATTCCATACTATAGAATATACGTTAGGCATGTTTCCGCCCATCTGCAAACAAAATATTTGTGGAAGGTACAATTGGAATGCATGCATTTGATTAATGGGGCATTTGCAATGATCTGTGCATAACTGCTGGTCACCGAATCATTATTTAAAGGACAGCACAAATATGCTTTTATTTCCTTTTGAGCCTGTAATGTCTTTGTTTTAACAGACACATGTTTAGGCAACTGACCAGTTGTTTCTCAAGACTAGTTGACTGCAGGTGCTTTCACTGAACATTCTTGTTTTAACGACAATCAACGATCAGTGCTGTGGGTAACAGCACTCTGCCCCTGAGGGGGCATGGGGTTCAAATCCTGTTCGACAAGTACTCTATGCTATACCAATTAGGGTCCTTGTACAAGACTCCTAAGACTTCACATGCCTACCTCTGTAATATGACTGAAAGTTGTAAGTTGGTCTGAACGAGAGTGTCTGACCTGTGAAATATCAAGCCCTTCAGTCAGGTGTGTTGGAAAGGAAAAAAGAACAAATTCATGAGTATAGGAGCAACTCTGGGAACTCGATTAATGCTGAATTTAAGGAGCAGAAGATCTAATGCAGGTAGTAAACACGGTCTACATGAAAATATAAATTACATATGTATTTTACATACCCTCATCATATGTGCTGTGTCGTTTTTTTAAAACATGGCATAAAATAATAAAAATAATTATTTAAAAAATCTAAATCTTCAGTGCCATTTAAATGGCTTCTGGAAACTATTGGCTTGGCCGGTTTTGTTTTGGGATACAGTGCAGGTATCTGTTTCCTGTGCTTGGGAACAACCTGCAGATCCTCCCACTCCCACCCACTGCAGCCCTCCTATATATGAAGAGGGAGTCCTGCTCTTTTTCCACTGTCTCAGTCTCATCTGTTCCTGTACTGACTTCAGGGATACTAACTCTGCCGGACACCATGAACAAGATCATTGTCTATGAGCATATTAATTTTGAGGGTCTCAGCAAAGAGTTTACCTCCAATGTCTCCAACTTGGTTGAGCACTTTTTCAATGACACCATTTCCTCTTTGAAGGTGATTGGAAATCCATGGGTGGCTTACACAGATATCAATTTCAGTGGCTCCCAGGCTGTCTACGAAGAAGGAGAATACAACAGAGTGAATCCCAATGACAGCATTTCGTCACTAGAGATGATTACAGATGACCTGACAAATCCTCAGATCACACTGTATGAACACTCGGCATACAGAGGTAGCAGCATTGTTCTTACCTGTGAGACAAACCTGGCTTATGGCTCTTTCAATGATACAGCTTCTTCTCACAAGGTGCAGAGAGGAGCCTGGGTCCTTTATGAGCATTCAAATAGAGGTGGCGCTATGATGGTGGCCAGAGCATCTTGTGATGTGCCTAACTATGGCTGGTTCAATGACAAAGTCTCTCATGTGCGCCCTCTAAACCCGGGCAGGTCCATTATAACAGCTGAGGTCCTCTGGGGCCAGAAGGAGGAACACGTGTCATCTGTTGTCATTGACATCCTGGATGGTTGCAATGATACAGATCATGAGCAAAACTTCTCCACGGAGCTGGATCAAGAGTACGAGCAGGCTGTCACTGATACCTTCAGCTTCCGCAACGAATCAAGCATCAGTGTGGGAGCAAACTTTGAGGTGAATGTGGGTTTAGTGAAGGCAGAGAGCAGCCTCACTTTGAGCAATACTTTCACAGTGGAGAAAGGAAGCAGCAACACTAGAACAGAGAAGAAGGCTGTTCGTGTCAGCCTGCCAGCCAAAATCCCTCCCCACACCAAGCTCACTTGTATTTCATTCCTGTTAGATCAGATGTATACAAAGCTTCCATCACATTCCATACTATAGAATATACGTTAGGCATGTTTCCGCCTATCTGCAAACAAAATATTTGTGGAAGATACAATTGGAGTGCATGCATTTGATTAATGGGGCATTTGCAATGATCTGTGCATAACTGCTGGTCACCGAATCATTATTTAAAGGACAGCACAAATATGCTTTTATTTCCTTTTGAGCCTGTAATGTCTTTGTTTTAACAGACACATGTTTAGGCAACTGACCAGTTGTTTCTCAAGACTAGTTGACTGCAGGTGCTTTCACTGAACATTCTTGTTTTAACATGTCAATCAACGATCAGTGCTGTGGGTAACAGCACTCTGCCCCTGAGGGGACATGGGGTTCAAATCCTGTTCGACAAGTACTCTATGCTATACCAATTAGGGTCCTTGTACAAGGCTCCTAAGACTTCACTTGCCTACCTCTGTAATATGACTGAAATTTGTAAGTTGCTCTGAACGAGATGGTCTGACCTGTGAAATATCAAGCCCTTCAGTCAGGTGTGTTGGAAAGGAAAAAAGAACAAATTCATGAGTATAGGAGCAACTCTGGGAACTCGATTAATGCTGAATTTAAGGAGCAGAAGATCTAATGCAGGTAGTAAACACGGTCTACATGAAAATATAAATTACATATGTATTTTACATACCCTCATCATATGTTGAATATGCAGCAGCAGTGTAGTAGCTTTACTCTGTGGTCACAAAAAATTTGACTTCATTTACTATTATTATTTCCAGAGAACTTTTCAGGTGTGGGAACCTTTTCGTTCTCCAGGCTACTGGGATACCCAATAAAGAATCTGCGTGACTAGCCCTGATAAGAAAAGAATAAAATGCTTTTTCTCCCCTATCTCTCTTGTAATTTTGATATCTGCTGTGTCATTTTTTTAAAACATGGCATAAAATAATAAAAAGAATTATTTAAAAAATCTAAGGGTCTTCTATGATGATCATGCATTGACAACATGCACTCATAAATATGCTTTACATGCATTTATTGGATATTCTAAAAGGGTTTTATTATTAGCAAAATGTTTTTTTGTGCTTTTCAATGTCATTTTTAGGGCACACTTGCATTTCATTCCTGTTAGATCAGATGTATACAAAGCTTCCATCACATTCCATACTATAGAATATACTTTAGGCATGTTTCCGCCCATCAGCAAACAAAATATTTGTGGAAGGTACAATTGGAGTGCATGCATTTGATTAATGGGGCATTTGCAATGATCTGTGCATAACTGCTGGTCACCGAATCATTATTTAAAGGACAGCACAAATATGCTTTTATTTCCTTTTGAGCCTGTAATGTCTTTGTTTTAACAGACACATGTTTAGGCAACTGACCAGTTGTTTCTCAAGACTAGTTGACTGCAGGTGCTTTCACTGAACATTCTTGTTTTAACGACAATCAACGATCAGTGCTGTGGGTAACAGCACTCTGCCCCTGAGGGGGCATGGGGTTCAAATCCTGTTCGACAAGTACTCTATGCTATACCAATTAGGGTCCTTGTACAAGGCTCCTAAGACTTCACTTGCCTACCTCTGTAATATGACTGAAATTTGTAAGTTGCTCTGGACGAGAGTGTCTGACCTGTGAAATATCAAGCTCTTCAGTCAGGTGTGTTGGAAAGGAAAAAAGAACAAATTCATGAGTCTTTCAGAGAATAGCAGTGCGGGGTGCAATGGAGATGGAGTCATCCTAGCTGTGGTAGTGGCAAGGCCTCCAGTGACCAGAGTGTCTTTAAGATAGTGTCATCCTGAAGACAGGGTGCAGCAGAGGCAGGACACTGAAGAAGAGCATCCTCTTGTGAGCAGGGCGTGAGAGGATGGACTGCTGAGGGGTCAGGTGCTGGAGGATCCTCCTTATGTGCACTAGGATGTTCAGATGTTTAACTGACTTCATGCATCCCAGGTTCTTGTGGTCAGTGATCACACTAAAAGGGTGCTTGGTTCTTTCTAACCAATGTCTCCACTCCTGGATTGCTAGATTTACCGCAAGTAGTAACATTCAGCGAGTGTGTGGGAGTAAACGGCTATGAGATGGAGCTTCTGTTTGGGTCCTACACGCTGACACAACACTGCTCCTACGCCTGTTTCCGAAGCGTCTACCTCAAGTATAAAAGCTTTAGAAAGATCAGGTTGTTTGAGCAATGGAGCCATCATGATTGACTTTTTTAATGCACAGATGAGTGCCTCAGCAGCTGCAGCTTTGTGGGTGCTCCCTTTAGTAGAGCCATGAGGGGAGCAGCTATACAGCTACTATTCCTGATGAACCTTGTGTAGGATAGAGATAGGTATCTGCATAGAGGGAAGGTTAAGGGAAGGAGAGAGAAAAGGAGGGAGGGAGTTAGAGATCCAGTCAAAAGCACAGTTAATAGTGTGACAGCGTAAGCTTTTGGCAAGGCCCAAAGCTACTAATTCCACATTCCTGTCTGTTTTCCAGTTTCAGGCAGTAGCACTTGCTGAATGCAGGTCAGCAATGATGTGTTGTAAATCTTCAGTGCCATTTAAATGGCTGCTGGAAACTATTGGCTTGGCCGGTTTTGTTTTGGGATACAGTGCAGGTATCTGTTTCCAGTGCCTGGGAACAACCTGCAGATCCTCCCACTCCCACCCACTGCAGCCCTCCTATATATGAAGAGGGAGTCCTGCTCTTTTTCCACTGTCTCAGTCTCATCTGTTCCTGTACTGACTTCAGGGATACTAACTCTGCCGGACACCATGATCAAGATCATTATCTATGAGCATATTAATTTTGAGGGTCTCAGCAAAGAGTTTAGCTCCAATGTCTTCAACTTGGTTGAACCCTTTTTTAATGACACCATTTCCTCTTTGAAGGTGATTGGAAATCCATTGGTCGCTTACACAGATATCAATTTCAGCGGCTCTTCTACGATGAAGGAGAATCCAACAGAGTCGAACACAATGACAGCATTTCGTCACTAGAGATGATTACAGATGACCTGACAAATCCTCAGATCACACTGTATGAACGCTCAGCATACAGAGGCAGCAGCATTGTTCTTACCTGTGAAAAAGTATTTTTGTGAAAATCCAAAGTTTAGAAGCACTTTCATTTAAAGGATATTTTGAACCAACCCTATATAGCTACAGGCTTTTCAGAAATACCCACGATAAAAAGAAAAAAAGTGGCTATTTCAAAGGACCTATATCGGTTAAAGAATCCCTGCTACACTGATTAGTAAACAGGCTCCCCAAACACTTTCACTGATTTCACTGAGTTCTGACAGTTATCAATTACGTGGTCTCAACATTAATATTCAACATATTTCCGCAGTCCAACATGCAGCAAAACTGACTTTCAAATTCTTTTTTATGAATTAGTTGTATGGCCCATTTATTTTGTAACGACATTGGCAGATCCTCACCTAGCAAGATCGTGTCACTGATTTCTGTCATTTTTTCACCAGCTTTTTAAATTCTTTTTACAAGGTTAATTATTAGCTAGCTGACTTGTCACTCATTATACACAGAGTCCATAGCATGTGAGCCAACATATTCACAGTATATGTTGTAACCTTTTGTGTATACTATAAGAGTAATGGAATTCTTAAACTCTTAGCTGGACAATTTGAGCTACAACCTTTGTGAAGGTGTGAGAGTGTAATGCAGAGTTGTCAAATTCAGTTGTGCCCACATTACATTCAGTTCAGTGTCAATGGAGCCAGACCAAAGAAGCATTTAAATAATATTCAGTAACACATCAGTAATATACACTATACTGTCAAAAGTATTCGCTCGTCTGCCTTCGCATGCATATGAACTAGAGTGACATCCCAATCTTAATCCATACGGTTTAATATGATGTCGGCCCACCCTTTGCAACTATAACAGCTTGAACTCATTTGGGAAGGTGTTCCACAAGGATTAGGAGTGTGTTTATGGGAATTTTTGACCATTCTTCCAGCAGCACATTTGTGAGATCAGACATTGATGTTGGACAAGGCCTGGCTCACAGTCTTCGCTCTAATTTGTCCAAAAGGTGTTCTATTGGGTTTAGGTCAGGATTCTGTGCAGACCAGTCAAGTTCTTCAACACCAAACTCACTCATTAATGTCTTTATCGACCTTGCTTTGTGCACTGGTGTGTAGTCATACTGGAACAGGAGGGGGCCATCCTCAAACCGTTCCCACAAAGTTGGGAGCAGGAAATTGTCCAAACTCTCTTGGTATGCTGAAGCATTAACAGTTCCTTTCACTGGAACTAAGGGGCCAAGCGCAACTCCTAAAAAACAACCCCACACCATAATCCCTCCTCCACCAAACTTTACACTTTGCACAATGCAGGCAGATAAGAACTGTTCTCCCGGCAACCGCCAAACCCAGACTCATCCAATGGATAGCCAGTCAGAGAAGTGTGATTCATCACTCCAGAGAACATGTCTCCACTGCTCTATAGTCCAGTGGCGTGCTTTACACCACTGCATCCAATGCTTGCATTGCGCTCGGTAACGAAAGGCTTGAATGCAGCTGCTCGGCCATGGAAACCCACTCTATGAAGCTCTCTATGCACTGTTCTTGAGATAATCTGAAGGCTACATGAAGTTTGGAGGTCTGTAGTGACTGACTCAGCATCCACTGACCCTGCTGTGTCATTTTACATGGCTTACATCGTGGCTGAGTTGCTGTCATCCACTTTGTGATAATACCACTGACATTTGACAGTGGGATATTTAGTAGTGAGGAAATTTTACAACTGGACTTATTGCATAGGTGGCATCCTGTCATGGTACCATGCTGGAATTCACTGAGCTCCTCAGAGAGACCCATTCTTTCACAAATGTTTGTAGAAGCAGTCTGCATGCCAAGGTGCTTGGTTTTATATGCCTGTGGCCATGGAAGTGATTGGAACATCAATTAAGATGTTAGATTTGAATGTAGAGAGAGTTTCAGACTGTTGAACCAGAGGGGGAAGAAAATGCCAGAGTTGAAAGGAAAAAACACAATCGCCAGAGATTTTACAAAAGGATGAACATGGTAGATGTGTAGAAGTGGCTTGTGAGTGATTCAACATGTGTTGAGTGATTCCAAGTTGTTGCTTTTGAAGTGTAATGCTGTTAGCAGCTGGTGAGGGGTGCCGTACTGCAGAAAACCTGAATAAAACCTGCTGAGCAGGTTGCTCAACTCTTGGTTGAATATCTATTCACAGCTACCTTAACGCTTTGCATAACAGTAATTGATATGTCTTCCTTATGCATATCATGCATTAGAATTATACTGCCACCCATCTGACTATATCAACCCGCGTATTGAGAACTACCTTTATGAAGGTGAGCTATTTTTTCTAACAAGCACCAAACCCACAAGCATTATGCTAGGATATGCGTTTCTTGGGCGGTTTACCTTTAGATATGCCAACAGCCGAGATAATATATTAGCTAGGTGTGTGGGTGGTACACAAGAATTTATACTATAGTCTACCTGTATAATATCTACAGAACAAATAACAAAAATAATATTATTTGGTGAGAACCTGTTCACAATCTGTTAGTGACAGTATAATTTGTTTTAAAATCATTCTTACTTATGCTTAGGCTGGTGATGCTGCCACACTGAAATTGACACGGCTCTGAGTAATTAACCACTTAGCCCCCCCCCCCCCCAATAAATTAACCCGGAAGTTAAATCAGTCCATAAATAATTAAATATCAACACAAAATGATTCCTTATTCCTTACTAATACTAGTAACAACAGGGCAGTGTTGATTAAACCACACATGTATCAACTTAGAAAGACTTTACTCATTTTCTCTAAACTGTATTTTAGACTGCTGAAAAAAGCCAGTCAAAATAGAATACAATCACAATTTAAAATGCTACTCAATGATTAATAGGCAGTTAAAATATTATAAAATATTATAAAAATACAAATGCAAATGCTTTCTGGCAGGTGTATAATAAATGATTCTTTCTTTCCTTCTTCTTATCAAGACTGTACTGTACACCAAACACTGTTTGAGGAAATCCAAGAGGACCATAAGAGAGCCCATCCACCCAAGCCACAGTAATCTGTCACTGCTGCCGTCCAGGAATATGATTCAGAAGCATACAAAGCCAAAAACAGCAGGCTCAGGGTCAAATACCTCCTGCAGGTCATCAGGCTGCTGCATAGTCAGTAGTACTCCAACAAAGCCTGTACTCTGACATACACTCCCACCCTCTCAGATGCCACCTCTATTACTCTGCACCTTGTAGGAATATCAAGCTAAATACCTTAGACAATAAAATGACATCTAATGATATCACTTCCACTGCTATCCCACTCATTCTGCACTGTCTCACATATACTGTTTACTCAGGGTTGTTTTTGCAATAGTGCACAGCATGTTTGATGAATGCATGATGCGTGCATGATATGTATGACCATGACTGTACCATTGTACTCTTTTGTTCTTTAGCAACCTGCATATAACTTCCGTCTTTCCCCCCCGGAGTTTGTCAATAGTATATTCACAGATATTTGTTAATTACTGCCAGAATGGAAAGAGTTCATACTTAATCTTTTCACACACCTATAACTCCCATGAACAACTGTTTTGATTTTGAAGAACCCATGTCTATTTTTCATTAATTGCAATAAATGAACCTGTGTAGATCCTGAGTGTGTTCCTTCCATTTTGTTGTGCTCTGAAATCGGTTTCAGATATTTCTGGGAATGAAAATTCCCACAGTTTCATAATTGGAGTTTACTTTTAGTAGATATTGTGATTCTTCTAATGTTCTCTCAGTCACATTAGCTTGAATAAGTCACATAGCACAGGAGACATCATTATGCTATTAAACTGAAACTGTAGAAATTAAAGGACAAGATTACACCACGGTTAATTCTTTTATTGTACTACATTAGACATCGTCATACTTTCTTGATACACAAAACGGAGAAATTACAAAGTTATCATTTAGGAATTGCTGTAGGTGCAGTATGAATGCATGCACACTGATTTTATAATTTAGAGCAAACATGGTAATAATTGTTTAAACCATTTCCTGAATGGAGGTTACCACAAAGCTGAGCTGAGGAAGGTGGAGGAGAGCAGATGCCCCAGAAAGACGAAGAGACTCAGTGTAAGCTGCCAGTACTGTTACACAGATCCCCCTCACAGCACTTCACATCCGTTATTACGTTTGTTGTATGCATGAGTGTTGAAAGGCCTTCACACACACTCTTGGTTGCACATCCACTCACGGTTACATTAATGCTGTACAAATCCACTGAGTGAGAGACAGGAAGAACAGAGAGAAATACTAAATCCAGTTGCACATGTAGACTTCAGTAATGTATAGATATTTCCATTTTGCCACAGTCCTCCCCACATTTAGTTGATTTAATTATTCTTTTATCAGTTTTTCTAAAATTCTAACCAGTGGATAGTTCAGTGTCTTTGCTGTTCCAATGCCCTGTGTTATGAGTTCAGTCAAAGAAAAATTGTGATAAGTAGAACATTTCCTTAAGAACCTCGGATTTAAAATATTCCCCTGTTTCTGACCAACTAAGGACACTACACACTGCAGGCTTTTCTACAGCTGGAATTGGAAACCTCAACCATCATAAGCAGATTACTTTGTACTTTTGTCATGCATAAAAGAACCGGCTTTATCCTGTAAGCAGATTGTTTGATTTTTACCTGTTGTGCTAAAGCAGTGGTCTTCATCTCCTTCACAGTTCACAGTATCTGAGCAGTCTCTGGTATTGCAACACTTCTTCCCATTAGGAGGCTGGTTTGGTAAAGCTAAAAGCAAGTAAACATACAGAGAAAAAGAGGAAGCTAATCAACATCAGTCTGCAAAATATGGTTCAGAAGGTCTCGCTACTATATTGTTAAACATGACTGTGATTTAAATTTCCAGTTTAGTAATGTTCCTCTGGTGTTCTCTCTCACTGTGCACTTCCTCTTTAGATGTCATGCTCTACACACTCTGCCCATTTGCTCATTAGGGTCCACTCCCTCAGGTCTAAGTCATGATAAACTAGGACAAGTCAAGGTCACTGACATGAGCTGTGTCAAGTCCAGAGAAGTATAGTATTTATGTTTATAGCATTTGGCAGATGCCCTTGTCCAAAGCACTTCTGAAAGATGCTCTAGACAAGGAACAGTTCAGAGAATTTTGTGAAAGAAGTAGATTAATCATTTACCTGGGACCATTTGCTTGTTGCACCTATCAGTGTCGCAGCATTTGGAATTAGCGGTCAATTTCAAAAGCCCAGCGTTCACCCTGCCACTGATACACAGTGTGGGTGGTATACAAGTATGTATACTATAGTCTATCTGTATACCATCTATAGAACAAATCATAAAAATAACATTATTTAGTGGAAATCTGTTCAGGATCTGTTAGTGACAGTATAATTTGCATTAAACTCATTCTTACTTGTGCTTAGGCTGGCAGTGACGCTACCACACTGATATAGACACGGATATGTGTAATTGTATTCAGTAGGTACCGGTGCATAATACTCATAGCATTCGAGTGCCAGTGCTAGAAAACAATGAGAATCCAGAGTGAACTGACTGCATAGAGAAATAGCAAAATACACACGCACTTGGCATACATGCATTTGTTTTGTGTAGTCTACTGCATATTATTCCTGTAGTGGCTATGATAAATAAACAAAATATCAGGATGTTAAATAAGTTTGTACATCATTATCAACACAAACACATAGGACATTAAACCATTACAACTTAAGCATACATTATCCCTTAATAATACTAGTAACACCAGGACAGTGTTGATTAAACAATACATTTATTAAAAGTAATTATGGTGCTGACTATGCTAATTATATATACAAATGATATGATTCTCCTCACCTTTGGTGAAAAACAAAGTGATTAGTCCCAATGTGATTTGAATGTCCATTACTGCATGAATCTTTCACATTGTATGAGAAATGTGAAGTGAGCATGTATCTATTTGTTTTATCAGGGTGTTTATAAGGGTGTGTACTGTGGAGTCACATGTACTCAGAAAAGTAGCTAGGTGACTATGTTAACAGAACTATATTTTAACAGAAAGTAGCATTCAATGTAACACTTTCTCATAGTAAATGTAAAAAGGGTGAACTCTAGCAGTCTCCAGGAAGTCCTAATCAATTTTATCACTGTGAAATGATACGTGGCTTTCATTTCTTTAACTCAATTTATGATAGTAATAAAGTTCAGATCTCCATACGTCTACATATGGTTGTCATAGGGCTTAATGTTGAACAAATGTTTTGTTTCTTGTCCCTATATCTGGAAGCTTATTTGAACCAGTTTTGTACTTGCATTTCCTACTACAACTCTTACCATAACTTTCAAAGGACACAAATAGCTGCACTTTTAAGGACAATGAAACAGCAGGTAACATTTAATATTAATTTTGTTTTTAATTATTAATTTTTTTAAATATTGTATGTGTTTTGGGGAAAAAACATGTTACTTATTAAAGGGGTTATACTTTGCTACATTTATGTTTCTGTCTCAATTTCTCTCCAAATTGAACTGTTCAGATGTGATAGTCTAGTATGTTCATATGAACTCTGCATGTGTAACATTCATGTAAATGGGACATATTATTTAAAATTCACATTTAAATCCATTTTTTCAGTGCTCATGCATATGCATTTAGGTATCTGGAAATACCCACAAACTTTGAAACTAAACAACCCAGTCAGTTTCTTGCTGAATGCCTACGTCAGATAACACAGGCTAAAACAACTTGTTCATATTTGGCTTCCTTATGCACATCACCTATGAGGGTCATTAGAATTATACTGTCCCAGTCTAAGTAGCTCCACCCACAGATTGAGAATTACCTTTATGAGAGTGAGCCATTTTTTCTCACAAGCGCCAAACCCACTGACATTATTTCTAAGAGCTAAGCATGCGAACAACTCTGTTGTTGGCTGCACTGACCAGCACAAAGCGCATTTTCAACCCCCATCCTCAGAGCACAGAAGAGAGAATTGGGCAAAGTTTACTTTTAACAGCCTAGCGACATTCAGCAAATAAACTGTGTGCTAACCACTTTGTGTCTGAATGCTTTTACAACCTGGATCAGCACAACTCGGGACTGGCAATGACACATTAAGTAAAAGAGGGGACCACTCTTAGTAGTCAACTTTACAACACGGCAGGAACCAAATACTTGCATGCCAAGTATAGATGGAGTTTGCTGGTTTTCTGTGTAGGCATATCAAGCTGCATCTCCTTTGTCTTCTGGCACTGCACTCACTAATATGTGTAGAACATGCACAAGAGACCTGCGGTGGCAAAGTGATGGAATATTAGTCCATATTAGTGTAGCGGCACTGCCAAACACCTAAGCACTAGTAAGAATCACTTTAATATAAATTGTATTTGTCACTAACAGATCTTGAACAGGTCTTCACTAAATAAAGTTATTTTTCTATTTTATTCTGTAGGTGGTATACACATGGACTTTCGTATGAATACTTGCTTACCACCAATTGCTGTAGCACTGACCTCCATAATTTCCAAGCATTACCAAGTTGTCAGAACTAATCACTTTTCATAGAAAAAAGAACAGTACAGTATTACACATATGAGACAGTGTTCGGTTTCCAGCTATAGAAAAGTCTACAGAATGGATGACATTTTAATTGGTCAAAAACACAGTACCTTAAAAGCTAAAACCTAGTGTAAACCTAGCCACTTTAAACTGTACATAGGAAACATCATGCACTTCGATGTAACTGAAACAAGTATAAATAGCAACATGTTTCGCATTAGATGGTTATCAAGGCAAAACCCAAAAAGCCACAGCACTGCAGTTTTCAGTTTTCACTGTGATTTTAATTCAGTTTAGACTGAAGTCTAAAGATATAGTGGCAGATATAATTGGATTTAATATATGTACCTTTTTAAACATTCTGTCTATTTTTGTCTTCCTCAGGTTTTTTGATCATGGATTAAGGGTGACTTTGAGTAGATATGCAATCAGGAACATGTGTGAGAGACATCCATCACGCTTGCAAGAGTAAATGTCTTGAGCGCGCTAAGCGGAGTCTCCTCCTCGTGCTGGGACCTCTGCTGTCCTCCACCCTCTTATACTGAGCTCAATTCAGAGCACTGTGGCAGGTTTTAATTTTGCACAGTTCCTGTTTCATTAAAATGAGCGAATAAACAATTTCTCTCACCTTTAATGATGGCCAGCTTTCATTTTTCATTGCCTCTGTTGGTCGAGTCTATTGAACTGAATCACCCCCCCTTGTGGTCAAAGCTGGGTGAAGTTATCGTTCTGTGTCCGGAGCTGGCGAGTTAGAGGCTTTTGAAGGTAGACCTTTCAGAAGCAGGAGTCTTGGTATATGTGGTCATGTGGCCCGTTTTTTCTTTTGATGACAATTCTAGAATGATTCATTGCTGCCCATACGTTGAGACTTGGGACTCAATCAAAACAATAAGGCGGATTTGCTTGATCACAGGAATTGGCAGTGAAGAGTGAATTTGGATTAACACAATCTAAAGATAAGAAATGAAACATAAACAAAATAAAATAAAGTAACATGAAACTTGAGTCTGTTTTAACTGTTTAGCAAGAGGTTAGGGTTAGTTTCAAAGAAAAGTCTGGATTTCTTCTCACAGATGTTCTTTGGTGGTATCTCACAGATTAGAGCTTTAACACCCCCTTCCCTGTGTATTTCCTCCTCTCCTTTCTACCTCTATACTGGCTGGGGGGGTCAAACCCTTATCAGGTAGCCTTTTTCATGATAGGGAAAAATAATTCCTGCAAGACATTCTAAAAACGTCCACCACAAATCAATGAAACAAAAGAAACTAATCACAAATGTCTTAAACAATTTCATACCTCATCATTTTAGAATGAAGTTTCCAAACTAAAGTATCAAACCCTAGCATGGGTGAAGTGACTGGACAATCACTTTAATACTTTTCCAACTTTCTTGACTTACAAACTACTGACTTATAACTGATTCATATAAAATAGCAAACAGTTTTGAGTGGTTAACAATTTGTTTACAGTAAACATGACATAAGCAACATAAGTGAATGTATTAGGATGGATAATGCAAATCATTTATGAAAAAAGTATTGAAGAGAATAAGGAAACAATGGACGATTATCAAATAATAGAAGCAAACACAATTTGAAGATTTTTCCTGTTCTATTCCTATTCAGGCAAGATTTATTTTCCATTGTAATTCCACCATTTGGCAGGAAGAGGTATTGCTTTTTTACTGACTTTTAAACAGGTGTCCACTGTAGTAACCAGTATGCATAGTGTTTTTAATGCTGCTGTTGGTTGACTGGCTGAGTCCTCATAGATTTTACTCCTGAGCCAAAGATTTGGAGAGGTGTGATAAGAACATGCATGTTGCTGCAATCATTATGTGTTAATGAACTGTTCTGTGGTATCTAGATTTCTTGTTGCCCCTTGAAGCAATGGTTGCAGGATTCTACTCTGTAAGGGTAACAACCATCTAGCTGCTGTTCTTTTGCCTTTCTCCTTTATTTTGGATGTTTATGTGCAATTTCTTGTATGTATGTCTATTGCATAATAGTGTATATGATCTCTTCAGGAAGGTGCACAGTACACTTGTGTGTAGTAACTTTCTTTTTCACCTCCCTCTGCCTCTTTTTGCAGTTAGCCTGCTATTCTGACCAGGGATTTAAGCGTGAGGTGGCTGTTTTTATTGAAGTTGCTTTTTTAACCAGATAGCATTATGGCTATAGGCTGTTACAGGATATAGATGGCACCTTCCATCAGTATTTGAGTATTTGATGGCAGGTGTATAATAAAATGAAAACTGTTTGAAGAAACCCAAGAGGACCATAAGAGAGCCATTCATTAGTAATGGTAAAAAAAATGAAATAATAATAAAAAAGCTGTAGAAGTGGCTTGTGACTGATTCAACATGTGTTGAGTGATTCCTGGTTGTTGCTTTTGAAGTGTAATGCTGTTAGCAGCTGGTGAGGGGTGCTATACTGCAGAAAACCTGAATAAAACCTGCTGAGCAGGTTGCTCAACTCTTGGTTGAATATCTATTCACAGCTACCTTAACGCTTTGCATAACAGTAATCGATATGTCTTCCTTATGCATATCACGCATTAGAATTATACTGCCACCCATCTGACTATATCAACCCGCGTATTGAGAACTACCTTTAGGAAGGTGAGCTATTTTTTTGGGCGGTTTACCTTTAGATATGCCAACGGCCGAGATAATATATTAGCTAGGTGTGTCGGTGGTACACAAGAATTTATACTATAGTCTACCTGTATAATATCTACAGAACAAATAACAAAAATAATATTATTTGGTGAGAACCTGTTCACAATCTGTTAGTGACAGTATAATTTGTTTAAAAATCATTCTTACTTATGCTTAGGCTGGTGATGCTGCCACACTGAAATTGACACGGCTCTGAGTAATTAACCACTTAGCCCCCCCCCCCCCCCCCCCCCAATAAATTAACCCGGAAGTTAAATCAGTCCATAAATAATTAAATATCAACACAAAATGATTCCTTATTCCTTACTAATACTAGTAACAACAGGGCAGTGTTGATTAAACCACACATGTATCAACTTAGAAAGACTTTACTCATTTTCTCTAAACTGTATTTTAGACTGCTGAAAAAAGCCAGTCAAAATAGAATACAATCACAATTTAAAATGCTAGGGGAAATTATGTTAAAATGCTATTTGTCGACTACAGTTCAGCATTTAACACTATCATTCCCTCCCTACTCACTACTAAGTTGGGAGATCTAGGACTGCATACATCCCTGTGCGACTGGATCTCCAACTTCCTAACAGACAGACCACAATCAGTACGGGTGGGCAACTGCGCCTCATCCACCCTCACCCTCAGCACTGGAGCTCCTCAGGGTTGTGTCCTAAGCCCCCTGCTCTACTCACTGTACACCTACGACTGCACAGCCACTTCCAGCTCTAACACCATTGTCAAGTTTGCTGACGATACCGTTGTCGTGGGTCTGATCTCGGACAACGACGAGAGGGCCTACCTGGAGGAGATTAAACACCTGGAAAACTGGTGCCAGTAAAATAATCTCCTCCTAAACGTCAGTAAGACAAAGGAGCTGATCGTGGATTGCAGCAAGAAGCAGGAGCGGCACTACCAACCTGTGAGGATCAGTGGAACCACGGTGGAGAGAGTAGATAGTTTCAGGTACCTTGGTGTTCACATCTCGCAGGACCTGTCCTGGTCCCGCCATACCAGCTCCCTGGCAAAGAAGGCTCGTCAGCGTCTTTACCACCTCAGACGCCTAAGGGACTTCAGACTGCCCTCCAAGGTACTGGGGAACTTCTACACCTGCACTATCGAGAGCATCCTCACGGGGAACATCACAGTCTGGTTTGGAAATAGCACCAAGCAGGACAGACAAGCACTCCAAAGGGTAGTGCGTTCAGCAGAGCGCATCACTCACTCGGAACTTCCTGACCTGCAGACCACCTACTACAAGCGGTGCCAAACCAAGGCCAGGAAAATTGTGAAGGACCCCACCCATCCCAACAATAGACTCTTCTCTCTGTTGAGGTCAGGGAGGCGCTTCCGCTCCCTGAAGGCCAAGACAGAGAGGCTGAAGAGGAGCTTCTTCCCACAGGCCATTCGGGCCCTGAATCAGGGAAACTGATAAACTGTGGGGACCACCACCACCACCACGTAACATGACTGTATATCTGTACATCTGTATATATAGATTTAGATTTATACTCAATTAACCTGTTACAACAACTGTAGATATGGTACTATACAATGGATCTGTACATTCTGTAGATTGTGTACATATATACTCAACCATATACATTGTACATTGTGTATATAATCATAATATACATATATTGTACATACATTGTTAATATATTTTTGTACATACATAGAATATATATTTATCTGTATATATATTTTTTTCTCTATGCACCCCTGGTTCTCTTCCTCAGTTTGGAGAGAGCACTCTCCACCATTTCACTGCGTGTTGTACTGTGTATGACTGTATGTGACAAATAAACCGAACTTGAACTTGAACATGAACATAGCACAGGAGGCATCATTATGCTATTAAACTGAAACTGTAGAAATTAAAGGACAAGATTGCACCACGGTTA
The DNA here is from genome assembly GCF_041902795.1 of Electrophorus electricus. Classification (NCBI taxonomy): domain Eukaryota; kingdom Metazoa; phylum Chordata; class Actinopteri; order Gymnotiformes; family Gymnotidae; genus Electrophorus; species Electrophorus electricus. Next base: position 7,218,334 of record NC_137517.1, read on the forward strand.
ATTCTTTTATTGTACTACATTAGACATCGTCATACTTTCTTGATACACAAAATGGAGAAATTACAAAGTTATCAGTTAGGAATTGCTGTAGGTGCAGTATGAATGCATGCACACTGATTTGATAATTTAGAGCAAACATGGTAATAATTGTTTAAACCATTTCCTGAATGGAGGTTACCACAAAGCTGAGCTGAGGAAGGTGGAGGAGAGCAGATGCCCCACAAAGACGAAGAGACTCAGTGTAAGCTGCCAGTACTGTTACACAGATCCCCCTCACAGCACTTCACATCCGTTATTACATTTGTTGTATGCATGAGTGGTAAAAGGCCTTCACACACATTCTTGGTTGCACATCCACTCACGGTTGCATTAACGCTGTACAAAACCACTGAGTGAGAGACAGGAAGAACAGAGAGAAATACTAAATCCAGTTGTACATGTAGACTTCAGTAATGTATAGATATTTCCATTTTGCCACAGTCCTCCCCACATTTAGTTGATTTAATTATTCTTTTATCAGTTTTTCTAAAATTCTAACCAGTGGATAGTTCAGTGTCTTTGCTGTTCCAATGCCCTGTGTTATGAGTTTAGTCAAAGAAAAATTGTGGTAAGTAAAACGTTTCCTTAAGAACCTCGGGTATGAAATATTCCCCTGTTTCTGACCAACTAAGGACACTACACACTGCAGGCTTTTCTACAGCTGGAATTGGAAACCTCAACCATCATAAGCAGAATACTTTGTACTTTTGTCATGCATAAAAGAACCGGCTTTATCCTGTAAGCAGATTGTTTGATTTTTACCTGTTGCGCTAAAGCAGTGGTCTTCATCTCCTTCACAGTTCACAGTATCTGAGCAGTCTCTGGTATTGCAACACTTCTTCCCATTAGGAGGCTGGTTTGGTAAAGCTAAAAGCAAGTAAACATATAGAGAAAGAGAGGAAGCTAATCAACATCAGTCTGCAAAATATGGTTCAGAAGGTCTCGCTACTATATTGTTATACATGACTGTGATTTAAATTTCCAGTTTAGTAATGTTCCTCTGGTGTTCTCTCTCACTGTGCACTTCCTCTTTAGATGTCATGCTCTACACACTCTGCCCATTTGCTCATTAGGGTCCACTCCCTCAGGTCTAAGTCATGATAAACTAGGACAAGTCAAGGTCACTGACATGAGCTGTGTCAAGTCCAGAGAAGTATAGTATTTCTGTTTATAGGATTTGTCCAAAGCACTTCTGAAAGTTGCTCTGGACAAGGAACAGTTCAATGAATTTTCTGAAAGAAATAGATTATGTAATGTGCTAAGGATGATATAACAAGGAGAAGTCAAGGTCACTGACATAAGCTTTGCCAAGACCAGATAAGTATCGTATTTATGTTTATAGCATTTGGCAGTTGCCCTTGTCCAAAGCACTTCTGAAAGATGCTCTGGACAAGGTACAGTTCACAGAATTTTGTGAAAGAAGTAGATTAATCTTTTACCTGGGACCACTTGCTTGTTGCACTGATCAGTGTCGCAGCATTTGGAATTAGCGGTCAATTTCAAAAGCCCAACGTTCACCCTGCCACTAATACACAGTGTGGGTGGTATACAAGTATGTATACTATAGTCTACCTGTATACCATCTATAGAACAAATCATGAAAATAACATTAATTAGTGGAAATCTGTTCAGGATCTGTTAGTGACAGTATAATTTGTGTTAAACTCATTCTTACTTGTGCTTAGGCTGGCAGTGACGCTACCACACCGATCTGGACACGGATTTGTGTAACTGTATTCATTAGGTACCGGTCCATAATACTCATAGCATTTGAGTGCCAGTGCTAGAAAACAATGAGAATCCAGAGTGAACTGACTGCATAGAGAAATAGCAAAATACACACGCACTTGGCATACATGCATTTGTTTTGTGTAGTCTACTGCATATTATTCCTGTAGTGGCTATGATAAATAAACAAAATAAATTAATCAGGACGTTAAATAAGTTTGTACATCATTATCAACACAAACACATAAGACATTAAACCATTACAACTTAAGCATACATTTTCCCTTAATAATACTAGTAACACCAGGACAGTGTTGATTAAACAATACATTTATTAAAAGTAATTATGGTGCTGACTATGCTAAATATATATACAAATGATATGATTCTCCTCACCTTTGGTGAAAAACAAAGTGATTAGTCCCAATGTGATTTGAATGTCCATTACTGCATGAATCTTTCACCTTGTATGAGAAATGGGAAGTGAGCATGGATGTATTTGTTTTATGAGGAAGTTTCCAGCACTTACAGGGGGTGTGGGCTTCCAACTTGGAAAGACTTTCCTCATTTTGTCTAAACTGTTTTTTAGACTGCTGAAAAAAGCCAGTCAAAACAGAATACAATCACAATTTAAAATGCTACTCAATGCTTAATAGGCAGTTAATATATAATAAAAATACCAATGCGTTCTTTGCGTGGCACTTATATGCTATGAGGAAAACAGTTTTTGATTGTTATAGTATTTTATTCCTTGCTTTGCCTATTTTACATATTGCTATTTAAACAGCGGCACTCTGATTGACTACTGCTATAGTACTGTGTGGCGTAGTACTTAGACTAAAATCCTCTGTTTGAATATTAATGGTTATGGAGGACTTTAATGTGTGAACTTTTACCTGAGTCCCCCTTCTAGTGACTGGCATGACTTCACATCCATTTTTCCAGCTAGCATTCTCTTAGCGGGTCATCTCTGGGGTCATTACCAGCTGCACATGAAAAGCAATAGCTGAAGAGAGAACAAGATAGACTTTGGACAACAAATGCCACTGGACACAGAAAGAGTGAGCACTAATTATCATTACTAGTACTACTGTAGGTCTGCATTCTATCTTCCAATAGCCTTTCAGGTCCTTCAGGTGCTCTTGGTCTTGGTAGTCTGCTACGTCTTGGTAGTCTGCTACGTCTTGGTAGTCTGTCCATCGTAGCATAATTTTCAATCTCAGGCCAGCAGCTCTGGTAATGACCTTGGTGCATGGACTCATTGGGTCTTGATTCCCATGTTTGGGGTGTGGGGATGATGATGATGATGATGATGATGATATCTCCCCTTTGACCTGTCATCAGGGCTCCCCCTTGCCGTAGCATATGTGCTGTATCTCGTTGTTCTCAAGTTGTGATAGCAGTTGCCGCTTACGGATGTTGGAACACTGACCTATGAGTTAGTCTAATGTTTGTAATGTTTGTAGGAAACATTAAAAAACAGAATCCTGAGAGTCCCTCTTTTTTACATTAAATATTTGTAACTGTGGAGTCACATGTACTCAGAAAAGTAGCTAGGTGACTATGTTAACAGAAATATATGTTAACAGAAAGTAGCATTCAATGTAACACTTTCTCATAGTGAATGTAAAAGGGTTGAACTCTAGCAGTCTCCAGGAAGTCCTAATCAATTTTATCACTGTGAAATGATACGTGGCTTTAATTTCTTTAACTCAATTTATGATAGTAATAAAGTTCAGATCTCCATACTTCTACATATGGTTGTCATAGGGCTTAATGTTGAACAAATGTTTTGTTTCTTGTCCCTATATCTGGAAGCTTATTTGAACCAGTTTTGTACTTGCATTTCCTACTACAACTCTTACCATAACTTTCAAAGAACACAAATAGCTGCACTTTTAAGGACAATGAAACAGCAGGTAACATTTAATATTAATTTTGTTTTTAATTATTAATTATTTTTAAATATTGTATGTGTTTTGGGGAAAAAACATGTTACTTATTAAAGGGGTTATACTTTGCTACATTTATGTTTCTGTCTCAATTTCTCTCCAAATTGAACTGTTCAGATGTGATAGTCTAATATGTTCATATGAACTCTGCATGTGTAACATTCATGTAAATGGGACATATTATTTAAAATTCACATTTAAATCCATTTTTTCAGTGCTCATGCATATGCATTTGGGTATCTGGAAATACCCACAAACTTTGAAACTAAACAACCCAGTCAGTTTCTTGCTGAATGCCTACGTCAGATAACACAGGCTAAAACAACTTGTTCATATTTGGCTTCCTTATGCACATCACCTATGAGGGTCATTAGAATTATACTGTCCCAGTCTAAGTAGCTCCACCCACAGATTGAGAATTACCTTTATGAGAGTGAGCCATTTTTTCTCACAAGCGCCAAACCCACTGACATTATTTCTAAGAGCTAAGCAAGCGCACAACTCTGTTGTTGGCTGCACAGACCAGCACAAAGCGCATTTTCATCCCCCAGCCTCAGAGCACAGAAGAGAGAATTGGGCAAAGTTTACTTTTAACAGCCTAGCGACATTCAGCAAATAAACTGTGTGTTAACCACTTTGTGTCTGAATGCTTTTACAACCTGGATCAGCACAACTCGGGACTGGCAATGACAAATTAAGTAAAAGAGGGGACCACTCTTAGTAGTCAACTTTACAACACGGCAGGAACCAAATACTTGCATGCCAAGTATAGATGGAGTTTGCTGGTTTTCTGTGTAGGCATATCAAGCTGCATCTCCTTTGTCTTCTGGCACTGCACTCACTAATATGTGTAGGACATGCACAAGAGACCTGCAGTGGCAAAGTGATGGAATATTAGTCCATATTAGTGTAGCGGCACTGCCAAACACCTAAGCACTAGTAAGAATTACTTTAATATAAATTGTATTTGTCACTAACAGATCTTGAACAGGTCTTCACTAAATAAAGTTATTTTTCTGTTTTATTCTGTAGCTGGTATACACATGGACTTTCATATGAATACTTGCTTACCACCAAATGCTGTAGTACTGACCTCCATAATTTCCAAGCATTACCAAATTGTCAGAACTAATCAATTTTCATAGAAAAAAGAACAGTACAGTATTACACATATGACACAGTGTTCGGTTTCCAGCTATAGAAAAGTCTGCAGAATGGATGACATTTTAATTGGTCAAAAACACAGTACCTTAAAAGCTAAAACCTAGTGTAAACCTAGCCACTTTAAACTGTACATAGGAAACATCATGCACTTCAATGTAACTGAAACAAGTATAAATAGCAACATGTTTCGCATTAGATGGTTTACAAGGCAAAACCCAAAAAGCCACAACACTGCAGTTTTCAGTTTTCACTGCGGTTTTAATTCAGTTTAGACTGAAGTCTAAAGATATAGTGGCAGATATAATTGGATTTAATATATGTACCTTTTTAAACATTCTGTCTATTTTTGTCTTCCTCAGGTTTTTTGATCATGGATTAAGGGTGACTGAGTAGATGTGCAATCAGGAACATGTGTGAGAGACATCCATCATGCTTGCAAGAGTAAATGTCTTGAGAGCGTTAAGCCGAGTCTCCTACTCGTGCTGGGACGTCTGCTGTCCTCCACCCTCTTATACTGAGCTCAATTCAGAGCACTGTGGCAGGTTTTAATTTTGCACAGTTCCTGTTTCATTAAAATGAGCGAACAAACAATTTCTCTCACCTTTAATGAGGGCCAGCTTTCATTTTTCATTGCCTCTGTTGGTCAAGTCTATTGAACTGAATCATCTCCCCTTGTGGTCAAAGCTGGATGAAGTTATCGTTCTGTGTCCGGAGCTGGCGAGTCCGAGGCTTTTGAAGGTAGACCTTTCAGAAGCAGGAGTCTTGGTATATGTGGTTATGTGGCCCGTTTTTTCTTTTGATGACAATTCTAGAATGATTCATTGCTGCCCATATGTTGAGACTTGGGACTCAATCAAAACAATAAGGCGGATTTGCTTGATCACAAGAATTGGCAGTGAAGAGTAAATTTGGATTAACATGATCTAAAGATAAGAAATGAAACATAAACAAAATAAAATAAAGTAACATAAAACGTAATTGAGTATAAATATAGATTTATACTCAATTACCCTGTTACACAACAACTGTAGATATGTTATTATACAAAATGGATCTGTACATTCTGTAGATTGTGTACATATATACCCAACCATATACATTGTACATTGTGTATATAATCATAATATACATACATACATACATTGTACATACATTGTTAATATATTTTTGTACATACATAGAATATATATATTTATCTGCATATATATATTTTTCTCTATGCACCCCTGTTTCTCTTCCTCAGTTTGGACATAGCACTCTCCACCATTTCACTGCGCGTTATACTGTGTATGACTATGTATGTGACGAATAAACCTAACTTGAACTTGAACTTGAACTTGACTCACCTTTAATGATGGCCAGCTTTCATTTTTCATTGCCTCTGTTGGTCGAGTCTATTGAACTGAATCACCCCCCCTTGTGGTCAAAGCTGGATGAAGTTATCGTTCTGTGTCCGGAGCTGGTGAGTCAGAGGCTTTTGAAGGTAGGCCTTTGATCACAAGTATTGGCAGTGAAGAGTGAATTTGCATTAACATGATCTAAAGATAAGAAATGAAACATAAACAAAATAAAATAAAGTAACATATAACTTGAGTCTGTTTTAACCGTTTAGCAAGAGGTTAGGGTTAGTTTCAAAGAAAAGTCTGGATTTCTTCTCACAGATGTTCTTTGGTGGTATCTCACAGATTAGAGGTTTAACACCCCCTTCCCTGTGTATTTCCTCCTTTCCTTTCTACCTCTATACTGGCTGGGGGGGGTCAAACCCTTATCAGGTAGCCTTTTTCATGATAGGGAAAAAGAATTCCTGCAAGACATTCTAAAATCATCCACCACAAATCAATGAAACAAAAGAAACTAATCACAAATTTCTTAAACAATTTCATACCTCATCATTTTAGAATGAAGTTTGCAAACTAAAGTATCAAACCCTACGATGGGTGAAGTGAATGTTTACTGGGAGGCAATGTAAAGTAGCTAAGATAGAAGTGATGTGATCAAATTTTCTAGTTCTAGTAAGAACACTGGCTGCTGCATTTTGAACCTGCTGAAGCTTCTTTAGGCACTTAATGGTACAGCCAGATAGTAAGGCATTAGAGTAGTCCAATCTTGAAGTAATAAATGCATGGAATAGCTTTGCTGCATCATGTGAAGAGAGCATGTTCCTAATCCATGTTCGTAGGGTTGAGAAAGGTGGTCCTAGAAATATTATTTACATGAGCTTTGAATGAGAGACTGGAATCCGTAATAACTCCAAAATCTTTAACTGTTAGAGAAGATCTGATTGGGAGACCATTGAGGCTCACTGACTAATTAGAGAGTGAGACCTATCTGTTTCTGTGCCTAATAGAAGCACTTCTGTTTTGTCAGGATTAAGTGAGAGAAAGTTTCTTAACATCCAGTGTCTGATGTCCTTTATGCATTCGTCAATAATACTAAGCTGATGTATGTCCAAGGCCTCTGCTTTGCCTGAGACATATGTTTTTGGTAGTCCTTTGCATGTAGTTTGTGATCATAAAGTAGTTTTCAATGTCTGATGGAAGATGCTGGTTTCCAGGTAGAATGTAGTTAAGCCCAAGGGGAAAAAAAGATAAACAGCTAGAGTAGTAAGGGCTATTATGCCAAAACAGTGGTGTTGGCACAAAACAGTTTCAAAAACAGGAAGTTGTGTCACCTCTCAACCTCTCTCTTCCAATACCTGTATGCAAGTATTGTCCAGTTTAGCGTCATCTTTCTTAAGTCTATCTGTGACTCTCTGGTTTTCCCTTTAGTCTTGTTTCTTGTTATTGTCTTCTGTTTTAGTCTAGTTGTCTCTGTTCTAGCCAAGAATCCCATTTCTGCGTATTCCCCTAAGTATGTCTTTTGTCATGCTTGCTTGTCTTAAGTTTATGCATCGCCTTTACTCTTCCGTTAGTCATTCCTTTGTATTTAGTTTCATTTAGTTGCCTAGCTGCAATCATCCCCTTCCCTTTAGCCTGTTAGTCTGTGTGTTTTGTTGTTTCTTTTTTATTCTGGATATTTTGTTTATCTGGGGGTTTTTTTTAAATTAAACTTGTTAATCATTTGTTTTTATCATATTTCTGTTTCCTTGTTGTTAATATGGCTTCCACTGTCTCTGGTTATAATCATTCACACATCCAAGGTGAGGTTACTTCACACATGTCTTCGCCCTCAACCTCCCCAATGTTACAGAATGACCAGCGAAACCAGATCACAGCAAGTACTTGCCTCTCAAGTACGGGATCACCTTGCTGTGAAGAAGAGTCCTCTCAGCAAGACCACACCAGGCAGATTAACTCTCCTGGCAATCTGGGGACAAGGGGTTTTCGATGCAGGTCCAAGATGTCTGCCAAGGTGAAGCAGACACCAGACCCTAAGGTGGCGACTCCCGGTTGGTGCTCACACCCTACGAGTTACAGTGGCAGCATCAGCAGTGTGCAGCTCGTAGGCCAAGACCTAGAAGGGCCCAAGAATGTGAACACACTTACTGCTGAGGTCTCCAGCAGTGTTCATGTTCCAGTGTTCTCTTCACACATAGAGCTAAGGACATGAGTACACTGGAGGGATTTTTTTTGCCACTTAAGGGCTAGATTTTCTGGGCCGGACTCTAGAGATCCTGTCAGCTCAAACAAATTCTTTGCCTCATTGCCAGTGATCATGGCTCCCCAGACGATGAACCATGTTAATACAAGTGGGCGAAAGCCACAAGTCCCTAAATTGAGTATACTAGCTGCTCAACTGCTAGGTCCACTGGCCCAGGTTGGCAAGTTGTTGGCATTGTATAGCCTCTCTGAGGCCTCTTTGTCTGTGCATTATGTTGCAGATATCACAATGCTACCAAGTCAGCTGCCTGGATCCTCCATATCACTAGAGCCTGCTCCTCCCATGGCATGGAAGGCATCACACTCAGGGGCAAGACTGTGTTGCTTGAGGACATCAGATTGGCCTCTCAGCCAGCCACAGTGGTCATACCCTGCAGCACTTCTGTCCCAGTGGCTGTCTTCATGTCCAGCTGCACATTTTGTCTTCAGCAGCAGCTGTACCTCTGGATCTACTACTAGTTCCTGTCTCCAGTGTGGAGGATGCAGTCCTGCCAACCCCTGTCTGTGGTGTGGAGGACACTGCCCTGCCAGTCCCTGTCTCCGGTGTGGAGGACAACACCCCGACAGTTCCTGTTCCTGGCATAGAGGACTCCACCCAGCCATTCCCTGCTTCTATTACCAGCATGGAAGATGCCATGCTGCCACTTCCTCTCCCTGGCATGAGAGATGCCAACCAGCCTGTTCCTGGCTTAACAGATGCCACTATACCTGTTCCTGTTTCCTGGCCATGTGTGTTCCTGTGGTCACGCCCCTGGACCTCACAGACCCACCACCGCTTAACACAGCCAGGCCTCCAGACCCTGGAGTGGAATGCGCCAGACCACCTCTGGAAATGACAATGAGCATTGCCACACTTCCGGACCCACCACTGCTGAATGCCGCTGCACCTCCAGACCTCCAGGACACACCAACAACCTCAGTCAGACCTCTGAACCTTCAGGTTGTTCCTAAAACTGTTCCAACAGTCTCCCAGTCTATGCTCATGATTACGACCTGCAGCAAGCCTTTATCTATGACTGTGACCCATGGTCCTCCAGCTCCTCAGTTGCCCACTCCCCATGGCTCTTCTGTGACTTCGTCTCATGGACGCCCAGCATCTCAAGTGTCTGAGGTCCATGGCTCTCCTTAGGTACAACCAACAGCTCTCCAGCAACCATGCCCTCTGACTCTTTGGTGGTTGCTTCCCATGGCTCCTTGACAGCCCTGCCTGATGACTCTTTAAAGACTCCCAAGACTTCCTGAGCTGTTGTCTGACCGACAGTGACTGTTTCCTCAGCCTCCAGGCCAGCCCCAGTAACTGTTCCTTCAGTTTCTTCTGCTCCTGTGTTGCTTGCTCCTTTTCCTGGTTTTGTCCTTATTCCTGTCCATGCATCGATACCTATTTATGTCATTCCTAGCCTGTGTTAATTCTAGCTGTTTGTATTCTGTTCGTATTCTTACCTCGTGTTATTCTCTGCCTATTCTTAACTAGCCCTCATTCTCACTAATGTTAGTTGTTTGTTCTTTTATTTTTATTTTACAGCTATCATTGTGTAGCCTGCTCCCTTTTTGGTCATCATGTGCTTTTGTTTAAGATGTATTCCCGGACTCTAGATGTTGGCTCATTGACCCTGGACTGTTCTAACCTCTCTGCCTCTGGACTTGCCTCTAATAAATCTCGCTCTTCCCCACGTATGCATCCGCCTGCTAACCACTCATCGTTACATAATTAGGCACAGTAAATAGTAGAACACCAGGAGTCTTCAGGAAGCCACACCCACTTTTATGCGCTCTATATAGATCTGTATCAAATCCCACATGCTATTTCCAGCATTCTCACCTTTTCATACTTGTCAACAATGGGGCTGCATGTCACACTTGTTCTCATCTGCATGCTTTTTTCCAAAGGTACAGGAGTTTATGTACGGTCAAATATAATTAATTTAATTTCAATACTTTTGGTGTTTGGTGTTTACTTAATTTCAATACTTTTGGTGTTTATTTAAGTTTCATGTCATAACTCTCTTTTATTTTTAAACTATTTCAACTCACCTTTGAGGAATGGCTTTGAGAAACAATGATTTGATCAATACAGAGTTTGTAGTAATTAGTCAGAATGCAGTTTAACATTGGCACAGGATCGGTTACACTTTAAGCCAATACCCTTAATTAACATGTGCAATAACAGTTTGTGTGCCACTTGGTGAACTGTATAGCAAAACTGTTGGTAATTAGCAATTTTTAAATTATGTAATATTTTGGTGCAAAACAAATTTTCAGAAATATAAACTGTAACTGCCTGTATTGCTTTTTTTATTCTGAACTGGTCTTGTCCTCTAGCACTGGCACTGAAATGTTATCAGTGTTTACCAAGGGTGAATGGAACATGCACAGAGACAAAGACAAACTGTGCTGATCTGTGTGCCAGTAAGACCGCCATTGAAAACACCAGTAAGTAAGAATAATTAAACGTTATTCTGTATTTTTCATTTAGTTTTTAAAAATTTGGTCTCAAACATTTGTAAAGCTTCTTTGCGACAATACGTGTTGTAAAAGACGTTATATAAATACATTTGACTTGACTATTTTTATTTTAGCTTTTAATTAGTTATTTGTTTATCATTATTTTATTTCTTTATTTTAATCCAAGTCAAAAATACACACATGAATTTCCACAGATGGTACACATGTGGATTTCTATATAAAGACTTGTGCTGTCCCTGCTGAGTGTGTTAACGGAAGTCTCAGCGCTGGATTTTTTAATCAAACCTTCAGCACTAAGTGCTGCAGTACTGACCTCTGCAACAGTCAACGCGTGCCAGGTACAACCAATAGCTTTTCAAAAGGAACAAAGACCATGCAAGTTTAATTTCCAATTCCAATTTTCAACTCCAACTTACTTACAGAACATAAAGTGCCTATATTGTATGACATGTTTCTTTGGAGTTAACAATACAAATGTATTGTATGTTTTATTCTGCCATTGCCCTTTGTGCATTATTTTTGATATGTTGTGCAGAATGACCTATATGAAAAATGTTTACTCATCTGTTCATTTTCCTCTGTACACCCGCACCACCCTCTCAAGCTCTACCAGTGCAGTTTCCCAATGGGAAAAGTTGTTACATGTGTGACATTTTGGGCAAGAACTGCTCAGAAATGGTGGACTGTGAGGGAGAACAATATTACTGTATCAGTGCAACAGGTAAAGAAAAAATGCATTCTGTTGGCGCATGTTCTAGATATAGAACATTCTGTGAACCTTTAAGTCTAGAACATTTGTTGTATGCCAAACGTTTGGAAATAAAACAGTATATACACATAGGAAGTATCAATATCAAGTGTGCATATGATAAGATCTGGCTATAAAGAGTGAAAATGTTTCAGGGGGCCACAATGTTTCCTGTTTACCTGTGATTCATTTAACATACATTCAGGAGCTTATTGGTTTTGTAGCAAATCTGATGTTGACTCTTTCCAAAGTAATTTGTGAATGTCCTGTGCAAATATTTATTTTGCTTTAAATTGACTTGCTAATGACCTAAAAAAATATCCAGGCCACTTAGGCAAAAAAAAATCCTTCATGGGGATTAAATGAGATTGCTCTGTAAGAATAAAAACAATTATAGCAATATTTTGCCTTTTAGTGGACAATCTGTGTGAACCTACTGTACTAATGCATTGCCATTTAGTATGTGATAATATATTGAGTGGTGACTTTTTTTATAGCTGTACCTACAGGCTCACAATCCTTTATTGGTTATTTCTATGTAAACAGATACTGAAGAACTCACATTTTCATTCAGAGTATGTTATACTCCCTTTAGTAATGTAGTGGTTAACTAGCAAACCTGTTCCCCAACAGGTTTCCAGCATTAAAAGAAAAAAAAAAAAACTAAAAAAAAAAACCTTGCAAAGTACAGTATGGCAACTATATAGCTTCTATAGTACACTATAAATTATAAATTATAAATAGTACACTTCTATAGTACAATTTAAATTTGTACCATTATTTCACAATCCTTTTAAAAACCCAGAAATAGCTTAGTGCTAGTCTCACTGCTTTTGCGGGGTACAAAGAGTAAGAGGAATGTTTTTCTTTTTTTTTAGGAAGAATGACTTTTGTTTGCTTGCTCTCTCTCTCTCTCTCTCTCTCTCTCTCTCTCTCTCTTCAGTTGAAACATCAGGCAAAAAGATGGCTATAAAAGGATGCTCAAGCAAAAGCTACTGTAATGGGGATGCATTGAGTGTGCAGGTGGCTGGCACCATCTCAGATGTGAAGTGCTGTGAGGGGGATCTGTGTAACAGTGTTGAGAATGTTAAAATGAGTCTCTTCCTCACACTGGGTTCTCTACTCTCCTCCACCCTCTTATACTGAGCTCTCTCACCACTTTATCTTTTACAAAGAAATCAGTCTATTGTACAACATAGTGTGCTCAAACATTTGTTGGATGCCTACCTTTTTGTCATCCTATATCTTAATACTTGATTGTTTTATTTGAAAAATCTGTTATGTAATGTGAAATGAAAGATCAATACAAGTGAACAATGATGTAATCTGGTGTCATCTGCCATGTGTTCTTTTTTTTTTTTTTAGTTTAATTGCCTCTTAGTATCTCTTGAGCGAGAAAGGATCTTAGCTTCAGGCAGAAAGTCTTTGCTTATTTTATCGAAAAATAAACCATCCATGTAACCTTGTATTATAGAATGTTTTTACAGCTGTAGAGAGCAAGAATAAGAGAGCTCCAGTAGGGTCTGAGGTACTCTGGAGAGAGAGAGAGAGAGAGAGAGAGAGAGAGAGAGAGAGAGAGAGAGAGAGAGAGAGAGAGAGAGAGAGAGAGAGAGACAGACAGACAGACAGAGATAGATAGACAGACAGACAGACAGATGGATAGACAGATCGATAGATAGATAGACAGACAGATAGACAGACAGATATACTGCTTTTTCATTGTGTTTGACTGCTGTTCACTACATAAAGCTGTACATGAAACTAGTATGGCATGGTTTCAACCATCTTATTTCTGAACAGCGAACACACACATTATTATAGGATCATGTGTGTTCTCAGTGTCATCTCACATTAATGTATTATATAAGGTCAATACATGAGCTCTATTCAATACAAGCAGAATCTTATGTAGGTATGAGCCCCTATACTGTGCTGAAAATCACTCCACTTTATACAATCAGCAGGCTGGTTAAAATAGCAAAATGCTAAATTCAAAACACCCACAGATATCATCGCACAGGATACAGACATGAAGCACAGAGGAAAATACATTGCCCATGCAAAAGTACTGCAAGGCGCTCCTCTTTCAAAAAGGTCTTTATAAAATGCTGGATTGTGTGTGTACGTGCGTGTGTGTGTTATCAGTATAATACCAATATCAGCTGGGATATATGATGCTATGGGCTTTTATGTTGCAGTTTCCATCCTATTGATTGTGATTCTGCAGTACATGCGATCACATACAAGCAAAAAAAAAAAAAGGATCTGTTTAGGAATAAATACATACAATAGATTTGTATTGTTATTTAGATTTATCATGGTTATACATAAAAAAATATGTATAACAAAATACGTAAAATATTCTTCTTTCAGCTATGGCTCAGATAAGTACAAAAGTGTATATTGACAGCTGTAAACATTTTTCTTCTGATTGGTTTTAAAAGGATTTGAGCAAATGCCATTGGTAGATCCATACACTGCACCTGCTCAGGAAATGTCAGTGTGTCGAATATTGGGCTACCTAGTATGTTCTGCTATCTGTTCTTAATAACTGCGTGACCATGCATCAAGAAAAGCACATAATACAATCTGCTGCAGCTATCCATTAGGCAGGCCACCACTTCATATTCACAGTAAGTCTACTCATCACCGTCTATGTTATAATCACCACTGGCTTTCCACAATCATCATACTGCTCCACATTGCTATGGTCTTTTGCATTTTTCATTAAACCACTAAATTTGCACTGTTTGGCTGAGCATCTGCCTATTGATCCTAATCAACTTGTGCTACTTTTAAACCAGTAATATTTAGAGGTGCACCATTACAATTGTAAATTATTATTGTTTTTTGTTGTTCAGCAAAATTTTCTTCACAATAATTTGTTGTTGGCACTGAAGTGAATGGTATATATATATATATATATATATATATATATATATATATATATATATATATATATAAAAATGATAGCTTTAACTGATTTGAGAGGGTATCAGATAGATATATATATAACATGATATCAAATATCTAGGCAGGAACTGTCTCCATCTAGTGGAAAATGCATACACTGACTAATTCCTTTCACAGCTTCACCCCTCCTTTACCTGTCCTGCACCTACAGAACGAAGAAAATACTGTCATTCTGTTCTTTATTGCATCAAAATACACTTCACTAACAGATACTGTTGCAGACAGTTTAAGCAATAGCGTTTTTTTTTTGTTTGTTTGTTTTTTAATGTTATTTCTGATTTCACTGACTCTTGCCTGTGCTTGTGCTACTGCAAAAAGGTGAAAGTGAATCTTGGATTGAAGGAGTCATTACAAAAAAAATCAGCAGCTTTCAGGGGATATAGCACAAACCCTCTGGGAGAAGAAGAGTTTTCATGACTTGTATGGTGCGGCATCTTGCTGTGGCATCTTGATCCTGTTTTACTATTGTACAGCCATAGTGTGTGTAAAACCTGTCTGCAGCAGTTCTGGGAAACCAAGGGATCTCAATAATGTCCAGATTGTTAGAGACAATTCTCCAAAAAAGTGCTTCAGTTAATCTTGCACTAAAGAACCCACGTAATACTTTTCTAAAGAGCAGGAGTTAGAGAGTTTCAGCAGGGTCTGTGGTGCCCTTCAGTCTGCACAAAGAAACTCAAACTCTTCAGTCTGGAGGACCAACAACACGTGTGTGTGGTGTCAGACCTCAAAAAAACCCACAGAAAATAAGATTGCTGTCCAGTTGATTAAGCTTAAGTTTGTCTTTGTGTTAATCTTGCAAACTTAGTTTAGTTTTGTACTCCTCAGGAGTTATCATTTAATGACAGGATTGCTGTTTCAAACCATGGGGTGGTTTTATACTTCTTCAAACTATACTATACACTATAAGTGTACTATACTTCTTTTATACTTCTTTCAAACCACCCCTTATCAGAATTGTTTTTCATCATTTATAATTGCACTTATCATGGTCTTTGTCTTTAGTTGGGAAATTTACCTGCCCTTTGATCACAGGGTACTCACATGTGTGTTCACTCAGAACATGTTTTGAATAACCACAGGCTTTAAAATTACATATGTTTTAAAAGAACCTGCCTACCTTGAGAGTTTCCCCATTTTCAAAAAGGAAATATGTTAGTGGTTTAGAACTTTTAAAAAGTCAGCTCACTGAAATGTGCTTAAGTGCAGCTAGAAACTGCTAAGGAGCAGTAGGTGCTTCACTACAGAAGTTAAAGGTGATGCGCACAATTATACACAAATGACAAACACTCATATTAATAAGGAGTGTGTTGACAACTAAGGACCCTTTTCTTACACTGGCCTTTGTTAGTGAACAGCAAATATCCACATCAGTGAAGTGATGCTCTATGGTTATTTAATGTTTTAGTGCCCCAGAGCAGTATTTCTAAAATGTCAAAGTGTTAATTGAGCTCTTACTTTGTGGGCTTTCCATTTAATAAAAACAAATATAATGTTGTTTTGGCTCCAAGCAGACATTTGTAAACTACAAACCTATGTGGAGAAACTACACCCCTAAAACATGATCATATGATGATGCAGCTCAAACACAAATATAACTATAAGATGAGTACTTATTTGGCCAGAACACCGAAAAACTACATAGTATGACAGCGTACTAACATCTTAAATACCATCAACATATATACTAAGAAAAAGATGTATGTGAACTGCACGCAAACAATAAACGTCAAATAATCCAACTATGGAATATCCTGAAGGTTAAACCAATAATCAACACAATTAACAATGATGTGTAGTTCCAGACCTTCTTATAAAGACATCCAGCTTTAGTTATCAATGTCACGGAACGCTCGCCTCCCACGAGGCACGTGGTTTGGCCAGCCACATGCAGTAGGAAGACCTTTGTTTGTGGCCACGCCTGCACCTCGTTTGTTTGTGTATGTAAACCCAGGTCAGGGAATGCAGCGTCGTTGGTCATCGTTACCGTAACGTGTCAGTGTGGTGTGTAAATGTTCAACGGTGATGTTAAACATTATGTTTGTTCTTGTTACATGTATACGTGTTTATTATTCGTATTTAATGTTGATCGTTTCTCATTTGTATTTATTGTGTGATTCTTGTGAGTGCCGTTAGTGTTCTATATTAATAAATGTACGTCCCAAACGTTGGAGTGAGTGCATCCTGCCCCACACCCTGTGGCACTCGGGCCACCGCACGTTACAATCAAGTCCTACAGCCTGTGTATGTGATCTCATCACAAACATGATTCATTCTGTTCTCTCTCCTTAGCACCTGTTATACTGGACCCCAACACCGCCAATTCACACCTCCACCTGAATCACTGCTTTGTCATAATCCAAAGAGATTTGAGTATGTGTGTGTCCTGGGGTTTTACTCGGGGACACAATGCTGGGAAATTAGCAACTGCTAGTAACTGGGTGATTGGAGAGCCTGTACTGTGAAATGGACACATATCCTGGCGATGCAATCTGTGCTACACTAAAACATTAATAAATATGGGGTACTCTGCCCAGGTTAAGGCGATCAGTTCCTCACATCTACAATCAAACTCCAGAGCATAAGAGTGGAGCTGGACTTGGACAGGGGAGGTCACCTTCACTGATCTAACCAGTAAGCACCCACATACTGATATAACCAGTAAACACTTTTACTAACAGTTTTTTCCATTGTTCTGGAATGGATCAGATACTGCAACAAAGACCTTACCAATTAAGATATCAGTAGCAGTGGAACAGCACAGGTCCATGAAAGGTGAAGACTGGTTTTTATTTTTAATTTTTTTTTATTTAGATTTTTTTTTTTTTTTTTTTTTTATTGATCCTCACTTTCTAAGCTTTTTTAGCTGAAATGTTTATGCTGGACTTTCTAAAATTCTAAAATGAAAAAATATTTACTTGGGTAACCTTGTCATAAAACCACCCTTCTAAGGTTGAAATATATGGTTTAACTGAATTGAAATGAACAGGCAGAGATCAGTCTTAATTTGACACAGGGAAAACAACTCATTACTCAGTGGAAGAGACTTGCTCATTACTCAGAGACTATGTAGAGGTAGAGAGACCACCATATAAACCATCAGAGTAGCCTACATGCCATATACACCAGAGTAGTATACATACCGTGTATATACTCCCCACAGTAGTATACATGCCATATATACCACTAGAGTTGTATACAAGCCATGTGTATACCCTGGTCATTCTCAGAAAAACAGCCACTTTCTGGTTTAGAATATGCTTTAAATTTTATTTTTCTGCCTCTAACATTTTTTGTCTAACAAGTATCAACATGTCAGCAATCTTAATCACACAAATGTCATCTTATTTCTTCTTAGTAATTTAAAAATGTATCAATAAATTATTTGAAAAAGGTTTCCTATATTTCAGTGTAAAAACAGGTTTATTAATGAATACATTATAACTACTGAAATGTAAAGTTCAGCTGTGAAGCATGTTTAGGCCATTCTGTTTACCATGCAAGGACTGATAATGGAGTGTGAAATAATTTTTTATTGAGATGCTTACTGTTGAACCAAAAAAAGTAGAATACTAATAACATGGCAGTATTATTTCAATCATTTTATTAAATCACTTGTTTTTCTTGGATCAGATGTAATTATTTAATCTAATTGCAAACAGGAAGAAAATACAATATACAGCAAATCTGGAAGGATTACCTTATTAAAATGAACCATTTGACAAAACAGCCAATATCAAACTGATTAAAACAGCTATTGGCTGATTAAAACTTTAATAAACATCACAACACTCAGTTCATGAGTACGAAAAATTTGAGAACAATCCATAGCTAGAACTGAACTCATGCATATGGGCACTGACGTATTACTTAGTTATTACTTAAAACATACAATTTTACTGATAAGCAGCTAATAAATTAATTTTGTTGAGTTTGTTGTTACAAATGTGTAATCTGAGGTAAAACCAAAAGTTTGGAAATAAGATCCATTTACGATGCTCATACCTTGGTTCCCACTGCGAAAGTCAATTTATTCCCTTCCTTCTCCCACTTTAATCATCTAAATATTTCTGATTTTTCTGAAGATATGCTGCTCTACGTAACAGGTGCATCCATATGCTGCCTGTAGAGCCTTTTTTCTTTAACCTCACCATGCCTACCAAAATATAAACAAATATCATGTGAAAATTCTCCTTAGTAGCATTTAATTTTGAATTTTTCATAAGACTGCACAAAAATTTGTGCAATTAGTGACAGTCATTGGCGTTACAAACAAAAGCTGTAACACCAGTGACAGTAACGCCATTGACAATTTGATATAAAACCGGCCTTTTCCAAAATGGACTCCACAGCCTCTCAAACCATTCTTCATTAATCTCAAATGGTAACAGATTTAGTGAAGTAATACTTGACTCAAAGTCCTTTCCCCCAGATGACAAAATGACAAACAGCAATGAAATTAAATGGCTTCACCTGAAAAATAAGCTAAACAAAAACGTATAAAATTGTGAGGAATCAGTGGAATTACCATGCATTCTTTGCAATGGTCCTATTGCCGTCTGAATGCTGACCGAGGAAGGACTTCATATTTCAAAAAAAGGTATTTTTATTTAGTGACACCAATGACATGAAATTCAAGGATAGATGTTCTTTATAAATGTTTTAATATTTTTTACATTTGTATTTGTTTTAATCACTTAAAATAAGACATTAATCAGCATGAAATGTCATTTTTAAAATGTATTTATATAATAAATGTTGCACATGGCCTGAAGGACAAAGCATTTCAGGCAAACAGCATTTTTAATGATAAAAAGCTAACAAAGCATTTTTACTCAGCAACAAATACAAATTAATTTTGATAAATTTAATTTTTTGCAAAGCTGCAAACATGAGGGACAAGTTTGCTGCCATATTCAGAGAATGACCAAGCCCCTACAGATCAGGTTAGAGACATTGCTTCCTGTACTAGGTGCAATGATGGGCTTTATCTTTCTCAGTTCAGACACTTTCTGGGATTCAGTGTTGTGACCTATAGTTAAAACCAGTAATAAATATTGGACACAGTGCCCAGGACAGGCAGTTCACTACCTCACACCTATAAGAAAAATGCAAGTCAGAGTGCAGCTGAACTGGGACAGGGGGAAGAATCTATGAAGCTGACTAAAAGTTAATGTTAAATTGAATGTTAATTCAGATCACGTGAATTATATCCAGCAGACCAAACATATGAGAGCGGGATAAAGCAGTGGGCTCCACAAACCCAGGACCATCTCAGAACTAAACACGGTGCAGCTACATGAAGTACTGCTACTACCACCTGCATGATTGTGGTCCAAATGACTGTTTCAGGACAGGAAGTCCATGTTTTTCACCATGAAAAGTTAAGCACTTTATGACCCAGACAAAGAACTTTAAATGTCTTAGTAAGATTTTACAAATTTTTTGACCAGTTAAAATATTAAGAAAGATGTTCTTTTTTCTACAGGGGCTTTTTCTACAGTGTGCAGCCTGGTCTTTAATGAAAGCAGTGAAATATGTTGAAAATGCTCCTAGGACTGCTACCGTCTGCCAGCCTGTATGTGTGGCTCTGTGCTTTTGGATCCCTGGGCCCCACTGCGTCAGTCCCAGGGATCCAGAACCAGCAGCCCTTGTCCCGGTTCCTGCTCCTGGCAAGACCCCTCTTCCACTCCTCATACCATCTGTGCTGCTGCTCTGGTACCTGCTCTTAGCTTCACCGTCACTCCCAGTCCTCATTCTGCCATTGGTTCCCTGATGTGGGGCCAGACGCCTGTGCTCCTTCCAACTGGTGCCATCCTGCCAGCCCCTTATGGATGTCTTATTAGGGGAAGCAGGCTATAACAGAAACTAGGAAGTAACATGCGGAGGTAAGAATAAACAAAACAGCTAGCATCAAACAGGCTACCAAAAAAAAACCAAAAAAAAAACCGAGCTTTCTAAGACAGCCAAACCAACATTCAAACAGCCAAAACACGTAGCACACGACAGGGTTTAAATACATGAATTTAAGACTCGAAACAAGGGACAGGTGTGGAACCTCAAACGAGGGGCAGAGAAAACAAAACTACGGAATGGAACTAAAATACACAAGACAGAGAAAACATGGAACACGGAAGATGGGAGGGACTGATTGTAACAGGTTTCCTGATTTTTGGTATCCTGACTCCTTATTCTTTTATTCAGATGGGTTTACTGGGTTCAGACTCTTGATTTTCATTATTACAGAGGTGCACAGTTATGTGATGGAAATTAAAATGATTTCAAACAGTATTTGAAAGTAACATTTGCAGTGCAAATGTCATAACTGTCATAAAAAGTACTGCTCCCTCACTATGTACTGTGTCTCCAGTGGTGGAAAGATAGACTCACAAGTTCAGTTGACTTTGGTTTGAGCCAGTTCTTGTTTTTGAACAAACTATTGAACCAGAACCTGTAATAGGAGTGTTTTGGTTTAAAATTTCTGAAATTGTTTTTAGGTTTATACAGAGTACAGGGGCCTGACATTCCCCAACTGAATATATATTATTGATTTTTAAACAAGAAAGTTAATTCCTGAAGATTGCGATGAGCTCTTGGATACTACACCAGGCACAATATGTCCTAAACACCAAAGATGGAAGTGATGAGAGTAGTTCAGACAATAGCGCATTACTTCAATCACTAAAGCAGAGCAGTCAGTCTCTTAAAGAGAATGCAGCTGCCCTTCACTGATGCACCTTTTTGGATATAATGGACACTAGAGGGAAAAGTGGCCTTGAACCCAAGGACAGAGTGCTCAGATTACAAAGTGATGCAGCTTGCAGCAATTCTGAGTGTGTGCAGAAAGAAGGGGCATGAAGGGGTAGTAGTCACAAGAAAATGTAATAGAAGTAGAATATATAACAAGAAACAGTACTGCCTGTTTTGCTTCAAACCTTTAAGCAAGTTGTATTTAGACCTTTCCTCTTTCACAGCTCGTCTTATCTTCCGCAGCCTGCCCCCCTATTTGATGCCTTGTTTCTCAGAATCAGAGAATGATACAGATATATAAAGTATATTTTACAGTCTCCTTATAGAGGAAAACCAGACACTTTACTGGACATTTGAACTTTTTTTTATTTTGCACAGAATTTGGGCGTTTAGTACCAAAGGTTTTTTTTTTTTTTTTTTTTAAACCGAATTTTTCCTACCCACTGAGCAATTCTGCTGTCACACAACAGCTGCCAACCAGAGAGGACAAGGTCTGTAACATGCGTCCTCCAAAGCGCATGCAGCCAATCATCTTTTTGAGCTGCAGCTCACGCAACAATAGAGGGCAGCATAACACATTCTGAGGATAGCACTGTCTACCCGCTTCTGATCCACAAGCTCACAGACATTCGTGATCGCCCACTGTCTCTGTGACTGGCAGGTGAGAGAGTGTATACCACACCTCTCTATCTCAGAGGGCAGCCAAATTTTGCTCCCTCAAGCTTCCAGCCACAGATGGCTGTGGCATCATACAGGATCAAACTTGCAATAATAGGGGGAATTCTTTTCTGTTGCACCACTCATGAACCTTGGGGATTTTGAGGTTTGAGCCATAAGTTTGTGATCCAGAATCATGTGAATATGTCTTCATGTGTGTAGATGATAATCACAGCATCAGATTTTCTCTTATTTTGGGTCTTATAGCTGGCAATTCAAAAAATGTATTAATTAAGGCTGATCCTTAAACTTAAGTGAATGTGATCTGTATTATAACAGTGTGCAACAAGGATGGACTTTTTTGATGGTATAGAAGACCAGAGGAACTGATTGGTAACACTTTATTGGATGAATTATTTAGAAGGCTACATAACACATAAATAAGCCCTTCATGACAGTGGACAAACATAAATAAAAATACATTAAAAAAAGATTTATTCCAACAAACAGCTGCCACAAAAGCTGCTTTTGAATAAATCCTTTGGCACTGGATTGAGTTATGCATGCTTTGGCTAGCCTTTAAGAGAGTAATAAGTCATTTGAACCATCAAAAGGTAGCAAGCAAAATTTCTGAAAATGATTATTTATTATTTTTACCTTTTTTTGGTCTACAAGACAAGCACAATGAAGAAAGTAAAAGTTGTAATAGTTGTGGCAGGCACAAGAGCTGGAAGCATCCAAAGTAAGGTGTGTCAATAGTTGGACAAATGTGGAAGGTTAACACCAAGTTGTCTTTAGTGATTCTAGGGGAGCTTGAGGCTATGACCCCTAAACTGGAGGAGCGGCTCCAACAGGTCCCAGGGAAGACAACATTTCAGTCGAGAAGAATGCAATCCTATTCACCAACAAGAAGAAAGTAATTTGTTTGCAAAGGTGATAAACGACCACCCATTGTACAAAACATCCTGTTTCTCTGGAAACCTTTAGATCCTCACTGTACAACACCAAGAGTTTGCAAAGCTGTCATCAAAGTATGTGATAGGTACGTTGAAGAATCTACAAGCTAAGATAGTCAACATTTAACAAAGCATAATCGTGTGTGTTATTTTATTGATACTTTCCCTGTTTTATAAAATGTAGAAAATAGTAAAAATAAACAAAGAGTAGGTGTGTCCAAAACATAAAAATTCTACTAACCTTCAAGTTCCAGTCCTCTACTAGTTTGACAGTCCTGCGTAGTATTTTAGCTCTTCCCAAGTCTGCACATTTCTCTACTGAGATCTCAGATGTTGTTCCTTGTATCAGTTAGAGCCATTCTCTCAGTTTGCTGTGATTACCATGGTAACTAAAGTTGCCTTTACCCTCCACATCTTTTCTAGCTCTTCTCTCAGCCCTCGGTATTTCTGAAGCTTTTCATATATATATATATATATATAAAACACTTGCCCACTCATTACTCACAAATGTACCTGCTCCGTTCTCAGTCTCCTTCTAATTAGTGCAGTGGTAGTTCAGTGGTTAAGGTACTTGATTACTAAGCAGAAGGCTGCCAGTTCAAGGCCTACTGCTGCCAGGTTACCGCTGTTGGGCCCCTAAGCAAGACCCTTAACCCTCAATTGCTCAAGTTGTACTCAGTCATAATTGCAAGTTGCATGGAATAAAAGTGTCAGCTGAATGCTATGCTTGTTGTGCCCTCTTCTGTTCTCTCCTTTATAAGCCCTCGGGTACCTATCATCAGTGCTGCACGTTGCCAGTCAGATCTACGGAGCTGTCGCCAGTCCCAGATCCTTGCACTCTCTGCTGCTGCGTTTGCTAATATCTGGTGTTTTGAGCGTTGCTTTGTCAGCTTTTCCTTTTGATTATGCGCGAGTCAAGCAGTTATATATAATGAAGACTCTTTTGATCTTCCCTCACCTCTCACACCCTCTGTACAACTACTGTCAGATATATAAATGAGTAGCCTAAACAGTTTTTTTTTGTTTTTGTTTTTGCTGTGGTATACAACTCACAGGATTAGGTTAGAAATTCACCTGTAAGAATGTATTTTATTAGAATCATTAAAAGACAAGTCTTGTACGGATTCAGTTCTCACTATGTTCTGCACATTGTATATGGCTGTGAAAACAAAAAAAGATCTACTTGACTAAAAGATCGACAACCATTTGAGCAATTAAAATTTATTTAGTTGCAATCAGCACACTCTGTAGAGACCTAATACATAAATAATATTCACTCAATAGAAAATCATTACATCACCTTGCCTGAAACTTACAAGTTACATGATAACGTGCGGCTCCCAAAGCACCCAAAATCAGCTGCTCAGCAGCATACGATCCCAACTGACACATGCCATTTCCTGTCTGTCCGGCTTGCAGTGTAAAGGAAAAACATTCGATGTTGCTCTTGTTCCCAGCTAAGCACATGTTGTGGGGCAGCGCTTGTCTTTAGGAGGCATGTGCTCTGAAACTCATCCGTCGCTGCCTGAGCACAGGCATCTCTTTGGCTTTGGCCTCTGTGTCAGCTTCCATGTCATCTGGCTCAGGGATGGCTGTCTGTGGCTCGGCGGCCTGGTCCTTTACCGTTAACGGCACTTTCATCACTTCCTCCAGGAAGGGCTCTTCCTGCTCGGAGAAGAGTGAACAGGCAGCCTCTGCCATCCCGCTGACTATCCCCAGAAACGCAAAGGTGCCGCCCACCAGATACACCTTCATGGAGCCCTTTGAGGGTCCAGCACTCAGCATCTCCCATGCAAATGGCATGATCTCCTGAATAGTCTCCATTTTGTTCAAAGGCAGTGAGAAGTTGCTCCTGTGTGGGTAAAAAGAAAGGTGTAACTATGGTAATGTGTCATAAACCATTTTATTGTTTTGTTCATCAAACGTGTTAGCTCAGGACCTGTATTCGGTATCAATATACTGTATTTAAGATACTCTCTGAAAAAAAATACACAAAAGGCAAAAAAAAAAATATTAATCTGTGCAGAAAAAGTACTTACTTATGAAATGTAAAGACGCCTGTTTAGTGTATCTGCAGGTATCAATGTCCAACTCACTGCAGACACACTCCCTATTTAAGAATGGTGGCATTTGTAACCACACCCACTGAGCATGAATATTCATGAAAAAAAACAAAAAAAACATAGCAGAAGCGCAAGTGTGCTTGTGCAAGTTCCAGTGTGCTTGGTCAGACAGTATGACTTCAGGGTGACACAGGGTGACTTCATTCATTAATCACGTGACGAGACATTTGTTGTTCCCCACTAGAGGTCTGCCCGTAATTTATTTATTTTTTATTCCCACTCCCACTGAAAATCAGGAAGATTTATTCCATTCTCATATACAAGGTAGATGTTTTGGCATACTTCCATACGAGGGTAAATAATATCCCATTTTTTACATACTCTACTTCACAAATTAAATATTTGTCCTGAAATAGCAGACATCGGGTCTGGTCAGACACCACTTTAGTGGACTTGACAGTGAATGACAGTTTTGCTTGCCCCTTGTGAACTTGGCACATTTTAAAACAGTGGTAGGCTACTGCTCCATTGGTAGCTACTGTACACTAACACTTTCTTACATCTACCACAGCAAGCAAATAGTAGCTGTTCTGCATTAGTCACGACTGAAAATGATTGCCATAGGCCCGCCATAGACTTGCCTCTAATCAGCTTAACTTTGAGGTATTCACCTTTCCTTAGAGCAGAGTTGAGGCCGACTGACTGTCTAAAGCCTCTGTGACTTCTATTGCACAATAATACATAATACATGAATGCCAGTTGATCATTAAGTGATTAATATAATTTTATTAAGACTATCAATTTGCAGGATTTGTCTACATGTATATATTGTTCAGCCCATGAATGCACTGAACTGAAGGAAATTTTGTCCCACACTGCAAGATATTGTGGTGGGTCCTACAAGTCTTATGGGAATGCTGATATCAGTTCCCCATTGTATGTGAGCAATATGGCTACAGCATGGACTCTATTGTTTGACAACAAACTTTTAGTAGTCCCACATGATATGAAATAGACAGATCACAGAACATGCAGTATAGTCCTTATTAGGCCATTTTAAAAGTTTTTATTTTTTGCACTCTAATTTAGGAGAACAGACCTGAAATGACACGGTTAACCACAGAATATCCGCTTCAATGACTGTGGTCTGTGACTTTTAGACCACCTGGCACCTGGATCGTAATCCAGCTCTCTACTTTCTGTTTGTTTCAGGAGTTATAGTTTTGTTGCTTGTGAGTTAAATTTGCAAGATAGCATTGGGTGAGTGATTGACATGGTCAACTGAAGGATGTTCCCCTTTTGGATCTAAAAGACCTTATAGTTGTTCTAACAAGTTTTAGATCATTGTCCTGTCCCAGGTAAAATGCTGTCCACTGAGGCCTGTTTGTTTGGATTTGAAAAATTGAGATGATTTTGTATCTTTTTTGTCTGCCATTTGCTATTGATAAGCTAATCACTGCTTTCTTTTTTTATAATGTACCATTCCACTGATTTGACACATTTAATGTTAGTTTTAGCTTTATTCTTTCATTAATTTATCTTGAATTTTCAGCCTAATTATTGGTTGCTTTTAGGACTTTTCTTTGATATAAGAGCTGTCTTGTGTTGATTATTTTAAATGTCCAGTTGATTCTATGGGATTCTGTGGTTCACCCAACAATGAATGAAATACCTTCAAATAAAGCTGATATTCTTTAACAACTCTCATTTAACTTACAGTTTAGCTTAATTTCAAATGCAGATTGTCAATGTACAGAGCCAAAACAATACATATAGTGTCATTGTTACTTTTGGACTGTGCTGGAACCATCTCCTTATGTTTTCCACACTTACTGAGTGGTTTAATGTCTTCATTAAAACTCTCAGTAATTTCCTACAAACATGCTTTTCCATAGCACATTTTCTACATTTGATTGATCAGTTTCTGTGGGTTCTTTATACAGGCTAGAGATTTGGTCATGGCATGATGCATAGTATTCAGTGAACCTTGCTCTATTTGGGCCTCTGCCAACAGTTGCAGTAACAAAGCTGTTGAAATGAAAGACAGTATAAAACAGTTGTATACTCGGAGCAACAAAACAGTGACAACTTGAGCTAGTGGTATATTATTCCTTATATTATCAATTTTGCTGTGTAAGGGTAGTTTCTGTAGTTATCTTTAGCAGTATATGGCAGTTCCTGAGGAATAAAACTGTAGTTTTATTATAGCTAAGGCCATAGATATACAAACTGTTAAACTACTGTAACATGCATTTCTAAATTGTGAAATACAGTACAAAGTAGCATTGCCAATATTTGCGTACATCTGTTGCAGCTACGTAAGTGTTATCATTTGAGAACAAACTAACAAGATTTTGCTGAGAATGTGCGTACCATTTTAACTGTTTTATGCTTTGTAGCATTTTAGCATTAGAGCAGTGTTTTCTTTGAGACATGTTGCTGACCTTTTTTCAACTGTCTGGTACATTCAAGTTGACGAAGAAAAGCTTCACTCACTCATCCCCCGGAGACTGTTTTGCATGTGAGGTGAAAGAGGAGGGTAATGTTGAGCAACGGGTTTTGTTTGACTCACTGTAGACATAGCTTCTGCCGCATGTCCTGGGGCACTCCAGGGACTTCTGACCCATATCCCGTTGCTCTGCGCTATGCCCTCTCCCCTGGATGCACAGACATCATTGGGAAACCAGCCGAGTGCAGCCTGCCCACGACAGCGTGTCAATGTGGCACGTAGCAGGACACAAAGGAGCACCTCCTTGATAAACTGTATTGTTCGCAGATGATCATGCATTTCCAGAGTTCCTGCATTGTTTATTTTTAAAACTTTTTAAATAATTGCTAATAAAAATCCTCTTCATTTCTAGCATTTTAAAGATATTCTATAATCGTTCAAATACTTTTTGTTGTTGTGCAATATTGGAGTAGAATAGCCCATGTTAATTATGCTGACACTGCATTTGCCTTTGAGTACACACTGACTATGTACAGAGGTCACTTAGTGTAGCATGAGTTACGGCGGCATATGCTTGGGTACACGAATTCAAACAATGATGATGATGGCAGTCTCGCCTTTAATCTTCCTCCCAGGCAGGTGACCTGATGAGAGCCTTTTCACTCACAGACTACATTTGGCAGTACTCAGCGAGGAATATTGAGGTCAGACACGTGCCTGTGCGCCTGTGCATTGTTATGCTTACCTAATCCCCCTGGAAAGCGATGATGTGTATTGCCTTTAAACTACATTTTAAATGGACTGGTATTCTGGTGAGATACTGTGCTTTTTAAAATACCAAATTATGACCAATTTGCTTGGCTCTTTGGACTACTTGTTGTCATGGTGCCATATCTCTTATATCCTATATTATCCTTTTTTCTTTTTGCTTCTTCTCTGGATTTTTCCTCTCCACGGAAAACACAAACCTCGCTATACATCATCCCTCTATGGAGTGACTTTGATAAAGTCAAAAAAGTGAAAAGTAAAAAAAGGTAAACAACCTTAAGAGTGAAGTGGGGCATTAAAAATCCCTACACAAGTAAAATGTAACAGAAGTAATCCAAAATTGAATATAAATTGCTAAATGGAAAATTACCTTCCAATATATGTAATGAGAATTTTATAGTTACACTCCATTTTGAATAAAACTAATTAATTAAATTAATTATAAGCCCCAAGAAGTACTGTTCACTCAAACTATCTCCAAAGACAAAATTAGCTGAATAGGTTTTTGCACTTTTATTTGTAAAAGGTTGTATAGTATAATGCACATTGATATGAGTAGTCTATATAAACTTAAACTGTAGCACTTCATAACAGCAGTCTCTCGCAACAATGTCTTTACAACAAACCTACACTTTAGGAGTGCCAGGTATATTGGCAAATTGGTACACAGAAAAAGGAAAGACATTCTTTTATGGTGGTAACAGTACTCGCTAGTTTTTGACATTTTATAAAACAAAATGCGTAAGTCTGCATGTAAAGAATATTTATATATTTAGTACAAAAATAATCATTGGCTCTAAGGTTAATTAAAATGAGAAAACCACCCTTCTGACTACGACTATAAATCTAATTTGGATTGTTCAGGCAGCATTCCAGCCAGTCAGTCTCCCCAACCAGATTCAGCGAGTACTGAGCTCAGTATTCAATAGTATTCAGTGACAGGTTGAAATATAGCAACATGTACACTGCGCATCATCACATGCTATGGAAACAATGTAAATGAATAAAATAAATTCACCAATACTCTGAAGGTATTCTGAAGGTTTGAAGCTTTGGATGACATGGAGTGATACACATGAAATACAGGGATGTGGAGTTACGTCAGTTCTGAGGAACAGGCTCCTCGTGGTAAAATACAAGGATTTAAGTTATGCCTAAGCATCATGGTAGTGAGTTGTCTGCTTATAGAGGGATTTTGGACATTATTAAGTGTGTGTGTGTGTGTGTGTGTGTGTGTGTGTGTGTGTGTGTGTGTGTGTGCGCGTGTGCGCGTGTGTGCGCGTGTGTGCGCGTGTGTGCGTGCGTGCGTGCGTGTGCGTGTGCGCGTGCGTGCGCGTTGCATGTGTGTCTCTGTGAGTGATGGTATGGAGGCATTGAACCTCAGCAGTATCAGAATGGGCAACAGGCAACAGGTCAACTGCCTTGTAAACATTCCAAGCCAGGGCTGGAAGCGGCAGGATGTGCCCACATCAAGCTGCCAGTGAGAAACAGGTCCCAGACCTGCAGGAAGACACACAAACACACAGGTTACATCTGGAGCATCATTTGGCAACATAATGTAAGCCTCACATTTGTGTTAGCTGGTATTGGAATATGGAGGTAGTTGATTCATATAATGTAATTTTATTCACTTTACCTATTAAAATGTCCTCACGGTGCCTCTCTTACTGGTCACATAATGGAACAGACGCCTGTTTGAAATTTTTCACCAATGCGTATTGTATCTGTCCTTCCATACCTGCATAATTTTATTATCAGATTAATGATTAGTGGATGATTTGCAAACCTCTCCAACACTGTCAGTAAGTCATTAATATCAGTTCTAATGACTGAGTGAAGGTCTGTACCCGTTTAGATTCGCTGGTTCGGAGAGGTACACATGCTTGCTCTTCTTGACCACTGTGAGGGTCCCAGCATGGGTGATTTCCCTGGGGCTGACCTTCAGGGACATGTATTGACCCTTCACATCTGTAGGACCAGCAGGGACATTTATGTGACCGCTTGATGGCAAGCCGTTGTTGGCTTCCAGATTGTCGGAGGCCAGGTTCTTGCACTCTGCTTTGGGGCTAGATGTGGATGTGACTTTGATGTCAGGTGGCTGAGGTGGAGTCTGGCTCTGTTTGACACAGTGGGCAAGATGGAGCCTCTTCATATGATTGATGGCCACTGTAGCATTGAAGGCTTGCTGGAATACACAGATAGGTTTTTGTTTGAGATTTGCCCACAGATGAAATACCACAAGATCATACTAGCTCACAACTAACTGAAACAAGTCTGCACTGGAAAGGCGCACAAAGGGGACACTGAGACTATCAAATGGCTGTTGCTGAAGCCACATTGTGCAAGCAGATCAGAGGTTGGATGAATAATCCCACTGAGAATAGAACAGTGGAGGCAATCTCTAGAATTTAAGAGGTTGACTCTTAAGAGGTTGAATTTTAAAATAGTGAGCACCTTTGCAGGCTTACCTTCCACTTGGACTTGGCAAAGTTCTTTTGGATTTGCATGCTGACAGAGTGGTAAATATCCTGGCTTCGGGCTGTGTTACCCATGATCCTGAGGCCAAAACCATAAACAAACCTGTCTCCACATTTCTTAATATATAATAGGCTTTATTCACAGTGTTAAACAAAGCCATGAACCTAGGGCCTACTACACGAAAAGTCAAAGACAGCTATTTGTACTGACAATATGTTGTAATTCTGCTTAAACTCACATGTATACAAACAAACATCCAATAGTATATCCTAGTACTGATTAGAGGCAATGAAGTAGAGAATGTTCTTACCAAGGATGTCTAAGAGCTTGCTCTGCTGTGCAGCGCAATTTAGGATTTTTCTGCATCATGTTGCGGATAAAGTCCTTTGCTAAAGTAATAATAGCATACATAAAATAAATGCAATGTTTGTGCTATCATAAGTGGACCACACTAACATATAAAAATATACACAGGTTTCCAAAGTGAAGGCAGATATTTACCGGACTCTGAGATGTCATCCCAGAAGGGAGAGTCAAACTCGTACTGGGCTTTCATGATCTTAGAGAAGAGTCGAGTCTCAGACTCCTCATAGAAAGGAGGATAGCCACAGAGACTAAAGGAGCAAATAATACAAGAAGCATTCTTAGTTTAAGCTGTGAAGCCACAGTTATGAAGCTCATCCACTAGGGGGGGTCCTTTCATACCCTACACTACACAACCATTACATCTTGGTGGTAAACATATTTTAATACAAAAACATGACCAAAACTGGTGACTGAGTAATTAGTACCTTGTACAGTCCTTCAATTATAATCTAAATTTTGAATAAGTCTTAAACCCTTCTTTTTAAATACAGTGCTCTACTGCTACCAAAGCTTGGCCTTAAACATGTGAATTTGTAACATAGTGGTCTTGTAAGAGACATCAGAGGAACCTGCACTGGATGAAATTATAGAAGAATACACTACTTACAGGATATAGGTGATGACTCCAACAGACCAGCAGTCCACTATTTTACTGTAGGGTTTCTGAGCCAGTACCTCGGGAGCTGCAGCCAAGGGACATCAGTAGGTTACTTTAATAATAAGTAATGAGATGTGTACATTCTAATGTAAATTAACATATAGTCTAAACGTCTGCTTACCCACATAGCCTGGAGTACCACACGCTGTGGACATGATGCCGTTGTCCTCCATCTTGGAAAGGCCAAAATCACTGATCATTATTTTGGAGTTGTCATCCTGACTGTAGTACAGCAGATTCTCTGGCTGTGGAGCAAAACCAGATATCTTCCACCACTGCAGATTCTGTGTCAGACATGATTTGAGCAAACGTCGAAGGGTAGAATATGTTTGTGTGTGCCTGTGTGTGTGTATACAGTTCTGTTACTACTCCATACCTTGAGATCACGGTGCACTATGCCATTATTGTGCAGATAATTGACACCCTCCAGAACCTGTCTGATAACTAGACTAGCATCTTTCTCGGAATACGTCCCCCTGTCCAAGATCCGGTCAAACAGTTCACCACCTGAAACACTGGACAGATAAAAAGCATGAAAAAGAAAAGAGAAAACGTATTTAAATAGGTGCTTTGAATATTAATACACACATACATATATAAGGCGTGAGAAAATAGGCAGGCAACTACTTACAGCTGCATGATGAGGTAGTAATGTGTCAGACTTTCATAGAAATCTTCTAACCCCACAACATGCTCATGTTTGATCCTAGGATATCATAATAGAGATACTTCTATAACAAAAAGCTAGTATGGGACAGACATTTTGCTAACCATTTATTTATAGCCTTTACCGATTTTATGTGGAGAAATTGTACCTTCTCAACACAGCAATCTCGTTGTCCAAGCTCACATCTCTTTTGCTTTTTTTCTTCACACACTTCATGGCAAAAAGCTTCCCAGTTTTTCTCTCCTTCACCATGAAGACCTCAGAGAATGCGCCTCTAAACAGGCAGACAGAGTGAGAGAGAGAGTGGGAGACAGACAGAGAGTGAGACACCGAAAGAGACATAGATGGAGGATTGGTTAAGGCATTCAACAGCTGATGCCCCCCCCCCCCCCCCCAAATTGCTATTATTTAAATTACAGAATGTAGCCTCCTCCTGAGAATAAAGCAGTTTTTAATGAGAGTGACCTTTTAGACCCTGTACATCCTATAGAGCCTCTTCGGCATTCCCTGCAGCCCTGCACAGAATCTGTTTCATAACATCTAGAGCCACTTGTACCTGAACTTCCATTAAAGCATGAGGACAAAAAAAAAAATGTAATGCTTCAGAAGTAATCTAATGCCCTATGCAATTAACTTCAGTGGTGTTGGCCTTCACTCTGCTTTAAGTTTAAAAAATCGAAATAAAATCTACCAGAGCAATATTAAATGTAAAATTTTACTAATACATGGTCTGCTTCATTAATCAGAACTAGGTTGGTGTTTGAAAGGAATTGGCAGCTAATCAATTAATCAATTGATTAATTGCAGAAAAGGTGATCTGTCTTAAAATGTCATGACAAGAGCTTAATGTCTT
Organism: Electrophorus electricus; assembly: GCF_041902795.1. Classification (NCBI taxonomy): domain Eukaryota; kingdom Metazoa; phylum Chordata; class Actinopteri; order Gymnotiformes; family Gymnotidae; genus Electrophorus; species Electrophorus electricus. The sequence continues at coordinate 7,251,662 of NC_137517.1, forward strand.
GTTCTCTGCACCTTTCCTGCCTTCTAAAGCTTTAACCTGGAATAGCTGTCCTAGGATAGGGATTAGGCCTTGAAAGCCCTTACGCAACAGAAATAGTAGTGGCTCAGGCATTTAGGTGCGGTCTATCCCTTCAGCCCGGGCACTGAGCTCTCTGGCACCTCGACTGCATAACACATTCTCACTAAAGCAGCTTGCAACTACTGATGGATATGATTCATTTGAAAGTAAAGAAAAAAAACTGGTAAAGTATTTATTAACTACTGTAAATTGAATACTTCTGATAAATGCATTTTGTCATGCATTATATTAGATAATGCGTTATCTGTTCTTCTGGCAAGTGACATTTTTGGGACACATATTGTTGCAAAGTACATTTACTTTTACCACTTGTTTTAGACTTTAAAATGTATGGATGTATGGAACATTATTGATAAGAAAATCTCACCCTATCCACTCGATATCACTTTATATTCTCTAAAAAACATATTCCCAGTGCTAAAACTCTTTTATACTAGGCCCCTTTGCTTGTACTGCTCTATTTCACATCATCATCTGCTCCCGCACACTCACGCACTCATTCATGAAGAATGTGGAGCATCACTGAATAGCTTTTAATTGGACCACCACTTCCAGGCTCCCCAGAGTCCGGCATGGTCTCTGCTACTGAAAATCAACCTCTGCTTTTCTATAAATTTGAATAATAAAAGCTGCTAAGTATAGCCACATTTGCCCAACATTCAGTCAATTATATCCTCCTTGTGGTTCCTGCACAAGCCTGCATAAATGAGCCTCGGTAATGAAAATGTTACATTCCAAGACATCCCAGCAGTTATCTGACAGTTGGGGTCACAGATCAAATGCAATGAAATGAACTATAAAGGAATCCAATTGCAACATTTTGCATCCCTTAGAAATATCTTCCTATCTTGCCAGAACCATTAATTTAGAAGCTTTGTTTTGCAGTGGTACACCCCCTCCTGTCCCCGAGAAGACTTATGCTAAGGGAGAGTGGGATTTGGTCCAGGTTGTTTTTGTTATAGGAGGCCAGTAGTTCATATCCCCCAGACAAAGCATTTCCCACTGTTCCATGTTTCCATTTGAACACCAACATGCAAAGACACCAAGTAGGCCTCAAGAGGAACAAATGCTCTTAGAGCGTAACAGATGATTCACTGTATTCCAGAATTAATATAAAGGTAACAAAGGCCATGTGCAGAATGATAATGTTCCACCTCTTGCTGAAGCAACATTTCAATGGAAAAAGAAGATATAAGAATGTTTGTTGCTGCTACTGCAGACTCTGTATAGATTATCACAAAGCTCCTTTCATCCACTTAATTGTTCTGGAGGTCATCCTTGCTCCTGTCTGCCAGAGAGATTAACATACTCAGTCCATCCAAGAATCAGCCTTAACCTTGTATAACTCACACACCCCTAATACCAGAGGGGGTGGAAGTGGGTCTCATGACTCCCAGTTGTTCCCCGGTTCCTCTACGTTGGCCTCTGCTCTGATGCCCCCTGACTGTTATCACCTGCTTGTGTTTTTGTTCATGTTCTCATTAAGATTCCTATATATATTCCTGTTTGCCTGTGGTTTTCAGACTTCCAAGTGTGTATTTACATTTCCTAGTCTCTTTTCTCCTGTGTCCCTGTTCTAGAGTTTAACTGTTTATCTCTGGTTTCATCTTTGCCTAGCACACACACACACACACACACACACACACACACACATATATATATATATATATATATATATATATACACACACACACACACACACAGTATAAAGGATGTCTGTAACTCTATTGTGCCTCACAGATTTTTTCTAAGAATAGGGAGAAATAAGAGACTCACTAGGTGTTTAAAATGCTGGCTGTTTCTCATAATCCCAAGATACAGAACCAGAATAATTCAGAAGGACAAATGTGCAGTCTCTAAATGCATCTGTTGAACCTTTAGAAAATGTTTATAAGCACATAAATAAAACTATTATTATGACAGCATATCCATTTCATTTCACAAATATCTCCAGTCAGCATAAGCCAAAACACTTGGATGTTACCCTGAGACAGATAACAGTGTTCTCAGTGAGGTGTCATCAACATTGTTACTGCTTTTTCCCAATACCTCCTGAGCCAACAACAAAACAAGGAACAAATAACAGCTAATTGGCCCCTGGATTAGAATATTTATATCACCCACTTAGCCAAAGATCTTTACTGAGAATCTATTTAAGTAACCTTTTTATCGCTTATCTTTTTGTTCGTAAGTTGTGACCTTATTCAACCACTTTCTTCTGTTATTTTCTAAGTTGATACAATGATACTGCATGATACAATACCTCAAATAAAGATCTAGATTTATATTTTCATAATTATATTACATACACTACACTATCAACTGGTTTATGAATGTCATATTGTTATTTACTGTATAATAATGATGTGTGTTGTAAGCTAACTGGTAAAAAATAACACAAGGTATTGTTAGGTTAAACATTTTGGAAGGAATGTACTTACGATCCCAGCACCTCCAGGATGTCAAACACTTCTTCAATATTATCAGTGATCTTCTTCCATTCATAGTCAGCCTCTTTGCGACCCATTTTAGTGAGAGCTTCTACAGGGATTTCTGGAGCACAAGAAAAATATGGCAAGGAAAATTATAATGTGATAGCACCTCCTGACTCACATTTTAAGGGACAAGTTAAATTCACAAATAGAAACACCCTGGATGTACCTTTGTTGGGAGTGAAGACAAGTCGTACTATCCCAGGAGCCATGTGGCCCACTGAACAGAGTTAAAGTAAAACTGAAAACTCTCAATTAAGGTGTATCCAAGGCTGAGCTGTACAGAGATGAGGCAATTTCGCAGTCTGCGGTGTGACACAAGCCAGGAAGGTCAGCCTGCTCCTGAAACTCATCGACCAGCTGATGTCAACTGCAGGAACACTCCTGCATGCCTGAGGTTTTGTTTAATCAGCTGAGCTGCTAATACTTCTGTAGGTTTGGGTACTAATGCCAATGTGCCCCACACGCCATCCAACTTCAGACCTGCATTACCCAACACTAATTCCAGGAACACTAATTCTAAAACCATTAAAATTTTTTGGCTAGTCAGACACTAAGGAATAATTTACTTTTATTTTATTAGAATTTAGCTTTATTATGGGCACCATGCTTTTCTGTGTTAGATCGCCAGATATATACAACTGTTTGGAAAATAAATTTTCAATCTTTATACACTTTAGATATTTCTAAATTTAAAGACCCACACACTTGACAAATAGGTCTGCTTGAACTTTAAAGAAAATTTCACAATTTTAGATTTAATTTGAAGTCATCCTTCAGGAGAGCTAGTTGACTGTACAAGCACACTTTGACTTTTTGAGTAGACATACTGAGGGTAATTGAAAAATCAATTTTTGAATAAAACCCCACACAAAAGCAACAGACACTGTGGAAATATTTTTGAACAATTTTCATTCAGCACAAAAAAAAGATATAAAAGTGGTCTGAAGGACAAATGTGTCAGAAAATAAAATGCAGTCCATGGGTATGCTCATGGGTTAGCCCGTCAACAGCACTGAAAAGGATTAGAAATCAATACATGTCCCTGGTGCATCTACAAGACTTAACCTCTTTCCCCTTATATAACAGGTTAAAGATCTTTGATCCATCCTAGCTCCAAAAGTATTACCCCATACAGTTCAAGAGGTCTATTACGACCTTAGGAGGTCAAAGATGATGAAATACTAGCTGAATAATCTCAGTCATGAGGACAGAGGGTTTGGCTAATGTTATTCTGCAAAACGCAACAGAAACACAAGCATTCTATAGATGTTCGTAAGATTTTCAAGGCATGTTGTACATGTGACAGCAACTATAAACCTCTCGTTTTTACACATCATTTGCATAATTGTACATATGAATAGACCAGTTAAGTCACTAAAATACCTCTCTTGTCTCGTTAAAATACACATTACACACTTTTTACGTGTCTTTCCCATGGACTTTTGTACCAAGGAAACCGTCCTTGCATATTTGTCTATTTTGCAGACTACCACCGCGCACATAACGAACCAGCTACAAGCACGTCAGGGTCTTCTTACATAACCAGCAGAAACGCAAACTATGCACCTCGGAATTGGATTATCATTTGTGCCCCAGGTGGCCAACCTACACTGAAGCCACCTGCCCAGTACTGGCCGATGCATTACAGTGCATATTTATGCATCATCAACAAGCAAAGACGGATTGTATAAACAAACTTATCGAGCGTACAATTAAATTATATATATATATATATATATATATATATATATATATATATATATATATATATATATATATATATATATATATATATATATATAGCATATTTCGTATTAATCGTTTCTAAGGTCAACACACGGTGTTGCATAGTTAAATTAGATTTACTCAACTATACATTTTCGATAATTGTTTCGCGTTTGACCTTACCTTCGGGTCTGTAACAACTCCAACACGTTCTTCGTTTCTTACGACAACTACTGAGATTTAAGCACGGAAAGCAGTGGCAGAGAACAGCGTGGGGCCGATGTGCTGATCTTAACGGGACTGACATTGGTAAAGCGTCCGATATGAAATATGCACATGCCTATGCTATACTATACATTAGTCGAGAAATCGCAAGTCACTGTAGATTGCTTACGTTGTACTGTAGCGTCAATGACACATTCACACGGTTAAGTAAATTGGACGTGCACAATTAATGCTGAAAGGAAAAGATTTGTGTAACCGTTACACACCGTCCCGCGTACATTCCACTTATGAATGGAATGGGAATCAGCTTAGTCATTCCGTGTCCAGTCCTTTGACTTACCTAGAGACAAGTGCACTCACTATAAGATGCTCCGTTCTGACTCTCCTGTCAAAATCTCGCCGCGGTCTGGACAGATTAGTTTGTGGGGGGCACAGCAATAACCTTTGTTGTAGACTGCACACTCTCACAACAGAATAGGAGGGGCGCGCCAATCTCCCAGGTGCGTTTTCATTAAATCAATGTTGTTTCCCACTTTCATCAGCCATAGCTCAGTAGACTCCATTATCCTTTTTATCCATAATTCCGTTAATAAAACACCTGACACTAGATATTTACTATGTTGGGTGATTTAGTGTTTCTTTGTATTACTGACTTCCGTGACACTTATACAGGTTGTATTCGCAGATGAAAATGTCTTCTGTAATAACAGCACAAACATGTTCAGGAATAGAGACGTATATACTCATTATGGTATTGTGGAATTATCTTGCTATACATTGATCCTGTCATATTTACATGCTGCTTGAATGGTGGAATCAATGTATAGCTAAGTACACAGATAAATGTGTCAGACACAATGAAATTATGTATTCTAATTACTTCATACAGAAAAAATAGTCAGATGTTGATTTTACAGATCTAGTTACCACTTACCTTGGTAAAAATGTCTTCTGCTAACCAGAGTTCCACATGTTTCAACAATATAGGACCCCATCTCTGCAAAAAGCATATCACTGAAAAAGTGTATCAGCAAGATTGCCCTTGTTATCCTTCACATCCTGGAGGATAGTCTCTGGTGAGGTGATTCTATGAGTGAGTGGAATGGGACCTGTGCCAGACAACTGGTTAATTGCAAACCTGTGTTTGATGTTTCCATGGGAGCCTGAGAGGAAGCGCTGCTGGCGTCCTGAGATGGTGATCTCTAGATAATTCTATTTTAGCAGTGCTGTCTTACGTAAGTGGGAATAAAGATCTTTCTAGAAATTCCATGTTTACTTGGTAATACCGTTTATGCTTTGTAGGTCTACTTTTCTCCATTACCTTTGTAGAGGCTCTGAAAGAAGTGGAGTATTGAAGAGGTATTGCATTTACTTGTGGAGTGTCTAACACTCATATTAAAGTACACTGTTATTGTACATTTTTATTAACTAACCACTCTGATATAAATAACATAGCTTCACTGATTTAATATATTTTCTGTGTTTACACATCCTGGTTTATGGTTAGTGGAAAAGAAATCTGGAAAAATTACAATCTAATAAAATAGCATATTGTCTCTTTTATTACCTGTAATCAAAAGTGTTCCTCAAGGATTAATTCTTAGTCTTATATTGTTCAGCTTTTCAGTGAATATCATATTGCATACTGCAGCATGGAGAGTCTGTTATAAAGAGTCTACATATTTCTTTATGCAGATGGATCAATTTTGTGCACAGTTGCTCTTACCCCTTGCAACCTGCCAACCAAATAAGAATTTATTCTCAACTGAATAGATGGAGCTTACATAAGGTGTAATTAACATTGATAATTGGAGCATTTATTAATGTGGTCATTTTTGCAAATACTGCAGAGTTGGTCTACACCATTCAATCATTGCTCAAGTCCTTATAAAATAATCCTTTGACCTACTCTCTTCTTCTCTTTGGGATTAAAATGAAATCTGAGTTAGATTAAACAATTGTTTGAAAGTTTAAATATATTTAGAATACAAAGAACATGACTGTGCAGCGATGCACAGTTCGAATCACATCATCAAGTTGGCTGATGACACAACCGTGGTGGGTCTCATCAACAAAGACAACGAGTCAATATACAGAGAGGAGGTGCGAGAACTGGTGAGCTGGTGTAAGGCCAACAACCTGTATCTGAATGTTGACAAGACAAAAGAAATGGTTGTTGACTTCAGGAGAGCAAGGCGAGATCACTCCCTGCTTGCCATCAATGGCTCCTCAGTGGAGATCGTCAAGAACATCAAGTTCCTTGGTGTTCACATAGCGGAGAACCTCACCTGGACCCTGAACACCAGTTCCATCACCAAGAGAGCCAAGCAACGTCTTTACTTCCATCTCCCATCACCCATCCTCACTACCTTCTACAGAGGTACTGTAGAGAGCATCCTGAGCAGCTGCATCATTACCTGGTTTGGGAACTGCACCGCCTTTGACCGCAAGACCCTCTAAAGAATAGTGAGAACAGCTGAGATAATCATTGGGGTCTCTCTTCCCTCCATCACGAACATCTACATAACACGCTGCATCCGGAAAGCCACCAACATTGTGAAAGACCCCACGCACCCCTCACATGAACTGTTCACCCTTTTGCCATCTGGAAGAAGGTACCGCAGCATCCAGTCCTGCACCTCCAGACTGTGCAACAGCTTCTTCCCAGAAGCCATTAGACTCCTGAACTCTGGCTAACTCCAATTCCAATTCAGATTCCAAAATGGGCACTTCTCTATATGCTTATAGACAGTCTAACACACATACACACACACACACACACACACATACATACATACATATCTATACACACACACACACACACACACACACACATTGTTTTGCATCGGACTAGTGCTGAAGTCAAAACCTTGCACATTATCCTACTTGCTGCTAGAGTACTGTACTAAACCAGCACTGTACTCTGAACGGTTCTGGCTGCTACCGGTGACTGCTATGTTCAGGGTAGCATGTCACTGATTGCTATGCACAACTCGCTTTACATATGCCCAGTACTGTGTACTGTACTAAATAATTGCACTGTCTACTCATTTTGTATTTGTCCTGTCCTGTATTTATTATTGTTTATTTAATGTTTATTTAATGACATTTAGCACTATATTGGACTGTTTGTACTTGTGTAGCATGTTGTCTGTTGCACTGTTGTTTTTGTGTTGCACCATGGTCCTGGAGGAACATTGTCTCGTTTTTGTTGTGTACTTGTATATAACTGAAATGACAATAAAACCTCTTTGAACTTTGAACTTTGAACTTGAATGTTACAACCTGGAACATTATGTGGTGAATTGTCCCTAGTGAAGGGCAGGGATTTATTATATACTGTATATAAGCATATGTATATCTCATGCATATATGTATATGGATACATAGTACATACGTGTGCATATGGTAAATGTTTTGTGATGTATTTGTTGTGTACTGCTATTTGTTTAGTATATTTTGTATGGTGTTTTGTGGTGGGTTGGACTTGGACTTTTGTGGAATGGTGACAACTTTGAGCTGCTAACAAGTTCTCAGAAATTTTAAATGCTGTGAGTGGGGAGTAGAACTTCCACCTGGGACCAATAGAGTTTTGTTAGTATTACAGGACTGCAATATCTGCAGGATAAAAAGGCAGCGGAACTAGCATGTGAGGAAGCAGTTGTGGGTGAAGGGATTCTCTGATGGACACTCAGCAAGTGGAAGTGCTCCAGCCATGTGTGCAGGGAATTTTAGAATTTCTGTGGCTTTGCTGGGAATGCACATTTTCTCCATCAATATAGACTTACTGTTGTGGAAAAACTACTCAATAGATAAGATTACCGAAACAGATATCCTGCACAAGTAGTTGCATTTAGATACGGTTTATTTCTTTTTGCAACATAGGAGTCACACACCCCCCTAAAAGACATGCTTGAAGTATTCATTAAAAAAGTAAAACTTCCTACCACTTTCTATTAAGTGGTCAAGCTCACTACAGCATAAAAAATACATCTCTTTAATTTTGTGTAGTGCTTTGTACTGAACTTTAATTTAAATATTTTGTTCGTTTTAGACCTATTTTTTACTTACCTTTTTACTGTCAATTATGTTGAAAAGATTTGTAAAGCAATTTGAGTCCAGAAAAGTTTATGCATGCTCCTGTATGAGAAATGCTCTATAATTAACATTTGTTGTCATCAGTAAAATCACACTTCATAAAGTCTGCAAAACATCAAGTAGACCATTGATTCCTGCAGCTTGATCTGCTGGACTGCAGTGGTATATTTTTCACACTGTGCCTCTGTGTATCCTGTGTCGCTGAACTCAGGTCCACGTGGCTGGGGACAACACCTTGCTGTACCCGCACACGTATATTCCATACTTTGGTTCTGCTGTAGTTCCAAACTAAAAAGCAGAGCAGTAAGGTTTAGTGTATTCAATGAAGTTAAACAGACTATCCTCAACACCACACATATAGCTGGTAAACCTGGTAATAGGCAGCTATAAACTGATGAATCCACATGTCTCCGTGTTATAATCTCCAAAGATAATGTCTCTCACTGTCATATTAGTACAGCAAATGTGATTAGCCTTGGTGTGGGATTGGTCAGCAAGACAAAAGTCCTGCAATCAACTGTAACCAGATTTTACCAAGGACACTATACAGGGTGTAATACTTAGAAAGAGATTATAACGGTCATAGCCCTGACTTTATTATAAATGACTTATCAAGCTGTGAAACATTCTCTCTGTGTTTAACACAGTACTGCAATTAATGAAAGCATGTTACCAATAAGCCAATAATGAAGGTTCATAGTGTTGTTCGACTGCTCCCATTTGCAGAGCTCCCAGATGGTGCTTTGGTTTGTACAGTCACTATTGCAGTATGTGATTAGTGGTTTGCAGATCCCATACACACACATGCTGCCTCTGTTCTGTGGGCTTTATCACCATGAGATTGAGGGGGAAGAGTACAGGATATTTAATATGCAGGCTGCTGGGAGCTAAAAAGTCTTCTATGCCCAGCAAAGAAAGAAAAACAAACTGATGAGTGTATTATATTGTAGTGAGGAATACATTAATAGCACCAGATCACCACAGATGTTTTGAATTTGAACCCAGCAAAATGATACATGAGGCCTAGATTACTTTACACCAATGGACATCACTGTGTTATCACATAATTTAATGCATATACATCCCAGTCCAGTCCAGAGATCCCCATGTGCATGTATTCGATAGGGTTTGGAATTAAACTCTTTAGGTTAGATGCACGTCGGTACCAGCAAGCTGGCGATCACCTAGACCAGACCTGAGCTGTTATAATTAGCTGCACCTCCAGCTTTCGCATAATACTTATTTCTTTTCTTTTTCTTCTTTTTTTTTTTTTTACCAATGCAAACCAACTCTGTATTAATGACATTTCCCTCATCTACATCCAACCTGTAAAAAATGTTGTTGAAACAGGTCTAAAAGCACTGCCTTGCACATATACACCCTCAAACACACACAAACATACACTCACACACACACATTTATTTACGCTTTTCACATTTTCATTAGTAGTAATATGAATGAGAGTTATGTTAATCATTTCTCATCTAGGCCAGTTGAGAATGTGACTTATATAAATGCTGCGTTTCAGTTACCCAAGCCCTTAATGCTACATAACTAGTGCACCAAATCTATATATCTAACTCGGTGTAGAATACAGAGGCTATAAAATTAGGATTAAGATACTGCAAAAAGGTTTTACACACCACCCTAATAAGTCAATAAGTGCATAGATCTATAAGTTTTACTAATTGAATTGCACAAATAAAACAAGTATGCAGCAATGAGTGTTTAGTTTCATTCTTAACATTACCTACATTACATGTGCAATTTTACCTGTGTTGCATGCACATATTATTTAAGGAGTATGAACTGAAAGTCTGGTTAAATGTATAGTATAGCATTTTGTGAGCGTGCCTGGGCTCATTGTAACATTGTGATGGCATGCCCTCTAGTGGTGCTGTAGAACTGTGCAGAGACATATTGCTACCCATAGTCACAAAGGTGGTTTTAATTGTATGCTTTTAGCTGCACTTTTAGATATCTCCTATAGGGCTCTACAGGCTTTTTTTCCCTAAACACCAGTGATTATAACGGACATGCCCAGTCATATGAAAACAGGAAAATATAAAAATGTATAACATATGAATATACCTCATAGTGACTGAATGAATCATGGAAAACATCTTAACTTTTAATGAGACTGCAAGTAAGAATGAAATGTTTCAGTAAAATTTTAACTTTGATGTCTTGAGGTGCTGCTTCCATTTTTCTAGATAATTCTAGAAATCCTCTAGATAATTTTAGATGATCCTTGTGATGTCATGTTTATTTTTATGTGAACTAGTCCCTTTTCCAACAAAACACCCCAGTATGATGCTGCTACCACCATGCTTTATAGTTCAGAAGATGTTCTTCAATGAAAACACTCACCCTTTTACCTCTATATACAGCACTGGTCATTCAAACCAAATTTGTTTCAATTGGCCAGAGAACTCTATTCCAAAAGGAGAGGTTCTGGTGATCCAATGCAAACTGCAGTCTGTCTTTTTTAATGGAAGTTTTGAAGTTGAGGTTTCTTCCTTGCAGGCGAGACCTTCAGGCTCACCGTGACATTTAGTACTCTCCTAATAGTGGATCTGGAGTTGAGTAGAGTGTTTGTTCTAAAGAAAACAAAGTTTGTTCAGTCCTTGCTGTTAACTTATGCCTTCTTGTTGAACAATGCTGTATGGGTGTGGTTCCAATATTTGTGGAGGTCCAGTTTTTTCCTGAGGATTTGGTTGTTGGAATTTCTTCATGGTGCCAAGAGCAAAAAGGCTCTGGCTTCAAAGGTAGGTCCTTACATACAACCTCAGGTACACTCCCAGTTAATTGGTAACTATATCAATTGGTAACTATATCAATAAAAAGCTTCTTAAAAATCATTACCTCAATTTCTGAAATCCAAAACAAATTCCAAATTGCTTCTGATCTGTAGCCTATGTTCTTTAGTGTGAACATTAACAAACTCTTGACCCATTTCTACATGATTGGCTGATTGGAGGATTATATGAATGAGCAGGTATTTGATGTTTTTGTTAGAAAAATCTGCAACTTGTTACTTGCTGGTGTTCCCCCTGTAGGCCTCTATAATTGATCCAAAAGTTTACATGTTACTCCATTGCTGCATTCCCTTTAATGGCTTCCGGTAGCTGCATGCATCAGATTTAAAACCCTGATGCTTGCATACAAAGCCAAGAATGGACCAGACCCTCCTTACATGATGACAAGGTCAATGCCTGATCCATACCTCATGAAGTTCGGATTTCAAGAATTGTTAGACTCGAAACATCATCCTTCAGATCTCATGGAAGATGAACATCAAAACTCTTCTTTGTCCTGGCACCCCGATGGTGGAACAAACTTCTACTGGCTGTCCAAACAGCAGAGTTCCTTCCTGTCTTCAAACGCAGACTAAAGATTGATCTATTTCTGGAGTATTTTGAATGTCCACTAATGTTGCACTTACGGAAATAAAATATGGAACTACTATTGATTAATTGAACCCTTCTAGCCATTAATGCTTGGTATTGCTGTTTGATACTGCACTTTTATGTTCATTTTGTAATTCTTTCAAGGTATCAGCACTGACTCCTCTATATAACAGTATCCTAGTTCAATGGCATGTTGGACTCCAATGTATACCTATTGTACTGGCTTGAATGCACTGTAGGAGACAAAACACTTCGTAAGTCACTCTGAATAAGAGTGCGCTACATGCCAAAAATGTAAAATAAATGCTTGTTCCTGATAGACACAGAAGCTTTTGTGTGTGGCCAGCAATTAGTCAGTTCCAGAATCTTCAGAAAAGACGAGCAGAATCCAGAACCTACCAGTACCAAGACTGCAATTATGCCATTGTTCAAGGAGACGGCATAGAATGACAATGAAGAAGCTCTCTGACTGAACCAGCTTTGGAAATCAAGTCCAGTGAATTGGCAACAGCTCAGTTGTTCCCATGCTCATGATGTACAATAAATGCAGTTTTCATAAATATTTTGTTTATCTTCTCATTGATGAGTAGTTTTTTTTTGTAAATTTTACTTATTTGTACCAAATCTTTTTCCACCAGTTTTTCTAAAAGGCTGATCAGCCTCTTCTCTCTCCTTATTCCTCTTGGCCCCTCTCATCCTCCCATTCCAATAGTTCAAGGACAGGGTCTTTCTTCATTTTGACAGGATTTTGCCCTGCCTCTGCTTCCGTAGGAAGCCACTGCCTGAGCCCTGGAATGTTCCCCCAAAGCAGAAGCAATGAGGAGGGGAGGCTTAATAGATGGCCTCTCCCCCAACACTGCATCCATGAGTGAGTACCATTTCTAGATTCCCACAGTGGTTCCCCACGATTCTAGTCCCCTGTCTTGTTGGGGTTTCTTGAGTTCCTTAAAGCATTAAAGTATCATTTTTCTGAAAACAAATAGCAGATATTAACTCATTAATTCATTTAGCTGATGCTTTTATCCAAAGCAAGTTATATTATGACTGAGTACAATTTGAGCAATTGAGGGTTAAAGGCCTTGCTCAGGGGCCCCAACAGTGGCAACTTGGTGGTAGTGGGCTTGAAATGGCAACATTCTGATTACTACTCGAGTACCTTAACCACTGACCTACCACTACACTACCATTCTAGATCACAAATCATTAATTATGTTTACATGCATGCAATAGCCTAACTATTAATCTGGACTGAACTAAGTCCTTTACATGGCTTGCATAAAAGACTAGTCTAGTGGCTCCCAAAGTGAGGCCCATATGCGCAACACAATTTTATGCTTTCTATACTCTAACATCTGATCCAACTCACCTGACCCAACACATAAGGAACTTGGTAATTAGTTTATGACTTTTTTCAGTGCACTCAAGCTTATGGGTTTCCAGCCATATCGAAATAAGAGTACTCCTCCTATTTAAAAACAATAATTTCTGTAGTTTCCAATTAGGGACATCTCTTCTTTGATAAAGAAGAGTGAGCAATTTTGTCTTTTGTGAATTTGTCTTGGTGCGAATAAGATATCATGTGTGATTCTACAGAAAAAAAAAAGCAAAATGTTCCAAAAAAAGCTCCATGTGCCAGTCAGTGGGTCAATCAAAGTATTTACATCCAAATCTGTTTGAGTATTGCAGATAATATTGATAATATTGGCCTGGAATATTGTTTTAATGGCAGGCTTGTTTGTTTTGGTTTTTTTGGGGTTTTTTTTTTATATAAATGACCGCCAATATTTCTAATCTATTAGCTACTTAGCTAGCTAACAAGCTTATGCTAGGCCTACTACAACATATTTAGCTATTATTTAGCACACTTAAGGCTCACCTGTTTTTTGTTTTTTTGTTTGTTTGTTTTTGTTTGTTTCTCTCTTTGCACAACTTTCATTTCTGAAATCCTGATATTTGGTTTCATTTTAACCAGGTCTAAACTTCTAGTTGGTCAACAACATTGCTACAAATGACATAATAGATTTGCACGCAGGAGGAGCAAACCACTTTTGATGTTAGGGGGGGTGGGGGTGGGGGGGTGATAGGACTCAAGACAATGGTCTGTAAACCTTTAAATGTATCTGTCATCTGTCACTGGCTCTTACAAATTCCTCAAACAATCTTTCTGCCTAACTGGTCAAGTTATTCTTTGTGCACATGGCATTGTACAGCATTGTTATTAAGCCTTGTTTGTGATAGTCGATCTAATTCAAGTTTTTAGCCTTCAGGAACATAAGATATTGCTGACTGCATGGATGGCATACCACATGCATGAGAGATGCATGAGAACATAAAGACAAGCCTGCAAATCCAAGTACTGTAATCTTAGCCCAGGGAGAGGCTAATAACTGGAAGACCACACCAGGGTCAGACACACGCAGACACACACACACTCCAATGCAAGTAATATACACAGTGCATTAATCCCATTTACACACTTTTTATCTGCAAGTCTCTTTAACAGTTTCATAATTTCATATTTGACATACAGCACTTATACAGTATATAAATGTGCTTTTAATATGAAGTGCCTTAAGAGTCACATATCCCATGCATAAAAATGCAGTAATAAATATTAAAATTCCTATGTTTTTATAGCCCTTTTCCATTGAGTAACTATGATTTAGCTGTTGGACGTCTAGATATAGGGAGAAAATCAGTACTAGAAATTATTTACAGTGCTGTTACTTTAAAGTAGGCTAATCTCTAGTAAAGATAACATATTTGCCAAGAAAGTTGCTTAAGAAAAGGGTACCAAAGGTTTACCATGTTTTAATTGCTCTATACAGTATGAACATATTAACCTCTAGTATGTACTACAGGGAGAAAATCACATGTTATATAATTCATTTTTGATTAGATTGTAGTTTTAATATGACATTCCTAATTATTTTATTTTATATTTGAGCTAAATAGCATGGATTAGGAACAATTGACCACAGTTTCTTTAATCTTTTTAGACTTTGATTAATTAATAGATACATAATAGCCTCAATATCAGAAGGACAGACATCAGTACTGTACTGATTCATAGAAAAGGTAAAGTAGCCTATGCTTTATTTAGCCTTCATCAGCCTATAGTGCATGCAACCAAACTTACTAAACACAGTTCCACATATACCACAAAACTATATACAAGCAATTAGGTGACCCATGTACTGTATATCCCCTGCTTAAATTGCAGATATTCACACACAGGACTTACCTTTTTAATTTGAGCCAGAGGTACTGCAGACATGACTGGAGGCTAACAGTGTTAATGCACAAGATCAAAGTATTTCACTATACTGTTCACATATGGTGTTCAGAATGCTAATTTGTGATCACTAGGAATTGAGTGCACATCAACAAGCAGATCTGAAAATATTATATAACAGTGTAAACACTGCTAATTTTTTAAAGAAAAAAAAAAAGATATGTTTTTAGTTTAACAGTTGTGTTAAAATATATACTTACGATCCCAGCAGCTCTACTAAATCCAACACTTCTTTAATATTATTAGGGCTCTTCTTCCGGCCATTAGCCTCCTTCTGACCTGTTTTTACAGCACAATAGAACAAAGAAAATTCTCAATTATTATTTAACCTAAGCATCAAAAGAAAGCATTTCCCAGCCAAGCCAGGTAGAGTTCATGGAACAACAAAACATGGCAGAAGTACCCATGTTTGGAGTGCAGTTCCTAATATTATGGACCCATGGTGTTTGTTCTACAAAGCCACTCCATTTAAAGTGTTAAATGAGAAGCTTTAAAAAACTGTTTCACCTGCAGCCTCTGGAGTATAGAATGTGAGGCTGTGAGTGATGGGGGTCAGAGCACTCATCAGCTAGCTGCTGCTGTCTCTGCCAGGGCACTTGACTGACTAGGTGCATGTATGCTAATACTTTGCTTAGTTATAACCAAGCAACAACCAATGATTGTTGTACTTTGACAGTGGTAATATTGAAAGAAACTTCTAGTAATTTGTTATGTAGTTTAAGTTCAAGTTGTTTTATTGTCATTTCAGCTATATACAAGTACACAACAAAAACGAGACAATGTTCCTCCAGGACCATGCTGCAACATAAAAACAACAGTGCAACAGAAAACATGCTACACAAGTGCAAACAGTCCAATATAGTGCAAAATGTCATTAAATAAACAATAATAAATACAGGACAGGACAAATACAAAATACAAAATGAGTAGACCAGTGCAATTTAGTACAGTACCTAGTACTGCGCATATGTACCTTAATATTATGCTGACAGATGCCTGAATTTGTTTGATGGTGGTATATGAAAGCTTTGAGCATACAATACAGTCTTTTTACTGTTAGGTAATGGACCATTAGACACAGAGGCAAGGTATAAACAGATGCATACTAAATTAAAAAATGGATTAGGTACTCTGGGAAAGTCAACACACTCAAGAAATAGATTTCTGGGATCTTCTGGGAATTCTAGAAAAAAAAAACATTGATATTAAAACCACAAGCTCATATTCCTGGCACCTATTTGTTTCAGTTCATTTTAGTTTTTAGCCATTTTTAGTTATGTATCTGTACCTAATGGGCTGCCATACATTTTATAGTAAATATAAAAGCCATTTTCCACCACATGTGATGAGACCATTGTATTCTGAAGTCAGATTAATAACTGCACTGCAGTCCTGTACTCCGTGCATTCTAGTCTGTGGCCTCCCACCTTTCACTTAGTGTACAGTCTCAGAGTGCTGGATTTGTGATAAAACCCTCCGTGCATTGTGAGGAGTTTCCTTGTCTTGATGCCAATTGCTTGACATCAATCTCCTCCTTAGACCAACTTATTATGCCAGCAGGGTACCTGATGACTAGTAGAGCATAGGTGTTGATAGCTCGGAATTTGTTTCTCCCGTTCAGGTGACTTCTCGGGACTTGTCTTACTCTTTGTAGGTACTTGGCTGTAGCTGCTTTCCTTGTGAGCTCTTCATGACTCATATTTACCTGTGGGATTCCAAGGTACTTGTAGCTGCCCTCAGCATCTGTTATGTTACCTTCTGGTAGTGTGAGCCCCTCTGTTCTAGCTACCCTCTCTCTCCTTGTAACTATCTGACCACACTTATCCAGTCTGAATCACGTTCAGATGTTGTTGCTTACGATGTTGTTTATTCCGATCCTGGTGATATAGATTAGTGAGTCAAGGTCTCATTCACTTCTGGCATAAAGCTTGATGTCATCCATGTAGAGGAGGTGGCAGATGGCCGGTCCATTCCATAGCCATTGTCTGTAGCCACTCTTAGTGATGAATTCACTGAGGGGGTTCAGGCCTATGCAGAATAGCAGCGGGGACAGGGCATCTGCTTGATAAACACCACACTGCGTGACTCGTGCTATTGGCTTAAAGTTGACCTTTAGCATAGTCTTCCACAGACCCCATGAGTTCTTGAAGAAGGTTCTTAGAGTCCTGTGATGTTATACAGCCACAAGCATTTCAGGATCCAGGATGTGGTGCAGTGATGCCTTTCTGGGCCCCACTCATCCATATGCCTATCCAGCCATGTGCCTATCCTCTAAGCTATCCAGCCACTATATATGCTATTTTTCCCTCATACATTAGTGAAAGAGGCCACTGGAAAAAAAAAAAATGGCACAACTGTAAAGAGAACAAGGCAAACTACCATCAGTCAATGAATCATGAATGTCTAAGTACATAGAATTACCTAAAAAAAAAGGATTGGTTGTGTATATATAAGCTATAGAGTAGGTGGGCCTAATAACCTGACAATCAGTCCAAATTGAGTTAATTGGAATTAGTGTGGCAATCAACTTGAAAAGTACACAAAATGCTCTCCATGGATCTTCTATCGTAAAAGTATACTATACCAGGCATCACAGAAATAGCCAAGCTCGGGGATACATTCTCACAAAAGAAGAGGAAGCATGAGCAGGAAGGGTTGCTTCTTAGAACTGCAAAACTCTATATGCTCTGTAATGTAATAATTATTCAGACTTCTAATGTTCAAAGCTGGCTTGACGGTCATCTTAACAGTCAGTAACCCACTGAACGATAATGATGAGCCATAGCCATGTGCACAAAATTATACATAATCACTTGATAACATCAGCAGTTAACCCTAACAATATCTTCAGCCACACAAAAGCACTATTACCAGCAGTAAGTCAATAATTATGAGTGTTCATAGTGCTGTCCGATTGCTCCCATTTACAGAGCTCCTAGATAGTGCTTTGTTGTGTAGTCACTATTGCAGTATGTGATTAATGGTTTGCAGATCCTGTACACACACATGCTGCCTCTGTTCCGTGGGCTTTATCACCATGAGAGTGAGGGGGAAGACTACATGATATTTAATATGCAGGCTGATGGGAGCTAAAAGGTCACGCTCAGCTCATTATGCATAGAAGCACATTTCGATTTTTAAGCTGACTGAGCTGGTACTGCTTTGGGTTTTAATTTAGGACAATTTATTAAATTCATTTATGACTGTCATTTCAAGAAGTAAAATTTACATCAGGCACATGACATTAGCTCAGATGCATGCTAGGACAGCTGAGGTTAGTTTGTATATAGGCTACTACAGAATAAGTGCCAATTTGTGCCGAGTCTGCTAAATACTAGTTAGGCCAGCACCATATTGCTTCACTGTATGATTATTTGAATGCTATGATTCAACAAAAACATCCACAGAAAAGCTGACTGGCAAGCCTGAGATTGGTCAAGATGCTCTAGGAACTAATTTAATTTGTAATTTTTGAGAGTACTCATTTAATATTTGGGCCTTCCATGGTCAGCACTTACCTTAAATAAAAAGACATATCATGCATCTTTAAAACAAGGTTTATCCCTGTTTATTTTGTGTATTATTAACAAACATAATAAAGACCTTCCAAAAAACAAGAATATATAAACAAAACTGCAATTATAAATAGGACTTTACTGGAGGAAAAAGTGGGCTTTAAAACTTTTAAAACTTTCTCTTGTATCTATACCTAGCAATGCACATGAATATGCACCAATGAGTCTCACTAATGAGATTAACTATTTAGTTATGATGTACCTTTTGATTGTGGTGCTTGACTTGTGATTGGGCGTTTGCTGGTTCGGGCCCTGCCTCGGCCGGGTTGTCGCTGCGTTAATGTATTTTTTGATCAAGCTTCATCAGTGGTCATTCACCCCACTGATACCGTAGCAGCAGTATTGGGCCCTTTTAAAACCACAAGGTTTGTCGATCTGCTCCCATGACCTTCCATTTGGTTCTGTTCAAATGGTGACTCACTAACGCAACATACATTGGAAAGCGTCAGCCACTTGAGTCAGTCTTGCTCACTAGGGGGAAGAGAGCCATGTCTGGGCCAATATCTGACTTACCAAGCTTACCTTCCAGCTTTTGGTGCTCATAACAGTCTCGGGGGAGAATCTGGTATTGGCTGCTCTTTTCTGAGCCCATATGCCAATAAGACATGCTATGCTGAATTTGCCCACCAACCCCTTTAGATGTCTCATACCTCACATGCCTCATCTCATGACATTGTCTTCCGTCTGTTATTCTTGATGTTAACTTCACATTTTGTTTGATCTCCCACACTAAAATGGCACACCCCTAGTGACATGACAGATTAAGGCAAAACACTGCTCTTCCAATTCACTAGAATTTGCGGCCATCTCATAAGCATTATTAATATATCAAGTATTACAAAAAATACAAGGTATAAGGATTTTTATTCTTCGAATAATTTTAACTCACCAAAAGGTTAGATTTCTCCCATATACATTCATGTACATTCACGATGATGAACAACAAAGTCAATTTTGCGTAACATTCCTTGCTCATCTTTAACAAGGGTAAAGATTTACAAACCATATACAAATGCCGACAGGAAAAGCATCAACCATGAGTGAACTGCGTTAGACTTTGGAAAGGGGCTTAAGTGAAAACATATGGACCCTTGTCTTCCTTTCTAACACTACAGTAATGCTGTCTTCTTCAATCTATGTCAGTCTTCTACATCAGTTGTTAGGTAGCTGGGTCACTGTGAAAAAGTTGGGCTCCTCCGTGATATTTTAGCTTATACCTGCTTTGCTGAAGATCACCTGCGCCTCATCTCCTCTCAGAAGTCTGCAGCTCTGCCCTATATCTAACATCATGTCGGCACACCAAGTCAAGAATATGCACAATCACCCCATATGCATCAAAGACCAATCCAGCAACGTGACAAATGTTTCATATACTGTATTTATTGTTGTTGTTAGGACACTATGTATTGCCACAGTTAAAAAAAAAGACAAAATGAGAAATGAGGGCCCCCCCCCCCACCCCAGAAAACTGTTCCACTACCACTTCAGCTATGAGCCTCATGCCATCCATCATCAAATCCAAACTTTTCAAGCACCTCAGATGGAAATACAGCTTTTCTATTTACTGGATGTTGACACTGATATGGATTATCATATCAGTGTGGATCATGTCACCAAACCCTGAGTTTCAAGACCACCTCACTTTTTTACTGTGATGATAATAAACAACAAATAAAATTTTACATTGTACAACAGTCCAATGTCATAAGGAATATACTCTTTGATGTGGCAAAGATTAACAAAATGTGTTTAACTGGTACTTCTTTAACAGTGTTTGCACTGACATTTTGTGGCTATGGCATGGTATCAATAAGCAGCAGCAAACAGACTCAAATAGCATCTCTAACAAACAATACATTATAAATATATTTTTTTGGAATGACACCATGAACCTTCTGAATGTTGATGTGCTTGGCAGACAACCCTGATAAATATTACAGATATAATATAAGGAAACACGTTCAACACCTCCTCTTTGTTACTTACAGTATAATGTTGTTGAGGGAGAGGGGTGTTCGCAATATCACTGTTCCAAGTCCAGCTCTCTGATGCAGTGTCTAGTACACTCCGTGTGCAGAATTATAGTTACAACAAGAAAACTCTCCTGGTATCTCTTTAGGCTGTGACAGGGCAGTGAAGGCTGGGGTGGTCTTATTACATTCCAGATCATTCTGGTACAATTCATCATTAGGTAGCCTCAGCACTGCATGGTTTGAACCCCACTATGTACTGCCAATGGCCTAACCCGAGCGTGCCCATGTGCACACGGTTATGAGCCCCACCTCAAAGGGTTATAAGTCTTTGGTTTTTAAGTGTTTGTCGGCACAAGGCCATGTCTGAAGTCTGCGCGTGTGCGTGGGTGAGTGATGCATGTGCTCCCTCATGCCCAGTGTACCTGGGCTCCTGGAGCAGGCTGCCTCCTGGACTCCACAAGTGAGGAGCCCAGCTGCTCCTCACCCAGCTCCTTAAGTCTCTTCTCCTCCAGGAAGGCCACAAGTGAATTCCTCATATCCACCACCTCCAGCATCTTCTGCAAGATCTGCTCCTCCTCAGTCTGCTGCTCTGCTGTCTTCTCAGAGTCTAACACACACACACACACACACACACACACACACACACACACACACAAACACAATCAATTTGGCAGGCAGGTGTGCCACGCAGCATATTACAGGCTCTTACTGCCAGAATGCTCCGACACGTAATCAAATACCGAAAGCACAAATCACAACATGCATGATAACGCTGTAAAAATAAATCTTGAGTGAGCGATGCAGAATGTGGAGAACTGTGAAAACAGAAGGTGTCTCCGCTAATACCATCCATCTCCATGCAGCGGCGCAGTTCCAGCTCCAGCATACCCTGCTGGTCCTCCAGCTCCAGCTGCCGAGACCTGCACAATACGGCCGAAGTCAGAATCAGCTCTGCTGCGTACACTGCCATGACAACATTGTGATATCATGTGGCCAACATATGTAGTAATGGGATTATGTGCATCATTCAGAGGCAGGGATATTGGAGGTTTGACCATGACTGATTACAAATATGTGCTGAATATATTGCTTTCTAAAGAGGTCTTAAATGCAACCTTTCCAGCTCCCACATTCAGCGCAAGTTTATATATTGAAAGACACTCATAACAAAGGTTGCCAATAGCAACAGGGCAGGGAGAACAAGATAGCAAGGCTTTCATTATTGCTGGAATGATTCACCCCCCCCCCCAACCAAACCAGTTCAAAGTCCTGCCATAAACAAAATGAGTAAGGACAGGATAAAACAATGATAACTGCTATTATAATTAACCATCGCATCCGTTGCTTCGAATCTGAGAAGTACACTCCAGGTTTACTGAGTTGCTATAAGCACAATGAGGCTAGCGACTTACGCCACCATGAGATCTGACTCCTCAGAAACCAGAGCATTCTTCTGCTGGACCAGCTCAATCCACTGGTCTATCATAACAGAGGAGCCATCAGAACCTTAGGAAGGAGCACAGACATGAATTTAGCCAAGGCAGTATGGAGGGAGAACAGCAGTTAGAGCCGCCACATCGTTTTGGTAATCCATCATTTCGTTATTAAATTAGGTGCTCTCTTGCCACCTTGTGATAAGCTCTCTTAAGAAAATATGAATATTTATGCTAGAAATCATGAACAAAAATGTAAAGATTCTAACTGAATTAGACTATGTAAAATATAATTTTTCTTGGCAAGGTGCTCTGCAGTGTCCGTGAGTGCCCGGCTAGACCATTCAGTGTTCAGTGTATTAGATTCAAAACAGCTGAAGCAAAAATTCAACTTCAGTGATGCTGTGGCCATTTCTCATGCATGCAAACCCATTACATTTGACAAAATGTAACATGATCTTCAAGAAAATGGATATTTGACAAAACTGGTTGCTTTAGAAAATCTCAATCAGCATGGAAGAGAGGACTCTCACAACTCACAAAAACATTTTAAAACAAAGTACTTAGAAAAGTACAAATTAAGTGTATATAAAGTGTATATATTTCTACTACACTGGCATTTTCCATAGGTGTAGCCTGCCAAAAAAAAAACCCAAAAAAAACACAAGAACTGATGTATAGTGTAGCGCAGAAGACTGCTTAAGAAGTTTCAGTTATTTGCTGCAATTATGCTGTTGACTACAGCAAAACTAAAGCAAAGAAAAAAAAAACCCCCATAAAACAGTGTACTCAAAATATCCTAACAATCAGTCATGTGCTACAGAACAAAAGGATGTGAACTGCATGCAATGTGTAGTGTACAGTGTGTGTGTGAGAAAGTGTTGCGAAACCAAGACATACCAGGCTCTCCCCTGAGAGATCTCTCCAGCACCACTCCCTTCTCCTCCAGGTGCTTAAACGTCACCTCAATCTCCTCTAGCCTCCTCTGGATAGACTGCAGATCCCATCCAACAAACACCAGAGCCATTAGTGAAAGAAATTACCGGTGCAGGACTAGACATAATAATTGTAAATTAGTCTAATCGATCTAGGAACAGTTTTGGTCACAGATTTTACCAAAGACTATTCAGTTGGGGTGTGTGGGGGAGTGAAAGAGAAAGGCAGTAGCCCATTTCCATTCTCTAACATATCACACATGAGCGTTCAGGTTAAATTAAATGCTGCTGCAGGGTGAAGCTAATCGTAGTTGGTTAGAACAGGCAACGTGCCAGATAAAACGGTGAGCGCGGTTCAGGAAAGAAAAAAAAAAATGGTTTAGCAGGGGCTAAATGGATGGAAAAGTGTATGTGGCGTCACACGCAGAACGTGCTGCTTCCAACCTGAGCTTTGTGGAAGCGCCGCAGCTCGCTCATCTTGGCCCTTCGCTCCAGAGTTCTCATCTTCATCAGCTCCTGCTTCTCTGCCTCGGACAGCTTCAGCTGCACGGCCTGGACCCATGAAACAGTTCAGTGTGTTCAGATCCAAGTGCAAGCCTGAGAAAAGGGACTTGCAGTTTTGCATTCAGCTGGTGACCTATTAGAGACAGCACTCCACCTCGAGGGCTTAAATATACTGTGACCCAAGACTGGCACCTACTGAGCCGGACGCACATATGACCGCCGTTTCATTCCAGCATCTAACCTGGCCATCCATATAACGATCCACTGACACAAGTGTCTCTTCATTCTCTTCGTCATCCTCATCTTCAACGGCATCAGTTTCATCCTCTTCCTCGGAATCTGGCTGAGCTGGCACTGCTAATGAAATCCAATCATAAGCAGCAGTGAACAGGGCTGGGGTTCACAGCAGAGTTTAGGCTTTTTTTTCACCTCTAACATAACATAGTTAATTCAGCCTGTTTACAATTTACTGAGCCTTTCATTACATAACAAATTCATATCTAAAACATCTGCCAGTGGAGTATAGGATTTTATCCCAAGCAATTTTGAACCATTTCTAATTATATAAAATGTATAGTTATGTAAATGTATAGGTTTGCTTACAGTGGTACTATTCATTGCTGCAAATGACACCCCTGGCTTTGAAACAATCGTCCCTTTGTTAACAGAAGATCACTGAAAAGATGCATAAGCTTGAAGGATGTAGTCCTACCTGCGGGATGGACCCTCAGCACTGTGAATCGCTGCTGCAGCCGTGGCGAGGACAGGTTCCAGGGGGAGAACTTCGATCGCACCCGGCCCTGTAGGGTGGTGGCAGCTCGCTGGGGCTCGGCCTTCCGCCGGAAACACTGCCGGTTCTTTTTATCGCGTAGGTGCCCACTGCCTGGTCCACCGCTCCAGTAACCCTCCTCCTCGCCACCATCGTGGGGTTTGGAGGACGAGGAGGTGGAGGCAGCCGACGACGATACAGGTGTCTCCGAGTCGGAGTCCTGGCTGAAGCTCAGGTTCATCAGTTGGGTCTTCTCATCTGTGAGCTGGAGCTTCCGCCGTGACTGCTTGGGCTTGGAGTCTGCCTGCTCAGGAAGACTACCAGCCTCCTCCTGGGAGGGTGGGCTCTCAAGCTCCTCCCCATGGCCCACGGCCGGCATTGGGGCAGGGTCAGACAACAGCGAAGGTACCACATTGTGAATGGTGCGGGGTTTAGGGACTGGGGTGGTCATCTGGGAGCCACGAGGGGCAGGCACGGGTGTGGCAGCGGGACAGAAGGGCTCCATGCCCTCTTGTGGGCAATCTGCGTCACTCTCCGGTGATTGGCTCTTGCCACACAGTGCTATAGTTTCAACAGGCTTTGGGGGTTCTTGGTCACCACTGGCTGCTGGCTGGTTCTCTCGGTCTGCGCGAATGTCGGACTCGGTCATTTCAACACAGTCTGGGTCTATAGAGATTTTATAGGAGCTTTTTCTCCTCACAGAGCGGCGTGTCTGAGAAAGCTCATTCAATTCTCTTGTTTCACCGTTGTCATGTTCGCCCTCCTTACTTTTTTGATTCTCCTCCTTGCTGAGCTCACTCATGCCATCCTGGATTGGGTCCTGTATAAATAGCAGTTAAAAACAGACCTAATGTAGTACCATGTTATGGCAATAATGCATAATAGGTGTGTCATTAACAAACCTTTATAATAATTGGGCAATCATGAGCTCCATTACATAAATTAGGTGAAATTATTTTATACTGTACTATAAAAAGCATGCTTATAAAATTGTGTAGTACACACAGTATTGATTCAGCTTTAAAGGGTCTTGTTAGAAGGCATTCAATACTACAGGCTACCAATCTACTTTATCCTGAGCCACTTTGTGTACGTGTACACACACACACACACACACACACACACACACACACACACACACACAACTCTCTCTCTGTCTGTTACCTTTCCACTCAAGTTCTCTCAACACAAATCATCAGCAAAACAGACCTCATCTTTGCCAAAAAATAAACCCAACCCAATGTTTACTCCACCGTTACCCTAACTGGGCCCTGGTGTCCAAATTACATCAGTTCCTATTGCAGAAGAAACCATGCTTTCCTATTCAGTTACGGACGAGTTACTCCCCCTGAAAGACGTGGAACATCCATTCACGTTACCGCAATGTGAATATGGCAGATTGTAAAACGTCAGCGCGCTATAATGCACAGTACGGTTAGCTCTGTCGAGTTCCATACCTGAGCGCCCGTGGGGCAACCCGCTTGTGCCAGTTCTGACTTTACCTTCCCGGTCTCCTCCACAGGCTCGGAATGCTGCTCACAGAAGAACTTCCCTGTGAACAGGGCAGACAGCAAATAGTGGAAGACCTGTGTGCATGGCAAGACACTGGCAAGCATAATGGCCAATCTGCATGCATTTTTCATCTCTGCAGTGAATAATTCAGCCAATCCTATTTTACTGCGAGAGATAGGCTGAGGTTCTACAGGCTAAACAGCTGTTGGAGAACAATGGAAACATTTGGCACATAAGGGTGTCTACAAACTACAGGATTAACTCAGGTTGTTGGTGTGCAGTGCACCAAAACATTGTGTTACTTTTCAAATATGTATTAGTGTGCAGTGTCTCCCAAATCTATTTCTTCCTCTACAGTCAATCGTGAACTGCAGAAAAATATACCTAGCGGCATAGTAGTCAAGACGTTGCAGATATTTTCTGCGTGTTCATATGGACAATAAATCACACAAAATAGGTTAATTTCTTTGAATGAACACCTATGGATATGCTCTTCTTTCACATTAATCTCAAGCACATTTGCAGATCCCTTAACCATCTGCATTCCGCCCTTAACAAAGTGAATCATGGCAGCACACATGAAGCCAACACCATAACCCAGGCCTCGTTCAGCATGGTAAACGACTCATAAGTTCATACATGTCATACGCATAATGCAGCTGGACCATATGCTACAGACATTTTTGCAAAGCCTGGTTCATGGCCACATATAAAAACCATATTAACCAAGTCATCATAGGTATCGTATAAACAGCACTGTCATGCATCAATATTACAGTAATGGAGTGTTAACAGTAAGGCAGCGGTTGGTGGTTCATCTCTGAAGGCTGGCCGGGGGCTCACCTGTGTCCGAGAGGAAGGTGTATCCGCCCTGGCGCAGCGTGGCACCACACTGCTGGCAGGCGAAGCAGCTGCGGTGGAAGAACTTGCCCTCCGCGCTGCCCCGCTCCACCACGTAGAGGCGCCGGTGGCAGAAGTAGCACAGTTCATTGGTGCCCGCCTCCGAGGCGGTCGTGGCGGGCACAGGCTAGAGGCACATGACAACACACACGGCATGGTCACCTACTTGGGGCGGGGGGTTGAGAGGCAGCAACAGCCTCTGACTACAACACAGGCTTGATGCACCAAAGCTTAAACAAAAAACAAAAAACAAAAAAAAAAACCCAACCATACAAGCAGGGACTTCGCATCCATAGTCATAAGCGTCATTTGTGTCTGACCTGCTCAGCAGGCAACGGAAATAAAACAAGGGGCTTGGCACAGCAGGGCTGCCATCAGCTAGCGCATGTCTGTGGGTACACACAAGTCCCCCCACTAAAAGGAGAGACGACATCGTGATACTCACGCATTTGCCCTCATCTTCAGCCCTCATGTTTTGTTCTCTTTCTTCTTTCTCGGCTGCCAGCCGCTCCTGAGGGGGCACAAGTCACATGACCTTGTTTACCACTCGCGTTATGCAATGCAGCCAAAAATATACAATGATTTTTATCATCATGGTCTGCTACTGTTCGGAGGAATCAGTTAGGTAGTTTGGCTGTTCCGGGGGTTGGAATTAAATTGTACAGAATCACTCACACAGTGCATTATTTCTTTTTATGTCTCCCACATTCTCTTCCCCCTTCAATTTCTCCTTTTGTGCCTTACCCAACAGTGACAGCAGTATGAGGCAACTGGCAGTTGCAAAATGTGAACGCGCTTAACGAGGCAGTTGAAAGGTGACCACACTCTAACGGCCCATTGTAATGCTGCCGGCTCGAGAGCACTTCGCGCTCAGCTCGGCTCATCAGAGCCAGAGCCGCTGAAAGCCTCTGGAATACCCGCAGCCCAGCAGAGCAACCGAGCGTTTGCGAGAGCCAAAAAGGTGGGCGGCTCTGATATGGGACCCACCTTGCGCCTCTGAAGGGAGTTGTGCTTCAGTTTGTTCAAGAAGAAGACAGCAGAGCGGGTTCTGGCAAGGGACAGCGACTTGGAGCTAGACCACTCTGTGGAGGGCGGGACAAACCACATGAATCAGCAATCCCCTGGAGCCCGGCTCTCGAATAGGGGTTCCAGTTACCAGAGGCCATCTAGTGGGTGGGTGAAATGGACTCTCCAGAATATGAGCTGAGGGATGCGTTTGGCAAAGAAGATTCTGACAGACATTTCAGTAACGTACAATAGGCTTCGGTGACATACAAAGGGTGAAGTGAAGCAAGCAAGTAAACTTTTTAAATTGTTCAACTGGAAATAAAATAAAAAGATTCTAAAATGCAGAAATACAACAAATACAACCAACTGAAATTAAAATGGAATGCTAAAAGGAACATTTTAATATGATAACTTTTTGTCTAAACATTGTATATTGGATAAATACATTCGTAACAGCTATGTTCAGAGCATACCTCATGATTCATATCTCATGTACTGAAACCTTATATTTATATGTCTGCTATGCATACAGGAAATTCTTCCCCTCACTTCATTTTTTCCTAAATCAATAAATTAATTTAGAGAACAAGCAACAAAAGAGCATCCGCATTCACTAATGTGTTCGCGGCGGCTGGAAAAATAACCCTGGCGCCATCCTGTTTCCCAGAACACACACATCCACACATGACTGACAGCTCGACCTGCCTGCACATCTGGCCGAGGTTCCCTCCCAAGTGAACGCAGCATCCGAACCCCCGAAAGACGCACCCAGCCCATCAGCCAGCCTTTGAAAGCTCCTCCGAATTCACCAATACCTTTTCCTCCGTCGACGGCTGCCTAGACCTCCCTCTGAGCGGGATTAGCGCTCGCTGACGTCGGCTGTGGCCGGGCTGGGAGAGATCCCCGCCCTTAGCCCTGGCGAGCCATTTCTCTTCCCAGCTATGTGTCGCCTGGTGCAGTAGCTCCCGAGCTACAGATAGCCCAGCTGAGGAGCAGAGCACTGCACTGCCCATTCACAGCAAAGCATGCTGGGAAAGGACTCTTAAAGAGGCAGTGCCACTATTGACCAGGAGCTGCCGCCCATCACAGCTAATGCTACTGCTACCTAGCAAGCTATTGGCAATATAATATTAATTAAATTATGTGAATAAAAAGTCTAATATCCTTACACATATTTGCGGTACCGTCTGACATGACGAATCACTAGCTGTCGTCATTAGGTCGGTCATAGAAGTTGGTTTCCAAATTATGTTTTATAAAATTTTTCAGCTGGGAAAATGTTTTGGTTTTTTTGCCAGGAATAAAAAATAAATAAATAAAAACTAAATAAAAGAAAAACTGCAAAGCTAGTTGTAGATTTCTAGGTGCTGTTCAGACTATTACCTGGTGGTGGTGATATCTCAGTAAAAGCATTATGGACTTGGGTGAGGTAGAGCACCACAGACAGCTGGTCAATCTCCTTGCTGGAGGCCATGTCACTGGCAGACATGATGGGCTCAATGCCGAACTCTCTCTGGAGAACGGTGAAGGCCAGCTGGTTGTTGTCCACCACTGTGTTCTTGTCGAGAGAGGACATGTCTCTGCAAGACCGGGGGGGGGGGGGGGGGGGGGGGGTTTGGGAGGGAAAAAAAAGTGAATGGTGCCAGATGGCAGGCCAGGTGCCTTTTCAAAGCCACAAAATACTTTTAGATGCACACAAGCTGCGGCATGCTAAATACCGCACGTAACTGAGATGACAAAATGTCTAAATGTTTCACAAAGTGGCATAAAGTACAGTGATCCAAACTTAACAGGGTTCATCCCAAAATTTTGCATTAAATGACCTTTTAATATTAATAAAAACATGCCATAAATAACCCAGTGATCCAGGTTTGAAATGTGAGAATTTCAAAACTATTGCATTGCTTTCTGGTTTCTTTCCTCAGACAGTAATATCCTTCTAGGCCACATTAGGGTCAGCAAGACCCTGTTCAAATGCAGTGGGAGGAACCTTACATGAGATTGGGTCTGAAGTGGTGAATGAGGGCACAGAGAGCCACCCCAGACCTCCAGGACTGACTGAAATCCTTCACCTCAACCTGACTGCACCAGGCTGTGTGTTGCTGACACCATCTCATCAAGTCTGCCATGCGTCGCAGGGAGTCTACACACACACACTATACATTTAGAAGCAGTTTGTGTGTCTAAATTGTGGCAGCAGGGTCAATTGTACCTTTAGGCAAACATCTAAGGGAATAGTTTAAAAGGACTAAATATTAAAATATGGCATGTTTAAAAAAAAAACAAAAAAAAACAACAACAACAAAAAAAACCCACTGACAACTTTGTCTTTGTCTCCATTGCACTGCCTAACCTTAAAGAATTACATTAAAATTAAGGAATTCAAATGACTCCGTAGAGGAGACTGATTGTAGGTAAGAGGCTTGGGTGTAGCTTATCGCTAACCTTGACTTTTAGAAGGCAAGGGGCCTTTCTTCTTTTTAGCTGCCACACTACTAACCAACTGATCAGCATCACACAGATGTTGCACCTATAGAATGCACACAAGCACACGCAGTCATGCACCACAAAGCAGTTTCACTTGCTGCTCGCATATACATCCTGGCCATCCAGTCACTCGACGCAACCATGGGAACAAACATTAAACGTGGCTCTTCCGCTTACTTGTTTGGGCTTGATGGAGGACAGGTTCACGTTGGGGTAACGCGTTCTGGGATCGATGCTGTACGCTGAGTGGTTCTTGCTGGTGTTTTCTGGCGTGGTCTGCGATAACAATTGATACACACTTTCCCTGTTTTAGCAAAAGAGAGATGAGATGGACAGCCTTTCCTCACAGTCAAGTCTGCTTAAGCTAAATGTGTCAGAGCCAGGCTACATAGATCCCACTGCATGTTACACCCTGACTTCTTTAGAATACCAAGGCTGTTATAAAACCTTCATATTATTCCGAAGGGGTACTGGTTTTTGCCTAGAAACCTATAATATAACAACGGTTATAAAATATTTTTTCAAATGGGCTGCATAAATCATAGACACAACATACAAAAGCAGGCTTTTAATGGTGAAATGATTTACCAAAGTAAATCATAGCAATAGATATATTTGCTTATTTATCATAGCAATGGAAACATTTGCCAAAGCTCTAAATCGAATCTAGTGTATCATTAAAATGCAGAGTGGCCCTCCAGTACCTCTCAGCAAGGAGCTGCAGATGGGGCACTCCTTTTGCCCAGCTCCTCACCATCCACGCTGCATCAAAGGCAGCAAGGAAGCCCCGAGCAATACCCGTGCCCAGGGGCCAAAATGGCTGCACACAGGGGCAACACCGTAAATAACCATATCCCTTACAAATGAGGTTGGTCCGCTGAAACGTGTCCAATCTTGCTTATATAGTTTTGGAAACAGACTTGAAACACATCTTGGCTGATCAACCACACTTGGCATAGAGAGGAACAGTAATCCGATTTTTTTTTTTTACTAACAAAACATGATAAATGGTAATTAAGACCTTCAAAGATAATTTAAGACTTGTTGGAAGAAGGATGATGCTATATTCTGCAGTGAATGAGTGTGTGTGTGTGTGTGTGTGTGTGGGCACACGTGTGTGCACAGTTGCCTCCTACACACCTCAACCAGGCAGTCTCCGACCAGGCTGATGAGAAGTTTCTGCCCTCTGCGTTCCCTCACCAGCGAGGCGTTCTCAGCACGGTGCATGCTGGTGAAGTCGAACATGGCCACGTCTGGCTGGCCTGCGTGATTCAACGCAAACTCCAGCTCGGGCAGCTTACCACCCGTGGAGAACCGAGCCGCGTCGCACGCATATCGCAGCAAAGCCTCCTGGCTAACATTAGCTGGCGCCAACAGCTGTTCAGCATCCCCATAGTCCTGACAGACAGAGAGAGGCAAATTGTGAATTTGTGACACTGTACTTCAATTCTTAATGACTAAAATGAAAAGGACTGAGTTACATGCAGCAAAGTTTCAGAGAGCATACTAAAAATAACCAAGCTGAGAAATACAACTTCAATTGTTGCCAAATATATTCATAAATGATTCTCTCTCTCTCTCTCTCTCTCTCTCTCTCTCTCTCTCTCTCTCTCTCTCTCTCTCTCTCTCTCTCTCTCTCTCTCTCTCTCTCTCTCTCTCTCTCTCTCTCTCTCTCTCTCTCTCTCTCTCTCCCTCTCTCTCTCTCTCCCTCCCTCCCTCCCTCCCTCCCTCCCTCCCTCCCTCCCTCTCCCAGTCAGACTGAATCTAAGACATTTCCCTACGAAAGACATTACACACTAAATCTAATCTGCTGTAAGAAACGACAACTTACATGACACCCAAGTTACTGTATTATTGGTATCGTCAAAACATTTTGAAGGTCTCCATTTGAATAATTAAGAAAATATTAAATCTACTTGCTATAATGGAACAATTATGCAATGCCAATATAGAGTCAGCAAAGAGACCAAAAAGAGCCCTGATAATATATAGAGGATTTACGTGAATCTGTCAATGTCTCTGTGGGTCTCTGCATGTCTCTTCTGTCTGTGTGCATGCATGAGTGTGTCGTCATGCATGCGCATATGTATATATGTATGTGTCACTTACAAATACCACTTAACTTCACTGAATCAACTGTTCACTGCTTATCACTGCTATGTTCTAATGTGTCCGTGTGTCTGCTGGTCTTACTTGTTTAATGACCCCTTTCTTCAAAAGGCTGTGTTTCTTAGCAGTCATGACAAAGTAGTGAGTGTCATCTTTATAGTAGACTATGTTCTCCAGATCAATGCCTGATAAGGGAAACAAACAAAAAAATGTATTTTAAAAAAAGAGAGAAACAAGTATCTATTCTAGTCCATGGGGTACGTTTCTGCATACATATTGGCATGCGAGTGTACGCATTTCATTAGCACGTAAGCATGCGATCTAAGAGTATTGTACAAGAATGTTTAGACACACGAGTATAAATGCATGTGATCATGTATGTACACATCAATCTACGTCTATGTCTCCACAGTATCCTTTTACCATACCCATCTCTGTCTGGAGATTCTGAAAGAACTTCTGGTTGTAGATGCGCGCCACGCCACTGATCTCCTGCACCTGGGCCTCGGCTGCACTGTGGCGGTTTACAAAGTTCGCCGTGATCCCGATGGCCAACTTCCCCCTCAGCTCCTTTATCTTAAAGCCTGACACACGTACACGGAACTTTGAGCAAAATATAAATCAAGTACAGCCAATCGCTAGTCGAATGGCATCAAATAGCTGATGTAAAAGTGTGTGGGGGCGTGTGTGTGGATATGCATGCATAACCTACCGGCAGGTACAAATTTTCCTCCTCCAGCGGAGACGAAGACGTCAAACTGATAGGAGGACAGAGGACGGGACGGAGGATGCACGGAGGCCGTCCAGCCTGGAAGAGAGCCAGAGTTAGCCGGCTCAAGTGTGAGCTGGGTGTCCCCGTGGCCCAGAGGGCTGCACTGTGTACCTGTGGCCCCCGATTCCTGTGGCTCCACCAGGCCATTGAATTTCACTCCCATGTGAACCTCAACTCCCAGCAGCAGAACCAGCTTCAGTAGGATCAGCTGCAGCTGACGGATGCCTGCATACACACGTCTTAACATTAACCCTCGGACACAGATTACAAGTAAGCAACATCAGCCAAGGGCACAGTCATAAACCACTGCACACCTACATGAATACATAAATTAACACCCAAAAGAGAAGCATTTGGCACAGAGCTCCCGATATTTCATGTAAATGATGCAAGATATATTTGGTTTTCAAGGGATAGTGAATGAGCTCCACAACAGAGGAAAAACCTCTAGAGACCCACTGATGTGGTCCAGAGAGCCGGAGCAGAATCTGCCATAGAACTTCTTTGCACCGAGGTTGCGCAGGTCCCGGATGGTATAGGGCCACAGGTGCAGAACATTGTTCCTGGAGAAGGAGTGTCGCTTGTCCAGCAGGACCACCCGTGCGCCGAGCAGAGCCAGCTCGACGGCAGTCCTCAGCCCGCATGGTCCCGCTCCCAGCACTAAACACTGAAAGATCAGAGCAAAACAAAGGAAAACAGTTTCCGAAAGTCTAAGATCGACAGAAGAAGCATGGCTGCAGTAAATATGATTGGACTGAGTGTATTTGTTCAAAGCTTTGGCACAATCATACCTTTGTCTTGGCACAGGTTTTGCCCTGCTCATAGTCTGGGTGGGAAGCTCTTTTGTCAATCTTCTGCCACAGCTCTTTAGCTTTCCAGAAGTTGAGTCTCTCTTTTAGCCTGATGTAAAAGTGCTGGTAGTCTTTGGGGTCCACCTCTAGGTGGCGACAGAGCTCGGCGAAGGTCTGACGAACCTCCTTGCATGTTTTGGCGGCTACGAAGTTTTCAAACAAGACGTGAGCCTGGTTCGCATGCCCCTGCTGGTCAGCCATACTGATGGGGTACAGTGCTCGGGGTTACAGACTGCTGCGCTGCCTGCAGGATAAGACCAGCAAGGAAGAGCTCACATTAGCATGTGGATATTAGGATGCGTTTAGTGGCAAGTGAACTGAGGTAGCAGGGTCATCTTATCCATGTCCATTTCTTTTAATCATCTAAATTCTTAAAAGAAATAGACAGAATAAATTATTTATCTTTTCTCAACACTTTACATGTTTAATTTAACTCTTTAGGCGCCAATTTAACACTTTATTTCCTAGTTTATTTAGATCTTTCATTTTGACACTTTTGTTCTATTACAGTTCCCTTTTATATGAGTAGTCTTGTTTATCTATGCAGTCTCTTTTTTTTTCTGAGGTAACAGATTTCAGGATGAAATAAGCCTGTTATTTACCTGTGATGTAAAACACTTTAAATTGCCATTGTGTATGAAAAAGTGCTAGATAAATAAACTTGTCTTGACTTGTGCATGGATGAGATTCAGTCACACCCAATTTAATATTATATATATTTAATTTAAGTTTTATCGCTCTGCTCCAAAACACAACCACCATTTTTATATATATATATATATATATATATATATATATATATATATATATATATATATATATATATATATATATATATATATATATATATATATATATATATATAAATCAATAAATCACACACACATACACACACACACACACACACACACACATACACACTAAATTCTTGCTCAGAGGACACACCTTTGCCCTGGATCTTTGAACTGTGGGACAAAGGCATGCTCATTAAAGCAGGCTCATTAAAAGGCAGCTCATTAAAGCAGCCTTAGGCAGGCTCATTAAAGCAGCCTTAGGTCATTATCATAATAGCACTACACAACATCGTAAAACTACACATAATAAGAAAACCTACAGGCTTCTCTGAACATGTGCACTAAAGAATCTAGCTCACAAAGTTTGCTTACCTTTGAACTTAGAATTTGCCATAGCTATATTCAAAATGTACAGCGTTTCCTATCCAAAATTTTTATCCATAGCCACCACAGCTCATTACATGAAGTTCAGCATAAAAATGTAAGCTCTCTAAATCCTGTGACTGTTTTTTAGTGTAGAAAGGTCATGAGAACAGATGTGGAAACTTTTGTCTTCTGTGTGATGATTTGTCAGAGGGCATCTCAAAAAGCATTTCACATTTAAGCTGCAAATAAGTCGTCCAATGTCATACTCACAAGTTCCCTAGCAACCACACTCACAGCTGGAAATAGTGAACTTGCAAAACACCATCAGCTAATTAAACACATTAGTATCTATACTCAGAACCAGTGCCTCCCACGTCCATGCCAAAAGCAGGTTAGGACATGAACTAGAGCAGAGCTTTTTTACCAGAGCTCTGCTTGGGATGAAAAAGACATGTCAGAGTTACAACCAGAGCCTCCATAAACAATGCTGCACATTTAGTACATGATGAATCTACCCATGATACTGAGGAATGCACAGATCGCCCAGTAAAAATGCTCATAAGTTGACAAGCCTTCCTGCTTAAATTGTTTCTATCTCCACTTGCTTTTCCATGATTAGTTGGGCATAAAACAGCAGGGGCTCCAATGATTAGTAAACCAGCGCAGAAGGCCATTCTCTTAAGATAATGTAAGATGAACAGAATCAGCAGGAGGGGAAGTTGATAAGAGGGGCACTTATGAACAATGAACCAGTGAAGGTGGTTGCTTTTCCATGGAAACAAAAATTAGACTTGTCCAATAACACTGGTTTGGATTAAAGTATTGCAGGAAAGCACAACACATAATTACAATGTCGTAGTAAAGGCACATTGACAGACAGTTAGCTTTAGGATTGTCTGGCTGCTTTGGGCTTTAAAATACTGGCTTTGTGGTGCATTCCATATGTTTAATATGTTTCTATATGTTTAAATAAATACATAAATAAAGACAAGAAAGAAATCCAGGAACTTATTAAGCAAGCAAAAAACAAATTATATTGCTGCTCTACATAACAAAAACACAGGAAATATGTGGTGGAATGTGCACAAACAGTTCTCTGGCACACGCAACAGTAGTTTAATGATAACTGTACCCACGCCAATTAAGACAGGTTACCACCAGTGAACAATAAAACAGTAGTGTATGAACAAAAACACGATCTTCTGTCCAAAGAGATTCGAGATGCTCATTTGCACGGCTGCAAATACAGCAAGTTTTAAAAAGCAGCCAGTAGAGGTTCAGTCCACCTGATTTCTTACAGTGGTCAATAACGAATCCTGGACCATGTTAAAAGAGGCTCTTGATCAGGGTTCACCACATCAGAGCGATCGGCCGATGAAGGTACAATGGGCACATGCTCATATGTCTGCTCCCGTCGGCATTAGCACCCATGACCAACGTGACCTAGCTCAGAGCAGGCCAGAGATTCAGCAAGGTAAGGGTGTGTGCTGTTTGCCTCACACTGCTCACTTCAGATAAGCTAAACACACGGTTCCTCTGAGTTCAAGCAAGAACAGATGTGTGCACATGTGACTGGTCAATCTATATTTTCTAGATTTCCTTTACACAACTTTCAGCACTGCCTTGAAATGATACAAGTGCTGCTTAGTATTAACTTATTAATTTAGTTCCAATTTCTATTGCAACTAAATTATGGTAGTTTCAGTCTTTAAAACAAAGCCATTTCAAAAGTAGACAGTGGGTGCCATCAATTGTCTCTAGGTAGTCTTTACAACATGCAATAAAAACATTAATCATTAAACAAATGACAAAAAGGCCACAGCACCAAGTTGGCTCTTGCTTTATATCTTTCGCTTTTGCTCCATGTTGCTCTCCGTTTTCATCTGGTCATGTTAAAGAAATCAAGACAATGGAAGGACACCATTTCACCTCCTGGGTGTACTACCTACACCACTGTGGTGCATGTTTAGAGCATTCACTACTTGGGACACAGGAAAATGTTTATTATATTTGAAAGAAAGATGTGATTGCACTATGAGTGGCCCCAGTACTCCTGTGTTTGAGTAAAAATCTGTGTCAAGTCTATCGCTTAGATTTGAGTTGCTTTACCTTCAAGTTTATACAGCTAAAAGATCATAAATACTAAAAGATCATAAATATTTGTTGGGACAGAAACAGTGACCAGAGTTCACGTCCAACTGCAAAATTTCTTTTTGTTCCCATGTGGAATGGCGAGGCCCAGAAAGAATATTAACATGATAGTTTGAATGTGATCATGTTGCTAATATAGCCTTACAACTGCTGACGCAGGATTTGAGCTTCCACCCTTTCGTCAACATATAAAGATATATTTAAAAAAAACAAACAAACAAAAACACCACACACATCCCAGCATAAGGCCCACAAAATCATTCCTAGAATGGCCATCAAGTGGCCTTAACTGTTAATTTACATAGCAGTCATGTAATATATGGACTAAACCTGATGCCTTTTACATATGGTTTTCCCAGAACCTTTAGTCTGTTTGTGTGCATTTGTATAGACTGCCTAAGGCTGATTGATACATGCAAGGCTGACTGAACCCCTCTTCAAGCTGCAGGATAAACAACTGGCTCATCGGGCTGGTGGGCATGCGAAGGAGAGGAAATGTGATGCTGTGCCCACCTTAACATTAACGTTAAGGTTAAGTGTGTACTTACAAATACACCCACATTTCATCCTCATCACACCTTTGCAGCTTGCAAATAACACTTCCACAACTTTGTAGTGTACAAATAACAAGATCATGTTAGCAAAGAAAATAAAACATGGACAGCTAAAATGTAACTTGTAGATTCTCTACAATGCAAGAGTACTACTCAAGTCATCTACTTGAGTCTTCCAATTCCTTCAGCCCATATTTACATCATGTAGACTTCAGTTCATATTTTAGTGCATTCCTGCTACAGCTACTTGTTAGTATGCACAGCAATGCTGCAACAACAAATAGCTACACATTCGCTTCCAAAGAGAAGTCCCCCTCCCCCAGCTCACAAAAACCAGATGATGCTTGAAAGAGAGGATTATGGAAGAATTTTATAACCGAATTGATCTTGATACTTCTTGTACTTTCACAGTAGATCCAGGAAACCTGGTAGATTGTTTCATACCAATGCCAGGCAACAAATGAAGTCAAAGGACTACATTTTGTATTAATTGCATCTAACGTTCTTTAGTTTTCCATGAGTGAGATGCCACCCTCCAGGAACCGGCATTATTCTGCCATCCTCCATATTTCAACCCATCTAGAGGGCGTCTCTGTGGTCCAGAGTACTTGGTGACCCTGAAAGTGAAGGGCAGATACAGGCTCCTGACAGCAGGTCCTGCTCAGACAGACTGGCTTGGTGTGCCAACGTACAGAGTTCTTCACTGACAGATGTACCCAGTAACAGAAGTCAAGCGAGCCTAACGCTTCCTGCTCACTAAGCAGTCCATAGTGCACTGGTGAGTTTTTCCTTCTGCACGGAAGAGCCACATCGGCCGTTACCAGTGACAAAGTGTTACAAAACGTTTCGTTCTCGGCTAGTTTGAATGCCAAATACAGACGGTTGGGTACCGGCTAGATTGTTAGATGCCACTGTTTAATTACCAGGTCAATGTTTCGAAGCAACCATTTACGCTCGCAAAAAAACTTCAATGGTGAAGAAAAATTAAGTGCCATGCGTTCACCATTTGACGGAGTTGTTAGCTCAAACTGTGGACTTTCAATACACATCCAAACTATAAAAGAGTTTAATAACAGAACTGAATCAATATTGGAGTAAAACGCATGCACACGAATGAACCCTACACACCTCAAATGCACGACCGCTATGGGATTGAGATCATTTTAACGATTAACTGTTGATTAAGAAACCAAGCCCCAGTCAGTGAGATCTTCAGCAAGCTCTCAGACCTCTGCAAAAATGTTTCTACATCACCCTTAAAACATAAATGCCCCGAGTTTATCTGAGGCACACAGTAGTCATAAGCTCCGTCAACGCAGACAAGCTTATCGTTTCTCGTGAAGGAAGTGTAGCAATACCATGCGGTTTGTTCTGGGAAGTGGTTAACTTAAATTTACTTATGTGCACTGCATACATTAATTCAACGTAAAATACGACATTCGAATTCTGACAAAAGTTTCAATGTGATTTTACATCCTGGAAGCCGACTAGGATGCAAATCATTACCTTTCATTTAGGCAACTATTTACTAGTCGTTATTTAATGTAACTTAATGTATGTCAGCAAAGGTAGCCAATAGAATTACAGGCTACAGCATGCCAACAAACAATATGATTCAACACGATGGTTTAATAAGGTTCATGTTCTTTTATGGATGACTGTATAAATGCCACAAGAATCGACACGGGTACCGCAATCTGGATCGATAACACAAGTTTCTAGGATAACTTGTCGTGTACCTACCCAACTTTTATCTTGAAGCTCGGTAGTCTCTTATGCAGTACAATAGAAACAGCGCCTTTGTTTGAAATGTCCACTGTTTCTGTTCGTGACATTAGCGTGTAATCATGATCCCTCAACTTCTACCTGCACCAATAGTCCTGAATCTTCCGGACTCAGAGAACCCGACTTTCTACGCGTTACTGTTGGCTATATACACGTCATACACCTACAGTAAGCTACGCCAGTGTCGGGCAGCAGTGTAGACTGCTACAGAGATCTGCCTCAGTTAATAATAACCTTGTTTCAGAATGGTTTTCACCGCACTCAGTTTCTATATGTTTCACTCATTGATAAAACATGACACGGGACATATGATTTAGATCACTGACGGTCAGATTATAACACGCACAACTCGATCAACTTCCATTAATTTTGACGTAAAATCGAATGAGATCACAAACGTATTATATGACGATATTTATTAAATAACTACATTCGTATTTTTATTTAAACGCTTTAATATATGATACTTCTTAATGAATGATTAAATGAACGAATGAAGGAACTGATGTAACCGATTCACACAATTTTTACGATTTCCGGTGTTTGTTTTTTTTTTACTTTTAAAATTTCCATCAGTAAAAAGAAAGACAATCGTCCACTTTTGCAAGGATCTGGTGCCCCTAGTGTCAAACACAAAGCAATACAATTTAAAAAAAAAGCTGACGCTTTTACCCAAAGCGACTTACAAATATGACTGAGTACAACTTGAGCAATTGAGGGTTAAGGGCCTTGCTCAGGGGCCCAACAGTGGCAGTGGTGAACCAGCAACCATCCAATCACAAGTCAAGTACCTTACCCACTGAGCTACCACTGCCAATAATATCTCTCTCTCT
Organism: Electrophorus electricus; assembly: GCF_041902795.1. Taxonomy (NCBI): domain Eukaryota; kingdom Metazoa; phylum Chordata; class Actinopteri; order Gymnotiformes; family Gymnotidae; genus Electrophorus; species Electrophorus electricus. Next base: position 7,292,299 of record NC_137517.1, read on the forward strand.
CTCTCTCATCTATCTATCTATCTATCTATCTATCTATCTATCTATCTATCTATCTATCTATCTATCTATCTATCTATCTATCTATCTATCTATCTATCTATCTCTATATCTCTCATTATATATATATATATATATATATATAAATATATATAAGATAGATAGATAGATAGATAGATAGATAGATAGATAGATAGAGATATATAGATAGGCCTCAGGTTACAGCTATATTGTTGCTTCTGTTTCTCTTCTACTACATACCTGCTGTGATGTGTCCAAAACACTTTCAAGTTCACTCTTAAATCCAAACTTTAGAAATGTAGTTTATTGCACTTTAGAAAAGATAACAACATATAATTTTTTGAAGTATACAACTCTCCTTGCAAAGTCGACTTCTCAATTTGAAACAAGTCATTGTAGAACTGTAAAGTATAGTGTAAGCAAACAAGAAAAATAATCAGTTAAAAAAAGCAAAGCCAGGAGCAAAAATTGCATAGGCTGGGTACACTAAACAGTTGTCAACATGTTTACAGAAAGGAAAATGATGTGTGTAGGTTCAACAATAGCAGATTGTTGAGAAATTGCTTAACTATTCATCCAGTCCCTCACCATAAACTAGAATGTAACTCAAACCACAATTGCCTAGACTAACAATACACTATGGTATGGTAACAACAACTATGGTAGGACCTCACACAATACCAAAAATGTGACCAACAAGAAAATGGTGCAGTTACATGGGAATAACTTACATGAAGCCAAACTAAAACAACAACAACAACAACAACAAAATACCCATTACCTTTAACTTAAACTTTAAAAAAAATGTAGAGTGATAATGTAAGGTCAAGAGTGCATCAAATAACATAAATACAGGAAAAAAGCTTCCCGTTAAAGACTGAAGGGGTGGGGGGATTGAAATATAGTGTGATTAGCACAACTGGCTACTGTCAAATAACTCGTCTTAGGTATTTTTTTGATTGATCCAGTTCAATCTCAATGTCAGTGCCATTCCAGGAATGGTTTCACAACACAACCTAGAGCCACAGACAGCAGACTGAGTGATGGCTGGGGAGGAACAGGCTGAGTGCTCTCAAACAGCTTCTGCAAATGATGGATCAGTTATATTAGGGCAGTGCTTCAGACTAACTAGGCCTAGTCCTATTCTCCCAATAATTTCTAATGCAAACATTCCAAGATTTTGCTTCAGCAGTATCTGGAGAACCACCCCATAATGCTTTAGTTTGAGGATGGTCATAATATTAAACAAAATGAATAAATAGAAGATTTACAATAAGTGGTATGCAGAAAAAAAGGTATTTACAGTAACCTGACCAGTGTCACAGGAAATGTCCTCTATCAGCAACAGTACCACGCAAAAGCACGTCTAACCCCAGACCCCGTGAAACGCATCGGTGAGCACCCATTTATGCTAGTTCACCTACCGTTCACAGTTCTGATCACCATAATTATGACTGAAATATCCTACAATTCTTACAAGCCTCAACTATATATCAGCTTTGCAGTTTTACAGCATTTTGCCTCCTGTAACAAAACAGATGAAATTTCTTGGGAAGAGGAACGTAATGCTTATTCTTGTTTATTTATTCTTAATATTATTTTTAAAATTCTGCATGTGATCTGAGATCCGGTGATATAGCTGATGACAAAACTGAGCTACACATACAAGGTCTTCCAAATTCCCTTTGTTACCATTGCTATGTGTTTATTTTTAAAAAAAAGAAAAAAAGAAGTGTGTTTTACAGCCCTGCAGCACACTGCATGACTGTTTCAGGTGTTACTGTTGACTACTGCGATATAACCAATCAGCAGGACACTTCAACAGTCTGAAGTAAGGTTAACATACTTACTGTTTTTTCAAACTATTGCAGGCTTAAGGTAAGAGCAGCCCACAAATACCAAAATCTGTTTAAACACCAAAAATGATATACACAAAGATGAATGCCCAGTGCTTAGCATTTGGAGATCTGAGTCGTTCATTCCGATGAATCAGTGATATTTATACCTCACAATTCAAATCTAGTTATAAAGCACACCCACCCGTTTTTTGATGATACCAAAAGATCACATTAATAAAAATACACTTTATATATAATAAAATGGTACAAAAAAAGTTTCCACTATTCACACATACAGTATAATCACTTATAATAAAGACTGTACAGTCCCCATGTTAGAGACTTTATCAGTAGTTTTGTTTTGGGTCAAATCGGCAAAAAGGATTCAGTAATATCAGAAAAGTAGAATAAGAGCAATAAATGAAAAAGCCAGACAATGATTTTTGAAGTTGAAGGCTCAATGATCTATTTTGCCATGAGTTTGACCTGTGATACTTTATGTGCCTTGTCCAATTCAGCATCATGTGGCAATGTTTCTTCTGCCACAAAACCTTGTCAGTGTGCTGACATAAATGCCATAAATAATCTCAAAATAAAATACAGCCACTATTTTTGACAGCCTTTCACTGTTCTCCAGTTTATCCAGGCTGAAGAAAGGGGGGAAAAAATGGGACATTATCTTCTCCAAAAGGGGCCATGAAATACTTTGAGGAGTTCCGTTAGATGAGGCTCTGGATGAATGTTGGAAGACAGCAAGAATTTATAAGTCTATTCCGCTCATCAGGTCTCAGATGTCTCTTTTCAAGTCAGTCTCACACAGCTAACAGCTAAAGTCCTGTGGGTGTTTGACAGTGGTGGTCTTGTCTCATCTGCCAGTTTTCTGTCTTGTGAGACTGCAGTTGGCAGGAAAGAACCATGGGATCATCGGTGAAGGCTGGAGACTCCCAGCCCTGTCTGTCAGGGTAGAATTAGGACGAAGGGCAGAAACCGGGGGAGGGGGGCCCTTAACAGAGGAGTGGGGTAAGGGGTGGGGTGGGGCATCAGCAAGGATGAGTGACAGATCTAGATCATCCTGGAAAAGAGCTCAAGAGAGGTGAAGATGGAAGCACAGTGATGTCAGAAAAGCAGCTAAAGACTGATCCGTACTGACCTACAAAAGGAGCTAGGGAAATAAGGAATTACGATGGTGCATCCATCAATCTGTTTGTTTGGGGGTATGAAGAGGTGTTCTGTAGAAAGAGTTATATGGCTAAAACAATAAAATGTTTCTTTCTCCTTTAACTGTGCAATTGAGCCACCACTCTTTATAGAGCTGTCTACGTCACACACCTCCACCCCCCTGTTCCTCCACCTGCAGTTCCTCTCCTCAGCCCACACTGGTCCTCTACAGGTTCTCCCCTGGCTGGTACTGTGGCTCGGTGGAGGTGAAGTAGTCCTCCAGGAAGCCCTGCAAGTACTCAAAGGTGGGCCGCTCCTCAGGCTCTTTCCTCCAGCAGGTAAGCATGAGTTCATGCAGAGAGTCTGGGCACTCGGGCGGACACGGCATCCTGTAGCCGCGCTCCACTTGGTCAAGCACCTCCCGGTTCACCATCCCTGAGAGCAACAACAGAAGAGACAGGTTGTGAGGGGATACAGGGAACAATGTGGCTACCACAGAGTTTCCACTTCCAAAGGGAGTAAAAACTGCTTAATTGGAATGGCAATTAATTAATAACTAATAACGAGCAATTAATGGCTACTATTAATGGCTACTAATGGCTAATATGAGAAATGCATACGTCTTCCACTCAAGAAACCAAAAAGTGATCAAGTCTACAGTTACATACAATTTGCTGATATATGTATGGTCTGAGACTCAAAGTTGGGCCCCATTCTTCAACATCACTTTAATGAAATATGTAAAACTATTCCCTTGGAAAAAAACGTACCTGGATATGGCACCCTGCCTTTAGTAGCTAGCTCGGTCAGTAAAACCCCAAAAGACCAAACATCTGACTTGATGGTGAAACGACCATAAAGAGCAGCCTCCGGTGCAGTCCACTTTATTGGAAACTTTGCCCCTGTCACAAGGAGGAGATGCCAATATGCATGCCAAGAAGAACAATTACGTACAACATGTTTCAGAAATTCCCATGGGCTGAAGAGACAGAAACAGAGAGAGAGAGAGAGAGAGAGAGAGAGAGAGAGAGACACACACACACACTCACTACCCTTTCTTGTGGTGCTCACCCTGTCTGGCAGTGTATTCGTTGTCCTCTATGAGGCGTGCCAGGCCGAAGTCTGCCACTTTACACACCAGGTTGTCTCCTACCAGGATGTTGGCAGCCCTGAGGTCTCGGTGCACGTAGTTCATTCTCTCCACGTACGCCATGCCTGAAGCGATCTGAGGATGATGTAACCACAGACAGAGCGTACCGAACACACTGAGTTTACCATGCACCCTGAACACACCACACTATTCCTGTGGCTATCTATGTCAGGCCCACATTTCAGCACACATCACAGTAATGGGGTATCGGTTAACATGCAATTATTTATAAGCAGCTGTTGGGCCAACAGGAAGAGCAACATATTGATTCGGTGATTTGTTAATTGTAACAAATGCGGTTCAAGAATCACGCACCTGGGCAGCCATGTCAACCAGCTGGGGCAATCGCAGCATCTTACCCATGTCCCCTTTCAAAAAGTCAAGCAGACTTCCTGTGTTGAACCAGATCAAAACATGGCATCGGTCCCATGCTTACCTTTACGCAACTTACAACACACACTTAAGTCATTTTACAGTTAAATTAGCTTCTGTTCATGTGCGCTCAGTGTAAAACAGATTAAGCATAGTTGGGTTTAACCACGGCAGTGCAGTGGGAAGGTGAGAAAGCTCCCCGGTTTGGATCACCTTGGCCCATGTACTCTGTGACGATGTAGATGGGTTCCTCTGACACCACAGCGTACAGCTGAACCAGTTTCTCATGTCGCAGTTTCTTCATGACCTGGGCCTCCTGCAGAAAGGCCTCAGGGGACATGGTGCCCGGCTTCAGGGTCTTTATGGCCACACGTGTCGTCCCATTCCAAGTGCCTGACCAGAACATGAGTTGTGGGGCGTTGGAGGGTAGCGAGGGGGATGTTTGGTTGCCATATTTTGTGGAATATTGCATTAGGCCTAGTGCTACAGATAATTATGAGTGCACATGTTAAATAATGTGCTAATCTAAATCTGACAGTCATGGATTTCGGTTGTACACTTGCTTACACAGAATAACCAGAAAATAGGCTGTATGGTGAAACTGCATCTCTTGACTGACCTTGCAGTGGCTATATGATGAGATTGTGTTCTTACCCATCCAGACCTCTCCGAAGCAGCCCTGACCCAGTTTCACATCCAGCCGCAAGGACTCACGGGGGATCTCCCAGGCATCTCGAGCCAAGCCCTGAGTCTGGGGCTTCAGCACTGGGCACACCTCCGTCAGACTGTGACACAAGCCATCAGCATGCTCTGGGGGGAAAAGGAAGGTTTGGTTGAGTTTATCCTAACGTCAGCCTGATCATCTTCATCTTGGACACGGCATGTGTCCAAGACAGACAAATGGAGCATTTTCAACAATTTGTTTGCAACTTTTCATACATTTCATCATTTATCATCAGCACCTGACATTGTGCAGTCAAGCAAGATTCTATTCATGTCACTATGTTCCTCTAACGGACCACATCTGACAGAGTCGCATCACCCCCCCCCCCCCCACACAAATAGAAGCGCCCAACTTCCCACAGTCCCCAGACTTTCAGTGCTGGGAGGCGCTGACTCACTGCGGTAGTGGCCAACCAGCTGCTGCAGGTTGATGAACTGCGTACGGGACGTGATATAGAAGCCGCCACTGTCCAGCTTGCGGATCTTGTAATGCTTCACGTTCAGCCCCTTCACATTGTCGCAGTCGAGTACAGATAGACAGTAAGCACCTGGAGGAGGAAGGGAGACAGGAACGATACAGACATGAGACACAACATCTGCAATTCCACACAGGCAGAAAACCAGTTGGGTTTTAATGAGAACAATGAAGCCCAAACACTTAATACTATGAGACTGCTAGGACCTGTTGACAAATAAAAAAAGGCACTTGTTATATGCTTAACAAAATGTTGTATAGGTTACAAAGTACTTGAACAATAACACAACGTGTATTGCTCTAAAAAAAACCTTAAAAAAAACCAGCAGAGGGCAGTGTTCCAACAATGACATTCTTTATCTTTGTGTACCAGACCACATACACTGGCTCAGCCACTCCCATGGGTTATGCTTTCATGACACTTGCCTGATTTTAATTCCCTGAATATGTCCCTATCTATTTCTTACTCAATCATACCCTTTCTCTCTCTCTGTCTTTCTCTCTCTCTCCCCCTCTCCCTCTCCTGCTCCCAATCCCTCTCTCTTTGAGGGTATAAACTGGGAGACATGGTTGCTGGCTATAATGACCGCTATGTGATGACCTACTTCTGTCTCTCACTTCCTGCACTATGTCCCCTCCTTCACCTTGAACATTCCCCCACCTACTCCTGTTTCTACACACCCACACACCCAAACACACCTCCACACACCTACACGAGTAGAGTCAAACAGAATTATGCAATCTTGTTGTGAATATGCATTCATGGGAACCGTTGCCCCTAGCATCCGTGACTTCTTCAACAAGGAGAACAAAGCTTTGTTTTAACCTGTGTGGCATGCAGCAAGGCAAGTGTCCTCATTCAGCCTATATTTAAACACCATCCGAGCACCATTGATTCTTGCTTCTAGTTTTATGTTCTGAAATGGTTAGAAGTGTGTGACGTTTGTGATAAAACATTCCCTGAATGTTTATTCACCTTTGGTGGTCTCACTCTCCCGAACCAGGAAAGTTCCCCTTCTGTTCTCAAGATTCAAGAGCAAACGTTCAGAGTCCCTGCGGGTTATTTTCCCAAAGTACCACCTAGGGCAACGGGGGGGAGAGAGAATTTTATGTACAAAATAAACAACATGAGATTAAATGTGGAGGATCTGTGTGCATCCAAGCATCGCAGAGTAGCAGAGCAGACTAGCCAGTTTTATGCAGCACCTAGAACAGACCAGAAGAGCAGGAAACTGCTCAGTCTGCTTAGTCACCGGGCTTTACCTTTTTTCCACAGTCAGTCTGAGGTGACTGGCAAGACACAGGTGGAAAAAGCGAGACCTTACAGCCAATGAAATGCTGACTTTATCTAAGCACATTTGTGTGAGTGGCACATACCAGAAATGTAAGGGGCAAAGTGGACGAATACCAGCACTTTTGCACAGTCGAGTGCAATCCTCTGCAGATGGAATACGATGTAGACGGTTCAAGCTCCACAACGGAACGCTCAAGCCCTCGATTTAATAATTTAGGATGCTTTGAAAACTTTGCGAAGTTAAAGCAGTTAATGCATGGTGAAGCAGGTTCAGCTTCCTCCACAACAGGAGTGGCTAGAGGAAGCATGTGGTTTCAGTCAGTGCAATGTGAAATGAGTTAACTGGAGAGGATGAGGCATATATCTGCTCTTGGAATCCATATGTTTTGCTTTTTTTTGCTAATAAATCCATGACATTAATCTAGTAATTATGCACTTTGGTCTCCCTGAAGTTATGAACATCAATATTCGTCATGTGAGATCAGAGAAAAGCCGGATAACTCTGTGTTTGAGTATATATATATATATATATGTGTGTGTGTGTATGTGTGTGTGTGTGTGTGTGTGTGTATGTGTATGTGTGTGTGTGTGTATGCGTGTGTGCGTATGTGTGTGTGTGTGTGTGTGTGTGTGCGTATGTGTGTGTGTGTGTGTGTGTATGCGTGTGTGCGTATGTGTGTGTGTGTGTGTGTGTGTGCGTATGTGTGTGTGTGTGTGTGTGCGTATGTGTGTGTGTGTGTGCGTATGTGTGTGTGTGTGTGCGTATGTGTGTGTGTGTGCGTGTGTGCGTGTGTGTATGTGTATGCGTATGTGTGTGCGTGTGTGTGTGTGGAGAAAAAAGGCAAGTAAGCTTGGGACACTGACTAATGGACGAGTGGGTGGTGAGGACGTCGCCTTCAGGTTGAACTCTGTCATAAAGAAGGATGTGACGGCTCATGAAGAAAAAAAAACACAAGACAAGCCTTCACGGAGAGAAGTAATATGTGCAGGTCAAAATGAGACATTCAGCGGAATAAAGCCTCAAAACAGACTAGAGAAGGGAGATGACAAACAATGATGGGGAATATAAGGAACTAGGGGAAAAAAGCAGGCAGGAGCAGGCACCAAGAACCTAAAAGGGGGCAGTACAGGAGGAGAGAGGATAGGAGAGAGGGAGAAAATGGCCTTTACTCTTCAGCCTGGATGGAGTCCGATGGCGCAACGTAGTTGCTGGGGATGTAGCCACTTTGTCCTGTGGTCAGTGAGCGGGCCAGCCACCAGTCTCCCTCCCTACAAGGAGATCACGTGCACGCGCACACACACACACACACACACACACACACACACACACACACACAGTTGTAGATTTTACAGGGTTACTCAATTTCACTTTCTTTACTCTTTGCTAAGCTCTGAATTCTTTATTGCTGGTTCACAGTTTGAGGTTCATGGATTTTAACACCATTGAGTGGCCTCATGAAACTTAACATCTGAAATGAGCTACGAAATGTCTATCAGTCTCTGCAGTTGCTGAGTAGACAGGCTCTAACAGCCTCACTGAGTTGAATCACTGACCCTTTCACTCCTCCACCCCTTTACTGAAGCAATAATGCTGGCATCTTAATACCGCCCAGACATGCTGACTCAACACACAACCTCCCAAACTCAGAGCTAGCTCCCACTGCCTCCTTACAACACTGCCGTTACCCCGTAAACACTGAGGGAGGCCACACGTCTATACACTCATAACCCACCAGCAGTATTCATTCACAGCATGCCATGTGAAAGACATTAATACATGAATTATTTATAGTAGGATATTGACACGGTTAATCTTTATGACATGGGGATATGAAGCAACAATGACAGACAAATACAGTGATGGATCCCACGCAATGATTGTGCTGAATATAAATGGGGCTCGACAAAAGAAAAGAGGTGGTCAAAAATGAGGAAAAAAAAGAAAACTTGGGATTGCAAGTGAGCAAATGTAAATGAAATTAGCACAATGAAGGCTGGAGCAGAGAGTGGACTTGAAGGACAAAATGATAATGACAGCGCCTGGTCCAGTTTTCCAGGAGAAGGGAATTCTCCAACACTCTCCGGAAGCCTAGACAGATCTCTGGTGGACAGGCAAATATGGCGGAACAACGTGGGAGGCGTGTGCACGAAGGCCATGAGGGTGGCAGGTGACAGAAGAGGACAGTGTTCACTAACCTGCAGTTCAGCTTTCTCCTATATTACACAGCGACCGCATGTGAGAGGAGACACACAGGAAAGAGGCATGGAAAGGGTTCAAAGGGTTAAAAACACAGACAGCAGGAATTAGAGCAAAAGCCACAGACAAAACCCTGAGACTTTAAGTACAATAACTGATTCAACTCATGGATACATTACAGCTCGTATTTAGCATATTTGGGGGAAAAATGATGTCTATGGAAAATGTGATGACACCTTTTTTTTTTTGTATTTATACTTGGTTTAACCCAGTACTGAATCTGAGAGTCAGAAGGGACATAATTAACAATCCATTTCTTTCTCTTATCGAAGCCTTTGAATGGGGTCATCTTTGAATGGGGAGGGGTAATGGTTGGAGTGGTACTCAAAGTAGTATTTTATGCTGCCCTTCTACTGATTTCATATTAACCATGAACAAAAAACCCTTAGCCCTGCGTCTTTTCTCTTGAATGCAGGGCTACACTGCAGAGGGTGCTCTTTTCTAACGACGGCACCACACACCCCTCGCAGGAAGTGATCGTCGGCAGCATAAAGGCAGAGAGAGCGTACCCTCACGCCCCAAGACTGGAAGAGAAGGCAAAGACACAGCTGAGCTTTAGTGAGCAGGAGGCTCAAAAAAGGAGTGGGAAAAAAAAGATATCCCAGAAATCCAGAGCCTTCAGAGGGGAGCCTGTTCCTATGGTTACCAGTAATGGAAGGGGGTGCTATGTGCTCTTTGGTGGCCCAGCAGTCAGTGCACACAGCCAGAACCCAGACAGGCAAGGTGTGTGTGTGTGCGTGCGCACGCGTGTATGTATGTGTGTATGCACACATAGGGGTAAAGGTGGGTATGTTGATGTTTGCCTCGAGGGGTACATCCAGTGCACAACAGACAACAGAGCATGAGCATGTATTTTTTGATGGGGAGGGAGGTGTGCATAAGCGTGTATGTGTGAGGCTGTGCATGTGCTTTCTCACGTGTTGTTGACGATTTGAAGCCGCTCCCCCTTCCTGAATGACAGATCGGTGGCAGTGCGTGACTCATAGTCATACAATGCCACAAACGTAGTCACGCCCCCTGTAGGAAGAAGCGATAGACCAATCTCAAGCACCTTAGATTTCAACAATACTTTTTAATTATGTAACATTTTGTCTCCACATTAGAAGTCTCACGTCCTACTATTCTGTAATAGATGGTTCTATTTAAAATTCCCCTTTGGTTGTGAGAGAAACACCCACACAGAGTCTTGACAAACATTCTTCAGCTGCTTCTGAAGCTCACACGCTAGCCCTTGTAGGCCCTCAGGTGTTTGCCGAGGCAAGCAGATGGAGCTGTTCCTACCTGCTGCCAGCGCGCTCCAGTGGGGGGAGGTGCCACTGTTCATGGAGGAGTCCACTCCTCCGAACGGGGTCAGCTCGCTGCTATTGGCGATGGGTTGGACGCTGCGCTGCGTGCTCTCCCCTGCCTGGTTTCGGATGGGCGTGAGGGCTTGCTGGGATGGACTGAGGTGGTGCCCTCCGGTGCTTCCCCCCCCGCCACACGGCCCCATGCTTCCATCCATGCTGCGGGAGCGCGGGCCCAGCTCTCTGGGCTTACTCTTTGTTGCCCCCATGGCCTTAGTCTGCAGAGGAAGCACATGCATGAAATAACACACTAGTGAAACATGCTAGTGAAAAACATAGGATCTGCTTATATATGATGCAGAATATAACTGCAGTAATATATTTGTTATAGGTTTAGAAGCACTTGTTCTAAATAACAGCCATGTTATCTGTGCCATCTTTATTGCAGATGTGTTTCACAAAGCAGACCTTTTTCCAGATTTTGTCAATAACATTTTGTTAAAGTCGTCAGATATATGTTTGAGAAAACCTGGTTCTAATACCATTAGTACAGGATGCAATTTGAATGATTTATGCATTACTCCCTTAAAATGTATACCATATACCATACCTGCTATGTAGAAATATGGTAGCATTCCTTTTAAAGTGTACAAATTAATATTGATAGCACTTTAAAAATAGTCATGTGTACTTTGAAATTTACTTGTGAAACAACAAAAAAAAACGACATCCGTTATGAAACAGTCCATCCAACATTCCAAACAAACCATTGCTAGAATAACGAATGAACATTCAGTGTACATACAACATTTCAAGCTAAGGCTATAAAAGGACATAGGGAAAGATAAGAAACTAAAGGGACATGGTGTGCATTTGTGTGTGTGACCTCTAGCGGTTCCGGGTTGCACCCAATCCATTCCACAGTGAGCCCTGCCATACAGTAAGAGCCGACAGCTGCTTCCCTTCACACAACGTTGACAGCTGCTGCAATCAGATCCTCACACTGTTCTCCTCCTCCTTCATACAGACACACCCCTTGATGTGTGCGTTCCTTCACATTATAAAACTGCCTGCTACACAATCTGCAGACACATACACATGCACCCACACATGCGCACACGCCCCCACATCGTCTGGCCCCTCACTTCGTTTTCCCCGGTCTCCTCACTCAGGCAGTGTTCATCACTTGCTGTCACTTCAAGTGCCTGCTTGCCAGAGGTTCTGAAGTCCCAGGAGGCGAGAGACACTATTCCTCAAACCACTGGCTGAGTGGCAGTTCCGTGCTCTGTGCCTTCTTCTAGCTCTTATTGGAAATGCTGCAGGCCCTGCCAACTGGAACTAATGCCAGCGAAGCAGTGTGAACATGGGGTCAGGGCACAGCTACTGGGCTCTGCTCACACAGCAAGTTATTCACCCAGACAAATGGAAAAGCTGCTTTCAGATTCACGGTTTAACTTTGTATTATGGACCAACCACAGTGGGTTTTTTTTCCCCCTATTGACTACCATTCTGCTTTAAGTACTGTTTACTTGTTTGGAATAACCTATAAATTATACAAATACATTTATCCTGAAATTTACCTGGGTTACATGTGAGTTAGTTACACAAAGATGCAAATACAGTAGCTAAACATAGAATAGGTAAAAATACTATCAGTTCTTTAATAAGTCTCACAAAGCATTCTCCTTCAAAGTTGTAAAGTATCTTCTAATGAAACAGCAAGTTTACGGCTCTACTAATTTCAGTGGACACTGATTGGCAATTTAGTTCAGTATGTCCTCAGTTCAAGCTACTTTTAACCATATCAGTCTGGGTCACAGCATATCTTAAGGGCATTTCCCCCTAATTATTCCCAAAAAAGGTGTCTAGACTTTAATCTGCAGTTTTCTAAACACAGCAATTGATTATTTAACTGTAAGTATGTAAGGACAGTAACACATCACAAGTGGAGGGAAAAAAAAAAAAACAACAACAACAACAAAAAACCACAATGGCTAATCAGTATTTTTAATCAACCATACGCTCAGCATCTTAATAATTCATCGACTGTGTGATCTCACTGGAATATTTGCATGTGCACTGTACTGAGAGAAATACCACCAGTATAAGTCACAAAGCAGCTGCAGTCTGGTGTAGCACTGCTGTCTTCGTCAGGAGCAGATCCAGATACGCCAGGGGCAGTTCTGGATAATTGAAGAGCGGCTCCTGCCCGACATTCCCATTCATAAGTATAGGCATCATTACACGGAAGCGCTTTGGTTCTCGTCTGCAGCGGCTGCCGGGACGGACCTTCATGTTATGTGGAGGGCATGACATGGCACAGCCAGCCAAGTCGATTGTGACATTAGAGGGTCGATCAGAACATGCATTACTTGCACAGAACTTAACATTAAACAGAGCGGGGGGGGGGGGGGGGGGGGTGTTTGCACATGAGTGAACGGCGCTAAATGGGACAGTCTCCAGTGTCAAAATGGCCTCTGTCTGCACAGTCTTAGATGGAATTAAGCTTAGCATCAAGCTTACTATGGCACTTTTCCTACACTAGGAGTTCTTCTATGAATGCATTTCACTCAATTGCTTTCAATTTCGGCAAGGGGATCGTTACTTTAATCCACACCTCTATTCGGGTCTAATCAATCTCCCGCTTTGCACATGCAGGGCTGATTTGTGTGCCTCTAATCTGAGTACAAGCTAGAGTGGCGTCCCATATTCCTGCTTTAATCAGCTTCTGGTTACTAAGTGCTTAAGGAAGTTAGTTATTTGAGAGCAGCGGTCTTACACAGCTTTATCCAAGTGACTCACTGTGTGAGGCCATGATAATAATTCTGCTGACCCAGCATTTCTGGAAATCATTAAAGAGCAATAAGTTTTATTCCTGAGCAAGTTCCTGCCACATGCAGCCTCTCACCAGCACTAAATGATGAGAAGTCAGGTAACCCAGAGAAGAGTGCAAAGGACCGTTGGGAAATTGCATAGGAAATCAGAGCCATGGCTTTGGGTCGGGGCAGGGCCCCCATTCCGTATGGGAGCGCTCTGGGAGACGAGAATGCAGGGCCTCCACTGTCGACTTCCAGCTGAAGAGATTCCTGCAGATCAGATGCACTACTGGCATGGATCGCCTGTCAGCCAGCTGGAGCTTCGTGGCTCCAGGCTCCAATTTCTCGGGGGGGGATGTAGAGTGGGGACTCTGGGCGAGAGGGGGCATGTTTTTCAGGCACCGTGACAGGCAGCCGTCAGGTTGGAGCTCCAGGCTAGGACAAATGGGAGGGGGAGGGGGCTCGGAGGCTCCAAGGGTCGTCTGTGCAGTAGAGAGCAGCTGGAACAGACTTACTCGGCTAGCTGCTGCATTTCGATGCACAGACGCTTATTCATACACACATGGACGGAGTGTGACATGCATGGACAAAGAAGACAGTCATGCCAAAACACAAAGGAACACAACCACACAGACAAGCTATGGCCTTGTGTGTGCGCGCGTGCGTGCGTATAGGAAATACCCAAGCATGTACACATGCATGCACACATCTCCTGTAACCATCAGCTGAGCTGCTAGGTCATTTCCATTCCCAGGGAGCACACGTACAGTCATACTGATAAATATGCAAGTTGCTCTGGATAAGGGAGTTTTCCAAGTACCATAAATGCATTTCTGCTACCATATCATTCATAAATAAATAAATAAATAAAAAACCACCACACATTTCTGTTTCTCTGAATGCCTGTTTTTCTGAGACACTGTTACTGCTTCAGATTTGTATGTCCTCCATGGATTGTTAAAGATGATTAATGATACTGGCAGGACTAGTAAACAACATTATTTTTGTACTCTACTAGTGAATTTAACAGTATATTCGATGTCATAAAATTTGGTACCTTATGCATATGTAAATATAGACAACACCACTGATAGATAGTAAACAACATTCTGGAACATGAGCTCTCTATGAAGCAGAATATTCTTTTCATAAATTTCAACCTTGAAGGCCAAGTGACCTACATCTCTCATAATCCAAGTCAAAACTATTTCCATTGCCCTCCTCAAAATCTAGTCTGAACTGGGGGACATCACCACAGTTCTCTTCCTTCTGCTCTGTGGCAGGTGCACAATAGGTCCGCTCTTTAAATCTGACCCCTACCGGACTGAAGACCAGAAGCAAATCCACCAAACCACACAGAAAGGACAGAGACCTGCATTCTGAGCACAGCTGCAGCTAGTAGCTAAAGCTAACTGGCTGGTTAGCACCTGCTCAGAGCACCGTTGGTCAGAGGCCAGGCATGGGTGTGGATTTGCTTAATTATTCAAGAGATGAGCCGGAGGATTATAAATCCCATAATTCCCAAGATCTTTAGTAAAGTAATTTCAGCTGAACTGAGTCTAGCAGGATTTCTTCTAGTTTGTTTGTTTGTCTGTTTTTTTCCAAATGAAGGTTTTTGCTTTTGCAATTTATGATGTAGCTGCACACAACAGTGATACAACACATGAAAAAGTCTTAATGTTACAAGATGACATTTGTCAAAGTTCAACTAACAGATTGTCACGTTTTTATGCATTCACTTCTCAGAAAAGCTCTTTTCCTTCTCACACTTAGCAATTCAGAGATGGCGGAGGGTTTGGTTGATTGGTATTTCAATATGAGCAGATTAACGCAAAGTGAACCCAACCCCTAAACCATATGTCAGGTTGATCAAGGTAGTTCTTGCAATGGGGGGAAAAAAAAGCATGTCTTTCTACAATGCTGTTCAAGTGCTTTTTTTTTTTTTTTTTTTTTTTTTTTTTAAAGGTGTTTCACACCCACCCACGCACGGATCCACCCAAACCTAAAAGCCAACATGAGAGAGAGCTGCAGCCCATAAATCAAAACCAAAAAGGTCCATTCGGACTCCATTAGCTTGAGTGCACCGTGAGGCCTGTGGCATTCTGAGTAGAGCAGACCACCTCCACTCCTCTCCCAGCTTCTACACCCAACCAGGGCAGCAGTTACTGGGATGCTGGGGATAGCCATCTCATCTTTCTTGCATCTGCATGGGCCAACATCAAACGTTTTGCTGGACGTGGATACGCTCCCGCAGTACAGTCTGTCCGGTGGTGGCTGCCTTGGAGGAAACACATGGATGAAAATGTTTTCCAGAGTCCCGTGCTGCGTTACAGTGGAACGGAAGGGGTGGTGCGTTCTGACAGGGAGAATGAAACAGCAGCGTGCAGTTGGCGAGCTGGGCCTGTTACATTACTCAGTGTTTAGCCTAGAGTGGCACTCTAGTTGGTCTTACCCATATCGGGGCTAAAAGGATGGAATATGCTGTACAAACACACAGACACATAGAATGGAGGAGATGAGTAATGATATGACGAAGCTTACAGGTCATCAGGTCTAGTCTATGTGTTGACCATTATGCAAACCGTTGTTGCAGACTACTAAATGGATATTAGCAGTTAAAACTAAGGGCAAGTGCATGGACATGAGGGCATCTTATCTTGAAGCGCTGGCCGTAATGACATGGAGGGAGAGTAGGGACCGTTCATTGTGCATCGCTGCACATCAATCTAATCCAAGATCATGTTCTTAAGCAAGCTCATCCACATCATTTCCTTAATCACACACAGTGAGGCTGTGATGACATTCCATCTAGGGTTCGCTAAGCAATACGAGGGCAAAACCATCTGATGACGGAATCCAGCACTCAGACACAAGCTCTGACCATTATGCATCCAGTCCAGCCTGCTTAGAGTGTGTGTGCAGGGACAGGGGATGGTAAACACCCAGCATGTTATGTGCATAACATCATGATACTGGAGTCATTGTGATATGAGGTGATATACACAAGAACATGATTTCATTCATAAATTTAAAAAACTGCACATGTATACTGAAAAAACACTCATGTCCATTTCATTTTTTTTAATCATTTCATTGTTATACAGCAATTTGAAACAGTTGCAATGTGCTCTAGAAATAAGTGTTACTTACTATATTGACCAGCCAACAGAAACGCTTTTGAGTTAAAAAGAGAACAATAATAACCCCTCTAAACATTAATACAGGAACTAGCGCATCGATGCATGGTTCATCACTTTAAATGTGATATCATTAGCAGAATTTATTTTAAAAATCTTCCATTTGTGAGGGCTGATTCAAGTTACACTGGTGTGATCTTGCACTTGGTATACCACAATTAACACCTACTATCCGTATATAGTGCCATTTGATCATGCTTCACCAATGCTCTTCATGATAGAGTCCTTCCAAATAGCACTAAAAGGAGACTCTGCTGTTGACAACCCTATCCATGTCCCACTCGCTGTGGACAGATGGTTTGCGATCAAGGTGTATTTACATTGTCACCCAAGGAAACGCGGTAGAGTATGACTCCGGCTACATGTTTACACTACACACTGGCTCTCCACAGCAGCGTCAAAACAAACACGTCAGTGACGGGGACCAGGTCCATGCGGACTCAAATGTCAGGCACCTTTTAGTCAAACATTAATCTGAGGCAGAAGATAAATGTTGTAAGAAAGTAAAGTCGTGACGCAAACCTGGTCTTTTAAGGCAGCAACTAAATAGCCTGCACTGTAACGTTAATCTCCTAGGTTTCTATGTATCTGGCAGCACAGAGAATGCAAACTAAATGGCAGTGTAGTGTTGAACATAAGTGACGGCTCATGTTAAAATCACGACGATGTGCGTTGCTGCTTAAAAGCGCTGCACAAACATTGACCCGACGTGAACCGAACGTCATTCATTTTTGGTGCAATGACGCTACAGGCAGCGCAATGCAGATTACAGCAGCGTCTGTGTGGCCGGCCAAAAGCCGAACTCTTCGACCTACAAGGACAGCTGTGCCGAGAGGCGCCGGAGTCAATATTTACTACGGCTGACAGAAGCGGGTCAGGGGTCAACACGGACGCATTCCTGGAGCCGAAGGGAGGGGAGGTCCCGGGCTTTGGGAGGTAAAGGCGAGATCGCGGTAAATGCTCAAGCTCCCTGGTCGCGGACGGAGACATTGTTTAGCACTGTTTGAAATACACGAGGGGAGGTTGCCGTCAAGCACTAGAAGACCTGGAGGTCTCGCAATGCAGTGCGCACATTCTTGGCTCACTGCATTAATAGAGGGTTATAAAGACCGATTCATTATCTTACCTTTTCAAACGCATTTTCTCCTTTCAAACATGTACAATTTACAACTAAATGATGATTTAAGATGCTTTCACATTAGACCAACTATGAAACCATCACAGATCTCATCATAAAAAAAATTCCATGGCAAATATTGTCTGCGTAGCTTAAGCAGCTAGTGTGCCCATCAGTAAACAGTTCCAAGGGTTCATCCAGCATGCTCCAACTCAGTGAGTCGCACACATATTACTGCATTTGCAAGTAAATGAATGCATCTCAAATCGCTCACTCACGCGAGCCTGTTCTTACCCCACCCTTCCAACACCGCGTGCCTCAGCCATAGTGCAAATCACAGCAATCGATTTGATCAATGGAAAGAAGTGAGATGCAACATTTTCATCCTTGATGTATGCAAATGTGATGGTATGTAATTCAAGGCAGAACATGAAAGGGTAGCACCCTTTAACACCAGATGTCGGAAAGGGATGACAACAAGACCCACATTTAAACCTTGTACTCCTGGGAAATTAGGATGGGTTACATCACTGAATGGCTAAATACCCTGTGGGTGAACATTCAGATTTAGATGTTTGGAGTTCTGCCTAAGAGACTCCTAAAATGTGACTTGATCTTCATCTAAATCAAAGCATGTCAGTGCACCTATCTACATCTGTCAGGGAGTTAATACCAAAGACATCAGGGTGCATTACAAGCTGAAAGAACACTCAATGGCTAACTGGGCTTGCATTTGCTAAACAGTAGCAAACTATATCAAATTCAACTGTGAGTACATGATGGTTTTATAATTCCCTGCCCCTTACATAAAGCCACTTTACATCCTAAATTAATAATTTTTTTCCTTGACTTTTGGTGAAGTCACAAATAAAAGCAAATTCTTTGGCATCAATAGTGCAATATTCAGGTCGTGGTCATGCATTTCAGGTTTTCATTGTGTGATTACAGCAATGTGGCACACAAAAAAAACCCTCGATAAGGTTAAGGCCAACATTTAAATGACCTTGGGACCCATCATGGTTTGAGAGGTCTGTCTGGAAAATGCACTCCTCCTGTTGTGGAATAAAAGGGAGGTGAAGATCCTGATTCATATGTACCAAAGGACTCACTACACTAGCTGGCTGTAAGTCTGTTATACCAAGATGCAATGAAATCTCGAATTAAATTCAGATGTCTGAAGAAAACAAAAATACCTTAACACAAATCTAACTTTGTTGTAGACAGACCTTTAACAGACAGGTGTAATGAAGCGTTTATGGTAAGTTTTGCATTCCAGAACATCTTCGGCGGTGACTTTGTCCTGATGTACAGGATGTCAAAATGATCAGAGACAAACCTCCCTGGCCTCACACCAAATTAGTTACCTGTATGACCTAGTAAAGAGCAGCACTTCGGCATAATCCGGCTAATAATAAACGGCCTGGTTTATTGCAGTCCGTTACTTAAAAAGCTGTGTTAGTCAGACGCACTCGTAAAAGTCCCCTGCTATCATCTGTAAATAATCATTCTGCCACTGTTCCTCTTCCTCATCTAAATATGGTCATGACATGTTCAGAGACTGCTGATCAGTGGTCATATGGTTTTTTGGTTTTTTGTTTTTTTTTTGGGAGGGGGAGGGGGGTGATAAATGGAGAAACGAAAGATAATCCCCACAGTTTTGCCTTCTGCTTTTCTTAAGTTCTCCCTGAATCCCCACTGAATATTTCCCAGGGGTAGGTGGGGAAGGAAGCAAAAATATGACAGCCAGTGAAAGTACTAACGCTTTAAATGGTTACAAATATAAGTATGTTGATGTGCAATATATACATTATTCATTCTTGCCTTCTTATTCATTCTTTCCTTCTCTGCTTTTATGTAAATGCTAAACATTTTGCAATGAAGGCATAGGAATTATACTGTCAGAAGCTGAGTGCAACTGAAAACACGGAGCCCAGATAGTCCATTACATTTACTGAAATGGCATGAAGAAAAAAAGAGACCCTCTGATACAGATGACTCACTAATGGATACAGTTTTTCAACATTATGAACTTGCAAAATGGTGAAAAGTATAGCCCAGTTTTCCCTGTGTGTGTGTTTATATGTGTGTGTGTGTGTGTGTGTGTGTGTATGTGTATGTGTCTGTGTGTGTATGGTGTGCGCACAAGCATGAGGGCCAGGCACACTGAGATGGAGAATGACTCAACTCCAGCTCAGGAATGTCGAGCTGGCCGAAAAAGACGAGTCCTGACATCTCTTGCGTACCCCCCCACAGCAGCTGATATGGCAGCAGTGTGCTGGGGCACCTTGCACCAGACTGGGCTGCAGGGCGTGCATTCTTCCCATGAACGCTCCTCCTTGGCACCTCCCGTCAGCAAGTAACAAACATACCACGCCTCATGCTCTCGAGCGCAATGCAAACAGCAAAAGCATATGGACAGGCCACTCACTGATGCTAGTGCTCCAGTCATCACTCACATTCCTGAATCAAGCCATGAGAGCATGAGTGCTCACAGACGCAGAGGCTGAGACTCAACCGATTTCCGGACATCGTCAAGGAAACAATATTCATCTGTGACTCAAAATAGAAGAGGAAATTAAGCGGATCTTCCCTGGATTGAGTCTACATATAGTATATTAAATCTTAGAGGCAAACAGCAAGAGATATGGACATGGAATTCATGCAGGTTTGCTTTTAACCTGCTCAGACATGAGTGTACTTTGATTGAGTAATAACCTTACCAGCCAAGCAGAGGTGTGAAATGCTTACAGCGTGCACATAAAAACAGACAGATGTGCGGAAGCCACTACAGGTATAGAAATGGAACTGATTTAGGAGCATCTCATGCAGGCAGCACAGCAGGGGGAGGAAGGATAGCTGACATAGACTGACCATGTGGTACAGCCAAAGCGTATCCGTGTTCTCCTGAGCTTGTCCGTCCTGAAGGAGAAGCAAGAACCAAAAGCTAGAACATACAACAATGCCCCGACACGCAAGGAACACGCAATAGCACCGCACCCAGCAGCGCTTTCTAGAGGGACGGACAGTACAGCCACAGCAATAATCAGGCAAACTGCTTACACAAAAGCATCAAACTACGGTCCATCAGTGGAATGGGCCAATATAAAAATGGGACCAGGCAAATACACAAATGATGTCCAATCACGCAATGTCACCACACTCAACTGCCTCATGGCCCCAGTATTTCCATTCCAGAGATTAGAGTGCCCACCAAATGGCAACTCGATTTCCATCGTCGTTCGGGGTGTTTTTTGAATATGTAAATGACCTTGCGATTCACCAGTGTCCAGCTTTCCTCAAGCTGATGTCTTAATGATGGATTTAGTTATACCAGAGAAAAACCATTACGGAAAGAGCTAGCAGGTATATAGAGAGATCCAAAATTGTAGTGGAGTACACAAGGTTTCCAGAGAAATAGGACATTTTGGACAGAGGTCCATATCATTTGCTTTCAGTACAAATCACATAATCAGCATAACAGTTTGGATGAAAGGTTTAATATTTGAAAAGACTGAATTTGGTACTGCTGAAAGGCAAGTAAGTACATATCTGAAATTGACCGTCAATTCCTTAGTACAAAAGTCCGTCTCGGGTGTGTTACCGACTCTGAAGTTAGGCACTTGCACAGAATCAGGTAAACCCTAACAAAAAAGAAATACCAACCCATGCTTCAGAAACATTTTATAACCTTTGGTTTAAATGTTTGTGGACAAAAATTCATACTGCAGCAGGATAATAACCCAAAAACACACCTCAAAGCTTTGCAACAACTACTAGAAGACTGAAGATTAAGGAGTGCTGACTCATGTACTTTTCTTCACAGTCACCTGACCTAAACACCACTGAGCACACACACACACTCACACACTCACACACACACACACACACAATCATAATCATACATAGTGCATATCCTGCTATGTTACAGCTTTTCCAAAGATGGCTCTTCATGATGTGGAACTGGGACAACCTAACATACAGCAGCGGTGCCCCACTAAAAAAAGGATTAGGAAAGGATAAAAATCCTTAAGTATAATGGTAATTCCATCAAGCTGCAAGAAGGTCTACTAACAATCCAGATTTAATATGTTCAAGTGAAGCACCCTTGATAGTGTTTTGTAGACCAACTACAGACCAAACTGTCACATCACCATTCTGATTGACTTCTATATTCCTGGGTTTTCCAAAAGGATTTTCAGCTGTCTAATAATCTATGGAGTAGTACGTAAGTAGTAAGGTAATAAGGCAATATGTAAGCTGTAAACATCTATTGTACAGTATATCTGTATTTAGAACTTATGGACACAACACCATTACAACTGCAGAAAATGATTGTTTTACAACCTTCAGCATATTCTAATGTATTTAGCACATGTTATCTGGTCTGGAAGTTCAAATACATTTTGAATCTTACATAATGCATATTGAAAACTGGCGGCAGTCCCCACAAAAATTAACTACATTGTTTTCTTCAATACTGTCTTGCTTTTGCTAGTTTATAGGTAGGACATCTACTCTGTAGATGTACCTACAAACTTAATCATTTTTCCACTGATTTCATGTTCTAGACGTTAACTGACTAGGGTAATATGTCTTCTCTGCACTTGTTCTCTTTTATGAATTACCTGTTTAAATAATAATTACAAAAACATAGGTGATGTCTGGATTTCTTGTGCAAGTATGCATATATAATGCATATATATTCATTTATTCTGCATTCAAGCATATGCATAAACAGTATTTACAAGTGCGTTTACGACATAAATGAATTAGGCCAAGGAGACTAGTAAAAGGTTGGTTGTATATACAGGATGACCTGACTTTCAATGTATCCTGCAAAACTCATAACTTTGAATTTATTTGAACTCAATAACTAACTCAAGGGTTCATATTTCTGTAGGGCTGTAAAACAGGAAGAATACATCCCTGTTGCACTAAATGCCATTTGCCCATTTTTCATGTCACCCTGGGGCAGGAGAGGTAGGAAAAAAAAAAACCATGCTCAAAGAAAGGAGAGAACAGTAGAGGAATTGAGATGAGATGTAGAGCATCTGTGGCCCCTCTCCTCTGCCGAGCTGACAGGAAGTGGCCTGAACTCTGAGAAGACAGAGTCACACTGTGTTCCTTAGAATGAATCGATGTCACGGCATCCATTCAAATGGCTCAAGTACGTCTTACAGATGCAGGACGTCAGATAAGAGCTCTGGCCAGTGTGAAAGGGCTTTTTTTTGTGAAGACCCTAAGCAAGCTAATTAAACAACCTCTCATTCTGCAAAGGCAAGCACATTCACACTGATTTCCGATTAGTAGTTAACCAGATATTCTTACTTGGCAGATACATGGGCACATTTAATGTTGTCTTCACCAGTGACTGCTAAGGACAATCGGTGCGCAGCATGCAGAACCAGCACAGTGAATGGCAAAGCACTCTGCTCAGGCTGAAAACCACATTCAAAAGTACTGACATCATTGCCTAATACAAATGCCCCTGGAAACATGCTTAGAACAGGACTGAAAGTGACCATAACCTGTGGCCACACAGCATCCAGGAAGAGAAGAAAAAGAAATGGCGTCACTGTGTACCGTGAAAACAGGTGGCTTTTCCCCAGTCAGACAAGCGTCCTTGAAAATCACAGGGAACTAATTAGGAGAAGAAGTGGGCCAGTGTGGCAGAATATGATGAGGCAGTTACACACAGCACCAGAAGTGAGGTGCCGACACACTGAAATGTTTAATGAGTTCTGTGGGAGGCCACAGCGATCCTCTCCTCAAAAGCAGGTGTCCATTGGGAATCGCAAAATTCATGGACAAAGCGAATGTCATTCTGTGTTGTAATAGTTAAAGGCTTTTGTCTGTTAAGCATCCATCACATCAGGGATCAGTGTACACTTCACGATGCATCAGAGAGTTCAGGCAGCAACAGACCTTTATGTTGAGCAATAGGTCATTACGTTCTTCATCACCACACCCATACATCAAGGCAATCAAAATGTTTTCAAACAGTTATTAGTATGGCATTCACTGAGGTAGACAGTTTCAAGTTTCAAGCAAAGTTTACTCACAGGCAACCTATTGATGTCTAGTATTCAAGACATATACTGACACAAATCTGAAACTCTCGTTAATGAATGATGTAAATGGCTCCAGTCTTCGCCATTTGGAATCCTTTTGAAAACTATATAATTTGGTCATATGGGGTAGTTCATACATTTCAGCAACCTATCTCAAACTGATTCCCTGGGGGAGTCTGGGCTCTGATTTTCCGTTGGGTGCTCTCTCTCTTTCTCTCTCTCTCTCTCAAGAGAGACTCACATTTCAAAAGATGAAGCCACTTTTAATGATGTGCCAGATCTCAAACCAGTTCAGGGAAACAACAAAGTCATTGACAGCACAGCGCAAAGCCCAGTGTATGAGTCCACACGGATAGAGAGTTCCAGTGTGCCACAGTGGACCAAGGCACCAGTGCATCGGCATGCTACCAATTAACAGGAATTGTGCCTTCCAGTGCTGCTTTGCCAGTGATCTAATTTTGAGTCATTTGCGTAATCTATCATAATTGTGCATCATATTCGCTCTGAGGCCTTTGCACAATTTTGAGATGTATAAAGTCCACTTGATAGGCTTATTGCTCCCATTTTGACATATCCACAGTGATACTGTATAAAGGTTTTAATAAATTTCAAAATGTCAAGTGTGTGCCGGAAAAAACACAAAGATGGCAATCTAAATCAATGACTTTGACTCCAGGGTGCCCTAGTTAACTGTACTACAAAGGGATGATAATCGTTGGTTTAGGCAATTTTCGTTATCGGTTTCTTTAAAAACAAAACCTGGACATAGAATTTAGATGCTCATTAAAAATATTCCTTTTAAATCCACCCATGCAGCTCTGCTTCTATATGCATTGTGAACTGAAATGCTGACCTTTGCAGGCATGTATGTGAATGTGATGCGAGAGCAGATGTGAAGAGACTCCCAGTTGGAGCAGAAAGGGATTGGGTCTGGCTGGCAAATGAATGTTCCCACGCTGAAATGTGTGCCTGAGCGTGCTTGTTTTTCAGGAGGGGGTCAAAGCATACCAGCATCTTAATGCCTCTGGGGGTTTTGTTGTTGTTTTTTGTTTGTTTGTTTTTTGCAACTGCTAAACACATTGTTTGGGGGGGTTGCAATAAATAAACATATGGGACATATGCATGCAGAAACACCACATGCAAACAAAACACAGACATAACCTGTTTGACATGCGCAGTCTAAAATCTGGTCAGAATTCATACTGGATTAAAATTGACATTCAACCATTAAAATTGCCCCAGTAAAGGACAGATAAAGAACATGGCACTAAACGCAAAAAAAAAAAAAAAAAAAAAAGGAGACGATTGTAAATTGGCAAGCACACAAACAGTTGGGGGAGGGAGGGAGGGAGGGGCAGCCCCAAAAAAGGGAAGAGCATAAACCTGCTGGAGTTTGGCTAGCAACAACAAACTGCTTGGTTTTACTGTATCTGCAGTGACTGTGCCACTGCAGATCCCTACAGACAACAACCCAGCCTAGGGGGAGATCCTACAATGCAAGATAAAACTAAGCATCAGGGACATGGTTGTGCAGGTGTGTGTGTGTGTATACAGACAGTGGGAATATAAATGTCTCTTGCATTATCTTGCATGATAATAACAGTAGATAAATATTTGACAGCATACAGCTAAGATAAGAAAACACATTATTGATCCCGAAGGAAATTCCAACTGCATGCAAAGTTCCAGAGGGTAGGCTATTTATTACCAATTAAAAGAGGTAGTCGTAGTTTTCTAATTACTGCGCTAATATTCAATTGATCTAGTCATCCAACAATAAAATAACATGCTCATTCTGACTGTACATTCTTCCAAAAGAAAGGTAATATGAAGCGATGACCCTGACACTGTTCGACTCACTGGTTTAGTTCTTAAGGCCAGCTAAACTCTTCTGCAGAATAAAAGGACAGTTCAAATTTGTCATTTTAATTGATTTAAGTGGTTCAACAAATTGGGAGAAAATAAAAAACAACTAATCTTGATTTTGGACAAACAAAAGCAAAGCCTACCTCTAGAGTCTTTCATCTAGCAGAAATGCAGTTTTTCCATACTGGAAAATCCCTCATCCATAACGGTCTGCTAAGGAAAACCCCTTGTAGATCAAAGTTATTCCAGTTTTCCCGTTTAGTTAAGAGTTAAGGTTTTTACTATAAAAAAAAACAACTCTCGGTTTTGTAGTGATAAAAAGAAAGCTTGTACAAATGCCTTAGGAAAACCAAAAATACTGTAAAATTATCAGTCTGACATGAACCAACGCATTCGATTTCCAGATTTTAAGGATCTTTAAAAATAGAAAAACAGCGCCTCGGGGAAATCGCAATGTTGAGCATTTTGAGTCATTATGAGTGGGAGAAACATAATCCCGAGTGTATAACACCCGCAGACAGCAACGCAGGAGAGTAAGTTGGTGCACAGACGGATGAGTCTGGATGGCTCACAGACTTTCTTATGGGCAAGAAGCATTAGTTCCTTACCGGTAATACAATAAGAACAATATTTCACATACGGATGGAAAACCAAAAATGAAACCAGAAAGGTTTCTACTCTGCTAGTCTACACAAAATGAACCAGATTGGCTGCGTTGGTGTTCCTGCACAGGATTTTAGGGGGTTTGATTATGAACTCGCACATTAGTCTAATTGTGATTGTATGTATGTTTCTTGAGCCATGCGACAATGAGTACCTTAGTCAATAACAACCTGGATCTATGCAGGCATTGCTGTGCTGGTACAATTTCATCTGATCAATTGCTGTTACCTACTAGAGGTTTTGTTAAAGTAGCTAGCTACATAATCTTGGTTCCCCCATCAAAACACGATACAAAATAGCGATTATACTCACCCCGGCGTTTCTCCTTTGTTGAACGGGTGTGTTGATTCACTTATAGTAGGGGCAGAAACAGTTTAACTCAGATTCCCATTGTCAAAAATCTACTCTGAAAACGGATATTAAACAACGCTCGTTTATAAGGATAACCGACGCGGTGAGAAATCCATACAGTGTATTGGAGGGGCGGGTTAGTGAGGTCATGTCGGGGATTGCCTGAGAATCCGCGTAGCATACATCCTAAATGTGACAATATTTTGCAATAAAGGGGCAGTCCATTGTTTAACAATGAAAATGTTACCAAAAAGAACCATGAGAATGCTAATGCGTAAAAACGCTCCTAGGCTCACCAGCGTTGATGAGGAACAACGTTAAGACAACGGGAAATCAAATCCATTCTTCCAATGAGCAAATCTGGCGGAAGAGAAAGAGTAGGGTGTGTGGTAATTTGACATAAGAAGAGCGATGTGCTGTATCTCATTGGTGTGTTCACCTCTCATTGGTGTGTTCCTTCTAGCAACTAGAGGGGGCGAAAGAACAACTCGGTCCTGTCTGCACGAACTG
Organism: Electrophorus electricus; assembly: GCF_041902795.1. Taxonomy (NCBI): domain Eukaryota; kingdom Metazoa; phylum Chordata; class Actinopteri; order Gymnotiformes; family Gymnotidae; genus Electrophorus; species Electrophorus electricus. Next base: position 7,319,458 of record NC_137517.1, read on the forward strand.
GCGAGGAGAGATGGATTTCTCAAATCCATTGTTTCACTAATCAGATTATTTTAAACAGTTATGGTCTTGTTTAAATTGCATTGAATATTGTATTAATATTGAAATAGGCTACTAAAACCACATATTATCTAGTCTATGTAGTGTTTAAAATTGTTTTTGTTTTGTTTTTTACTTTAAAAGTATTGTGACAATTCATTTTATGCTAAAGATGTTCTGTCTGGAAGAGGGTTTTATGTATATCTGTTAAAATAAATATAAATTATTTTATTTTTTCATCAATTATTCCAGGCTTTTATAAGAGATAAGAAAATGGGCAGGAATGCATATGGGTGTACAGTACCCACTGAACACTTCTAAGAACTATTCTGACAGCAGAAACTGGACTCATACCAGGTAAGGTCAAGCAAGTCCATTTTCAGTCAGGCTTGACAAGAGTGCGAATTACACCCAAGCACTTAGACTGAAAACAAACAAACAAACAAAAACAGATGTTCATTAGTCGCTTCCTAAAGCTTCTAGTCTTTACCAGCGGGGGGGTGGTTGTCTCCACAGATTTTTGCCTGCCACATATGCCAGATACATAATAACTATAATCAATAAATATTCGTATTTGTGAACAATAAAAAGACCTGGCTGCTTCCCACAGGATAAAGAACCGCTGCTCCATACCTGGAAAATGACAAGCTCTTGGAAGGGACCAGTGGGCAACATTGGGACAAAAAGGTCTTTTGAAAGTCTATTGGAAATGTGATGCTGGGCAGTTTGAGGGAACTAACAAAGATGTAATGAACATATTAGAAGTAAAATAAATAAATAAATGCACTGGATGAACAGGTGAATTCATTCACCTATCTCATGAACAGGTACTTCATTTACTAAAGTGCAGCTTCTAAACTGAACATAATCAACGTTCTCTTTGGTAGCTATAATTTAAACATTTAAACATTTGTAGTGTGATTGGCTGTTTAGGTAGTTTTCATAGGAAATAAACGATTTGTTCTTGCACCCTCTCCTGGTGTGAACAAGTAATTGCTTTAGCTGGCAAATTACCAGCACACACCACTAATGAGCTGTAACTGCTGCTGGAAGAAACCCTGTCTCTTTTCATTGATGAGCAGAGAACACCATGTCACATTGGATAAGATATTCATGACTACAGCAGGACTTTAAGGTAACCGGGACACCTATTGCTGTAACTAGGGCACTCCAACGTCATACTGACTTCTGTGGGACAGCTCAAGATGAAGGCAGTGGTGCCTCCTCCCTGAAATAGGCTCAGCGTTAAATGTGCTCTGTTATTCATAAGTCTTTTATGTAAGTTTCTCAACATTGTCCTTGAGGTCCACCAGACCGTCCACAATTTTGCTCTAAACAAACTCCTAGGATGCCTGTACCAGGTATCTTAGTCGCTTGATTTCAGATTGATAGCTTCTTTGTCACATTTTGTGAGCAACATTTTTCCCCTTGGCTTCACTACATACCAGACTGATGACAAAGTCCATTTCATGCTGCGATGAGAAGAGGAGCGGGTTTCCCAGTCCGCATGCCGGCGCTGCACGTGTAACAAGCATGGTCGATACTCACTGCTCTTAGGCCACCTCAGGCATTTCAGGCCTCTAAAACACAGGTGCGCTGTGTAGGTGAATTCTCTTAAGTGCATCTGGTGGAGAAAACAAGTGAAAAGACATAATGCAAAACATAATGATAGGGAAAATAGTTCTAGGCTTCCAGCCAAAACAGTATTTCCATGGGATTCAAAGGATGCGTTTAATTTTCTGATATGCTTCAAAACCTGCTTTGCTATTTTAGAAAACAGATAGACTGCTTCTTGAGATATAACTTTATGTTAAACTCTGAAGATTTCTCCAGAGTTCAAAAGTACTTTGAGAAGCCATGGTAAGCATGCCTCTCCAGAGCTTTTTAAAAATATCATTAAAATGAAAATGCGCCCATGTTTGGGGTTTACAAAAAATTCTTAGATTTGGGAAATGAACAGTGAAAACTCATTTTGATTTCTGCTTGTCCTTTTTACTGATTACTTAAATCAGACTGATAAGTCTCATCTGGATTCTAAGTCATGTGCATATTGGATACATAATTCAACAGTTGAAATGACAGTTTCATAATGAGTTATGCGTTATTTCTGGAAATTTCCACTTTTCTGTCCAAAAAACAAAAGAAAGCAAAACCTTAGATTACAATTAGGTTTTTGTATCAGTATGTGTCACAATGCTGCCCTCTGGTGTTTAAATGAGATAAACGGGTTTGGACATGGACAGGGTAATCTACGAACATCGAAACCAAATAAATTAACCCGACATTACTCTGTGGAAAAATACTATAGTTAAACTAAGGTTAACACCATAGCACAGTAACTCGTCTCTGTATTTTTGAACATTTGTATCTTTGACAAACAAATTATTTGTTGTATGTGAAGAGTAAAATACACCAAAGGAAATCAAAACAAATTTATTGTCCGTATGCTATATATGTATTTAAGAAATTATTCAAAAAAAATAAATAAATTAAAAATAGTCCTATATAATTACCGGCAAAAAGTGACATTCCAAATAACTTCAAATCAATGTTCTTAATTACCACATTCTGGAAACTTACAATAATAGTAACACAAAGGAGTTACAATGATCTGGCTGTTTAAAATATATGGGGACAAGAGCTCCATTTAGACTTAAACTCATGCATCAAAGTCGTTAACATTTAGAAATAATTTGTTGAATCAAAAACATACACACACGGTAGGTTACTTTTTCCTTGATGCAACCACTTAAAAAAAACGAGTAGATTTATTAATAGTTAAGAGCAAAGGGACCTGCCTCCCTCGCCGGAACTGAGAAGGATAAAACTGGGAAACACTGACGCTAATTTTAACATGCGTTATGTTTTATGAGGTCGCTTATGTTTATGTGCACTGAAAAGCTCGGCGCACTTTGAGATTATTACGTTAAGCTTCAGGAGTGCTCTCTCACTTCGGATTTGATAAAGCAATGTCTCTAAACATGGTTGTCCTTGTCCACAGTATTCTCCAGTCATTCCTCTGTCAGTCATTTGCGTCTCTTGGATCAGACGAGGCGCTAGGGAAGAGGACGTCGCTTTCAAGTGACATATTGCTGCCGAGGCCAGCCATGCGGCTGCGCAGCATAAAGTGAGTCCGTCGCTGCAACAACCGCTGTTGCTCCTGCTTCAACTCGACGTAGGAACGCGAGAACGTGTGGAAGATTGACGTAACGGGGAAGGCCATGAGAAGAATCCCGCTGAGGATGCTACTCAGTGCGACCACCTGCCCGGGGATACTGCGCGGTACCATGTCACCATAACCAACCGTCGTCATGGTAATCACCGCCCACCAGTACGTGGCGGGTATGCTACTGAACTCTTGTGTGGCTGCCACCTCGTTCTCGATAAGGTAGAGGAGAGGCGAGAACAACGCAATGGCCACGCAGAGGAAGAGAAGCAACAAGCCAAATTCGCGAGTGCAGCGGCGCGCCGTCAGTCCAAGAGTTTGGAGCCCGAGCGAATGCCTCGCCAAACGCATCACGTAGAGGATGCGCAAAGCGCGCAGCACGCGCAGCACGAGGCCAACTTTGTCCAAGTAGCTGCTCCCCGATCCCAGCCTCTTCTCACCCGAAGAGGTACTGTCCACCACTAGCGTGATGTAGTAGGGCAAGATGGCTACGACGTCGATCAGGTTGAGCGGGCGCCGCAGGAAGGCCAGTTTACTGCGGTCTTGAATAAACCGCAGCGTGAATTCCAGCGAGAACCAGGCCACGCACACTGTCTCCACGATAAAGATGTTGTAGCACATCTGAGAACACTTTCCCTAAGACAGAGAATAAGAAGGATTAGTATTTTATCACTTAATTCAAATATTTCTAATTAATTAAGGCCATAGATCTAATGTGATCCTCACATATCATATCATTAACGCTATTATATATTCACTTGCTTGTACAGCTGAAGAAAAACCTCTGTCCAATACGTCAGGTTTCTCTGAAAACTTTCTGTACTTCACTACAATTTTGATTAGCTCTACATAATTTACTTCAGTACACATTATTCTCACATGGAATATAGAAACTTTGAGTATGAGAAACTTGAACAATTTGTATATATATATATATATATATATATATATATATATATATATATATATATATATATATATATATATATATATTTATTTATTTATTTTTATTTTATTTTTTTCTCTAGGATACTTTAGAGCAGGAGTTTTCTGGAGATCTGCCAACTTGCAGACTTTCGGATGTTATGAAGGTCATGATGAGGTGCGTTAGAGTTGGAAATAAACGATGCACTAGGGTTCATCTCGCGGCATTAGGGACCTAGCTTTTGTAGGTGCAATGCCAAGCAGAGACCAGCAGAGGGAAACAATACCACATGAGACCTGGCCAAGCACCCTGTTACATCCTCTTCCCACCACATTCAAATTCAAAACGTTTTCTACATTTCTCTCTGAATTGGTTTCTCCTCGCACACGTCTGTTTCTGTTTGTGCTCAGCAAATCCTGCCATTACAAACCAGCCTGTGATTGCACATTGTACTTTTCTCGAAAGTGACAAATGTGTTGTTTTCTTCCAGCGGCTGCATATGTGATGATTATTGCTTTGTGAATGCTAGCAATGACTAAGCATATTGAAATTCTAACAAGGTTTCCGAAGGTGAGGACGGAAATATTGTTATTAAGTGTCCTGCGGCACAAACAGACCACCTTGCACATAGGTGTACATTTCAGATAATGTATTTGTCCCTGTACTGCAGGAAATTGCAGTTGGCCTGCCTAGGCAAAGCCACCACATCCTAGCTGAGCTTTTGGTTTCCACTTTAACCCAAGCTCACTGCATTAGGAAACGAATCCCCACAAAGGCGGAAATGGCTTAAGTGGTGCCTAAGTGACAGAAGCATGCATAAACCTTTATCAAAATTGCTGTGGAAAGTTCATCAATTGAACATTCTAGGGTGTTCCTTTTTTTCAAATATTGGCTAATGTACAAGCTACAGCAAATTCCTTTAAACTCTGTGATCTGAGCGCAAGCAAATGTAAAGCAAAAAAAAAACACAAAAAAAACCAAAAAAAACCCCTATTTTGGCATTTTTCTTTTGGAGCTCAGAATGTTTGCATTATGCTCCAATTTAAACTCATACTGGAGGCATATCATGAAAGCACTCTAATAATCTCCCCGTGCTTGTTTTTGGAAGTGCTTTAGGCCTGTATACTGATGGTAGAAGGCGCCATTTGTACAGGTTTGATTCCCTTATTTATATGATTTTAGAATGTGGACAGTTTCTTTCAAGGCAGTGCAATGTTCAAATTCTAATTGAAAATGATGGGTCCTGCCTTGCTGCTTAGCAGAGGGCAGTCACACTAATAAGTCCTCTGACTGATGCCACCCCAGATAACGAGCCTCTAAATTCAATTAGCAACAGAGGTTGCTAAATGTGTGAGTCTGTAACTGCAGCACATTAGTTCTGGTTTAAGATCATCTGACGTTGCAATGTGCCTGTGTTGTAGCAGTGGATCTGTTCTTAGAAAGGCTATGCCTCCTTTTTTTCAGAGTCCTTTTTAAAATGTTGAATCAACATATTAGCATTGGTTGTACAGTTAAAGGCTGACTTTGTGTAAAATATCAGATAAGCCCCAAATCTAGTTTGATTAAATTTAAAAGGAGCCTTGATTACATAAGAGAGATGCTTTCTATATTGATTCTAGCAGGCATCGTTTGTACAGGTCTGACATATAACCAAGTAATACAGTTTGTAGTCGCTTCAAAAAGTGATCTAAAATTGAAAACCACGGTTCAGTTCTTCTGCAGTGCTCACTCACCGCTTCCTCCTCCACCCTCATGGCGGGCATGGTGCTAATGGAGAGGTTCACAGCCGTGATGGTGACAAACAACACAGAGAGGCAGGCGAAGATCTTTCCAGGCAGGCCTGAGTGCGGCCTCTCTACCATGTCCCTGAGCTTGGCCATGCAGCGGGCCAGCCGTGAGCCCCCACGGCCGCCTTCGCTCTGCTCGTCCGCCTCCTCCTCTTCTTCGTCCTCCTCCTCCTCGGCGGCGGCACGCTCCAGTTCATCGCACTCCTCGGCACGCTGGAGTAGGCGCCGGCGGCAACACCACTCCAGACTCTCCTCGGGCACACCCCAGTAGAGCAGCTCGTCGCGGAAGGAGAGGGCGCACGTGTTGCGAAGCGCACGCAGCCGGCCAGCACGCAGGAACGTCAGGATGGCTCGGAAGGCGCACGGGCTGCGGTCAAAAAAGAACTCGTTGTGTGCCACGTCGTAGTCGTCGCACACGCGCATGATCTCATCAAAGCTGCTGCACAGTCTCAGCCGGCCCAGGCGTGACAGCGGGAACTCCTCCAGCGTGCTCCACGGCAGGCGGTAACGCAAGCCACCCACGTTGATGATGGCATGTGGACGCTGTGCACTGGCTGGGGCCCCGCCCGGGGCGTTCGCCCTCGAACCGTCGCCGGTGGGGGTCGCCGCAAGGAGACGCTGAGCCCGCTTATAGTAGACGCCCTTAAGAGCCTCCTGCTCCTGGACAGGTGGTGGGTTTATGGAGTTGTCTGAGGTGCAGCTAAGGGCGCTGTAGTCATAGTCAGAGCCATCGCCAGCCAGCAAAGTCATCTTTCACCCGGCCACCTGCTCCTCAGGGCGGATCACATGCCAGTCCGCCAGCCCTCACATGCTGGTCCTGACCTGAACAACACCACAGCTGGTCTCAGTCAACTGAATACTAGCAAGAAGGATACCAACATTTTTGCACATATACACATTAGCAGTTTACAGACTTACAGGCTATAGAATAGTTGGCATTATTTTTTCTTTAACCTTAATTTGTTTGGGAGTATAACAAACGGTTTCAATGGAAAACCAAGTTTCTTTGGTAACAGAATAGGAACTACTGTTTTGTATGGAATATATTAACAGAAAGTGAAATTATGTGAATTATTGTTCCACAGTAACTGATCTTCTATTGAAAACATTCATTTAATTCATTCAACATTGTTAAAGTACAGAAAAACAACTGTACATAAGCCTTTACCTGTTCACCTGCAGTTACAAGTAGGGCAAGCCCAATTCTTATGGTCCCTATACAGCGAAATCCTCAGTTGAATTAAGCCCATTCATTACAGTCCCCATACACCAAAATCCTCAAGGTGCTGAATTAACACCTGCAGAGTTCAGTCCAGCTGGATACAAATGAAATCTGTGAGTCATTTCTGCTGTTTGCATGTGTAGATAGTGCAGATGCTAAACATACTAAATCATATGTTCAGCCTGTGCTAATATACAACAGCTAAAATTGTGCTAGGATATGTGTAAAATGTAGCACCACATTAACATAGGACTAAGGAAGAAAATGTTCTCCTGACTTAAAGGGGACCAGTCACAGGGGAATTTATGATGTTTTAAAAAACATGACATTTTTGAGATACTGAACAATTTTATAGCAATGCTAAAAATGTGTCATTGTCCACAACTCCCGGACTATGCTGTTTCCATTTAGTGAGCATATGGCTCTGACGTCACTGTAGGACAGAGTCAGTGTTGATTTCTGGGAGTTGCTATAGACAACATGATGTCATTGGTCTGTTTTTTGTTTACTGCTTTTGTCAAAGGTCATATCCAACCATTCCTCTTCAATATAATTTCATTTGGGTCACTGTGTATTTACTACAAGGCTAAAGACAGACTAAAGGCTGACAGTTTATGTTTGATCTCCTTATTTAACAGTTAAGTAATAAACTAGATAAACATTCCAAATAAAGTGAATTTTTCAGTCAAGGGCATTCTTGTCTTTGTTTGGAATATCAACAGGTATGGTTTCTAATTTGTTCTGTGAAGAGTTTGATAATATAAATATACAATTTTATTATTACAAATATGTTATACCTTAAGATATGTTTCTGTTAAAAGATGTTAATAAATAGTGCAGACAAGTCCTTATATATTTAAGATTCTTGTAAACAGCCTTTTCCAAAAACATTAAGATCTTACCACAGAGCTGAGGTGTTCCACAAAGTAGACCAGTATATTTTCATTGTCAAAGACTGAATGCCACCTTGTTTGTCCAGTGAAACTCTAATTACCTAGCCAAAAGAGCCCATAGCTCAGACACCTAATGGTATTACAATGAGTGCATGGCCTCAGATGAGTGCACCAAAAAACACTATTTTGATGGCCACCACTGCCACATTAACACAATTACTAATGGCTTTTTAGGTAGCAGGCTATGACTCAACAAATATGAAGTCTATAGAATATGACAACTTCTTCCCTGATTTTTAAAATAATAATAGTAACAACAACAACCATAATAACAATGCATTATTATTACTACTAGTCATTATTATTATTATTATTATTATTATTATTATTATTATTATTATTATTATTATTATTATTATTATTAGCATTTAAAATAGCCAACGAGTTGTAAGATTGAACTAATGCACTTGTTGCCACAGAGGGACCACAGGACTGGCACAGGTGGAGATTTCTATTTCAGGAGCTCTGCTCTGCTTGCTTCACACTTATGGATGTGTGTGGTTGTGGTTTTGTTAGCTGTATGCTGGCCGCAAACCACAGTGAGTAGTACCTAGCAGGAAACAATTAGTCTTGCATTTAGTAATCAGGATCTTTTCACCAGTGTTGCTGGCCTCTAGGTCAGGCCAAGAGTCACAGACTAGTTCTCACGCAGCTGTGAACACCACACTAGATCTGCACTGAAGCACTGAACATTAACACCCTGTGATGCATAAGGTGACACTTATACAAGTGAACTTTATAGAACAAGTTTGTAGGATATTAGCACAATTCTGTTTGCAAAATAGAATATACCAGGACCAGCAAAATGCGCACAAAGGTTTTGTTTTATATTTCATTTCGATTTCTGTATCTATGCTTCATTTGATCTGCGTTGATCTACACCCCAATTGATATTAACGTTGTGCAACAATCATAACAGACTCAAATTATCGTGTACATACATACATCTTATCAGCAGCGAAAGCGAAGGAAGGCATTTCTCGCGGCTGCAGTTCCACCGTTTCCACTGGCCTGTGTCCAAACTAATTAAATCAATTGCTGTGATTAAAACGCCGTACGTTCACAAGTCACAAATTAGTGGCTGTGCCCCTGTGCGGTCGCGATCCAATCAGAACAAGACGGGGGCTCTCGGCTGCCTAAAACCAGGGCGGGAGTGCGTCACCGGGATGCTTATTAAGCACCTGCAATGTCAGTCATTGCCGGATAATGATTACGCTTGGCCCTTTGTGTCTGGCATGTCAAAAGAAGGTCCCGCTCTGCTGGGGAGGATCAGCTGGCGAGATCCGCTCTCGCTGCTCGTACCCACGCCAGATTCGGGCCCCGCGGAGGGCCGCACACAAGAGCAACGATAAGACAGGAATAATTAAGTGGGAAAGGGCGGGGGGCTACGCCGGCACGGTGCCCTGATGTGTGCGTTGGGCTAGCCGAGAAGAGATCTCTTCTGGCATCTTGATTAAGAGAACCGAAAATGATCAAGCGGTTGAAAAAGTATGCCATTGCGTGTTTGTGGTTTTGCATGTACCGTTTGTTGTGCGGGTTAAATATAAGGTCGTTGGATGGATGGAACACTTGGACATCCTCTTCGTTTTCCATACATGTATGCAAAAATAAAAAAGCAAATTAAATAGCCATATTTACAGTTTGCCACATGACTCCCTCTTGGATGAAAGATTAAACTGAAAATGTCGCAATTTCATTTAAATTTTCATTCAGGCAGAATATTTACGCATGTGTATGTAAAACGAAATGGCAACTGTGGGTTGCATTTTCATTTTATTGTTTTAATGATATCCTTTTTGACTGGATTTTCTTGCCATAATTCTCTCTCTCTCTCTCTCTCTCTCTCTCTCTCTCTCTCTCTCTCTCTCTCTCTCTCTCTCTCTCTCTCTCCCAGCAACAGTGTGATCACAGCTTTGCTCCAGGGCTTATTCTCCAGATTGCCTCTGACTCACAGAATTGATTCTGTCTAAACCAGGACAAGCATACCTTCCAACCCTACATTGCTGACTTCTGGTACTCTATAAAGCAACTGTGCATAAATCGACTTCAAAAATGGCTCAGTGTTTATGGCACCATCTCATACAAGTCAGACACTATCTACTGTTTACCCAATGTGCAAATTGCTTCCCTGAAATTGCTAGTTCATGTAAAACTTTTGAACAGTTCTGTTTTTGAACAGTCCAGTTGGTTCAATATTTAAATTGTATGTAAATCTAGGCTGTCAGTGTTTGGAAGTCTAGCTATTTGACATTCAGAGAACAGTTGACTAAATGATTACAGGCTTCTGTGCATGTTGAGATGTGTTTGTAACCCCGTGACTGTTTCTGCATGTGTGAAAGTGCCAGTGCTGTTAGAAATTCATTAAGCATATGATGTGATGTGACTTCAAAGATGCATCATATCCCAAAACATATTTTTAGAGTATTCAGTGCATACTAAATTCACGGAAAATATTGGAGATGCTGCATACCATCATGTTTTGCTAATGAAGAAGATGATGTTTGATTTCAGGCAATAATACAGTAGATGAAACATTCATATCTAGTCAACATTTGTATAGTTTGTATATCAGTGCATAATATGTTTATTAAACTGGAATAACATAAAATCAAATTCAGAAATGTGTGTGTGTTTGTGCACTTTTATGGTCATGGTACTCACCAATATCCTACCAGGGTAGTGCAGCTGCATCTGGAATAACTTCTGATTAATATGTAGTACACTTATCAGATTATTAGAACATCTGGAATAATTTCTGACTAATATTTATTATGCTTATCAGATTATTGTAATATCCAGAATAATCTCTCACTAATGTGTATTATTACACTTATCAGATTATTGTAATATCTGGCAGATTTTGGCAGGATACCTGTGTGTAAGGATTTTATTAGTATTCATCCAGGCATAATAGTCATAAAATGTAGGTCTATGGTACGGGCAGGTAGTTAAATTCAAAGCATATGCACATTCCGAATCCAATTACTCACACACACACACACACACAAAAAAAAAAAAAAAATCAGGCAAGGGAAAGCCTAACAATAACCAAATCGCTAGGAGCTAGGAGACCACAAGATACAACAAGGATCAGCAATGCATGTGATGCATAAAGCTAGAGCAACTAAAAACAGTAGTGTTTCAGAAAATGCTGATGAGTGTGAAGACTGCAACAGTGAAGGGGAAATGGAGGCAGTCTGGTCCAAGGCCATGAAATAGCAAGCAAAGCCTAGAGGGAAGCCTCCCAGACACAACTGTCCATAACTAATATCAGGTCTAAGCATTCAGGTGTCAGTCTAAGTAACATACTGCCCATTGTCTAGAACATCGTCTCTAACAGGTCACAGCATTCTCGCAGCTAAACCAAATCTTCACTTCAGATTTTCTGGCAGTGCCAATACTTTGGATAATCGAGTTAGACATCATCCATTACATCTATTGCACTGCTTTTGGTTTGTCATATTGGAAGCTGAAACGCTATCCATTTGGTGACCATGTGAGCACCCTCCAGTTTCTGCCCGTTTCTGACAACACTTGGCAACCCTGGCCCCCCCCCTCCCACGCATCTCATGCTCTGCTCTGGTGCCTCCCACCCATCCGGCTCCGCTGCCTTGTTTTGCATCCTGGATATTTTCCTTCTCTTGGCTTGACTTCTGCATTCCCCTTTCCTGCCCACCAAAGTGCCCTTTCCCTCTGGCAGCTCCTCCAGGAGCTGGGCTTTAGGCTGGAGGACTCTGCTTTTCTCTCACCCTGGAGTGTGTGCTTGTCTGAAGATGCCTGTCGTTCTTCTGTAAGTGCCCTTGATAAGATGTATCAGATTTTTCTGCCTGAGCTGTCCTCACCACCTATCTTAATTTTGATGCTGTTCCTGGCTTTACACTCACAAAAAATGGGTGAAAAAAATATCTAGGTAAACTGAAGAGGGAATAATTTCATTTTAACCAAATGCAGTACTAACTAAGTTCAATCAAGAGGGGCTTGTCCAGGGTAAATGGAAAACGACATGGTATGCACACAGTGTCTCTCCACTCTGATGGAAAGTACTGCAAATGCATTGATTTTCAGTCCCACTGAGCCCATGTAGAGCTCTGACACATCGCTGGACCTCGGGGCAGTCATTTACATCTTTTGAGCTATGTCTTCTCTTGTCCTGTCCTGGTTCTCTCTCTCTCTCTCTCTCTCTCTCTCTCTCTCTCTCTCTCTCTCTCTCTCCCAGTTTATATATATATATATATATATATATATATATATATATACACACACACACACACACACACACACACACACATCCACACTCTCAAAAAGTTTCAAACATAGAAGTATTGGGGTCTGAAAATGCCTGTCTAGATCACAAGTCTAAATTACATTGTAGGACCTTTGCCTGTACCAGCACTGGCAGATAAAGAACGAACAGATAAAGAAAAAAAAAACAGATTTTAGATTTTTTTATGGGTGGATTTAATAAATCAGTGCATATATTAAAACAATGACATTGCATTCTATAACATTCCATAATTGTTGTCTCAGGTTTCACCATGGTCCACTGTGGGCAAAGGAGCATTTGAACCTTAGCCACAGTGCTGATTCAGGCTAATTCCAGAGTTCATTATCTTATATAAAACTTCATAAAAATTAGTTTAGTTTAGATAACTGACAAATCAATAAGAACATAAATAAAATATTATTCGAATTGAATATAATTAATCATTTCAACTTTACAGTAAAAATAATGATTATTATTGCTGGGTACAAAAAATAATGCAGAAATTAATAATATAGGAAAGTCCTTTTGATACATAGTTGTCCCTTTGCAGAGAACGGTTAGGGGCTGGACAAATGATTAAACTCAAGTTATATTTGACTGCACCGGCTCTGTACAGTGTTGTTGAAGTATTCAATGTTGTCCCAGCTTGCTGCCAGAGTCAGTAGTTGATTTTAACATGTTTTGGCTGTCTATGGTTTTAATTTTTCAGCCTCACAATGGCCAGTTTCACTGGTCCTGACACATTTTTGCTGCTGTTGTTATTCTTTGTTATTTCTATAGGTTGTGTGTAGTCATATTTATTATGGTAAAAATTGTATTATCACTGGCCAGTTTGTATATGGATGCAACTGCAATTGCAAAATAGTTAGGGCAGTTACTGAAATTACACACACACACACACAAACACACACACACACACACACACACGCACACACGCATGCACGCACACTTATGCCAGTTATCCTTCTCTTTTTGTATGCATATTATCAGGGTTATGCCTAGTAGAATACGATAGGGGCTGTCTAAAAAGCATCTGTTCAAAATGTTTGAGTGATCCATGACATTCACTAAACATAACTTTTTTCTCTCTTCTTTCTCATTTCTTTCTCTCTTTCTGGTGTATTTTCATAATTTCAAATATAGATCATAGGGCTGCACTCATCCAGACCTCAATTTGAATTACATAAGTATTACATAAGATTTTTTGCCACCAACTGTATGCATTACCACAAATTATTACCCATTTATCGTCCATCTTCATTGCACTATGCAGGCGCGGGCCAGTGAGCTCATAGCTTTCTCTGCGGTAAAGCTCCATTATGTCAAAGCACTTCCAGGAATCAAGAGCATAGTGGTCTGTGGAGGAACACAGTGCCTCGAGAGTGATGTCGCTGATGCTGGCTGAGTGTTCAAGTTAATCTCTTCATCGGCTTTGCTCAGCAGGCATCTGAGGGACGGCATAGAGGAGGACATGCATAGGCAGGGAATAAAAAGAAGACATAGAGAAGAGCTGAGCAGATCACGGTTTTGGGTGGGGCGGTGGTGGGCAGCAGGACATCCAGAATTGCTGGATGGTGTCAATGACCTTTCAAGGAGACAGGAGGGTACAGGAGGATCTCTGTTCTCATCAAATGTCAAACAGGTGAAGAACAGATGAGTTCTGTGGGCATGGTAGGAATGGTTGTAACCTGTGGCGCTAGTGAGGAATGGTCTTGAGGAAGTGGTGAGGAATGGTTGAGTCCTGTGGGAGTGGTGAGGAATGGTTGAGTCCTGTGGGAGTGGTGAAGAATGACTGAGTCCTGTAAGTGTGGTGAGGAGTGCTTGAGTCCTGTGGGTGTGGTGAGGAATGGTTGTATCCTAGGGGTGTGGTGAGGAATGGTTGAATCCTAGGGGTGTGGTGAGGAATGGCTAAGTTCTGTGGGTGTGGTGAGGAATGGTTGAATCCTAGGGGTGTGGTGAGGAATGGTTGAGTCCTGTGGGTGTGGTGAGGAATGGTTGAATCCTAGGGCTGTGGTGAGGAATCGTTGAGTCCTGTGGGTGTGGTGATGAAATGGTTGAATCGTAGGGGTGTGGTGAGGAATGTTTGAGTCCTGTAGGTGTGGTGATCAGTAATATTTGGAAGGTGGGCTGAGGTGGTCCCTGAGATTGGTCCCCACTGCGAACCCACAGACGTCTTCAAAACAGAGTTTCCACTGTCTGCCATATAATTGCATACTACCAAACTTGTTTAATAACTCAGTAATCATTTACTGACTGTAGTGACTTTCCTATAAAGCTAAGTAAAGGGGTGTGAGAGGGTGTGCACATTTTAGAACACAGCAATAGTAAAATTTAAAAACCATAGCTTAATGTCCAAATATATACCTGACAAGATCAGTAAAAAAATTTATTAGGTTTACCAGATATCAAACAATAGGTTTATCTCAAATAAATCAACATAATTTGGAAAAGCTTGAAAAAACTCACTGCATAATAAAACTCTATTACCTTAACAGGGTGTCATGACCCACCTGCCCATATCACGATGAGCTGTGAAGATCTAAAACAACTGAGAACAATGAGCAATAATTACTATTATAATTGCTATAAAGATAATTTGTTAAAATCAATAAAATTAGCTCTAAGCCAAATAACCAGCCTGCAGAATGTCTGTGGAGATGAACCTTTATAAGCTTGCAGTAAAATTTCAAATGAATTGGCTGTTATTGACTCAGTATCATTGTTTGCTTGGTAAATGGACATAGGAGAATGCGAGGGTGTGCATGTCAGAGTTTTCATTATGTAAGAACACTAAGATCATATAGCAAGATGGCAGAGCCAGTTTAAATCAACGTCAACACTTTGTCTTATAGTTAAATGGAACATTCAGCTGGTAAGGCTTTGGCAAACTGGACATTCAATCTGAACTGAACAAAGACAACACTGTCTCCATCACAATTGTACTCACAGATATGTGGGAAAAACAACATGTGGGCCACAACCTGCTCAAGAAAGGAGTGATCCCTAAAATGGCATTGTTCTATATAGTCACAGAAAACAGCTTAGGTGGTATGCATGGCAGTGTATGCTGGTTTTATCTATCATGCTGCCATGTGTGGTGTGTGCATGTCTATAAGTTAGCATACATTCGCCAGTTGTGTCTCCGGAGAGCTGATCTATGATCAGCATGCTGAGATTGACTCTACTCAGACCATGTCAGTGACCTGGTTCAAAGATGGCTACTGAATCACTCCCTTTTACTTCAACTCAACTAATTTTCTTCTCATTTATTTCCATACTTCAAATTCATGATGTGAAAATAGTAATCGCCTCTAACCTCAAGATAGCCATTAGAGTTATAGTCCTATAGCCACATAATGGCAATATAGCACTCAGAGGGATTCAGATTGATATCCTGGCAAACTCTTCATCCCCTTAGACTAATGTATAGCAACAGGAATACTGTCAGACAGTGTCTCTCTGACTGATGAGCAGAGTATATGATCTCCTAGGGAGAAAACCTGCTGATAATTCATACCCGTCAAAGTTAAAGCTACTTCAGATCAGGTCCTGCCAAAAATGTAATTACATAGTGCCTTTGGATTAACACAAGTTACAATGTTTATTATGGAAACTGCAACAAAGATTCAGAGGCATTGCGAGGAAAATTTAGATATATTACTTTCAGCTGAGAACAAATATAGCTCAGGTGGACTTGTTAATTTCCCTTTCCGTTTGGTTGCTCAGAAAGACCTTGATAAGAAGAAAATTGTGTTCACTAGTGCATATGCCATTGTTCTGATTTAGTATGCCTGTTAAAGATAACTTTATCCTACTGTTCAACTGATGAATCTCAGAAAAGTGCTTGAAAAGAACTAACCATTTTTCATTTGACAGGAAAAATGATGTTTGCAGCCTACCACCTTGAAAGCTATTTTAGCAGTGTTAATTAGTTTTTAGTTCTTTAACCTTTGAATTTCCTATTTTCACTGGATCTAAGAAGAACTAACAGCACAAACTATTAAGCACTGACAATCAAGACATTATTGATACTTAATTACTTATTTATCTTATGAACTTGTTGTGAGTGCTCCTAATAATAATACCAGTTTAGTAGCCTTTTATCATGTGAAAGCAGACAAGGTAGAAAACCTATTCAAACCACCAGCCAAAATATTTCCAAATCACTAGCACCGGTCTGATCAGATGTATTGTTTTCTTCCACCTGGAGCTATTTTTATTAAATCAATGTAGTGATAAATATAGTCATAATGATGTAATATAGAAAACCTACATCATCAAGCGCAGCAAAGTTCTGATATTAATCTACACCCATATGGTATGTTTATGTACTTTTGAGGTACAAGCTGATTATACCACAAGTATAGCATAGGTGGTTGCAATATATGTCATGTTATAGCTGATTTTATGATAAGGTGATTATTACGGGTGCAACAATAAGATTTATGTTCTCATTTATGTGATTCAACTCATAAAATCACTTGACTTAATATGTCTTAAAATGTGATCAATGATAAATATACTTAAACAAATTTGTTACAGAAATAAATCTGTTACTCTTATGTGCAAGTCTGTGATTCTCTTTGAAAACCAGATTTTATGAATACATTTTGAATTCCAACTTAATACATGAATGATTAGATTGAAAAAGATTAATTCAGTTACCAGATAATGGCGTGCTCATATTTATCATTAGATTAAGTCTGTGGCGCGCAGACATGGTGTAATGAAAAGGTCAAGTGAGCAGACTCACACTTCCTTGCATTTGTAATACAGTGCCCAGCACTGTAGGCTATGCTTTTTTTGCATACACAAACACATTACATACTAGCACAGTGTACAAGAAAGCAACACAAAATTTTCTATGGCAGTATTCTCACTTATCAAAATCAAAATTTTCTGTCCTACTTTGGCATTTTAGATGCATGTTTACTCTGCAAAATTAAAAGTGATTTTTCTGTAACTAAAAAAACTGAAAGCAAACCCTCGAGAGCAAGCACATCAGTTTAAAATACTTACCGCAGTTTTGGGTTAGTTCACCTGCAGCTTATCATGTTCATGGTGTTTGGAAATCAGCAGTAAATGAAGCGCAGAGAGAACGCTGGGGGACAGAGGGAGATGAGCCAAGAGACGGTCAGGAGACGATCAAGAGACGAACAGGAGGCAAGCAGGAGACGACATGAGCTGCAGTTCAGAGCTCCAGCTCCACGTCATCTGAGAACAAGCGCTGCGTTTCAGGAGTGCTACCAGCACACTGCCTGAACATGAGCAACAGGCTACAGCGACCTACTCCTCCTCCCCCCCCCACTCCATTCTCACACACACACACGCGCACTCAAACACACACTCACTCGCATGCACACACATACACAGCTCCAAGCTCTGACATCAGTGGTGGGATGTGCCATTAAGCGCTTTGGAGAGAAATCCATAGCAACCAGCCTGCAGCCAGTGGAGGATTCCCTCCTTCAAACAGGGCTAATCACTGCAGGGTTTTTTTTTTGTTGTTTTTTTTTGAGCTTCTGCTTGATATATGTTTCAGTATGGAGCTGTATGGACTGCTCTCTCACTGAGAGAACAAACCCTTGTGTGGCTCGTCCAGTTCGTGATGTTTCGCACATTCTCCACCATACCAGCTCAACCACCACTTTCTACAAAATTAGATTGGCGTGTATAGGAGCATGTATGAGGTTGGTTTACTGTGCTGCAAAGGAAGACCCCAAGAGCCAAATAATTCATCTACTCCACAAAGAGATTTTCTTTCCACCAGACAGTCCTATCAGGTACATTTTAACACTAAGTTTTTTTAAGTGTTTGCTGTAGAACTGTGAAAACAATGCAAGTTTTTATCCCTAGATATATTTGTGGGGCTTCAGCTACAGCAGAAGAGTCGATTTATTTGTTTTCTGAAATACATTCCTTTTTCCTTTCAAAGGTTTGTTGACCTTCAGCAAGCAAGGTGATGAATAATGCTTGCATTTATTTAAAAATAAAAAAAGCATATATTACATATTAATTTACCACAGCTTATACCAATATACTTATACTATACCACAGCTTATACGAATACATTTATATGTTGTCTTTTAACCCATTTTGCATGTTGATGGTTTATTAATTCAGAAGTGTTGAATTTTATCGCTCTTCATATTTAAGCAATCATGAATAATTTTGATAAAGATTGTTGTAGTGTTGTCGTAGTATTTTAGGTTTGTTGCTTGGGGGTCTGACAAAGTATGCAGAGACATGAAAATGGAAAGGAAATAGTTCAATGGTGTTTAGTATGCTCAGCACGTACAACGATCCACTCCCAGGCATTATCTCTGAAACACAGTATCGTCTGCATTCGTCGTCATTATTTCCTATTGAACCCTCTGCCTTACACTGTATGGACTTGGTATGGACTATGGACTTTGAAAGTCAGTTGGCACCAATTACATTTACTTGAAGGCTAACAATTATTTCAATAGCAGTTCAAAAAGACACACTCTGGATCCGCAGAGCTCTCGTCTCTCATTGACTTTGTAGTGGCTTAAGCTAGTAAGAATAAAGAAAAGAAAAATGCTGTAGCTGCAGTATGAAAATGCTATACTTGAAATCAATATCTCGTGGTGAATTATCAACATGCCAAACAATCACAACTGGTTTCCTCTGGTCATGATTATCAAAATGAAGAGAGATGCAATAAAGAACTTGATAAATGCGTTTATGAGGTCATCAAGATTCATACTTGAATAGTAATGGCGCAATTGAGTTTTATTACACTATTAGTTATTATTTGCAATTCCAGACAAGTAATAATAACATAATAATAATCTGAACAACTATATTCTGAATGCCAGTTATATGGGGCATTAAAGTGGTTTTCAGGTCAGGTAGTCTTTAACTAATCAGGTCTACAGAATAATAGAGAAACAATGACAGAACTAAAGTTACAGGCATCGGTAGGAAATTTGCTTATCTTCTTTGACAACTTTTTATGCATGCATTTTTTTAGTTATGTAATATTCACTAGCATACGGTGTTTTAGCTTTTTTTTAGTCAGACCTCCTAAAGTTATTCTCCAGTTGCTGAAAAGCAGAGCTGATGCAGTTCTAGCTGTTTTGGCTGTGCTGTTGGGAAACATGATCCTGAGGAGATCAGAAATATGCATGCGCCAGGGAAAATCAAGGAAGTCCTTGCACACCCTCTTTGCTGCAGTACATGCGGCTCTACAAAGTTCATACTGAGACCAAAGGTCAGCGGGACCTACAACTTCCTACAACATCCTACAACTTCCCTCGTACGGTAGAATGATATAGAAAATAGAATATTTTGAAATTAGTCATATGATCAGGTCTCTGAATATTTTCTGTTGCTGCATGGCATGCTCTCACTGAGAGAAAATGGGAGGCTGAAATGTGAAGGGAGAATACTGACCCTTGCCTGTCAGCCTGAATATCGGAATGTGTCTGATCTTGTGAGGCAATGTCTCGTCATCAGCCAGTGTGACGAGCAGAGGCACGAGCCGTGTCTAACACAACAAACGTTTTATTTGACATAAAGACGGCTACGTGGTTAGCGAACTAAGCTGGTTCAAACATTGACACACCTATACGTAAACACAGGACATATATACATACACACACACACGCTATTGACACACAATAAGGAGCAGGTGTGAAACACAGGGAGGGCGTGGTCATACAGACGAACACACACACACACACACACACACACACACACAGGGAGACATTTGGGGAGAGGGCTCGTACCGTGACAGCCAGCCACAGATTCTGCGTAAATGTCATATCCTTTTTTAATTGATTGCTTCACAAGTGTTTGTCTCTGCAAGCACACAGCATGACTTATACAAATCTAGCAAATCACAGAGTTTTGATTGGCCAATCATGGCTTGATCATACCAGCCAAATTAGCTCTAATATTCCTGATTGCCCTTACAAATTGGAGGTGAAAATGGAGCCAGGCGCATTCACATGGCATTAAATTTTTGTCACATAATGCTCTGATTTGCCATGGGGTCACTCCCATCCAATAAAAATACGTTAAGGTGAGGGCACTTTCGAGTCCGACAGTTTACTGCTAATGACTGTGTAGCGAATAATTTTTTATTCTTTCATTTTTCTTTTTATTCTATTTATTCTTTATGTCTTACATACTTGGAATAGCCAAAACTGCAAAACAGTGATGGAGTGATGGAATAGCCAAAAAACCAAAACAGTGATGGAGAGGTGTACCACTGCAAACTATACACACTGAGCTAAATCAAGCATGTGTGGGCGGAGTAAATACACAGCTAGGCTCTGTAGGACAGGAGTCGGATGACCCTACTCAAGCCCAATGGCATTTCATGCTGGCGCTTGCCATTTTGAAGTCAGGCTGTGAACTTGAAGCCCTCCTACCTGCCATGCTCCCAGTCTTCAGTTAACTTGATCTGTCTTCTGTTCTGGGCTTCATGTCAGTTACCATTTTTTTGTGTTTAGCCTTGTCTGTAATGCCTGGATCTCTAAGTAAACATCACTGTATTCTCCCTTATCTGAGTTTCTTTCTGTGCTGCACATTGCTGTATAGTGCTATCACAATTCATCATTAAAAGGACATTATTCTGGGGTCACCCATATGCACAAATATACTTTCCACTCATTAAAAACATACGCTGTAGTTAGCTTTGCTGGCCACTGTCTTTAAGGGCATTAAGGGCAATTGTACAGTTACCAGGTGTAACCCATTTGTTGCTATTCACTCTAGTCAGGCAGTCTTCATCCTATTCATTACTGGTCAATGAACATTATTTTGTTGGCATATTAGTTCATTGTAATGAACATGTTGTGGTTTTTTGTGCTGGTATAAGTGTCTTAGCTACAGCAATGTTGTTGGAGTTCAAATAGTCCGAAAATATTCTATAGACATAAAAACAGACAAAAAAAAGTAACATATTTTCAGCATTTAGCAGACACTCCAGCACAATTTACATACTTATCAGTAAAAAAAAAAAAAGGTTTGCTTACCCATGACCTTGGTGTTGCTAGCTGCTTGCTCTACCTGCTCTATTAGGTGAGCTACAAGGGTACATGGTCCATAACTGCAAATCACTGCACATGCACTTTCTGCATGACTAGATTTTCTCCTCTGAAACCTTAAATAAGTTATGTGCTTCCAAATGGTTGTAATCAAATGCACTGTTGCACAAACGCTCCTGCACATGGTCAGGCAATTACATCACAGCTGAAATGGCATGGACTAAACATTAGGAATATAGGCAGTGGGAATCCATGAATGTTACCACTGCGATGGTGCCCTTCCCACCGTCAGACTCCGTTAGGCAGTGATGGCATTGCACGTGGCTTTTGTTCATTTTTCGACTTTTGTCGCACATGGTCTTTGTTTTGAATCTTTGCCACGTCACCCTCAGGAGGTGTGTGTCGTGCCTCATTCTACCCACCACCTGCGGGTTTTAATGTTATTATGTTGTGCCCTTTTTATAAGCCTGTTTTGCTTCCATGACCATTGTCAGTCATTGTATGTTACTTTGGCTTTCTTTTGTTCCAGTTAGTTCAATTTTAAGTCTGGTTTCATTTTTCTTCATTTCATTGAGCTCGTAAGACTCACATTTACTTCCTCATTTTTCCTCATTCCTCATTTTTTTCAGCAGGTTCTGCACCTGTGACAACCACTAAGAAACCACCAAGAAATCCTAAGGGATTCATTGATTTAATCTAGTCAAAGATTAAAGGTTTTTCTTCGATAGCTTTTTTCAATTAAAATGCATAATGGCCTGATAAAATCTCTTATGGCCAGTAGTGGCTAAAAATTGTTGCAACATGATCTCAGGATGCATTCAAGCCAGTTTGTATAAAGAAATATTTCCAAGAGGATAAAGAAGACCTCACATAAGAAACTTGTACTGTGTAAAAAGCAATATAAAGCAACTGTAAGGTTTCAACTTAAAATTTGCAAACAGTTATGTGTGGTGCAACAATAAATGAGAAAGAGAGTCCAGAGAATTAATGGTAGTAAATACATTATTGCTGATAATTCATGTTACACATTATTATTATTATTATTATTATTATTATTATTATTATTACCTTTGGATATATTCTGAAGCATCTCGCACAAACAGTGCATACTGTGTGTACAGTGACAATCGGTTGCTAGCCTTTTAATAGAAATGTGCTGAATATGATACAACTTGCTGTTCTGCAATAACCATGCCATGTTCTGTTAACTGAGGATATGGACCTCAGTCACACCAAGCCTGTGAGTAAATGCAGTTATCACTCATACAGGTAGCAAATCACCAAAGCAGGCATGAAGTCTAGAAAATAATGTAATGGTTTTTGTTTGCATATAAATATTAGAACTATACTAAAAAGATAACTAGGAGCTCCACTTAGGTCCACCCAGCTCCACTCAGCCTCACTCAGCCCAACTGCTTATTAGCGCAGCCCACTGCAGAGACTCAAGTGGACAGTAGAGAGAAAAAAAAGCAAATGCCCATTCAGTCCATATTCAGTCATCAGTCCATATATGAACCAACCACTATAAATAAAGCCAAGAAACCCTAAACCCTAAGTGCTAGAAAGCTAATCTGAACCTGAAGTGGCTAAACAAGAGCAGAAAGGACGTCATCATGTGCCATGGGACTGACACTAGGAGAATGACCCTACTACGGACAAAAAGGTCACCAGTATCTCTATTTATTAGAGAATAAATAAACAGACCATGTAAAAGGCACTTTGCATTCAGTTTGGCAGTTACCCATGCAACCATCAAAATGAATGAATCAACCAGATTGCACACCCAACAAAACAAAGCACAATGTGAGTAGCAGCCAGATTTTAAAACCCAAACTACCCTGAAGGTTAACACTTTTTACTGAGCAAAAATCTTCTGATACCAAAGAACATACAAAATAACAAATAACATACAAAATAACAAAAATGTATTTGAAGTTCACAACTGAAGTCGAATTTTATTTACATAGTGCTTTTTACAACAGATGTTGTCACAAAATAGCTTTACAAATGTCTGAGTCCAAGTCCCCAGTGAGCAAGCCAAGGGCGACAGTGGCGAGGAAAAAGGGGAAAGATAAGGAAGAAACCTTGAGAGGAACCAATACTCAAAGGGGGGCCCATCTCTGGCTGACAACAGACACCAAAATAATAACAATTGTAAGAGAAAACTAAATTAAAAATGAAAAAAAATAAGCAATTAATGTCTAGTCCAATTTTCTAGAGGTCCTAGTCTTGTCCCGATGGTGTGCAATGTGTCTGAGACCCATCCTGCAAGAGAACATCCATAAAGGGCAATGGAGAAGTAGTACACTGGGGTGTTGGCTAGTAGTTGGCTAGGTGTGGTGGGCACCCACAGGAGGGGACATTACGGAGTGGTGGGAGTTGCCATGGCAGCTGAGACAGGTAGAGGCTCAGTAACATCAAGACATCCCACAAGAGAATGTCCATTAAGGGCAATGGAGAGTAGTTGGCTGGGTTGGAGGTGTGGTGGGCTACAGCAGGGGACATCAGGGAGTGGTAGGTGTAGCCATGGCAGCTGAGACGGGTTGAGGCTCAGTAACATCATGACATCAGGAGTAGGTGCACCTCGGCAGAAAGAGAGACTAGATTATTAGGCATGTCCAGTTATGAAGGTGTGTAAATTATGGAACTATAATGTGCAATGATGGAATCCAGCAGCTCTAGCTATGACAGCACAGCTAAAAGGAAAGAGCCAGAAGGAAACACATGCATGAGGGCACCCTGGAACATCAGCACTCTGCCACTGTCAGTCAACAAACGAGTGAAAAAAGAAAGGTGAAGTGACAGCATCATAACATCCCAGTTTAGCATAATTCTCAATGCCCATAGACATCTTTACCTAAGATGGGAAGTCGTTAATAAAATGCCTGACAGTACAGATAGGGTTTCAGCCTAGCTTTAAATATTGAGACTGTGTCTGAGTCTTGAACATTTACAGGAATATATAGTGTGGGAGCATTATAAGAAAAGGCTCTGCTCCCAGCGGTAGATTTTTTTTTTCTTGGTACTAGTAAAGAGTCTGCACCTTTTGATCTAAGCAGACATGGTGGATCATAATGCACTAAGATTTCTCTAAGGTACTGTGGGGCAAGACCATTCAGTGCTTTGTAGGTTATTATAAGTATTTTATAATCAATAAGAAATTTTACTGGGAGCCAATGAAAAGCAGCCAAGATAGGAGTGATGTGATCAAATCTAGTTCTAGTAAGAACTATATTTTTAACTAGCTGGAGCTTAGTTAAGAGATACAACCAGATAGAAAGGTATTACAGTAGTCCAATGTAATAAATGCATGGACTAGCTTTTCTGCATCATGTGAGGAGAGCATGTTCTTAATCTTTGAAATGTTTCAGAGGTGGAAGTGGAAGTGCCATGTAAATTTATATATTACTGAGAAAATTAGTTCACAGGACTTGATGAAATTCCCAATCTGCCTAAATTCATCTATTAAATGAGAAGAGAAAGAATTGCAAATTAGTTTTAGCCACTAGAATGAATTTGTTATTATAGATACCATTTCTCACACGTACAATATCACCATAATTTATGCACCTGGATGGTTATGAAGTTGTTCGTTTCACTACAGCTTGAAGCTTGTTCTTGGCAAACTGCATTTAAAGACCCATCTGTTGTATTCACTTGCGGGAGTAAGTTTTTAAGTTTTAAAGCGGTGCATTGAATAAATTATTTTAGGTTGAACTTTGAAGCAAATGTATTCTCAACAGTTTTATTTATTTAAATAACATTATTGAACCCATTTTTATCTGTCAGTAAGCTGTAAAAAAATAAATGGTGTCCTACAGCCTCAGTAGTGACCACAAGCGGTTCATGTGTCCAGCTGGCAGTACTGCCCTTCATATATGTGCCATGAAACATTCATGTCTGTAAAAGAATAAGAGTTTTATGAAGTTGTTTTCCTTTTATCTGTGCTGCCATAGCTAGATCTGCCGGAATCCATCTTTGCACATTATAGTTCCCTAATTTAAACACATTCATACATGGACATGTGTAATAATCTATTCTTTCTTTCTACACCTACTCCTCATGTCTGGTTGTTACTGAGCTTCAACCCATCTCAGCTGCTACATCTCCTCCCACCACCCCTTGATGTCCACCTGCTGTAGCCCATCACACCTCCACCCCAGCCAAATACTTCTCCTTTGCCCTTGACAGACATTCTTGTGCAAGATGGATTTCAGAACAAGTACACTGTTGAACCCAGACTAGGACTTCTAGAAAAACAGAATAGACATTCTTATTTTTAAATATTTTTATTAATATTCTTTTCCCTCGATACTTATTTTGCTCTTTATTGTTTATATTGATCCTATTGTAGTGTCCGTTATTGGCCAGAGGAGGATGTCCCCCTCCCCGACCCTTTGAGTCTTGGTTCCTCTTAAGGTTTCTTCCTCATGCCCCAGAGAGTTTTTCCTTGCCACTGTCGCGTTTGGCTTGCTCACTGGGGGCTTGGACTCAGATATTTGTAATGCTGCTTTATGACAATGGCTGATGTAAAAAGTGCTATAGAAATAAATTTGACTTTGACATTGTTTACTTTAAAAGCTAGAAATGTATTTCCAAGGCTGCTGCTTTCACTGCCATGACCTGACAGGCAAAAAACATTTCATTTTGCTTAAACCATATGTTAAAAACCATAAAATGAGATTGACAAACATCAGTTGTCATTTTGAGATGAAAGGCTGTGTTTATGATTCAGCTGGACTTTGGCCACCCCCTGCTTACAGCAGGTTTAACGATGCCATTGACAGGCAACAGAGATCTCCAGTCTTATTTACGGTAAGCAGTCGGTCATGGCAGCAAACAAACGTGACTAACAATC
Organism: Electrophorus electricus; assembly: GCF_041902795.1. Classification (NCBI taxonomy): domain Eukaryota; kingdom Metazoa; phylum Chordata; class Actinopteri; order Gymnotiformes; family Gymnotidae; genus Electrophorus; species Electrophorus electricus. The sequence goes on from NC_137517.1 coordinate 7,345,689, forward strand.
TCAGGTGGATATGACAGGGAGGGGAAGAAGAAACATCTGTTTGGGCTGTCGATCAGCATCCCTCAATCAGCCCCCCCCCCCCCCCCCCTCCAAACAGCACAAATGTGTTTTGGAAGTCTAAACTTGTTATGGAGGATGGTGTGAAGCCTTGAAACTGCCAGTATCATCACACTTCAGCACACACGCCCACATCGCCTTCTAATTTCACACCTTTTATTTCGCATGGAAAAGAAAATGGCAATTGATTTAATGCTTGGTTTCCCATCATTAAAGGTTCATCTATAAAAAAAAGGATGCTGTAACATTGGACAGCAGCATCAGAGAGCACAAAATGACAGTCCTCAGGTATTGATTTATGGCTGTGGGGCACCAAATGAAAGTGCACCAATTGCTTCTGGGTTACGTTAGAGGTTCAAGTTCAGTCTTTGATTCTGAATTCCATCCAAGCAATATTTTGCCACTGATACTGATTGCATTAATACAGCAACACAGTGGTGGTAGTCAAGGCCTTAATCACAGAAGACACAAGCTAAATATTGTATTGTTTGATACCTGCACCATGAGAAATGTCTTGTACAGGTGGTATTTGGATAATAAAGGTATTGATTCTGATTGGTCAGAGTCTATGTATTCCCTGTTTCATTTTTAGCTTTGCACAGTTTGTTTTTCATTTCAGACACTGTTTTAACACAATTTGAATAGCAACTGGTTTTCCCAGACAAAAAAAAACAAAAAAACAACAACCATCAAACCAACCCCCCCCCCCAAAAAAAACCAACCTTGTTATCATTGTGACCATGCATTATGAATAACACTACTCATGTTTCTGTTCCTATTTCAAACATGCTATTTTGAAGCAACACCAAAACAGAAATGATCATAATGTGGGTTTAACAAATCTGTGGTGCCAGATCCACATAATGTGTATCTGGCACCACAGACCCACCAGTCCATGATTCATGATGATGCTTAAATTTTTTAGGGAACAACTGAGTGGGTGTTTGTATTTAAGAAATAAATTGTATAAGAAAATTTTTTAAAGAAAAACAAATGCACCAATGAATCTGGGTATAGACAGAAGTTAATGTTCAAGTTGAGTTGTAGTTCATGTGTACATTCAATTGGTAAACATCAACTGACAGCAATCATTGTACATAGTGTTAGATTTAAAATTTACTTAAAATTCATTCTGAACAACTACAGTGCCTCCTACAAAATTCACTTCCCCCAGTATTTAGCTTGTCAAAGCTTGAAAGTGGTATTTCTGCTTATGACTCTCCTCGCTGCCACTTGAGCAAGAAAACAATTGTTATATGCAAATTAGTATTTAAATACGCAGACTGCAGGGAACTCCAGGTGCTAGAGTGTGCAACTGCAGTGAGGCAGAGACTTCCAAGGCCCTCTAGCAGTGGATTGGGCTGGTTGCAGGCAGATATTCAGCACCTGACAGTCGCCGTCCTGCAGAGAGCAGAGCCACATGCTCCCTTTTGATGGGCGTCTCTGGAAGATATCGATGGATGTCCTGGGGAGCTCAGGCAGCGTGGCAAATCAGCTCTCAGAAGTCATAAAAAGCTGAAGGGACTGCTGGTAGGATAAGAGAACTGGATTCAATGCCTGTCACATTCACAAGGGCAAGCAGGCTAAAGTCAGGAAGTAGGAAAACTGCCTCAGATTGGGTATTGGTTTACTTTTTATAGTGTTTTAACCAATCAGCCAAGTGCCTTACAAACGCTCCCTTAAAAATCACAGCTGTGGTGATAAAGGTAAACACTCAGGTTTCGATATTTGAAATATAAAAATAATTTTCTTTTGGTAATTTTCGTGAGAACGAATGGCCATGCTGTTCTCCAAGGGCGAGAGACCTAATCATGACTCTGCTGGTATTGGTGGACCAAATGACATTAGGATTGTGGTCAAGTTCCGTGTCCACTCTTATTCCAGCATGCTTGAAAATGACACTGGAGATGAGATAGCAGAGCATCCAGCTTTTCCTGCACAACTGAGTCATTGCCTCGAGTACCCTCATGCTCATCAGTGTGTGTTCACATCTAATAAAAGAAAAAGGAGCTAATACATGTTCATACTTCACCCTGGACAAAATCATTGGTAATGAGAGTCCAGTGTAACACACCATCATACCTTCTGCCTCCCCCAAACCTTGTTGATATTCCATCTCAGGAAATGATGGCTTGTAGTGGGTGCCTGAATAGAGGCAAACTCAATTTGTACATGCTGCACATGACAGGCTGACTGTATGTGCCTGTCAGAGGGAGCCATTTAAGGAATAGTCAGTGAAGAAGAAAAAAACAGTACAGAGTCGAATGTCTCCCACACTGCTGTTTTCTAACAAAGGAAGAAGACCTAAAGCTTTGCTACCCTGGTGCTTCCTCAGTATTCCACACTGAAACATGTTCCAAGAGATACAAAACAGTGACTCATGCAAGCAAGCCACAATGCCAGTTATAAAGAACCATCACACTGCAATCCAAAAGTTTCAATAAGATGATAGCTGAACAGAACCATGTGTCTCCCACAATGCTGCCTTGTAATAAATGTATGTTGTCACTGTAATGCATGACTTTACCAATAACTATGTATGCAAAAAAACAAAACCAACGTTTTTAATCATAATTTGTTATGGTTACATACATTAAAAATCACATTCGGTCATTTTCAAGAGTCAGAACGTCCCTCAGTTTATCAGTACTCAAAAACTGCTTCTTCCATTATGTTATACAGGTTTTTTTTTTTAATTTATATAGGCTATAGTATTGCATGTATCCCTTAATTTGTGGCAGAATGCACTGATGATTTATTAACTGAGAACAAACACTCTCCAACCACTTTCTGATTACCCACTTTGCACCTACACTCACAAGTCTCTTTATTAGGTATACTCATCTTTCAGGTGCATTTTATACATGTAAAATGATTGACTTATTATTCATGCCATGCACATTTTGTTAGCAACCCTCTACTCTGCTTACTGCTCAGTTTCTGACCACAGTGCCACCGCCAGTTGGATATTATTTTGTTGGCAGACACAACACATCAGTAATACTGACATGGTAATTGTATGATACTAAGTCTTGCACTTGTATGATAAAATCAGACAGTAGCGGTGCTGGAGTTTCACAGTGTCACTGCCCAGTTGAGTACAGTCACACCCACCAGTATGGATCTAACAGCAGCTCTGTAGCCAGAAGGTGACCATGGATAGGGGATGGTAGACAGAATGACTACAGTCTCTTACTGTATGCCTATGAATGTTTTCTAATAAAGTGATGGCATACTGTGTATTTTGATTCAGGTGTTGATCTTTTTGAGAAGTTGTCTTTGACACAATACACATCCAAACCCTTCCAAAAGCTGTATGGGTTTTCAGTCTATACCTTACACCTGAAAGGCTGCACAAAAGAGTAAAAATAAAGAACAAAGCCATAGCAGCCATTATCAGTTGCCACAGCTAAGGTGTTTTCCAAAACAACAGTGACACTGGCAATGTTAAACTCATGTGTGTTATACTCAAATAGTGCTAAACTCATGTGTGTTATACTCAAATAGTGCTAAACTCATGTGTGTTATACTCAAATAGTGCTAAACTCATGTGTGTTATACTCCAATAGTGTTAAACTCATGTGTGTTATACTCAAATAGTGCTAAACTCATGTGTGTTATATTCAAATAGTGTTAAACTCATGTGTGTTATACTCAAATAGTGTTAAACACGTGTGTTATACTCAAATAGTGCTAAACTCATGTGTGTTATATTCAAATAGTGTTAAACTCATGTGTGTTATACTCAAATAGTGTTAAACGCATGTGTGTTATACTCAAATAGTGTTAAACTCATGTGTGTTATACTCAAATAGTGCTAAACTCATGTGTGTTATACTCAAATAGTGCTAAACTCATGTGTGTTATACTCAAATAGTGTTAAACGCATGTGTGTTATACTCAAATAGTGTTAAACGCATGTGTGTTATACTCAAATAGTGTTAAACTCATGTGTGTTATACTCAAATAGTGTTAAACTCATGTGTGTTATACTCAAATAGTGCTAAACTCATGTGTGTTATACTCAAATAGTGCTAAACTCATGTGTCATACTCCAATAGTGTTAAACGCATGTGTGTTATACTCAAATAGTGCTAAACTCATGTGTGTTATACTCAAATAGTGTTAAACTCATGTGTGTTATACTCAAATAGTGTTAAACTCATGTGTGTTATACTCCAATAGTGTTAAACTCATGTGTGTTATACTCAAATAGTGCTAAACGCATGTGTGTTATACTCAAATAGTGTTAAACTCATGTGTGTTATGCTCAAATAGTGCTAAACTCATGTGTTATACTCAAATAGTGCTAAACTCATGTGTGTTATACTCAAATAGTGCTAAACTCATGTGTGTTATACTCAAATAGTGCTAAACTCATGTGTGTTATACTCAAATAGTGTTAAACTCATGTGTGTTATACTCAAATAGTGTTAAACTCATGTGTGTTATACTCCAATAGTGTTAAACGCATGTGTGTTATACTCAAATAGTGTTAAACTCATGTGTGTTATACTCAAATTAAACTCAAAACTCAAGGCACGTGTTAGATAACGGGGAGGCTTTTTATCCGCTCCCTCTACCTTTGAATCAAGGCTGTTGCCTGAGGTTCTTAATGCCACTTTATTTCCTTCTGCCATATAACCAAATTAACCCCGATGTTGATCTCAGCTGCTCAATGTAGCATCAGGCCCCTACATGATCTGGTCATTAATCCTTTAAGGATAAAAATCTTAGGATTAAAATCTGCATGGACATTTTCAGTGTTTTTCAAACAGACTCAGAAACCACTAAATGTTTCATTTTTAAAATAACATTTAACTGAAAATTAGCTGCCCACAAACACTATCATCTTTAAAAACTCTATTATAATTCAAGGATTATTCATTATTACTATCATTTTTAAAAATAATTTCCTGCCTTGAGTTTCTCTATTTTAGAAAGAGATTGAGAAGAAAAGGTGGTGATAAAATTTATGCTTCACTGCTTTTTAATTATAGAATTTGAAAAATATCAAACATTGTCATGTTTCAATATATGCTTGTGTCTACGACTACATTTCCCAACACAACCAAATGTCAGCTGCCGCAAAATAAAATCTCACCCTATTCTCTCTCCCATGTGCAATGGCACAGAAATTAAATTAAATGTATCAATTGAAAGGAGAGGGCATACCAATCATTCCTAGAAAAATTCAGTTGTGTTTAATGGGCCCTAAGCAGCCAAATCATTGGACACGCAGTGAGACATTACTTTTCAGCTTGGCAGTATCTCAGTAACATCTCTCACTACGGATCAATAATTGACTGAGACAAGCTGATGTGGAAAGGAATTAGCATTTTCGTTGGGCCCTTTCAAAAGGTAATCTCGACATGTTCACTTTGACATGAAAGTTGGGCCATCTGGGGAAACAGTGTCCTGGTGCTTCTCTTTTAAAGTCACTTCATTCCAGGCTTGTAGTTCTTGCAGACTCTTGCAGCACTAGAGACATGGGACTGTGAAAAGACTTGGGCCAAGGAAGAGTTTAAATATGACTTGTGCCAGAAGACAGAGGATGCAAACTATTAGATTACGTTTCACATTAGTGTATGTTGTAGCAGAAGTGAGGACGCCCTTAGGAGGTGGGTGGGTATGTGTCTGTGTTATAATCACATTGTACATTATTGCAAGAAGGGGTGACTAAATCTTATACTGATGGAAGTAAAAATTGTGTGCTAACCCAGAAGAAAAATGGGGGAAATGTTCTTTGCACATTATTTATAATTTTTAGGCAAAACAGAAATGCATTCCTACCAAAAAACATTCTGACAAGATTAGGATATAGCAGAATATAACAGAGCACAGGTGCAGATATCATTTTTTGGAGTTGTCGTGTTTGTTTTAGCTGATATTGCTAGAAATGCATTATCTGCTAAGGAAAGTGCAAAAAGAAAATTTATTTCAGAAATTAATTTCTGAAAAGCTATAGCATGGTAGAGTGAGACATGGGAGCAAGATACAGGTGCCAGTTGTATTTATAGGATTCCATAGTGTTCACACAAAGGAATCACCAAACAACCAAGGGAGCAAAACACCAAACACAACAGGAAACTAAAGATACAATAAAACTACAAAATACTGGAGCAGAGAAGATAAAGAAACAAATAGAACAATGAACATGCCAACAGGGCGTAATGCAATGCTCAGACCCATATGAGGAAACAATGCTTACCAAAGAACAATATCAAGATGAAGACAAAAACCTGGGGAGAATTATAGGGATAGTTATTAGGACGTGCTATAGGCAAGACACAGGTAATGTACATGATAAGGGAGACAATGAAGAGCACGGAAGTCAAAACAAAGTAAAAGCACATGGCACAAGGAACATAAGGAACCAAATACAAACACAGGTACATAACCATGACAAAAGCATTTTGAACATGTACAAAACATACAAAATGTACATGTGTACAAATTCTGTACTTTAATGAAAAAATTAACATAGAGGTTTTCCTTGGACTGTTGTGAACAAAAAGAGAAGCTCTGTAATGGCACCCGATCCTTTGTGAAGCCATTTGGCTTTTTTCCTGCTATTGGAACCAGCGGTGTTTGGACTTCAGATGTGGTTTACAGAAGCTCTGACACAGCATTTTAGATTTTTTTTAATTATTTGTTTTATTATTATTATTAACTATTTACTGTACATTAATGACTATGTTATCTTTCAGGAATTTATGTGCAATGAGAGGAAACCACATTTTCTAAGAATTTAAATGACTAGCTATGTCAACCATTCACAAATGCACATGCGAATAAAGCATTTCATGCTTTTACTCACCTTTTGATCCCTATGAAGTCTTTGTTTACCTTGTTTAGTCTGGTGCCAAAGGGATAGATTTTTCCATGAAAATCAAACCATGGACACAAGAAAGCATCTAATACTGAGACATTGTTGGTGGCTGAGTGTCCGTAGCGTCTGTTGAATTCCAAAGCTGAGAGCACACTTGATATTCAGAGAGGACTTTGACAGAATAAAACAGCGTGTCAGAATCAATTAGCACTCAGAAGCTATAGCAACTGCAAATTGAAAGGATGCAGTTATAACCTGCTGTAGGCAGGCTTTATTTCTTGTCAGGAAGAGTGACATAATTTAAAACAAGTCAAGAAACAATATATCTAACCGGAGTTTTCCCCATGATGACAAAAAGAAATGAAAGGGTCATACAAATGCATATAATGCAATGAGTTTGAAAATCTGTTTGAAGTAATATATTTGAATGTTGAGGCTACGATGGCCCGCTGATATCATAATTCAATTAAATGTATCCAAGAAACATGCTGTCATGCTCTGGGAATTCTGAAAGGTCTTAGAAATCTGCCACTTAGACACTTTTTCTTTTTTTCATCATTTCTTCTAGTGCCCCTTCACATCAGCTTCCCACAGTCCAAAAAATAACCTACAATGCTTGAATATAAGCCATTATAAAAGCCAAAGGCTGGCACTGGCATCCTGCACTGGCTATGTTTGTGGATGTCACCCCTCCTCCACCTCTTCACAGTTTACCATACAGCAGGGGTGTCAAACTCAATTCCTGCCTTGGCCACATTGTCATAATTTTTTTTCTTTTTCCTCATAGGACCATTAACTACAAGGCAGTATTAAGATATTAAGTGATAAAATTAATGAATGCAGTTTTAAAAAAATGTATACAATTTAATGCAATTTACCAAATATCAAAGATAATTTTCTGGATAGAACGTGTAAAGATTATTGGGTGTCTTTGGGGCAGAAATTTGAAAAAACCTGATTGCTTTTGCTACGATATACATACAATGTGCAAGGTTATTTTTTATTTAGCTTTGTGCTGTTTCTTGAGTCAGGTTAGTATATCTAACTTTGTGTGATGTGTCATAATGATAATATAAATTATTAGTTTTGCATTAAGAATAACCATGTGCCTCTCAACTTTCAGGAAATCCTCTCTCTCCATCATCTTTCCTTTTTCTGGACCGCCAAGCTGTCACGGTCAGTCCCTCCCGCCTTCCGGCTTCCGTGTTTTCCCTGTCTTGCGTATTTGAGTTCCATGCCGTAGTTTCGTTTTCTCCGCCCCTCGTTTAATTGCTCACACCTGTCCCTCGTTTCTACCTTGTTAAGTTCATGTATTTATACCCTGTTGTTTTCCCTGCGTCTGGGCTGTTCATTGTTCGTTTGAATGGTTGCGTTTATGTGGTTATATCGAAAGCCCGTCTGTTTTCCCTAACCTTCGTTTTGGTTAGTCTCTGAGTTCTTCCTCGTACCTGTCATAGCCTGTTTCCCCTGTTTGTTTTCATGTTTTGTTTGATCATGTATCCCTGTGCTCTCCATGTCGGCTCTATGACCCTGGACTACTACAACGACTGTGATTTTGGATTTGCCCGTAATAAATCTCGCTCTTCTCCGCACATGCGTCTGCCTCCTTACCGCTCACCGTTACACAAGCAAGCTGGCCTAGAATAGGCATTTTCTCCCACTGAAGTGAGAATTTGTATTTTAAGTTTTATTAAAAATTTAAATAGAAAAATCAGGAATATAAAAAAAAAACACCCACATATTCCATTAAAAAATGCTTAGCTCCAGAGTCATTATTCATATATACATCATCTCTTCTTCAGGTCTTTGTGAAGTCTCTCATATGCCATATGGATTTCCTGAGCCATTCTGTTCATTCATTTTTGCCCATTTCATACTGTTTGCCCAGTGTACTCGTCTCTTGGGCAGCCTCTTCTATAGTTGTCTGTTTGTCCATGTTTGTCCTTTGCCTTGTCGATCCTGATTTCTGGATTTGCTCTTTGGATGTGTTTTTGCTCCTTGTATGTGTTTGCCTGTTTCCTAATAAACCATTCTTTCTTGCTGGAGCACATGCATCCAGTTCTTCTATTCCTGACAAAGTTATCTAAGAGAACTTATGTTGAACATGTGGTGTTCAATATCTATGTTATAGCCATGGCTATAACTCACAATAGTAAAGGTCACCATGAACTCCATTTTTGGCACTCTACATGGCAGATTATCTTGCAAGACAGGACTCTAGACAGCGGTGTTTTCTCAGCAGTTGAATTATATCCCTCAGATATTTCTATTTCTCAGATATTTCTGTTCCTATTCCTAAGTGTTTCAGGTGTTATAGTGTTAGCACTTGCATGAAAAATGCTGCACAGTGGATTGCGTGCCTAGCTGTCGTATTGTCTTGCTTAGATGTCTTGTTGTGTTGCTTAGTTATCTTGTTGTCTTGCCTAGTTGTCTTGTTTGTAGATAGATACACTAGAGACTAATCTGTGTTGTGCTGTTGTATATGTGACAGTGATAGAACTTGTGAAGCATTATGGTATTTGGATTCAGTCATTTTATTGTGCTAAAGTGAACATGCTGGTTAATAGTACATGGCTTATGTACTATTTAAGTATATTTTTTGGAAGTTTATGTGAGCCAAATTAAATCAGATACTAGGCCTTGAGTCTGACTGTTGCCATAAAGCATGCACTTGACTAATCAGTAAGTGGTTATTAATTTATGCCTACTAAATAATGACCCATATTTGATACCTCAGTATAATTCCCTACTGCACGCCACAGGAATGCTATCCTATTTATATATAACAATATACATTCATGGCCAGTGGATGACAAACAGGATTCTCTTAATAGGAAATTTAGCAAGCTCTAACACTTGTATTCATTATATTGTTTTGTAAAATATATTTTTAAAAACGGTTTTCACTTTTATCATTAAAACCAATTTGCTTGAATGTGCAAGAGCGCTGGCCAAGTGCAACACAGACAACAAACTAAGGTTAGTATCAGCTCCACGGAAGCAGGTGAGTTTGTGTTTTTTTAATACACATATTCAGTATGTAAGCTTTTCTCACATTATTCTTTATTGTAAATGGTAAAGTGTGATTTAAGAAACAAATCTCAAATTCAAAACAGGGATGAAGAGTGTATGGTGTAATCAAATGCAGATTCCTTCACGAGCTGTTTCTAAGCTGTTTTGCTGGCAGTTGAGAGCAAATTCTTAGAGGTGAGTTTACAGAGAAGGATAAGCATCTCTCTTCCACCCAGACTTGTTAATTGTGTTGTTGCTATGGACTGATGGCCACTGTCTTCCTAGTTCTGCCCCTGGAGAAACAATAGCAGGCTGACCTTGCTACTCTCCTTCTCGCAGCCAGTATGCTAATATTAGCGGACTGATATGCTGTTGGGCTCCAACCTCCACAAGACAATGCTTTTTTTTTCTTTCCCATTAATGCAACAACTGTTGCCAAATTCTAGCTGCAGAGACTTCGATGCTTTTGTGGGATGTGTGTAATGCACAAATATCTTTAATGGAAACTGCATGCTAATTTATATGGAGATTAAATATGCCAATGAAGTTTGCAGGTTACCAGCTCAAGCACCATGGAATCATAATTTTCTGGCATGAATGAATATATACACCTTGAACAAACATTCCCAAAATTCTGAATCACACATAGCAGCAGAAATCCACAAAATCCATCATAAGACAGACTGTGCCAATCAATCAATCTCTGTAATAATTACTGGCATAAAACCAGACTGTGCATAATTGAGTCATGCAATTATGGGGATGGTATGGTTGTCTAAGCACTCCAAAGACTTTTTGAACACAAAAGCTACATTTAGTAACCCTTTTGGCCCTCATCAGCATCTCTTTGAACTTTTTTTTGTTGATGTTGTTGGTATTATTGCACTGCATTGTATTGTTGCACTCATGTAATGTGTTGTCTGTTGCACTTGTGTTGTGTTGCATCATGGTCCTGGAGGAACATTGTTTTATTTTTGCTGTGTACTTGTATATAGCTGAAATGACATTAAAGCCTTTTTGAACCTTTTGAACCTTTTGTTGCCAGAAGTGTTCCTGCTTACACAGTACTCACTCTTCACTTGCTGCTGATGGGTAAAGGCAGTTTGCAGATTTCAATCTTCACAAACACACAGCAACACATGACAAGCTGCAAAAATGGCACTGCTGGACAATCTAAGAGTCTCTGAAGGGTTTTTAATCTCTCAACCTCCTGAGTGTCTATCGAGGTTTTGACCTTCCCCTGATTTTTCATGGCTCACATCCTTATTGGGGTCATGTTCACTGCCTACTGGGAGACCAGTAGCTTTGTTCTCTTGTGGAGCAGGAGAAGCACTCTATCTAACAGGTGGAATTTCCCAGGAAGTGGGAGAGCGCGAAGAAGATACAGAGAGCAATAAGAAGAGAAAGAGGGATTAAGAGAGAAAGAGCACTGAAGAAAACCAAGAAACCATGAAGATGTGCTGTTTGGGGCTTCAAAGGTGAGGCAGACAATGGTTCACTTGCAGTCAAACACTTGATTGTGTGCTTGGGCCTGGTTTGAAAACCTCGTCAGTACGGCTGATTGCACAACAGGGAATGAGGTCTGACTAGGGCCATGCTGAGACTCCCTCCGTATAAGAAACCTCACTTGGAATACAGGCAAAATTTCTCAGTGTTGCAAAACAAAATGGCTACCACTATCAAATGGTAAATTAACGATTGTATAAAGAACAGATGAAAAGCCTATTCTCGCATACAGTAGATTTATAAAGCAGGCTGATCTGCAACTTAGTATTAATAACTTTAAAGGTCAACCTCCAGAAAAGGATATGTATGTATACCAATATTTCAACTATTTATTTAGGTTAAGAAGGCATTATAAAAACTTGTATGCGTCAGAAGTTCAGGGTGGAGTTTGTCCTGAGTCTGTAGACAAAAAAAGCAAATGGAACATATATCTACAATGATGCCTTAATTCAATTTGTAAGACAAATGCAATTTCACCAGCTGAATATCAGTAATGGAGTTACCATGATTTCAGCTAGGACATTTCAGCTAGGATACTTGCTGCTTGCAGCAGGCATTACAACCTAGCAATAAGCAAAATGGAAATTATGATAACTACACTAATATAAAGCATAATAAAGGAGTTTTAGGAGGCACTTCTTGTTCTGTACTGAGTGGAGAGGTGAGGCAGAATGAAATGTTTGGAGTCAAGCGATATTTATCATGGGTAAATCCATACTCATTTGCCTTACTACTGTCTTTGGTCATACAGCCAGGAGACAATGAATACATTGAATACAATGAGTACATACTGACAACTAGAAATGAATGTGAAATGAAATGCTGGGATAATGAAACAAAGATTATAACACGTTAATAACAACAAGAAGTTTGTAGAAAACCAGAAATGATAATGACCGGTAACTGAAACAGGAGAACACAGGGTATGAACACATAGGAGAACCAAGGGAAATGACACAGCTGAAACTAGTGCAGGGTGGAGATTCACATAACAAGACACAAGGGTGGAGAAAGCAACCAAAACAAAACCACATGGCAGACATCCTCAAAGGAAGCAGAATGAAAACAAGAACAAACAACACCTTGTAGCATTCAATGCCATGGGAACTGATGCTAGAGGGGTTCTCTCCCACTTGAGCACCTCCTCCTCATCTTGTTACTTATATCATTATTGTCTACATGTAGTCCCTGTATTTCCCAGTGTCTTTGGACTTTGCTTGTGTTTGTTATCAACTTGTACAGATGTTATAACATTGTTTTGAGGATGATTTATTATCCACAAAAATTGATTGATTAAAAAAGCTACACCATCCAAAAATGAACTGCACATAAAGACTATAATATATTAAAAATATACATACACGGATCAGCCACAATATTAAAACCACTGACAGATGAAGTGAATAACTGATTATTTCATTGCAGGGATGGGATATATTAAGCAGCAAGTGAACAGTTCTTGAAGTTGATTGAGTGGTGTAATTACTGGGAGGGAATTATATATATCTAATTTCTAACTTTAAATTCCTGACAAATGAAGGTAATTCCATTCAAATATATCAAAAGATATATCTTATTCAAATATACACATTGTGCAGCAATGGTTCTCTTATTTGTCCAGTGAGAAATATATGTAATCCAGAGTCATTGTTAGGGTAGTCCAGGGTCATTGAGCCAACACAGAAAGTACGAGAATGCATCATAACAAAGAAACAAACAAAAGCACACAGAGGCAAACAGCGGAAGTAGACTATAGTAGAGGCTAGGAAGACACTCAGAGGCTATGAAACACGAAGGCCAGGACATACATACACAAACTAACAGATATGGGTTTTCATAAACATACAAGGAACCTACTTACATACAATGACCAGCCAAGACACAGGGAACAAATACTTGAACTTAACAAGACTAGAAATGAGGAACAGGTGTGGAAAGCCAAATGCTGGGTGGAGAACACAAAACTACAGACCAATCGTGACGATATAATGCATGTTTGTTGCAAATTAAATAGGGAGTCCGACATAAAAATTAGTTTAACATTACAGGAGGCTTTGACTTGTTGGTGTCGTCTACTGGTGATAGTTGTGAAGATGCGGAGTAAATTCAAGCACAAAATATGAAAAAAAAAAAAAAACTTCAGGAAAGGTCCACTGAAATCAGAAAAATGGGCAAGCATAAGGATCTGAGTGACTTTGACAAGGGGCCAGATATGATGGTTAGAGCATCAGAGCACCTTATTATTATTATTATTATTATTATTATTATGTAATACCTCCCATTTTCAAGGGAAGGGTGGGACTGAAATATATCAAGGTTTCTAATGATGGATAAATGTATTTGTATTTTGTATTTATTGCATGCACTGCATGCATTTGTATTTGTATGTATAATCTTCCCGTACAGTGGTGTTGAGACCTGAAAGCAGATATAAAAATATCTACTTTTACTAATTAGAGAATTCTTGTTTGGCGTAGGAATGAAGTAGATATAAATACACTTTGTTTTAAGTTTAACACCGTTTCTATGGATACAGCATAGTTGCTATGTGACTGAGAGAGCGGGAAAAAAAAACATGTGGCATGCGATATGCACTTTGAACATCACATGCACCCCACACTTGCAAAATGTGTCTCAATCTGTGATCTATCTGATTACAGTATCATACTGACAATCACTTCCAACAATATTGCTGTCTGTGAAACCCCCAAAAGCCACAAGACTATATCACTCCCTATCAGTGGAAAGCATCCTCTAATAGAAACCTATCACTTGTACACTCTGCACAGATTAATACTGCAACTGAAGGGTTAGTATATACATGTATGGTAAAGGAATAATCATGACAACTGCTTGCTAGAAAATAGACATACATGCTGATATTTAAATGAGCTGAATCTGTTGCATCTCCCAATAGCACAACTATGTGAGTGACCAGTATAATTCTAGTCACCAATATTCAACATATTAGCCACCTGATCTATTAGATCTCTAAATATGAGAATGACATTTGGAGCTTTCAAGATTGGAAATTTCAGCTGTGTTTCATCTAAACCATAGAACACAACCCAAAATCTCTGGTTTACACAAGTGTTTGTGTAATGTTTTATTTTACATTGTCACAGAAGTATTCACAGGCAAGAACACGAGGTTGTACTTATGTAATGTTCCAACAATACAAAGTAAATTGAATGTCTACGTATGCCTCATGGCTAGTGTTCTGTTTGGTGAAGTTAACACAACAAATGACGAAAGCTGTCTGACATTTGTTCCCTCTCCCCTCATCTACAGACCATATGTAGTCCCTTCCCTCTCCCCTCATCTACAGACCATATGTAGTCCCTTCCCTCTCCCCTCATCTACAGACCATATGTAGTCCCTTCCCTCTCCCCTCATCTACAGACCATATGTAGTCCCTTCCCTCTCCCCTCATCTACAGACCATATGTAGTCCCTTCCCTCTCCCCTCATCTACAGACCATATGTAGTCCCTTCCCTCTCCCCTCATCTACAGACCATATGTAGTCCCTTCCCTCTCCCCTCATCTACAGACCATATGTAGTCCCTTCCCTCTCCACACACCAGGCGTTCAATCACATTTACGCAGTCATGATCATCAGCCGAGCCAGGCCTTCTGAGGTGCTCAACCAAGCACTGGAATGACTGACAGAACATTCATAATTAATGGGGAAATGCACCAGTTACCCCAG
Organism: Electrophorus electricus; assembly: GCF_041902795.1. Lineage (NCBI taxonomy): Eukaryota > Metazoa > Chordata > Actinopteri > Gymnotiformes > Gymnotidae > Electrophorus > Electrophorus electricus. The sequence continues at coordinate 7,360,805 of NC_137517.1, forward strand.
GATGATGTGCACTCTCCCACTGTTACACGCTGGGACAATCAGGAGGGTTTGTCCTCAGAAGGCAGGAGAGAGAGAGGGAGTGACATGGAGACAGGGATAGAGAGAAGGAAAGGGAAAGACAGGAACAGAGACTGAGTCTCTGCAATTTGTTAATCAATATGGTTACATTTATTGATATGCACAGGACTTCCTCTTCAGCAATGTCATTTACAATCCTTTCCCAGACCACAGAGTGAGGCCAGAGAACTGTGGCAGCTCAGGACTGACTCTCAATGGTCCTGAGGTTGCTTGCGAATGCCAGCTAAATTTGAGGAACAGTTTCCATGGCAGGATAAAAGATGCAATACAAGAGCTCTTTATTGATTATCCAGATTTCTATACAAGGCCACATTGTGTTGAGAGCTATTGTGGCATTGATGCACAAAGAATACTGTAACCAGTCACAATCATATCAGGCACCAGTTTGATAATCACACAACAAATTGTGGCAATGATGCATAACATAATTTAATGAGTCACTCTGCGCTGGGTTCCTGTTTTAAAATGAACAAGCTTCGTTAGTGAGTTAGTATCTGTGAAGGACATATCTCCCACTGAGAAACAAGTTTCACAGATGCTTTAAATAGAGAGAGATAGAGAAACAAAAAGAATACACAAGGGATCTTCATTAAAACTCGATTTTATCAATCACGTTATTTACAACAGTTTCTCTATGTCCTCCTCCCGCCTTCCTCTCTCACGTACACAAACACCTGCAAACAAAAAAATGTGATGCCAGAGTTATGTTGGCTCTGTGTAAATTGCAAATTGCACTTGATATGAGTTTGTAAGGAGCTTTGAAAAACAAAGAGTGGTTTGTAGTCAGGTGTTGACAGATGGATGTCTTCTCTTTTCTAATAAAGCAGAAACCACACAAAAAAGTAGTCTCCAAAAAAAAAACCCGATGCAAATCAGATCGAATGAATGAAGATGAATGTCAAACGACTCGGCAGAAGAATTGTCATGTTGCGAGGGGGCTCTGATGGATGCTATAGAGCTCTACAGAGTAATAAATAATCTATACCTGAAACTAAGCCTTATAGAGTTCACCTAGCCTTGAATGTTTATATATATTCTCTGTTCACATTGCAAGATTAGCTATCTTTAAAAAAATATTTGTGAACTTTGCAATATAGCCACATATTAACTAAAATATATAATACCCAAACTCAGTATTATATAATACTAGTCAGTATTATTTATTAAATGTTTAGGAGCCTTTGTATAAACAGAACTTTGATAAGTTAAGATTAATTTTGCTTGTCCTAATGTTGGATATCTTTTCTTATTAAGAGCTTATTGATTGTGGGCTAGTAAGGAAGCAGTTCCAAATGATTTGGGATGGCGCTAATTACACATATTAAAGGAGGTAGTAAAAAAAATTGGAGTGTGTAATTAATGCTCTCTTTCACTTCACTAAGTCTAATCAGTGGCTGTGTGTGTGTGTGTGTGTGTGTGTGTGTGTGTGTGTGTGTGTGTGTGTGTGTGTGTGTGTGTGCGCGCGTGCTCACTGGTAGCTGCAGAAGGTCCGGGACTGTGAATGACTGGGCATGACAGAGCATAATTTGAACAGCATGAAAACATGTGATTTTGGGCTTACATTTAGTTCTGTGCAGCTGCATGACCTTCAGTCCACTTAAATTTTACAACATTTTAATGTGACACATTTGGCAATGCTTTTTTATTCAACTTTCACAAAATCATGTTCAACCAATGTCAAATGATTAGATTTTTAAATATATAATAGTAATGTGTTTATCTTTCTGTGTGTGTGTGTGTGTGTGTGTGTGTGTGTGTGTGTGTGTGTGTGGTGCTGAAAGTGGGTGGCAGGGTTCAGTGATCACAGCACAGATGGCTCCAGCAAAGCAGCACATGGAAAGTGTGTAAAGATTATAAAGACTCCTTGCCCAAGAGGCTGAAGTGTTTACACTATAGTTCAGAGCACAGAGTATCTCCATTCTGAGCCTCTAGGACTGCACGTCCATGCTATGGTAAAATATGACCAATAAAACATAAGTACATATTTTAGTGGAGATCCCACCATGTTATCTGCCTCTGGTCTACATGGCAATGCATAAGTATCTAAGGTAAAATCTGAACTTTTTTTCTGTAAATGTCTGGAAAAAGGTTTCACTTGGGGGCCAGCTGCAGCCAATGTAACTAGATGGATTTGAGCATGTCAATTATACAAATCAGTAAGGTGCACAACACCTTTACCCAGTGAAACGAGTATGACATGAATAACTCAGCTGGAACCTTTACAGATATTAGAAGCTGCTTTTGACATCAGCCTACAAGGCTTTCCTCTCCCTTGGGGGCTAATTGGACAGCTCTGTCCACATGCTCACAGCATGGCATGATCATGCTAGCTGATAGGAGAGCACATATTTGTTTTGTCAGAAGGAACTCAGCGAAATGGATGACTAATAGTGCTCCATTCATGACATGCCACAGAAGTGAAGGACCGATGCGTATGGCTTCTTTTCATGGTGGTCTCATGCCTTTTTCCAGCCAGGCTTTCATTAACAGTGAAGGATGAGCAGTAAGACTAAACAGTGGTGTTAAGGAGGAGTAAATGACATAGTGTAACAGCAGTAATTACCCTGACGGTGACAGACACGTGGAGAGCATGGGGGGGGGGGGGGGGTCCTTGTCTTGTTGTTGGCTGCCCCTTTTGCAGATTTTTGTCTTAAAACCTGAGTCATTTGTTTGCCAGTTTCCAGACTGTTTGGAACACCTATTACGTGTTCACAAAGGTCTGCACAGTTCTGAAAATTATTATTTTGAAATTACTCCAAAAGATGAGCTCAGAAGTTATTTCTTGACTTACTGACTTACTAGCCTCCCTGTCGAATTCTCAGCTTTGAGCTCTGCCCAATGACACATCCAAATACACTCCGCTCAATACTACCTTTGAGGTTAATTTTCTCCTACTTGTTTGTTTGTCGTACATGGCCATTTGCCATTTCCCTCCACCTGAAGAATATCAACAGCCAGCTGGGTTTGTTGATGATGGAATTAAGGCCATGTGGGGCCAAGCATCAGAGGGATATCACCAAGTGATCAAGATAGCTCACTCTAGTCGAGCCACAAATTCAGTGGATTAGTACAGAGAGAAGCCCAGCACAAAGCCTGAGATAATGAGAGGATGGTCATAACTTGTGCTGGACTTAGAAACAAAGCCAGGATCTGTTAAAAGACTACATGCAGAGGATGATTCACTCTTATACAGACAACACCAGAATGTTTTGCTGCAGTAGTTATGTTGATACTGAACTAGGAGACAAAGTCCTGGCAGAACACAGGCAAAAGCCTTAACATTTTCCAAAAGGTATATGAGGAGAGTGAGGATGTGACTAAAATAAAGCAACTTCTGGTAAACCACTCAAAAGTGGAATGAAAAAAAATATTATTAAAGATTAGTATTTTATGGAACCTGTGGCACAAGACAAAGATGGGCTTTAGAGAGGACTTTCACTTTTATATAACATCAGTGACAAACCTTTATTTTGTTCTTTATATTTTATAATACTTTTAATATGTGAAAATCAAATTCATTATCAGTTATGTACTTAATCTTTCAACCAAAATATACAGGAATCCCTTAGGCTGCTGTCTACAGTAGAACCTGATATGAGAAGGAATTAATGGCAGACTAATGAGCTCAGTAGCTGCTTCACTAAGCCAAAACATCTGATTGATGAAATGAAAGCAAGAAGACGCTTAACAGCCCAAAGCCGTTTAGATATCAAGTGCTACAATAAATCTTCTCGCTATCTGATCTTAACAAATACAAATAAAATTTTACATAAAGGCTTGAAGCACTGGCCGTAACCATACTGCTTATACATCACTTAACATTTCCTCTGATCTTAGCTAGTGGTACCTCTATTGTATCCCCCAGCAAAGGTGAGACATGAGCTCACAAAACTCCTCTGTGACTGGACAAAATGGATGGATGGATAGTGAAGCGAAAGAACAAGACAAAAAAAAGCGCCAGATGAGCCTACTGTGTCTAGACCACCTTTCAATTTATTCCCCTGAAGATCTCATTACCATTAATCTCTGCATGAATATCCCACATTAGAACGAGAAAGTTAGAATGTCAACCTAAACCTTTTCCAACGAACCCATTAGCTATTGTTAGTGAAAATAATAATTCTTGAATGTAATCCATCCGTGTAGCTACTTACCCAATTACGTGATTACTGAAAGAACAACGATCACTCAGTTACAGACAACAAAGTGTATATTCTACACTGCTAATCGTTTTGTGGGTGTTGATAGCCTAGCTAGCTACTGCACAGTCTAATTCCCTCAAGCATGCACATTTCAAAACTAAGACCCAAGTCTGGGGTTGTGTCCGAATCTAAAGGCAGCTGCCACAGTGCTTGCTGCCTTTGACGTCTTAAAAGGCAGTATTTAGAGATACGACAGTTCCTAAAATACGTCCTCTACAGGGTTGAAAGTCATTACTGCGCCATGACGTTGCCAGAATACCTACAGTTGACTGTCAAATAGTGCAGTTACTTTACATAAGAATATATTTATGGACTACTTTAGGTGTCTACTGCACTTTTAAACACCAAGTAGCTAGAATAACGTTTCAGTATAACTTTGGCTAGGCTACGTTTGCTAAATTAGTCAAAATAATTAAAACAGTTGGACAGCAAATAGCAAACACATTCGGTGATTACATCGCCTATTTCTCAGCAGAAATAAATTATTGAGCTAAACAATCACAACTTCCATTTGTTAAGAAACTTCACAATGCCAACTGCTTGCACAGGATTATAGGAAATTTAAAGCAGTGAAGGATTATCTACACTGCCTTCAAAAATCTCTTCAAATGAATATATATATATATATATGTGTGTGTGTGTGTGTGTGTGTGTGTGTGTGTGTGTGTGTGTGTGTGTGTGTGTGTGTGTGTGTGTGTGTGTGTAAACAGGACTTTGTCGTCTTTAATACAGAAACCAGTTTAACTGTATAAAAAGGAGTCATTTATTAAGTGTGCTAGGGAAATAAATTTAATGTATTAGGTGCTTTCCTTAGTTAAACTAAGAACTGTTCCATTAAAAAGCACATGTCAATTAACTTTTACTTAACATACTCTCACACACAACTTCTTATGTAAAGCACACCGACTGAGACCAGAAGATAAATGAACAGTAGGTGGGCGGAAGAACATGGCCAGTGGGAGTTTGATATTCGGTTTTCTATTTTTAAAAAAGTGTAGCATTACAAATACTTAAAAAACTAGTAAAACTGACAATGGATGCTAATCTATAGGAGAAAAATGATCTGATCTAAAAACAACCTGCCAACAAACTGGATGGGCACGTTTCTAAATATAGAGGAATGCATGAAATGCTATTAAATCTGAAGCAAAGAGCACAGCTAAAGGAACATTTACTACCTTTTCTCCCTTCTATTTGCAAATGTATGGCTATGAAATAAATAAATAGATGAAATGAAATATTTAAGCATTAGCTTGTTTTCATTTATATTTTAAACTCCTTTAGTAGCATTTGGAAAACTATTCCTTTTCCTAAACGTTCAGAAATGTGGCATAATGTGATTTTAAATTAAAAGGAGAAAATTATCTCTTTAACAACCGGATTTACAAGACATAAATTGTAAATAATAAGTTACATTTTAGAGCTACCTGTCCAAGCAGAATCAAAATGTATCATATTGTTCTTTTATCGCCCTCTGCTGGCTCTGTGGGAATTAAAAACAAGGTCTTCCACATCGCCATACCTCAAAAGTTAAAAGCTAAAGCCTCCACTTCGTGGAAATTGTGAAAATGTCAAGGTCTAGATGCTTGCTACAGCAGATTAGCAATAAAGAACTTCAGTGACTTGTATCTTATTTAAAACAGAGCAATGTCTCTTTTAATCAAAAGTGGGATCAGATCTATCTATTATCTACCTATTAAGACAAAGTTAATGAAAGTGATTCATAGACAGTACAGCTAAGAACAATTTCTAATGGTAAAGAGAATAATTTTTCAAGAGCAGGAAATAGATCATGTGGAATAGCTGGGAGTTTGTGTTTTCAGAGGAAAGCTTTCTTTTGTATTCCTCACACACTCATACACACAAAAAAATAGTTGCACACAAATCAATTAAATGACTAAATGATGCACAGCATGCCCAAGGTGGTATCAGGAAGGCTTCCAATTTAGCCTGTACATTGCTTTTTTTTCTTTTTAACAAATGTATATTGTATATTTCAACTGAAAGGTCCTGGTGTAACAAATGCCTACTTTTGAAGAAATTTTAGTTAGCTAATAATGAGTTGTGACTAAATATTAGTTGTGTTTATATTTCACATTTTTATAATGATTAATTACATGAACATTAAATATTAGTATGTATGACTTCTGACTTTATAGCCACATCAGCATAACACAGCAAATCCCTTATTGCTTATATCACAAACTAGCAAGTCAATAAAGTCATAGCAAAAATATTCTCACTAATCATTTTTAAATTCATATTCCATCTCCATCAGGCTGAATGGAACTAAGTGATTAGAGACAATTGTGGTCAACTCTTCCACAGGCGTGCCAGTCCATCCTCGAACCCTTAAGCTGTGGCTGTAGCAAAGGCCACCTGAGGAAGTGTAAATGTGAAGAGAACTGTGAAGGAGAATAGGTTCAGCAACAAGACCAAAATAAACACGTTTCTGGAGTCAATCTTCAAGTTTTTAAACTACACATGCATGCAACAGACATTATATAAAGTCTAGCCTAGATTCTCAGATACTGTGATTTGCTTCTCAACAATGTCACTGAACTCACCATTAATGATTCACTTGAACAGTTATTTTGTATATAGTATTATTGTAATCTTCCGCCATCAAAACACACGGCTAGACATTACCGTTTCTGCATTTCTACCATTTATTAGCATTTTGATCATGTGAACTTCAGGCCATTTGCTGTGGCTACCACTGGTATTTGGAACACCAGATTGTACGCCTATAACGTGATCTCATTGTCAGTCATCCAAATAATTAAAATGCTTGTTAGTGACCAGCCATGGTGACTGGACTTGTGGTACAGTCTTGAAGGTGTGCCACTCACCCAAAGCGCTTCATTAGTTTGACTGCCAGAGAAATTCCCTCCACTCAGATCAACTCAGCTAAACCTAAGATTAGTGGTCAAATGTCAAAGTCAAATTGATTTTTATAGTGCTTTTTACAACAGCCATTGTCACAAAGTAGCTTTACAGATATCCCAGTCCAATCCCCCAGTGAGCAAGGTGACAGTGGCAAAGAAAAACTCCCTTGAGCATGAGGAAGAAACCCTGAGAAGAACCAAGACTCAAAGGGGGCCTGTCCTCCTCTGGTCAACAACAAACACCATAATAACAACAATATAAACAATAAAGAGCAAAATAAAAATAAGCAATGAATGTCTATTCCAGATTTCTAGAGGTCCTAGTCTGGATTTGATGAGCATGTCCAATAACCGATCTGGCACAAAAACGTCTCTCAAGGGTAACGCAGATGTATTTGGCTGGGGTGGAGGTGGGGCATGAGGAAGTGGTGGGAGGAGCCATTGCAGCTGAGATGGCAGAAAGAGAATAGATTATTGGGCATGTTCAAGTACAAAGTTGCGTAAATTAGGGAACTATAATGTGCAAAGATGGCAGATCTAGCTATGGCAGCACAGCTAAAAGGACAAATACAGAAGGAAACATGGACACGGGGGTTCGCTGGAATATGAGCACTTTGCTGCACTCAGTCAACAAAAAGATTGACATACTTTGTGACAGCAGCATAACACCAAGTTTATCATGAGAGCTAGCAACTCTCAGTGCTCATGAACCCCCAGATCTACACCTTTACATAAGAAGGGACGTATTTAATAAAATGCCTGACTATACAAATAGGTTTTCAGCCTAGCCTTAAATTTTGAGACTGTGTCTAAGTCTCAAACTTTGAGAGGACGGTTATTCCATATTGTGGGAGCTTTAGAGGAAAAGGTTCTGCCCCCTGCGGTAGATTTCCACATTTTAGGTACTAAAAAAGAGCCTGCACCATTGGATCTAAGCAGACATGACAGGTCATAATGCACTAGGAGTTCACTACGGTACTGTGGGGCAAGAGCATTAAGTATTTTATAATCAATACAAAGTTTTACTGAGAGCCAACTCCTATAGCTAAGATACGAGTGATGTGATCAAATTTTCTAGTTCTAGTAAGAACTCTTCCAGCTGCATTTTTAATTAGCCGGAGCTTAGTTACGAGGTATAGCCAGATAGTAAGGTATTGCAGTGTTCCAATCTGGAAGTGATAAATGCATGGACTAGCTTTTCTGCATCAAGTGAATACAGTATGTTTGTAATCTTTGCAGTGTCTCTGAAAATATTTTTTTACGTGAGCTTCGAACGAGAGAATGGGATCTATAATTTCACCAGGATATTTAACTGCTAAAGAAGGTGTTACTGGGAGACCATCAAGTTTTATTATATAAATTGAGAGTGTATTCCTGGCTGCATGTGGGCCTAATAGAAACATTTCTGTTTTTTTAGGGTTTAGTGAGTGAAAGATTCTCAACAGCCATAATATTTGTCCTCTGGTTTGGCTGACACATATAACTGAGTATCATCAGCACAGCAGTGGAAACTATCACAGTATTTACATATAATGTTGTCTAGGAGTAGCATATATATAGAGATGCTTATGGGACACCAAAACTAACCTTATACCAACACTAACCTTACACAGTATAAGAGGCTGTTCCACCACCGACACCACGTTCATATATTAAGATGTTCTCAGACCTGTCATTAGAACCTGGTAAGTGCTGTACCTTTAGGTAGATTTAAGGGAATCAAGTGAACAGAGATGTTTTTGCAAAGCAAATGAAATTCAATAGCTAATTCCCCTTGGTATGACTTCTAAGGAATTTGTATTTTTCCAATCATTATTGTCTGATTTATTGGGTTTCTATGATACAATGTAATCAAAGTGGGATGCAATTTGTTATTGAAACAATGTGTTCATCATGCTACAACAGTTCAACAGAATTAGCAGTGGTAGCTTACTGCTTAAGGTACTTGGTTTGTAGTGAGAAGGTTGTTGGTTCAGGCCCTGCCAAGTTGCCACTGTTGGGTCCCTGAGCAAGACCCTTAATCCTCAAGTTGTACTCAGTCATAATTGTAATTGGCTTCAGACAAAAGCATCAGCTGAATCCCACAAATGTAAACCTTGGTGTATACTGAAAAGCCTCCATCCATTTATGTTAACAAACGGGCAATGATCAGCTAAATAATATTTAAACCAGGAAAGGGCTATTCTACTAATCCCAACAATATTTTTGATTTTATCTAATACATTTTCGTGATCTATGGAGTCCACACTGAGATAAGGCAATATAAGGAAAGGTACTTAACCCTGGTTGGAAGCCAACAATATGTCTTTAACTACTTTAATCAGTGCTGTCTGTACTATGATGAGGCCTAAACCCAGAGTGAAAGACTTAATGTCTCTGCTTCTGATTTACGTATATGCTCAGCTACAGCTTTTTCTAGGATCTTAGAAATAAAGGGAAGGTATGAGATCGGCCCGTAGTTCGACAAGTGACATAGGTCGAGGTTAGCTTTTTTGATAAGTGGTCTGATTACTGCTAATTTAAATGATTTAGGTACACAGTCAATGTTTAGGTGGGAGTTTATTACATTTAGTGTTCAAAATGTGTTCACGACTATACTGCAGGCCCAGTGACCTTGAATGCTGCTATACTTGTTACTGCAACTAGACTAGATTTACTGCTTCTAGACAATCCTTTGTTGTTTGCGGAGGCAGGTGGTTAAGTACATCTCAGTAAAAATCTCAACATGCAGGAAGCCTACGACCGCATGTTCTCATGCTGCAGTAAATGGAGATAAATCTCCATTGTTCGCTTGTTCCTTCCATGTGCACTAACAGGCACCCCTAAAAGGCCCCCTGAAGTGCTTCCTCTTGCCAGAGGATATTTTTAGGTGACCCTGGATTTTCGGCAGTATGGTGCTCCTCCGCACTACATACTTCCACGCTGTTGGAACAAGTGAAAAGGCAAAAAATTCAGAATGCTCCAGTTATGTAATTACAGGCAGAGCTACTGTGTGTTCCAGAGGAGCTACAGGTCACCGGTGTCAAATGGAAGGTACAAGCAGCAGGCTTCTTAATGTAAAGTGTGTTTATTGGGACAAAATTGATAATCAGCATTGTTAACATGAACAGCCGTCTTTAGAAAAAAATTTTAAAAAACAATCCATGTCCCAAAAATGGTGAATCGAGAGCTGAGAGGAAACAGACCATTCAATGGAAAACAGGTTCAGAAATGCTCGGATGAACTGGCAAAAGCGTGATGATATATATGTGCTCCTAATGAGCTCTGATGAGTCCCTGAATGAGCTGCAGCTGCTGTGTGATCGTTGAGAGGTGTCAGGGAGGAGTAGGAGATCAACCTAGAGTGGCAACACCTGGACCACAGCCTTCATCCTGCAGCTCCACAACACCATCATTAATCTCGTTTAATTGTAAAGTATATCTACATAGCTGATGCATGACAAGAAGTGTTTTCTGCCACACTGGATCTGATTTTAAGAGAATGTAACGAGATCAACTTTTATCCGCAGCTGAACTGTGATCGTCACTTTCTACTGAAGTATTTATATCATAGGCGAGTAGTTGAGTGACCGAGAAACAAATAAGCTCAGTTTTGAGTTTTAGGGCTTGAATTTCATTTGATGACTTGGGACCTACTTGGGAATCAACACATAATACTTAAGTCTTGCTTGATACTTGAGGCTAAAAGATGGACTTGCTTAAATGTACTAAGGGATTACTTGTTTACACCTCTCATTTACTTTAACGATGACAAAGGCACAGGTACAGAATTTCCGGTGTCTACACCTTTATCTCATGATAGTTTACAACACTTTAGTACTGGTTATCAGTCATGGATGAGCATAACTAACCTATTATAATAATCTCCACTTTATGTTAGGAGTTAGGAACACCTCTGAATTAACATGTTGCACAAGTGCAAGCCCCTTTTTCATGTCATGGTACATTATCTTATAAATATAGATATTTACCTTAATAACAAGGCATGTATTGTATAACATGAGCTTTAGTAAAAAAAATAGAAGGAGTCAGAGGAGAAGCTGGTGCCTCAGAGATATTTTGGCTGGTAATTATTTTCATTTTGTCTGTATTTGGCAGATGGGTCAAAATGTTCATTTAAACATGCCCAAACAGCAACTTCAAGAGTGTGAGTTGGAATTATTTGTATTTTGCGCATCTCTGTGTATGTGATCAGCTTTCATTGTCTATTCACAAATAAAGGGCAAAAGACTCATAGCATACTTTAATACTTTAACTGTAAAGCAAAGCACAGGTTCTGCGGAAACTTAGACGTCTTCATTTACCCATTTATTACTCATAGCAAGTGATGATGTCATAGACATCTTTAGTCTTCAACAGAAGACTCATTCATGCTATGCTCTCCTGTTTAAGGACCAAACAAGCCAGTGCTTAGCTACCAAGGCAAGTCTCAAAAGTGCCTTATTTGTCCAAGGGGTCCATGCTGTGAACGATCGAGCAAGTTGGAGGGGTTTTTTTTCTTTTTCTACCAAATAATTCATTTATATATCAAATTCCTCAAAACCATATTTTAAAACAGGTTCTTGCTTTCCAGAAAAATATGTACTGATATCTAATTGCAAGCAATCACACCCCACACACTGATTCATTTTAAGCAACTACAAACAGAACAACTCTTCAGGCAGATTTATTGCTCATGTTTTTGTGAAGCATCAAACCCTGAAGCATTCGTTGCAAGGCAAGATTAAGTCAAACTGGCATGTACATAACCCTGACACGAAGTTTTTTCTTTGGCAATCATTTGCATTATAGCCTTGGTTACATGATTGTAAATAGCAAAAAAAAAAAAAATTAAAAAATCAACTGATTCAGTTCATAAAAATATTTCTTTCTACTTCTGACTGGCAGTCTAAATTTTAAAAAGTAACAAATATTTTATACATATTCAGGCAATACATATTTACAGTAAAAACAATGAGTTTACATTCAGGGGTTTGGCATGAGTTTAAGAGCACCATGCACATAGAGCTGGCTCCTTTATTATATAAAAAACCCATGCCTTAAAACAATGCATGTAACTCTTGATAATATAAAAATATAATTAAGGTTATAATAAAGATCATTCTCACAAAAAAAAAAAAAAAAAAAAAGTATAAGCACAAAACATTAGATTACTCTTGCCACAAAAAAAAAAGAAATTATATATATATATATATATATATATACACACACACACACATACACACACACGCACACCCCATTTAGGCTTTGATATTTGACAAAGGTGATCTCGATTGTGAAAAAGAAAAAATGCACTTGGAGGACATCAGCATATTCACAGATAGCCTGAATGTTTTAGAACCATCATATGCTCAGCATATCTATTATGGCAAAAACCCACTGTGAGATGAAACACAATCTCCTTATTACTAGTTAGTAAATAGATCAACCAAAAAGCAAAAAGCACCAAAACATTTACAACAAGGACCATTGAAGTGCAAGTATTGCATCTTTCGCTAATAAAGATGGATGTAACTAGTACAGAAACTGTAAGATTTATCGTTGTCAGTAAGATGAGGGGGTGCAGATACAAAGCACCAGCTGAGCTGAGTGTGGCTAAGTGCACTGCAGATGAAGCAAGATTCAGTGCAGAACCTGATTGTAGTGCATGGGCTGTGAGGCTCTGTGATGCATAATTCCAAGAAAATATTATTCCACCCGTCTGTACACAAGCTTCTGGACACTTTCATAGCTAAAGGCACGTAGACTGAAGTAATGATGCCTGTTGAATTATTTAGAGAAAAACAAAATTTTAGGTCTTTTACATTTTCCCTTAGTTGTATTGTCTACAACACTAGATGTTGTAAAAATAACAAAAATCTAGATTTGCAGAGAAAGTATATACACAAGTAAATATAATTCACTGGAAATAAGTGCATACTTTGCATTTAAGGATTCCCGTTAAGGACAGTGCATTTAATTACATGCAATTAAAAGAGATTGTAATAAGCACAGGATTTTGCCAATATAAAAAATATATTATTTTTGCAGGAATGTGTGGTTCATTTATATCTAAAACTGTATTCTAAACTGTTTCTATATTTATTCAAAATGAGATGCAATGTTTTTAGGATGTGACAGAGACCAGTTATCTAGAGACCAACCAAGCAGAATTAATGAATTCTTCTAGACATAGTAAACTGAGAGGTGAGCCAAGTGGCTCCCAAACGTGAAATTACTGGAGAGCAAAATGAATGTCATTTTCCCCCCATCTTAAATAAGGAAAGGTCTCAGATTCATATGTCATTTACACTATGATATATGAGGTCAACTCTGGTCACAATCAGTCTGGGCCAAATATTGGAACCACAAGACCATTTTAAACATCAACTCACTAGCATTTTTACCGCTGGTGCAGCCGACATTTGGTTGTGTTATCAGTGAAGCGTGATTGGCTTGCTATCAAAAGGTGTGCAGGTCAAAAAGCATTGAGACTTTGTAATAGCAGAAAGGCAGATTATTGGTCTCCTCCCATAGTTCCCTGGGGTGCGACTGCAGGCACAAGGCAGGTGGGAACAGGCAACCCAAAAGTCCCTTACATGTCCTGCCGCCACGCGCCCATTTATGTCTGCCCTCGGCAGTGCACTCCGGTCAGGTCCTTCCTTATGATCTCATTAACTGCAGGGAAGAAAGAAGAGTGGGTCATTTAGAACATGAAAGAAACACTGTGTCGTGTCATGGGGTAACATGGCGTTAATTCCATGCTCACTAGACGCAGGTGAGAAGCTTTATTCAAGACTCACAGGCCAGTAAAGGTATGCGTTATCCCTGGTTTTAAGGTGCAAATAAGGTTTTAGGGAACTAGCAGTTTCTTCATATGCATTAAAGAACATGTTTAATAAAAATGACATAATAATTGTAAACAAAAAAAACCTAGCATGAAGAGGTTTTTTTTCCCCACTGGTGAAGGATGAATTTACAAGAAAGCCACATGGAAAATGGAAAACATGAACAGACACTACCAGAAGAACAGTTCCGACAATAATTGATAATCCAACCTCAAATATATCTAACCTATACCAACATATTTCTATTATGTCTTAATGGCTCCTGAATATCCTATGCTTTATTGAAATAAAGAATTCTGAAGTAATGTGCACATATTTTAAAACGTATTATATTTTATATAATATAATATATTATATTTTATATAATATTTTTAAAGTTTAAAGTTAAAGTCCATATATGGAATCTAAGATACAAAAATAGCCCATATTAAAATCACTGTTTCCCTGCCTAATGTCGCCCGAACAATTGCTTTCAAATATGCAAGCCTATTTAGTCTACAACAGTTTAGCCCTGCCCACATACATTGCAGTTCTCAGGTGTGTTTCAGCTCTGAATGATATTTGAATGAGTGCTTTTTGAATTAAATTGAAATATGCATTATGAAATATGCATTAAATTGAAATATGGTACAATAACAGAAACAGCCTTTGTAATTATATTACATAAACAGAGGTTTAAAATGGTCACGTAAAATGAATTATGTTTTTGGAACATAAAGCCACAAAAACATTGTAAGTGTACATCAAATATAAAATAATATAAAACATATATAGGCCCTTTAAAAATCACCGACCAAATTGCACTGACACAATCTGGCCACTAGAGTGTGTGCTGCATCTTTTATAACTTTACCTTGCCTTGTTATACTCTGTGAAGGTTCTATTGGTGATAATTTGCTTTTGTTCCTTTACCTTCACTAACTTGGGGGGATACAAATGGAAACTTTTATGGCCTTCACATTCTAAGAATAGCAGCAAGGTGTGCAGGGTAGTTTGCATACTGATGACAAACGAGGATAGTTGCCGACCACATGAGAAGCTCGGCTGTGAGACGTTCTGACTTTCTGACTTTGTATAGTTGTCACAAGTTCAGAAGTTTGTACAATTGTGTAATCTTGGAATTGACTACAACTGAATTACGACATTTCATTTTGACCTCAGCCAAATACAACAAGGGTGTCTTGGGAGAGCTAAGTCAACAAAGTTGTGTCTACATTTTAATTTTGTTTAAATAATTATTTTAAGTAAGATGTAGAAAAGTGATAAGAAGGAATAATTATTTTTTTAAGAATAAGAAGTCTTTGAAAGAATAACAATGGAAAGCTTTTGTCAGTTAAAGAAAAGCTACTAATAAATACCTTATACAAGAAATCAGCACATGTTGCAGTCTTTATAACCTGTCTGTCTTTATAACTTGCCTGTCCTGTTAAAACTTTTACATGACCTGAATGCAGTGCAGTTTACAGAGTTTAGTAGCTCTCACACTCTGTGAACAGGTTTGCACTACAGCTGAGCTCATTTCATTTTTAAAAGCAACAGTATATGCCTCTCTGTTGAATGAACAGCACACAAAACAAACCGGGGGAAAAAACACCACCAAGTGCTACTACAGTTAAACTTAGTCAAAAAGGGAACCCATCTAATTCCCTAGATCATGGAAAGCTCAAGTGACAGTGGCGAGATTCCACAGAATTTTACAGAATCCCACCATGCCTTCCCAAAGCCTAAGACAAAGTGCCATCAGCGTGGAGGAGTGTGCGGTACAAAGCATGTGGAGTCTAGTGTGATAGACCACATCATCTGAGTCGTGTGCGGCCTTTGTCAGTGTGGACCGGCTCATGGCTGGACGCATTCGCCATGGCCTGCCCCCCAGTTGCCAAAATATAAGCAGCAGGAACCCGCCTGGGCAGGTGGTGAGGGTGAGGGGTAAGGGTGGGGGCGAGGGTGGGGGTAGGGGGGAGGATGGAGGAGAGTAGGGGGAGGGTGGGTTAGGGGTGAGTGTTGGGTAGGGGTGAGGGTGCACTGAGGTGAAGTGCGTGGGCTGGAGGCTGCATAACAAGCAACTGTCATCACTTCCTGTTGCATAGCTATAGAGGCTGTGTAATATTGTTATGACTTTACAAGGCGCTGATTGACAGTTCAGCCTAATTACTGATGAAAAATGTTAATATTTTATGAAAGGTAAAACAATGAAGACTACTCTTTAGTAGATCTGAAAACTATTTTGAGGGGGGCCTAAGTTTAATAAAGTATTCTTGAATTTAACTTTGGCAACAAAGCAAATAATCAACATAGTTTATAGTTTCAAAACAACAATATTAAACACAATAGCACAGTGATAAACAGCAACAATTTGTTGACCAATCATGTTTAAGTTGAGCAAAAGTGAAAACTCGTTTTGACTTTGTGCTAAGAACTTGTTAGGCGGTCTCAATATTCTGCTAGATTCCCTTTCATGCACTGACCTGCACACGCTGGAGTTACTGTGAACAGGAAAATGTATGGTCATGTTATATCAGTTGGTCCAGAAGGGTCGACTATCCTGCACTACTACACAGGCTGGGCTGAGTGACATAATGAAGAAGTGGAGCTTTATTATAAAGCTAGATCTATATTCTTTATCTGGTTATCCTTTTAAGCGTTTTAAGAGCTTGGTAAATGTCTTGTATTTGGCAGAGGAATACTAAACTCTATCAGTTTAATGATGTAAATGTGAACAGCAAGAAAAGAGTAAATCCTGAAAAGATTTTTCCACTTGCATTGTGGGATTTTGAGAATCTATGAAATTCCAGAGTTCCTAACTTGAAAGAGCATGAAAGTATGAAACTACACATTACGTCAATGCAACAACACAATATGCAGTGAACATGTTTTCGAGGTAGAAATATCACAGTATCTTGCATTCCTTTATTTTGTAAAAGATAACAGTTTTGATTATGCTAATGTATGGGGAGCAACCGCTTTTCCCACAGTGCCCTAATCAAAACAGACATGCAGAAGTTTGACCTCACAGATGGTTGGTCTAAACACAAAGCCTGGCTGTCCCAGGGACCTTAGCCATTCACACTAGCTGCTGTGTGAACAGGGCCGCAGGCCTTTCCGCAGTGTAAAGGCTGACCAGTGTAGGACAGAGAAGGGGCTAGAGGGAGCCACCTTATGAGCTGGCCCAAACTACACTGCATGAGGCTGGTAAGGGGGCAGCACAGGACGGCCTGTATAACAGGTGGCTGGAGAGCAGAAAGCAACTGGGAGAGGTTGTTTACTAATCGGAGCTGGGGAGCAGGAGGCTGCACAACAGCTGCCTTGATTTGCATTTTTCAAAAGCAGAGAAAGTAAGACTGAGTGATAACCAGCATGCGAAAGTGAGTGGTTGCACACGCATGGCCTGCCTGGGCCACGGGTATACAGCAAAGTCATAGAGAAACAACAGATTTAGATAGGAAGAAGCAAAACCACAAGCCTGGCCACTGGAGGCCTTCTTCCCCAGCAACCAATCCTAGAGACCAAACAGAGAAAGTAAGGGCATCCGATGGTCTTTTATAGTAACTGCACCAATTTCAGCATGGTTATTTTAGTGCAACATGTCACACTTCATTCTAAGCAAAAGACTCTTCCCTTATCATGGTAGTTTTCTGATCAACTGCTAATCTTATTTTTGTACAAATACACAGCACAGTCTGCAAAAGAATGCACGGGACCTGTGGCTAAGGTGCACACCTTGTGTCCTCTATCTAACAAATCCCACTCTCCAACTGGAAGAACTTCAGCTCTGCTTTGGCTCAGAGGTTAGACTGCCCCCCCCACAACTGCATCCAGGCCAGTTTTGATTATGTTGCGAATAAAGTTTGATGAAACAAGAAGAAAATATCAATTTGAACTGAAATCAGTTTTTGCAGTGAATAGAAAGGTTTCTGTAAACATAACTAGTGGCATGAGTGCATGATGAGCAGACACCCCTTTATTGACTAGCTAGATAGAAATGGAAACACAGTTTTACAGAAAGAGCAGAGGATGGTAACTGACTGGCTTGGCAAATCTCCCTTTTGTGATTGCTCAAAGTGAAAAGGGTAACAGCACAGCACCTGCAGAAAAAACATATCGGATGCAACCACAGAAACCCTTAAGCCTCTAAGCAAAACCACTGACAAAATGAGTGATGAGAAAGCTACACTGCATGACTCATTTTAAAAGTTAATATGTGTGAGGCACTCGGAGGACATCAAAACTGAGATGTTTGTAGGTGTAGCCACACCATGACACCTCGGCCCTTGACAGACATATGGGGCTTTTTTAAAGTTCTCATCCTTCCTGCGCACTGGCCACCCCCACTCAGTGGCTGCTAATACAATTGTGAGCATTGGTTCTGTTTGGGGAACAGTGTCACTTCTTTTCAAACCCAAGACTGGAAGCCCACGTTGCAAAGACGCAGCAGACATAGCCTTCCTTCTGCTACCCAGCATGGGAATTCCCCAGTTTGTGGATTTACACAGTGGTGTAAGTCTAATAGCGCTACCAGATCCCCTTGGAAAGGAAAGATCAGCAGGCAGCACACATGCCATATGCTGGTGCCTGGCAGGACCCCTTTAATCAGCACGTCATCATGACAACACCAAGCAGGTGGGGGGTGGGGAATAGGTGGGAACCACTCCCGGTAACGTGCGTGTAATGTGGCAATGCCTGCTCCGTTGCTGTTTATCCAGGGAAGTCCTATTATGCTGCGCAGAAGAAATTCCATCTCCCCCTTTTTGTTAATTCGTTCGGTTCATTTTTTCCGCCCACCCTGACCCCCGTCGCTTTTCCCGTGGCCCCGCGCCCAGTCGCTATCGTGCGTGGAGCGTTGGCTCTCCAAACGAGCACGGCAGCTGCGAACAGGACCGGGCCATGCCAGATGGGCAGGAGCACAGTTGGTGGAAAAAAGCGAACCCTCCCGTGAGTCCCCCCAACAGACGTGAGGGCCATAGGGCCAAGGGGAAGCCCTGGCCAAATATAACAAACACGGAGGCTTTCCCCACCTCTCCCAGGCAGCCTGTTCCACTGTTTGACAATGGTTGCCATGGAACTTGTTTTGTACATCATAACAGCGTCAACACGGCCAAGAGGTCCTGAGTGTATTTTTTCCCCCTTTCTTTCTTTTTGGGTACCCAAGATTCGAAAAGAAGCTCCATTTTCATGGTTTTATGTAATTCCCTTCTTATAATGTACTGAGGCCCTAAGAGCAATCAAACCCCCTGAGCTACACTCCTGGGCAAAAGATGGCCCAAACTCATTCCTAACTGTTGAACTGTTGGAAGGGGGAAGCCTGAGGCAGTGTTCTTGTACACAAATAAAATCATAAAAATAGAAATTCAATTGAACACATCTAGGTGTTTAAATTTTTCCCATTATTAGCTATTTTGAGCACTAAAAGCTTAAGATTATACCATTTCTTAATATTATACAATTTTTGTATAATGTATACATGTATACATTATGTATACAAATGTATACAATGTATACAAATGTATAAATCTTTTGCCCGACAATGTACTAACTCACAAAAATGATTATATCCATCCATGCACGTTACGTGACTGAGCTGTTTGACTGACGTAGACCCCACCCCATTCCCACCCCCTCTAATTAATTAAGCTGGACATATGTGAAAAGATTAGACGCTATTGTACTGAAAATAGTCTCAAGCATTAATTACATCATTAATCCTGATGTTAAGTTTGTTAGAGAGGGTGTGTCTGTTTGTGATCTTGGGGCAGATATGTATGTGTGTAATGTGTGAAAATGTGAGAGAAAGAGCAGAAACAGACTGAGAGAACACGAAGAGAAGACAGGCTTGCAGAAGCATGCTTCCTGCTATTGTTTCAGTGCTGAAATGTGACACTGGCCAGTCTTTTTAAGAGCAAAAAATTCCACATTGTGCTTTCTTGTCATTGCAGTAGACTATTTCAAATCAAAATTCAGATTTGTCTGCTATTACTTGCAGGTTCAAGTCATTTTTTAATGACTTAATTAAGTTAATACTTTTTAAAAACAATGGCTTCATAAACTTTGATATCTGAAAATGTATGAAATGTTTATTCAAAACAATCTCCCTCCCTCCAAACCCCACCCAGAAATTAAATAAGCTTATTTGAG
Organism: Electrophorus electricus; assembly: GCF_041902795.1. Classification (NCBI taxonomy): domain Eukaryota; kingdom Metazoa; phylum Chordata; class Actinopteri; order Gymnotiformes; family Gymnotidae; genus Electrophorus; species Electrophorus electricus. The sequence goes on from NC_137517.1 coordinate 7,380,928, forward strand.
TTTGCATAACTAATGCAAAACAAGTTGACTAAATACCTATTATGATGCCTTGTATCAAGTTACTGGCTGATATGGCCAAAGAAATCCAGGCAATATTACAGTATGCTAGGATCAGCACAGCAAATCTGCCAAGTGTTATTTAATGAAATATTTCTGGTTTTCTTACAGAATACTTCTTAGCTGTTGAGATCAGCCTGTTTAATCTCAAATCTTTAGTTGGCATGATCTATTCAGATGGGGCTGGCAACTGAAACATGCAAAACAAGTGTCCCAAGCTTTGTGAGAGTATAAAGCAAAATATTTGGTTGTGATTCTTACATTACATCCTACAGTGCAAAGTCTGCAAGAAATGTTTGTTGCAGTGTCTGCCCATTCATTCTTCTATTGGAAATCTGTAAATCTCAGTTTAGGTTTCTGCACTAACTCACCTTTCTGGTAGTGGTTTAAAGGTATATTTGCTATGGACACTTTTCTGGGCAGACAACTAAAGCACTTTGGTAAGTCACTCAGGATAAGAGCATCTGCTAAATGCTAACTTGCCTTTAGCTGCTGAAGGATGGACATTCTGAGTACAACATGAAACACCAAAGACAGGACAACTATTCACCCACCATCATCCAAGTAGGCTTGATCCAGGTTCTCCTGCTTGACTGTGACTCGGCCAGGAAGGGGGGCTTGCTGCTCCTCGGCTGGGGAGCACCTCTGGGGGTCTGCCGAGCCAGGAGGGGACCTGTCCTTTGGGGCCCTCTGCACGTAGGGCTGCTGGTGGATTACAGTGGGGTAGTGCTGGGGATGAGGGGCTTGACCAGGTGCGGGTGAGCGGCTGACTGCGGCCTGGTTCCCCGGCTGGCTGTAGCCCTCGCAGTAGATGATGTGCTGGTGCTCCGGAGGTGGCGGGGCTGGGGGTTCACCCCCTCGCAACAGGTGGTGGTTGGGGGAGAATTGAATGATGGAGGAGTGCTGGGTGGAGGTGTATTGGTTGGGGGAGCCTGTGTGGACCAGAACGGAGCGATGGCCGTCCGGAATCATGCTGACCCCCGCTGGTGGGTAGGGGCCGCGAACTAAGTTCTTCTCGGCATGGGAGTAGACGATAGCTGAGCTGTGCTGCTGGAAACAGGGGTCAGGAGGGGAGAGGCCCGGCCGGGGCTGCTGGCACGGGGGCATGCTGGGAACCAGGCTGCTGTCTGGGCTGAGCATGGTGCGTGGGTTATGCTGGTAGTAGGATGGCACCGGAACTCCCAGGATCTGGGACATGGTGTAGCCCATTTGCCCAGAGTCATATTCATCCACTGGTTCTGTTTTTATGGACGGAACTGCAAGATGTAAAGAAAAATCATTTTCCACTGTTGTCAGTTTAAAAAAAAGGCTAGGCAATATTTCATCAGTGAATGAATTTAGATTTAAGGTCTTTACTGAAATTCATATTAACATTCATCTTTAGCTTTGTTTGCATGTTGCATTACCGTGTGATCTATATCTGGCTATCAATATTTTGGATATTGAATAATCTGACAGCACTTTGCATTGGACCTGGTAATATTCATTCTCATGATCTGCACAGTAAACAGATTTCATTTCAAATCCGGGTCACATTTTAGTGTCCAAATCCGGGACCCCATGAGTCACGTGGTATGGCCTGCTGCGTGCAGGGGGGTTCACCCTTGTCTAAAGCCACACCCCCATGATGGCACGCACCTGCACGGCATTTATTGTTGAGTGTTTGTTCGTCTATTTAAATCGCGTGCCTCGGTTGTTGGCCATTGTAAATGTAAATGTTAATGTTAGTGTCGGTGTATGTTAACCATCGCTGAAAGTGTGCAAAACCGTTTAAGTGTGTCCACCGTTATCTATTTGTGAGTGCCACTGTTGTCATTTGTGTTTTATGTTAATAAATGTTTCACTAGATCGAGGGAGTCTGCGCGTCCTGTTCCACGCCCTGCGGCACTCGGGCAACGTTACACATATGTGGATCTGTGGAAGGTCAGGCAAGGTGTTGCTTCAACCAACAAAACTAACTAAACCAAACAAAACTAAACTAACATGATGGGTGCAGGGTCATTAACTACTATAATGGATTAATTGCTGTAGCTCAGCAGGTAGAGCAAAGCACTGGTAACACTAAGGCAATGGGTTCAATACCCAAGGAACACACATACTGTCATAATTTAAAAGTTGTTCTGGATGAGAACAATGCCTTGCAAATGTGCTGAGGAGATGGAATTCAGAAGTTCTTTAGAAGATTCTGATGCTATTGTACATTCTACCTAATGTAAGCACACTGTGCCCGAGATTCAATCACATTATCAGCCAAACGGTCACATTCCAATTGTATTACATGCTGTGGGAGTTAACCCACTCCAGATGAGATGTCTGGATACACATGGCATTTTATTTCAAGGTGTAAATGGGGCTACCAGTGTGCTTTCACCATTAAGCTCTACAGCTCTCTCATGTAATACATACATAGAAGGTGAAAGTGGCTTAATTCCCAAGTGTGCCACCAGTGGCTGTGTGCCACCAGTAAAGCACCCCATCTGGCAGTGTATGTGGAAAGCACGGGACAACCACCTGGCAGAGGCGTGTACGTGAAGTGCTGAGGTTGACTGCGTTTCCTTTTCCCATTGATCACGTAGAAATTGACCTTTGCCGGATGGGAGATGGATGAGTCTCGATAGGGAGGCACTTCGATGAACAGCATAGTCTGAGAAACACAGGTCACTCACATTAGTCCTCGCTGGTGCGCAGCAGCAAAAGTGAGCCCCAGGCCGAGTTTAGCCGCATTTCGCCTGTTGTCGTGGGCAAAAACTGCAGGTGGTTATCTCAACACGAAAGGAAAAACAAGCAGGCTCGGGTTTCCCTTTCTAGCAAAAGAAACAACGCTAGAAATGTGAAGCGTGATAAGTTGTGCTTGTTCGTGTCAATGCCGATTTCATGGCCAAGTTTGGGTTATGTTTGTGAAAATATCTTTGGATGACAAGCTGGATATTCAGAGGCATCAGCTCACACAATCTGCCATTTGATACCATGAAGAAGTCACTGTGAGCTCATTGTTCAGTGACTAATACAAAAGACTGCATCTTTTGTATAATATGATCCACTCACTCTTGTCATTTTTAGCGATATTCAAATGTAAAGCAAAACATTAACTACGGACCAATCAGTGAAGGAAATTTCATGGTGTGTTGGTAGCAGGTATTACACAAAGTATTCACAGTACTTACCGCCTGACTTTTGTCTTTGTCAACTGTGGCCTCCAACTCCCAGATTTGCTGTCCATCTAAAACGAAGAGATGGCAGAGATTAGGGATTACTGTTATTAGTAGCAGTCGTCGTGTTTTTTGTGTGTGTCAAAGTCATCATTATGTGTCATCGTTAATCCAATTGTCCAATGGTCGTTTCAAACAGTGCAATGCTATATTGTAGGACAGACATGAGTTTTACATCAGATATAATTACAGTACTTTCAATGGTATGAGGAAATACAGGTTTACCCAACAGGTCTGTATGTGTACTGCAGTCTGGTTTTGAAGATTTATCTTTTCTAAAAAGATACACTAGCATAAATGCCCTATGTTCCCAATACCCAATGAGTCAACTCCTAATCATTTCTGTGACAGGTGAACGGGGAATGGTGATCTGTTTCACATTGTTATCTCATATGGTTGATAGACTGCTTATACCATGCCTCGCCTACCATCCACGTTCCAAACAAGGGAAATGTAAATGAGATAATATCTTCAGCCTCGACCGCTTCATCCAGCATGTCTGATCCACTTCAAGGAAGAGCAACAAAATCACACCCTATTAAGACTGTAAGTTTCAACAAGCAGCATCCCTCAAAGAGCGATTTTCACAGATTGTTAAACATAAGTGTGACTTCTTGGTATGAATCATCTTTGCGTTTTGAGTGTCTTTGCAAACATCACCTAAAACATCATCCACATCACCTAACAGACATCCCAGTGATCAAAGTATAAAATCTATAAAAAAAAAATTTTTTAAATTATATATGCTGTATTAAAAAAAAAGTATAAAAGTATCTCTTCAAACCAAACCAAGCGCAATATTCCAGCTGGTTTGTTAATTACACAATACAGACTTTTACATTTGATTCAGCCATTGTGGGAAACCCCTACTCTGGTTGAAAGTAAGACACATAAGCTCAAATGAGTCACTATGAGAGAGGGGGGCATCCGCGCATGCTGACAGGTATCACCAATGTTTTATCATCAAGTCGCTCCATTTCAGTGATACCTCTGATGAGTTCTGCTTCTCTGGCCCTTTTGTTTGGTTGCAGTTTGCTCCAAATTTTACCCTCGGTAGGTGCTCTCATGGCCCCACCCACGTCCCCTTTTATATAGTTAAGAATGAAGGCTTTTTTGAGGGGGTGGAGGCCCAGCTCAGCGTATTCCCTGGGTCTTTGCGCACAGCGACGCCGACAGCAGCCAAACGAGCTGTGGCCAAAAACAGCTGTCTCCCGTTCAGAGGGATTTCAGAGACTGAATGTTCCAGAACAATCTGTCATACAAAGAAACCCTCCAAAACAAAGGCGATCCCTCCTTGAGTCGTGGTAATATTTTTCCCCCTCAAAATTTGCCATTACAGCACAGCAGAATTATGCAGCAGGGAACCCCCAATTAAAATAAAGGGGGGGAAAAAAACTGTATTTTTTGATAAATTTAAGTGAACAAGTGAAGAGCTTACATATGAGGAGAAAGAGAGTGAGAGCGAATAAAGGAGAGCAAGACAGAGAGTAAGAGTTACTTGAAGCAGACCATGGAGAGTTCATGTCTAAATGTCTAAAAGCTGCCCTTGTTTAGAACAGGCGGTCACTGGATTTTATGACTCATAGCTATATACTGAGACTAAGCACCTTACCATAGACCTGTATCCCGCCAAGACTTCAGACACCATGGAAAACCAAAACAAAATCTAGACGTAAACCAGACAAACAAACAGAAACTACACGAACCACCTTGGATACACCAGGCTGCAAAAGTTTGGAAGCAAACAACTTATGAGGTAACACATGAAGCCCAAACAAAAAATAACAAAGTCTGCATTGTATGGGCTCAAATTCATAATCGAGTGCACTCAAGTCACCTGTAATATACTTACCTGGGCCTGCTGTGTTTATGAACAAAGCTTCCATGGACCACATGTCTAAAACTATCATAATTTGTCAAACTGTCACCAGTAGCATGTAAAGGTCCATCTGCTCCTCCCAGACAGAGCAATTCACAGCCTATGCACATCATGCATGAAAGACCAGCGTGTTTGTGTGTGCCAGAACAATGGCACCTACAGATGACGAACCCTGTCATTTACATGTGATGAAAACATGTCGTGAGGCGTGACAGCAGCACTTCTTTAAAGTGCTTGTATTATTCATCGAGTGGAGCTCATGAAAGGCCCGTGAAAGTGACTGATGTGTGCAAAGTTCCGTCTAGGACCAGGTGCTGGCCGGTTTGAACGAAAGGATAACAAGGCGCTGTATCAGAAGTCTGAATGCAAATGAGAGCGGGCAGATCAGGAAAAGGTCACAATTCAAATACCAGACCTACGTGCTAATGTGGGCGCTTGACCTTCAGCCTATGTTCACTGATCCTTTCTCTGTCTAAGGTATGTCAGGCTTGCTGCTTGTAGTTTCTGCTGTGTTGCAACAGCTATACTTATAGACCTTTAAAATAAGCATGGGTCTTTGAAAGCACTCACCTGCGTGCAGTCAGGGGCCCTACATTAATGAAAGTTTTTCTGGTGTGCTCTCAAAAATCGACTTGGTCACGTTTTCAAAAGTCTAAACAAAGGTTAAATTCTTTTGAGAATTATTAGTATTCAAATTAATTTTAGACAGGAGAGGTTGGTGCAGAGCCATTCAGACTGTTGCAGAATTTGTACGTAAAGTTATAAAGGCAACAAAAGTAATAATAATTCATAGTCTCAGCACAGGTTATATCTTATATAATTCTTGTTATAAATGATCTACTGAGCAAGGCCACAACCAGCAGCAAACAAATCTGTTAGATGTGTTTAACTGCACATCTAACACATGCAAAAGTCCTTCATGCTACAAGTTTTCATAATATGTCCCTAGATCGTCTGATCATTCCTTGCTCATTCCAATATATAAAGGGTAAACAATATATGGTTAAACATGCTGTCATATATAGAGGTCATGACCCAGATAATTTGGTAGAAAGCATAACGCTTTCATGGCTTGAGCACTGCTTGACACTACCAAACAGTCTAAATTAGGCTCTGTCCAGATAATGTTCTGAAAGACCGGTGAGAAGCACTCCACCTCTGATCACAGTGTGATACTCACCGTGGGTCTTCTCAGTAAATATCACTTTGGAGTCTGCGCTGAAGTTCTGCCCGGTGAGGATCATCTGCTGCCCTCCCAGCACCGAGCAGCTGTCCATGTCCTGCTTCTCCACCATGGGAAGCTCATGTGCAGACCTTTGTGCTGTGTCAAAGAGGCGAGCATGAAACAGCATGAAACAGTATTATTTGGGACACATGAGGCGCATTGACAGTATCTGTAGGCTGGGATGGAGGCTGCTCGTTTATGACCGATTTCAATATGCTTGATGGCAGAGTGTAAGCACACAGTTTAATTACGTAGATTTAATTGCATAGACTTAATTACATAGTCTTTTTCAGTACAAGAGTATCTAACCTTTCAGAAGAATCAGACCAGGCCTACACTTGGGATCTATGACTATGCATTTTTTTGAGCAGATATAGACATTGTGTACTTCATTCTAAGGAGCCTATGGGTAATGTTACCAATCAGGAAATATCTGGAGAGAGGCGTTATCTTCATGTGTGATCTTTTAGAGATTTAGTTCTGATTGAATTCTAATTCAATGCAAACCTAATTTGTTTATTTAAAGACCACCAAAGTTTGGTTTGCTATTCTAAATTCACCAAATTAAAACGTTACAAAGTAATAGTCCGTGTTTACTGGGTGTCATAGTAAATGATGCTAAATCAAGTCCTCAGATATGTGACAACTTGCTCTTATCAAGTGCAATTCAACAATGCCAACTGCTGAAATCATCAGCCAACTTCCAATGTCTTATCACCTTACGACTGCGCAATTCAATATCTCCTGGAGCAAACGCAGTTCGACCAAATATCTGCGACCTTTGAACAGCTGTAGGAGACATGCTTTAGTCCAAACCAGTCAGGTGGATAATACTTTGGAAAGAGTGCTCTTAAATGAGGCAATGACACCATGCTGTCACTGATAGCTGGCTTTCACAGGATGACTGTGCAAACAGCAGACTGCATTATCCGACTGCTGCTGCATTCACGGGTCTCTGTTTTGCACCCTGCTAATAATCCTTGACCCAGTAGCTATCTGTTCATTCCCCAACCAAGACAGTGAGAGACTAGAACTGAGCGATCACTGTGTGTCCCTCTATACATTTTTTTTCTGGAAGACAGTGAGATGTTAGATGACGAAGAACAAATTTTTCTTTCTTCTTTTTCCTCAGGTATGGTAAGGCTAAGAGGTCCTCTGAAATGTGAGTTTTGCTCCCTTCTTTGCCCTGTTTAATTATATCTACTTCTACGTCTACACTATCTACTTCATCAAACCAACATAAACATGAAATGCCTAACCGAGAAGGAACTATGCATACTGGCACATGGTACAATAATTATTACAGTAGTGCTTACAGTAGACTAAACACAATCCAATAGTGAAAGATTAGGCCTACTGCAATATGGCATCCCAAATAGTATGGAATACATAATTTGCTTCCTTGAATGGCTATAATATTGATAATACAAGCTGTATCCAATGAAAACTATACTAGAAATTAATCCCCAAAGCAAACATGGCTTTAAAGCTGTGACAATGAATGTAAGCAATAATCACTCACAACATTCAATAGGGTGAGATGCCACTTGGAGGGAGATGTGTTGGCCTCCTGGCTGGGGAATGTGTATGCGGAACACAAGGCGTACACGTGTATTCTTCCGCCCAATGTCCGTCTCCCCTTTCCTCAGCTCTATGTCGGCGTTCCTGAGCTTCAGAATCCCGGCGCAGTCGATTCTAAGATATGACAATCGCATCATGATCAGAACAACCCTACACAAGGTACATCCTAATATGCAAACAGTGCAACCACAAGAAAGCATCTCAGCATGGCTTGTCCTGCTTGACCTACACTGCTTTCATGTTGTTCTTTGGTTCCAGGGGGATCTCCAAGACCTTGGTGGTGTTGATCATCTTCTCATAGCTGGTGGTGGTCACGGTTTTGCCCGTGATGCGGTGCACCTGGTAGAAGGCATGTGGCTTCAGGATCCGCTCATCTGCTGTGCCAATGAAGATTTGTAAGCCCAGAGGGTCTTTGCCTCTGTATCCATGCAGCTGATGAATATAGAGACAAACAATCTCATTACAAAATTATCTTTGAAATATAGTGACCATTGATGTTTTATTGCTGTTTTTACAAGTATAAAATAAAATCTTCCACAATTCATTGAAACTACAATATCTTATTTACATTTGGCAGGCACTGTTATCCAGAGCAACTTAACATTTTCAATCATGTTACAGAGGCAATGGTAATCGTGCCCAAGGACTTTTATTGGTAGAGCATAGAGCACTTGCTGAGATGGGGCTTGAACCCTAGTCCATCACTGAAGAGGCTGCATTGCTACTTACTACACTATACCAATCTTATCCGAAAGGATTAATTACAATATTATCCTGATAAACTTAATATTCATAGCACCTTTCCTGGAATAAACACGTTCTTCTTGAATTGCTGCACCTGAGTACTAAGGAAGGAGAAACCACAGAACTCTTTTTAAAATACCATCAAGAAGTGAACAGGATATTCTCTTTACACCACATGAGCTTGAAGGGGATTTCAGATTTATAAATGGTCGGGCCTAATTCACCTTCCTTTCACTCTAAGTGAAGAGCAAGTTGTTGGTTTATAGTAGTGTGCTTGCCAGCACACAAATTTAGCCTTCGCTCTGCTCGCATGGCTGAACAGAGGCACTGCTGGAAGCAGTAGTATCTCCTGCAGCCTTGAATACCAGCCAGCGTGGCCTCTGATGTCTTGGAGGCCACAGATGTTTTCGCTTTGCCACGTTCCCTTCCTCTCTTAACGTCAGGAGGAAATCCATTTATCACGATTGATGACTCCTCAGGAAAACTACCTGACCACCACTCTCTGACTTGGCAGCTTTCAACCTGAACGTTCCTGCATGCCAACCTCAATAATGATGATTTAATGTGCAATGGTAAATTATGTTACATCAGCCCTCTTGATCTAACATGCCAGAGATCTGGGGTCAAAGAGGAAGGTATATATTCTGACTCAAATTTATTTCTTTTTGCACAAATAAGCTTTTCTGAATCTCGTTTGTTTGTTGGATTGTCTTATTGTGATCTTTACACCACAGACTACGACATTGTTCTTTTCTTATACATATTATTTAATAAAGGTACACAACTGGAGGGTGTTTTTGTTGGGTTATTTTTGCTTTTGGTGAATAGGGGAATTTCCATATGCAAAACACAGCAGCTTTTTGTATACAGGGATAACAACAATGGTAATATCACTTCTATGTACACAGCACACATGCAGCAGTGAAATGATGGTTTACCAAATTATACCACTCTATTTAATATATAACAATATCGGCTCCAATGTGCAAAAATAGTTGCATTAAAATAACAAGAACACAGAGAGGTGTCATCTAATGTAATCTTTCTGTGTCCTTGTAATAATCCAAAATGTAGCAGTGTTGAAATCATGCATTAAAAACTGTAAAAAGAAGAAATAATGCATAAAGGTTTTGATGATTCATTAATTTAAATTAGAAGCAGCCTCTTGTAAGCCCTCTTTGTTAAAATTAATATGAGCAATTACCTCATCCATCAGCCTACATCTACCTCAGTGCATCTCTATAATTAGATGGTTTATGAATACCAACTTGTTTTCTATTTGTACTATTTTTTATACATTTTATTTGAATGTGTTTCTCATCATCAGTAAACCAAACTATCAAACATTTGACCAGAAATGTCTGTGGCACTTGCACAAGCTTCTCCTTTCACAGTCGATTCATAAAAATCTGAGGAAACTCATACACGCAAGCACATGATCATGTGAATTTGGAGAAAGGCACAAACAGCGACACACACGGTCATGATGCATGTGCACGCGCGCACACACACACACAGACACACACACACACACACACACACTTGCGCACGCACATACACACATACACACACACACACACACACACACACACTTGCGCACGCACATACACACACACAAATACATATACACACGCATGTACATACACACACACACACACACACACACACACACAACTTGCGCACGCACATACACACACAAATACATATACACACGCATGTACATACACACATGCACACACACACACACACACACACACACAAACACAAACACACTACACAAATTAGAAGAGAAGAACTGAGAGGAAGTGTGCAAAACCCACAAAGCATAAAGATGCAGTTAAAATTACCCAGAAAAGCTCAAATGAGGAGGGCTTCAAGAAACGCACCAAATGAATTACGCATTATACTTAAGGAGTAGCATCAGCCTGTAATAACTTTTAAAAAGCGACATAATAATACATTTAAGAATAAAAAATCAGTAGTAATAGTTACAAAATATTAATAAAATACAGTGACGTGTGAGATAAATTGGAGGTCATATTTAAAGGACAAAGAGGCGCACAAGGCATATTAATGGTGGTGTGTCCACAAAGCATTTCTTGCTCATAGTATACACATATTTAAATTTAATTTAATATATTATATTGATAATTTAATTTAATTAATTAGTCAATTTGATTTAATAATTTGATTTAATAATTTTATTTATTTTATTTAATAACAAACTGACACAAAAGAAAGTGTAGCAGGCAGCCTTAGTGCCTGCAAAAGCAATATTATCCAGCAACTTCAACTTTCAATAATAGTGGTAAATTGTACACTTTAAAAACACTGCAAATGCTGTCTTTTTGCATGCAGCCTCTGAAACGAGCACTCCGAGTACAGGTGAAAGGAGTTCTCCAGCCTGAACAAACAATGCCGTGTGCATGAGCCACCTGAGAACCTGGTCACCATGGGAGCAGGTGATGAGCTGTGAGCCAGAGCAGAGGTGGGCACAGTAAAAGCGACAGAGGCCGGAATAGAATCCCGTACAAACCCCCATACCCCACCCCCTCTCTCCAAAGTACCCAACCAACACCCCTGCCCACCCCCAACCCTACCTTCAACCATCCACAAGGTCCCCCTCACCTGCTCCTAGGCTACAGCTCACAGCTCCATGATTGGGCTCTGCGGGCAAGAGCTGTAAAACGATAAGGTATAAACACAGCGGCTTTGCCAAGGCCTGCTGAGGCCTATACCAGAGTCATGACATCGTAAGTACACTAACCACTCTGTTCACAAGACCAAAGACAGTTTACACTGGTGAGCGAGAGAGAGAGCTCTCAAGTAAGCTGTTGCTGAGAGAGCACCAAACTTAAAGAGGCAAACAACCCGATCAAGATATTGGAGAGGTGGAGAAAAAGTTGGTTGCCAGGATGTGAGTACACAAGCCCTGCACCCATATCTCCTTTCATAGAAGTATCGTAAACATTTTATGACAGCTTGACTAAACCACATACTAATAAGTGGCAAAATATTTCCAAAACAAATGCAAGTAATTTCCTGCAGCCCCTTTTAACGCTGCGTGCCAAGTTTACAGTTTTCAACAGTGTAACTATACATACATCCAGATTCATTGGGAGAACTGTATCACCTGGATAGAACAAAGTACCAAGAGACATTTACATAGCCCAGACCTGAGGGCAATCCCAACCCAGACAGCATGACCACTGGGAAATAACACGTACGGGCCCCCAGAAGCAGCACCAACCTGGACGACTGGGTGACCCCCGGTGGGGGCTTTGACGGCTCCGCGGCTGCCCTCGGTCTCGTAGTGGGCCCTGTGGTGCGGCCTGGGCTGCACCTCGATGTACAGCTCGTACTGCTCTGTGCAGCTGGGCAGAGGCCACTCCAGTGGGGGTAGAGAGCTCACGGGGAGGCTGTGTGGATGTGGTCATGCAGAGACACTCTGATTATTCACCTACCTTCTCCAAAGCAGATGTTCTGAGAGGGATTATGGATCAGGAGAGTCCTCGTCCCATAACATTACATTTTTAGTAATAGCATATCTATGTCTGGCTTGAGGTTTACACAGCAGCATTCAGAGATGTAGTGTAAGTATAATGTACAGTACCAGTCAAAAGGTTGGACTACCTACTCTACTCTGCCCTACTGTAATTTATTTTCAATATTCTCTACATTTAAAAAAACAGTGAAGGTATCAAAATAATGAAATAATATGTGATTATGCTGTGTTAAACAAACATTTTCACTATATTAGATTTTAGATTCTTGAAAGTTCTTCAAAGTCACAAATTGTTTGACAGCTTTGGATGACAGCTTTACACACTGTTGGTATTCTCTTACCCAGCTTTATGAAGCAGCAATTAATGTCTTAAAGACATTCTCATGTATGCTGAGCATGTGTAGGGTGAGGGTCTACATTTATGAAGTTGATGAGGGGGCAATTAAAATGTATTTCAAATTTCATTATTATTATTTAAAATTTTATACTGTATATATTGTTTTGGAAATGATTTCATATATAGGCTATAAACTTTCACTATTTGTATTTGTCTAATAAAGTGAAGTATAAACCATTAGATTAAAATGCCTTTAAGACTATGAAAAACATACACTCTGTCAGCTGTGTCCAATCTTTGGATCAGTACTGTATATCACTAACTTTCAGCTGAGCCCTTCAGTGATGAAAGCTCAGCAGACATGTACCTGCAGATTCCAGGTACCAACTGTTTAGACCAAATGGAAGGTATGACGAAGAAGGGCTCTGGTTTGGTCTTGATGTCTTGCTCACAGGACACTAGGTAGCTCTCGTCATGGTTGTCTGGGTAGAGAGTGTAGGACTGTTGGTTGGTTTTCACTATCTTTGTGGGTACTGTGCCAGGCTGCCCAAACCCGTTCATGACCTCTGCCAGGTTGCTTGAGCCATAATGGCCGCCAGCGGGGAGCTCGTCATGGCCACGGTGTGGTGAGGGGCTGCGTGAGCGAGACACGGGTGCCAGACTGGGGTTCCTATACATGTCGTAGGTGCGTTTGCCCTGAGGCGAGGCAGAGCGGGAGTTGGGCCTGGGGGACGGCGATCGGACACGGCAGCCCTCTTGGGCCAGGCTGGCCTGGGGTGAAGTGCTTCGGCTGGTGCGCGGCGAGTCTGTGTGGATGTTCTCGATACGAGGGCACAGCTCCCCGGCCACCACCTGCCCGCTGCTGGGCGACACGCACGGAGAGGCAAAGGGTGAGTAGTTCTCCGAGTGGCACGAGGCTGATGAGTTGCTGCTTGCTGGGCTGAGGCACAGGGCCTCGCGATAGGTGCCGATGTCCTGGCCAGGCACAGTGAGCGTGGGGCCCGGGCCAATGTTTAAAAGGTGGCTCTGGAGGGAGTCGTGGTTGTGGCTGTAGTGCTCACGCGAAAGCGTGATCTCAATCCTGGGACTCACAGCTTGGCCTCCAGGTCTGGCATGCTCCGAGTAGCTTTTAACCTCCAGCTGCTCATAGCCAGACAGCGCCTCGGAGCTAGCCTCAGAGTAGGCAGATGGCTCCTCCAAGGGGTAAGAGAGACGGCTAGGCAGGGTGATACCTTTGTGTGGGGGGAGACTGGTCTCATCTAAAGAAAGACAGAATACCATGTGGAGAGAAGGGGAGAGAGAGAGAGAGAGAGAGAGAGAGAGAGAGTGTGTGTCAGAGGACCATAAAAGAAAAAAACTGGTTCGGTGTCTCTATATACTTTAAATAGTGACAAAACTATATAATAGAATATTTGAGAGTGGGGGACATAACCATCTAATAAAATATATGAGATTGGGGACATCAGACCTAACCAAAAGTGATATACTTTCTTAATTTCTCTGTATGAAATATCAGGATCTAAAGGCATGCTTATCCAATACAGATGGGGAACACGTAAAAGCAAAGAGGAACAGCTGGCCATAGTGTTAGGCATTTCCTGGTCTCTGAACTTATACACGTGAAGGTGCTATGATGTGAATCCAGGAACTTGTACTGCAGATCCTCCATTGCTACAGCATGCTATAACTGAATGTATAGATGAATACATTTACTATTTGATATAGATGACACCGGAAGCCAGTGTAAAAAGGATAATAATAATTTTTTAAAAAGCCAAACACTACATTTTTTGCATATACGTTGACAAATGCAAATTTGTTGCCACTAAGCGTTGGTGCAAATATGATTAATCGTCAATAACCTATTTCTGCAACCTGTTAAATCGACGATCACAGTCATATACACATGCGCATCTTAGATGTAACTATTATGCCAAACCTTTTGGATCTCCCGCGGAAAAATCGGTGCAAGGCGTTTCATAGTCAAACAGGTAAGCAAATTCCAGTTCATCTGAGCAGTTTACTTGACTGAGATCCCCAGTCAGCCCCAACTCATTGCAGTCTTTATCTTCGTAAAAAGAGGTCATCTGTCTTAACAGGCAAGTCTTACGGCTGAACCATGAAAAACCCGAAAACGGTTTGAAAGTGAATCGATTAAACAAAAACAAGCCTCGCAAGCGCAATGCTCTGCCTGAAGTTCAAAAACAATGTATAGAAGTTACTTGCGACTTGTACAGTAAAGAGATGTAGACATGGCACGCAACTAGCAGTCTAACCTACAGTTTCCGCCCTCCTCTGTAGATGATTAGGTTGGAGGGGTGTCTGCTTTCTTATGATGGCGTTACATGAGAAATTATACGGAGCGCAGAGGTAAGCGCCTCCTATTGATAGCTTTTAGTTGTGATGCGGAACACGAACTTTTTCAGTAAGTTCCTCACTACAGTTATGGCCCTATGTACTGCTGCCCCCGGGTGTTCAACAAATAACATCGTTATTACGTTACACGAAATGTTAACATACGAATTAGCGCAATATTAAAAATGTAAATAATGTATTCATTATCTGTATTGTACCTGTGTTTCTTGACAGCATTGTTCAAGCCAACTCCATTAAACATTGAACTAGTCATCAGAGATCAATTCAATTTCTTGTTATTGAAGTTAGGCTGTTGTTTTGCTGTAGAATTCAGTATGACCTCTGTTAACATGTGACACCGTGTACGTGCTTTGTATTTTGTTAGTGCTACAAACTTATACAAGTGCAAGCTATAACATTACCGAGATTGTCCAATGCAACTCATTTGAACAGCATAAGGACCAGTTCACCCTCTCGTCCAGTGTTTTCTATTCTGTTTATAGAAGCATGGTAACAAAACGTCAGCCAGAGAGCCTTTAGTCTAGTGTTTATCTACAATTATTCATCATATGTTTGTCAGAAAGCGCACCTGGATTCGGGGCATTTCTTTTGGGACGGACGGACGTCAGCAAGCGGCAGCAGTTTGCACCGTCTCCAGAAATAATCCTCATTTGCTCCGTAAAAGTACTCACTCTAATTAGACGTCTTTTAAAAATTCTTCAACTTCTCCTGTTCATCTGATTTTAACAGTGTTTTTTAACAGTGGGCGTCCAGTGGGCGTCGAGTGGGCTATAAAACCACGCGTATCCCTGGCGCACCCCCCACCGCCTCGCCATGTCCACCCCCTTTGAATATACTGACACGCTGCCTACTTTGTTAAACCACGTAAAGTAGTCCCTACATAACTGTAAAATATTCTCTTGGACAGTTTTACCAAACACCTAGGTAGTCGATACTGTGTAAAATAGAGGTATCGGCTCATACAAAATAGTTACAACTGTAGGCAGCTTATGACAAACCTCTGCCGCCAGTCTTAAATGCGTTTAGGCGTACTGATAAGGCAATGGGGTAAATGTACATAATTACTACCGTGTTCAACTTGTCACATCTGTAAACGTTTTGCTGTCAGATTCATATTCATACGCACAAAACGGACTGCCCCGATGACGTAATGTTTTGTGTAAATTCCTATTGCTAATATGTAGGAATTCCTTCCACACTCCCATAATATAGGCTACCGATAACAACAAAAGCGGTTAAGCCGCAGAAATTTTATTCTTAGAATTTAAATACTCATTTCACTTGGAAAATAACAAAAAATCTTTTTAAAAAAAGCAAATACGTTGATTACCAGTTATTCACAACACTTCAGCACGCGCCTTCCATACCTTGATCCATCGACCTCATGCTGTGATATTGTGCCAATCTCCAAGTATCTCTAAACATTTGGAAAATTTTAAAAAATAAAATAAAATTTAACAATTAAAACAAAAGTTTGTCCTATAGCTCATAGCAGGTAGAAAACGTGTGAAGGGCAATAAAAATAAAGCCGAGTATTCAAACGAAAATACTCCTTCAGAAGTACAAGAACAGAATGGAACTGAAATAGAATCACTAGCTATTTGAAGTTCTTTTCCGTGCTCTGAGGATTACTCGAGAATCAAGAGCGGCTTCCTTCTCCGCTCTGGGTGTTTATAATGGTCCAATGCTGTAAAATAACGGGATTCCCTCAGTGTTTCCTCCTGTTTGTGCGCTTTGCTATGGAAACCTGGAGCGGCTCCATCTCGGAGACTCAGGGCTTTCCTGCAAAGCCCACACTCAGGAATCCATGACGTCTCCAGCTCCCGCGCCAAGGCATTTCTGCGGCTTCTCTCAGACAGTGGCACACAAGAACTTCATTGTAGGGCTGAAAAAATCAGCGAAAAAGGAGGGGAAGAAAAATTAAAACAGGAGCGACGTTTAAATATATACATAAAAAAGTGCATTAGAACACAGCAGGGCCTGAATTGGGAAGGCACAGTGATGTCTTTCATAATTGCGCGGTTCTAAACGTAAAGAGAAAAATACAGTGATTGAATCGCTTGCATTACAGCTTACAAGTCTAAAATGTAACTGCGTTTCGTTGATTTCAAAGTTTCCATTCATGGCAGTCGTTTCCGAATGGAAAAATTTAGAGTTACAGGGGGCAGTCCGACACAGCAGCGGTCTGTAGTTAGAATCCAACTACCGATTATGCAAAGCGTAGCTATAATGTAACTAAAATGTTTCCCGTAATCATTTATGTAATTCAAATATTTTTTTACTGCACATCTTTTAGCTCTTAAGGATGTTGCAACTTAGGGGGTGTTGGGGAGGTGGAGTGCTATCTTATTTATGCTATGAATAATCAAAGATCTTAAACAAGAAACTGCCTCCAAGTTCAAGGGGCTGTGGGTTTTGGGGGAATACTCATCTGGTTCTTGCATTTTCACATTCTTTACCTGAAAAGACATAATTAAAAAATGTCACAATTAACAATGTCTTGTATATTTCATATTTAAAATACAGTATTTAAATTAGATTTGTACATATTTCTCTTTCCCTCCTTTATTAACTTGTTGATAATCACGTAAAACATTTAGATAGTTCTCATAAACTTGTGCTTTTAACCAAACAGGTAGTTTCAACCTTGTGTTGTCATCACTGAACTGATCGTTGTAGTGGGATTTGGCCTACTGCACTATCATACATCATTGATCACAGTGTAATGATGTATAATCAAGTACTCGCATCTCAGCTAAAGGAGACAATGTAATGGAGCCAATATTTAGTAGGATCAGCTGCCAGGTCTGATTCTTTATCTTAAAAGAGGCATTTTCCTTATTTTGTTGTCAGTTGTAGTTACTTAGAATGTGACTCACATTTTGAATGCATCATGGCACAACATTTTACAGACTTGAACCTTCATGTCATTGGGTTATCCTGTAATAATTTTCTGCAGACTAATGACAGTTCTTGGTTGGAATTTTATTGTAGTTCAGTGGATAATGTTACTGATCTTCCATCTGCTGCTCCGCTTTTTGAACTGGGCAAGTTTTCAGCGGCTCAGAAACGTGGTGCAGTCATGGTAATCGTTTCAAACTGTGAAAACACAGGCTCGTCCTAAGCCGTATCCCTATTTCTATTTAATAAAAGATAACACCCAGTTGTAGAAATATCTGGCATCGGGTTGTCAAAGACAGAAAATTGCTATCCGGCAGCTATACACTGCCTTACCTCAGATATGATAGAACATAATAATGCAGAGCATATAGTGCAGAGATTTGCAAGACACAGTAAATAAACACATTCTGGTAAAGCTTTGCAGTAAGTGTCTTAAGAAAACCTGAGGTAACACATTAACAGCTTCTTTCAGTGCCCCACAGAGGAAGCTGCTGAATTCTGGGATATCATCATGAGCCAAGATAAACTACACAGAGCTGCAGGCACAGAGCATAGAGTAGGCCTCTTTGGCCCACTCACTTAAAAAGTTTATTCTGGAAATTTCTGATATGAGACACTAAATTACTTAAGTTTTCACACAGTGCATGTTCTACACAGTGACCTCTCTGAATAGGCCAGCAGTAGTAATGTGTGCCCCAGACTGATGTATAGAACATTTGGCTATTAGCCAAAATTTGGCTATTAACCATTATAGAGAGTGAGCAAAAAGAGGGAGACACAGAGAGAGAGAGAGAGAGAGAGAGAGAGAGAGAGAGAGCGAGAGAGAGAGAGAGAGAGAGAGAGAGAGAGGAAGAGAGAGATAGGGGCAATTGTGTAGTGCGATGACCGCAAATTACTGGACACACATTTGGATTGTGGGGGTGTCTCTGAGAGTGTCATCTACCAGATGAACATTCTTCCATTGTTACACCACTCTTAGGCAACTGAGATCCTGAATGAGCTGAGAGACAGGGGAAAATATATGCTTCCAGACGGCCGCATTTACACTTCCGTTTTTGTTCGAAGAACCCCATTTTTCCAAGTTCACACTGCAGTTTTCATCACTGCCAAGCAGCTCCCAGGGCCTCCGTCTGGGTTTTTGAGCGTTCCATTTTCCAAATGCAACATGTGCTTCTGAGTAGCCTCATGCAAGCAGTGGAACTTTGATACAGAAATGGCATGTTATAGGTGTCTCATGGAGACCTTTTGGCAGTACTCATGATCGTTTCTGAAACACCATCTTTTCTCTGTCCATGTCATCTCGCTTAGGATGATTGCCATGGCAGATGCAGACCAGTCAAGTAATCTTTACTGCTATGTAATATACAAACCCTACTTAGAATGAAATGGAGATTTGGATCTGCACAAGATTTAAACTCCAGAACTGAATAATGTTGATTTCCAGAAAGAGTGGCAACTTCCAGTGACTAACAATACTTTCCACCAATATGGAAAATGTGTACATGGGAAGAAATGACACTGCAATACAAGATTTGCAATATTGATTCTCAAATAAAGGAATTTTAAAGCTTTTGGGGGGAAAAAAGGAAAGCTGATTTTTTCCACACCAACAGGAACAATATTTCAAAGCTGCTAAAACAACATACCATCACACATAAGGAACCCATATAGCACCCCAACCAGTTTTTAGTATGAACGGTGAAAGAGGAACCTGCCCTCCGTCACCCACATAGGGATTAATGCACAACTGTCTGTTTCTGGATTTGTCTCCAAGGTAGCTGTGTGGAGTGGTGAAACACTGCTTTGATGAGATGGAGATACAGAAACCTATCTCTGTCACTCCTAAGTGATTCTTTCTTGTACACCCTCTTATGACAAACAAGAGTCACTACACATCGATACCAACACCCATGCAGAAAAAGAGGGAGCATAAATCATTAGAAATCATGGGGATAAACTGATAAACGTGGTAACTCCAACTGGCATAATGTTGTCTTTTCTGTTGCTTGCAAGATGTCTTAAAGAAGTCGCTACCAATCCAAGAGTCTAAATTAAATGGTATTTAATCACTAGATGTTATATATATTGCCAGATTCAAGCAAGGCACAAAAAACCTTCTTGGGCATTGCGTTTTGGACAGTGAATTATCAGTAAACTGGTTACTCAGACTGATAATATGGTAGAAAGATTTAAAATAAAAGTTCCCAGGAATATGTGTAAAAACATAATTTTCATTTAAAGTCCCAGGAATTTTAGAATAATTACAATTAAAACATAATGTCAGCGGACAGTCATTTGAAGTAGTTCTAAGTATAAAAGATCTTTTGCTGGTTAATAAGTTTTTCTGGGTCAATATACATTGCTTTTGTGCATTTCCCATTTATTCTTTTGTTTAACTTGTCTCCATAATGTCTGTGATGCTTTCGCCATTAATCTCATCTAACAGAGATGTGCTTTAAACTGATTATAAACTTATAGCTTCTCCACTATACTTTACAACTACAATGGCCAAGCCTGGACACCAGGAGGTGTTGCTATAGATTACAGTTAGCAAGTAAAGTACTTAAGCATGCCTTCCTTAAGAGGAGAACAGGCAATTCAAAGTATTCAGGCCTAGCCAGCCTATAAATAGCTCCACTGTAGGGTCTGAGTGCATACTCAGCAAATGTCTCTTTTGAGTAGGCTGTCATCAAGCAAATCCTCCGTTTAAGGGAATAAAGAAGAGGAATGTGATAGTGTGGGTAACCCTGTCGAACAAGCCCGAATCCGTCCGTCTGGCTTCTGTAATGTTGTATACAAAAGATGACAGATGTATGTTTTGGAAGGCAGGAGAGCTGATTGCACCTTGACATACATGAGAGACAAGCGCTGGATCGAAGCATTGTTTTTATATGCTGTCACGGAGTTACAGACTAATGCCTAAGAGCAGGTGTCTCCTCATGGTGGAGATGTGTCACACACAGACTACGGTGTGTTTAGCCCCTTTTCCACTGTAGGGGAAACAGTTACTAGGTTACTAAGTTACTTAGGCCAATCCACGCCGTTGCACACTCCTGAGACCAGTTACGCAGTTACGGTCTCTTTTTCCACAAGTGTGCTGGGATTCAGGGTCAGGAAGTGTTTGTGGCAGTAACGGGTTCTCATCATTATTATGCTAAAAGACTCCAATGGCTGCACGTGCCTGTTGAGATGCATAATTTGGAAAAGGGACTATTGTCTTTATTGTACTTTTGGATCGAATGAGCATAAATTAAATGAAGTGACAATAAAGCGGCAGATATAAAACACATCTCTAAGAAAATTGTAGGTGTTTATCAAGTTTATAAAAAGTTACAAGGATAAAAATGAATTAATTTCTCCCCTGCTAGAGAAATGCACCAAAGTTTATTTGGTATCAAACACACAGGGTTCTGATATGTGAATCAAAAATACCCAGCAATGGGAAAAACATGTTTCTCTTCAAGCAATCACAGAAATACAATGCAATCTAAGTTATAGTGGTCAATTCAATTCCAGTATTCAGAAGTAAATTTATCTCATGTTGATTGACACACTCATACCTCCATAGGAAATCTGTTGCTATGCTGCTAGAATGTTCCTATGCAATTTACTGTCTTTCTTGGACTTTAGCCAAGAAAGGTTGTTCGGCTTTCTCACAAAAATAATATTTTCCTGTTTTTTCAATTTTCCCTTAAAATGGGAATTTCTCAGGAATTCCTGTTGTTCCAGGTTGAAGCTGCTGTGAAGGGCCTAAATTTTTCACGCGTTGGGCCAAGTCCATAAAACTTACTGCCAGATTTAATGTGATGTTAACAGCTAATAACATTTACACATTCATAAATGTGGATTGCTGCTGTGTTCTACCATCTGCGTGATATATGGTGCTACCGTATTTTGTCCTCAATTGTATATAATATTAGTGATTCATAATAGAACACTGTTCGGCAAAAAATACCTCTGAAACATGTCCACCAGTAAATGTCCTGGTAAGAGGCTGATTTGGATGGCATGATCTTTTCTCGAACAGTGTTTGGTCATACATTCTGCACATGCATCCATTTAGCGTTTATTTAAAAGGCACATTTTTGGTCTGTTTGGAGTTAGCATGATTATGGCAGACTTTGTAACTGCAATGGTTGGAGTATTGCAGGGGAAGGTGACCTGTTGAGCAAGAGCTCAGAATGCTTTTTGTAGGAGAAATGCAAATGTAGTTGTCACAACAGAAGAAATTATAAACCGTTATACACTGAGTATAGATACAGTTTGAAGACTGAAGTCATCAACTCAACTCAGCTCAACCATGCAGTTCCCTTCTTGGTGAAAGTTACAAGTTAGAAATGAACCCACTGTATTTTCAACATCAAATAGGGTCCTGTTTCAGTCTTGATCCCTAACAGTAACAGACAGAACCATTGATCCATCAAGTAGATGCATTTGAAGCAGCAGCTGACAGAAGGCTTCCCATGATTTTCCTTGGGTACTTCTATATGTCAGACAGCTATTTTGATCATTTGTCAATCTGTTCAGGACATGGTGGTTGTAATCTTTAAATCTTGTGTGTTTGTTTTGTTTTTGAGCTTCTCTTAGCTCAAATATCATTGTGTTCAGTCTCATTCTGTTTTGTCCATGTTTCCATGGTGACCTTTTCAGGCCCAACACTTTTTTTCCCTTTTTTCATTGTCACTAGAATGAAGCTTTGTTTTAAATGATTAATCACAGCCGTTTGAATCTGAATCAGAATCAGACTCTTTGGAATGTTCAATGTCACACCTGATGAGCTGACAGCTTGTGAGGTGACAGCACTCAGACAAAGCTTGACTGCTGCCTTGGAACTCCACTGAAATTCTGGAAAAGTACAGATGTCATATTAGTCTTGTGGTGGTTTCACTGTGAGCAAAATATGTCCTTTTTGATTTCTCTGCTTGCACTTTTTTAATCTCAGCATCACATATTTTGGTGAACAATGATATCAGTCATTAGTCATACTGTTGTGGTTCTGGATAAGAGGGCCTGTCAAACGCTGAAAATGGTCACACGCAGTAAATTCCTTTCAACTACTCACTGGCACAAAAAATACAATCATATTACACAGACTCCACACTTGCTTCCAGTCTAATTCAGAATTCAATTTAAGGTTTTATTGTGGGTTCTTAATGCACTAAATGAGCATGCTCCCAATTATATATTATATATATATATATATATATATATATATATATATATATATATATATATATATATATATATATATATATATATTCAGCTTTATATGCCACCCACAGCCCTTAGAGCTTTCAGTCAGCCTCTCCCACTGCCCTTGGCTCAAAGAATAAAAGCTAGAGGGGTTGTTTCCATGGTAACCCCAAGGTTTGGAATAGATTTCCTATTGAGATTGGATGGGTGCTTTCATTACTGTCCTTTAAACTGAAACTCCAAAAATATTTTTAGCGGTTGGCCTTAACTAAATGTGCTATAAAAATAAGCATTACTTACCTAATTGCGTACTTACTCACCGAGTTGGATGTTTGTATAGATCATCAATCATACTATCAGAATTTCAGCAGCCATAGTGCTGTGTTTTTTAATATTTCCCGCCTCTGATGTTCAATCCATCTGTGAGGAGCTTGCATGCTCCCTGTTCAAACACCAGGGTAAACAGCAGGGAACCGCAGAAGAGCAGGGAACAGCAAAACAGCAGGGAGGGGCTGCTCACAATGTGGGTGTGCTTCACACATACACCAAAATCAAGGAGCTAGTCACAAATAAGGTGGGGCCTAAACTATACTTGTTGAAACCACTAAAATATTTACATATGTAACACACCCATGTTTTTTTTTCACTGTGGGAAAGATAACTGACCAAACTGCTTGCTTCACACATCACACATGAGATGAAACATACACAGTTACCTTCTGTATGCTATCCTCCTTTGTGTATTGGGCTGCATTAAGGACTGTCACTCCCATCTGCAATGTGTTAATGCACTTGAACAGCTTAAACTGTGATACTAGCCACCATAACAAGGTTTAAACTGTACTAAGCAGTACTCAATTCTTGGGAAAACTGAATTTCTTAACATTTAACCATAACATCTTCATACTGTTTAGGAAATCACAGAGCTCTTTTCAACAATAAATTGCTGGATACCTTTATTTGTGTTGTCTGGTTCACTTTATATTTGTGCTTATTACTTGCTAAGACAGCTTAAACACTAAACTCCCCTTTGACATTTTCAGATAGTTTGTCAGATGGTTCAGCCGCCTTTTTCTGCATCTGAGTTGCAGTGGGTTGGGTAGTTGGCTCACGTATAGGAGTCCGACTGTGTCCAGCTGTGCTTGTCTTCTGGCAGGGTATTATTGTTCTCCAGGCTGGCAGTGCCATTTGCTGGACTTCTGGATGTCACGGTATGGCCCCTCCCCCCACAAACGTCTCCGTGTGTAGGTGTGTGTTTGTCTGTATTGTCAAGCCTTCTCGAGTCGTTCACCTGATGCTTGCTGTGTGTAATTCTCATGTGTATATAAGTCTCGTGTCTTATTATTTAGTTGTTGGTGTTTGAAACATAGCATGTGTCCTACGCCTAGGTGTTCTATGTTAATAAACGTATGTTTCAACGTGCCTCATCCCCGCATCCTGCCTCCGAGCATCACACTGGACCATTTTTTTAATGAGGACAAATGAAATAATAAGGAAACAAATATTGCTGTCTTTTCTCAGGGAGTTGTGGATTGGTTACAAGAATGAAAGCTGATTCCTTTCTGAAGAGACAGGTTTTCAAAACATTTCCATAAAAATTTATTTATATAGTGGTTTTTTACAACAGATGTTATTACAAAGCAGCTTTACAAATGTCCAATCTGTGCCCCCAGTCAGCAAGCCAAGGGCAACAGGGGAAAGGAAAAACTCCCTAGAGCACGACGAACAAACCCTGAGAGAAACCAAGACCCAAGGGGGGGGCTATCCTCCTCTTGCTGGTTTTGATTATTGTTATCTGTTACCAAGTTCACAGTGTCATGACATATTTCCCAAAAATCATAAAATATTCAGCAATGAAAAAACATATTTACTCTTCTGGGAAGTACAATGGCCAGAACTACAATCACAGAACTACAATGCATACCGAGAAATAAATCTTATTCAATGAAGTATGATCAACATGACCATTTTGAAGAGTAACACATCCACATGAAAATCTTAAAACGCGGATCTGGTAAAACCTGGGCTGAGTGGAAGATACAAATCAGGAAAAACACACAAAAAAATCAAACTCAGAAAACATTAAATCATTTAATTAGTCTGTATAACAGAAAATGGCCATCACATTGTAATTGGTAACATATTACACAGATTTTATGTTTCTGAGAACGAATCAATCAAAGTGATATTAGCATCAGTATTTTTCCACTGAAATAATTATGGCGAATGGTTGAGATGTGGTTATGAAATATATGGTTCTGATTACGGTTTAGCCCTGGGCTAACTGCCCAAAGAAAGGATTTCCCTTATTCCCTTATTCCCTTATACAGCAAATTTGCTGTACCCCTTTTAAATTTTACCCAGAAGAAAATACATAAATAAATGACCAAATAAATAAATAAATAGTGTTTAACTTTGCTAGTTCTGTTAATATTAACATACAATATGATATAGTGTAATTACTAGTAGTAGTATTAATTAATATATGATTATGTAATATAAATCTTTTATATAGATATGTGGATAATATGTCTCTGAGGCCTTTGGATTTCTATATAAATTGTGTTCTCATTTTTTAAGACATAACAATACAAGACAAGTCTTAGTTTACCAACATCACAGCCTTTTTACACTTTCATATCTTTATTAAAAGGGTTTAGTCAACCAAGGAAAATATGAACCCTTTGACAGAAAGTAAATGCTTCAGTCACTAAAGGAGACTCAATTACTGACAAGATCTCAGTTAGGAGGTCATTTGGATCATGTGTTTCCACAAAAGTGTTTCACTTCATCTACGCTTCTGGGATGTCTTGCTTGAATGACCTCCTTCAGATTACAACACAGCTTTTCAGTGGGACTGAGTTCATGGCTGACCTGAGCATTTTAAAATATGGAATTGATTCTGTGTAAACCACTCCATTGTTACTTTACTTCTGTGTTTAGATTATTGCTATATTGCATAATCCAACTTTGTTCGTTTTAAACAGTTTAAATGAAGCATAATAATAGCAGGGTTTAAGGCCATGGAAGCTACAGTGAAACATGCACAGTCTAGCTTGTCTGCAGGGTGAGACTGAAGATTACAGCAAGTGGATATGGGTGTCATTTTCAAACTTGTACAGGCACTTTTCAATAGGATTTTTCCTCAGATTTTTAAATCTAGTGAAATGTTTATTCTTTTTTTAATTCATTCATTTACTTATTTAGTACAAATGGGCCTACAAAACAAATATTGAATTATGTTTGTTAATCTTTTAAGTAAACATTTAATAACCTGCTACACATATGTTATGTCTAAATATTTGATTTAAAATAAACATTTAGGTGCACAGTAAAAAAAATAATAATATTAAAGAATTATTTAAGAATTATTTAACAGGAATTGCACATTATTTAACTATTTATGCTTGATTTGTGGCCCATTTAAGAAGTTGTTAAAGAAAATTAAATTGTATTAAATAAAGTTTAATAATTTAATTTTTTTAAATATACATTTTTGCATATTTCTTAAATTGGAAAGACTGGAGTTGGTTTTAACATTGCTAATATTTTGTAAACTATTAGGAACTGAAATATTGATACTGAAATGTTAATCTTTCAGGGCAGAAGTAATTAATTTCCTTTCCCTCACTCTGTCTGAAAGAGATTAAAATTAAGATTCAATTTATTGTCGTTGCTCAGTACGAATCAACAAGACAACAAAATATCTGCATATCCAAACTTCTTTTTGGAAGCTGGGGTTAGAACTCAGGGTCAGCCATTGTACAGAGCCCCTGGAGATCTGACACCAGCTTTTATGTTTTTCATACCATAAAGTGAATTTTTGGAGCCAGATATTTTTATGCTATTCATGAGAGTGAAATTAAAATACATTGCAATCAACTTTTTCATTAAAAACACTGGGAAAAGTGTTTGAACTATTTCCACAACGTTCATTAACATTCCCTTTAACATGGCTGCTGTTGTGAGGAAGGTCATCATCCTCATTATGGAGACTTGAGCGTGTATTTTCAAGGTGCGTTCATGTTCCCTGAATTTATGGTAAAATATCAACAATCTGGAACTACTACACTGTAAATATTCTACTGTCTTTTTAATTAGATTTAGTGATTGAACTGACAAATTAGATCATCAGTCCCATCAATGTCTATTCATTGAAATGAAGTTACATTTTTTCCCCCATTTACTGCTTTAATGAGAATGAATTCTCTATAGATGTATTATTGGTATAAGTTATAATAATTGTGACAACCAACCCTGCTGTGGGCTTGGTTGTCACAAATGGTGAATGTATATTTAAAATCTAATAGGCATTTTGCATTTGTTATGCCAGCTCAGAAGGGCATCACCTCTAGCCCCCAGAGGGCTTACCAGATTATCACATGTCCCTCATTAGTTATTAGCTTCGCCTGTTGTGTAGTTTAGTTGTGAAGTCTTGCTGCTACTTATTAGTCCCCTATATCTGTGTTTGTTTGCCTGGTTCTGATCTCTTCTTGCCTGTTACTCACAGGTTTGGACTCTTTGTTTACCTATTTGTCTTATGACTTCTGGTGTTTATGACCTATGCCTGTTCCTTGGGATTTTGATACTGGATTTGTGGACTTCGTTCTTCACAAGGTGTTTGGTCTCATAAATGTGATAGAAGATTTGGCTGAACTCCAGAGATCCAGAGAGGAGTTTCAAGCACAACAAGGCACTCTGCTCTCTGACAACGCACAGCACCTAGAACATATCTCCACAGTAGCTAGAGCATATCTCCACAACACCTAGAACATATCTCCACAGTAGCTAGAGCATATCTCCACAGCACCTAGAACATATCTCCAGAGTAGCTAGAGCATATCTCCACAGCACCTAGAACATATCTCCACAGCAGCTAGAGCATATCTCCACAGCACCTAGAACATATCTCCACAGCAGCTAGAGCATATCTCCACAGCACCTAGAATATATCTCCACAGCAGCTAGAGCATATCTCCACTGCCTTCCAAGAGCTAACCATGACACTGCAACAGCCCTAAACAAGTGCCACTTCCTCAATCTGAACTATGGCGCCTACTCCTCCATACCCAGAGGATGCATGGTGAATGCCCCTACCAGCTATTTGGAAAAGTACAATGGCTCCAAAGGCAGCCACAAGGGATTTTTAATTCAGTGTGCCATTATCTTCAGTGCTTCACCTTCCCATTATGCAAGAGACTCTGATAAAATATCCATGATGCTCTCTTTGGTGACAGGTTAGATACTATCCTGGGCTTACTGGGTTTTATCACAAACAAGTGGCTTTGAATCAGTCCAACACCAATTTCGAGAGGCTGTTTAGAGAATTTTTCAATGACTCTGATTCTAGGCAAGAAACCAGTGAACAGCTTCTCACTCTCAAACAAGGGAGGGGTCTTACTTCAGAATACTACCAATGCATTTGGAATACTTAAAGACACTGTGTTAGACTGGGGGGCCCCTTTCTCTACTGAGTGTGGAACACCTTCTGCCAGAGGTTGGAAATCAGACTATATATATATTAGATTTAAGATTCCCTTTAAATATTTGACAAGGTACTTTTTTCTGAAAATCAGAAAAATATTAATATTATTATTTTATTTTATTTTATTTTTTAAAATATTATTATTATTATTATTATTATTATTATTATTATTATTATTATTATTGTTATTATTATTATTATTATTACATTTTATTACATATTATTTAGGGGAGCTTTAAAAAAACAAACAAATAGTCACCCATTTGTCACAGAAATGTGAAAGCATTCAGATGAAACCTGAGTGATTTAGATTTACCGCATTTATCTGTTCACTTACATAATAGACATCTGCCTCCATGATGGTGTTTATGCCTGACTGGATGGGCTTAGTAAATCCAGCATTCTTCATGTAAACCTGGCTAGGCTGAGCTTGCTCAGGCCACGAGGCAGAAAAGGAGCCCTATCATACTATCTCCACCATGCTTTACTAATAACTCTCGCTCTCCTCAGTGAATGTGTCTGCCTCATAACTGCTCCAGGTTTTCTTTTTCTTCCATGGACTCCTCCCATTCTTGGTCAGTATTTTTCTTCTAAATACTAATCCTTGGGTTCTTCAGTTACTCTTCACTTCTGTAAGGATTCTAATGGGTGTCATTGCCCTGATTACATTTACAGCATTTAGCTGACCTTTTATCCCAAACAAAACCCTTACAATTATGTCAGAACACAACTTGCACAATTGAGGGTTAAGCATCTTGCTCAGGGGCCCAACAGTGGCAACTGGCAACCTTCTGATTACTAGTCAAGTACCTTAACCACTGAACTACCACTGCCCTGATCTTTACAGGAAATCCATATCCAGGAGAACAGTTACAGTGCTAGATTTTGTTGCATGCCATGTTTGTTAATGTCCCTTATTGATTACTATGACTTCTATTATTCCAATCACATTTTCACATTTCAAGAGGCATTTATAGGATCCAGATAATCCCAAAAATCTCACAGACTCCTCAGTGTTTTACTGTATAGTCAAGACTGGCAGCCTGGTAATGTTCTACTAACAAACTGACCATAAAATCTTAAGACTCCCTCTCCTGGAGAAATACAACACATACCCAGTATTTTCAATCTGAGAGCCTGCAAAATCAAGCACTGTTACTAAAATCTGACTATCAGTCATTGATTTAGGTTAGTTTCTCATTAGTCCCAGACTACTACTCCAATTAAAGGAAGTGTAATAAACACAGTAAAAATAAGGTATGATAAGAAACCGTTTTCTTTATTTTAACACCACTGGGATTCACAGACATTTTGTCCCTTTTTGTTCAATTATGAGTGCAAATTACAACACAAATAAGAAAAGTTAATAAATAAATACCACTTTTGTTATTTACAGTTCAACAAGTCATAATTCCTTGACATAAAAATTAGTCCTGCCATTTATGAAAAGGAACAAGAACAAAACAAGAACAGCAAAAACTGGAGAAGTCACAATCTACACGGTGTACCATCGCAGTATAGGTCCATGTTACTACATCTGAGAAGTCTCATTAGTACAGATTTTCCTCGTGCAAGACACTAAGCAAACCAAAATGAGATTGTTGACAATGGATTTTGAGGACACCTCAAATGTCCTACAGCAACTGTTGAGTCGATATCCATTCACTAACTACTCACTATAACAAACAGTCTCTCTGTGTTGCTATCCATGCATAACCAGTTAACTGGAATCTTCAGGGAAAGGTGACAGCATTAGAGACAAACTAATTTTCTCTTAATTATATTAATTTTTAACTTTAATATATTGCACCCAAGAAGAAAAAAATATTTTCCTGTGTCTAATGCATGTATAAAAGTCTTATGTTCATCTTAGATGGCATTAGTCATAAATAAAATCTATCAGAAGACACAGGAAGAAAAGATCAGGAGAGGAGGAGTCTATATGGCACCCTGTTAAATGACTCCTTCAGCCACAAATGGCACCATCACTATGTCAGTTTACAAAGTCTTACAGATTGAATCAACACACAAAAACATAGCAATATGTTAAGTGCACATGAGATCATACAGATTATTTACAAACCCAATATCACTGAGCCACAAATAATTGAATCACAATTGAAGTTAGAAAACCATAAAGAAAAAAATTATGAAAAAGTTGACGCAAGATTATTTGGCTTTCTGTTGAAGTGCGTAGTTGTGATTTTTTTTTTTGTTGTTGTTCTCTTTAAAGGTATAATTTGTTTGGGAGGTAGGGTGGAAGTAAGTGTGTTAGGAAAACAGCATTTTGACTAAATGTCGGAACTCTGCTCAGTAATGCAGTGAGAGACACAGGGGCTGCGCGTGTGTGTGTATTTGCGTGCGTGAGAATGAGAGAGAGAGACCTTAGCTGGCAACAAGGAATTAGACAAAATTAGACACCCAAAGAGGGCCAGAAAGGGAGTTGTAAGCTAAATGAACATTTAATTTATGTCATTACACTTCCCATGCTCTTTAAAGATGACCCACCGTTATTCAGTAACCTTCTGCCCTGGCAAAGTAAACATCATTTGAGACTGCACAACAACATGCTAATAAAAATAAATTAAATTTACGAAGATCTGGGCTTTTGTGATGAGTGCATTCAAAGAGTAGCCCACACAAATATACACGCATTCACATAGAGTGGTGTAGATCCTGACTTGTGTTCCCTTTTGAACAATCACATTAGATAAATGTTGTGTACAAAGAATACTTTCCACAGAAATACCTTTAACACATTATTTTAAATGATCAAATCTTTCCATGTCATTCAAAAAGCCAAAGTATCTCTTTTTGACCAAACATCAAAGCTTCAAAGAGATACCAGATTTCCAGAGATACCAGATTACCAGTGTTTTAGTATTCATTAAGCAATCTCTCAAGCAATCTATTGTTAAAAAATAAATAAATGATGTGGCTGAGATGGTATGTCTGCAAATGGCACGAATTTCCAAGCTATTTATTAAATTGTGCAACACCCTTGAAACATAGCCACAAAGAATGGTCTTTGTGGTTTTCCCTGCTTTTAATGCCCACACCCACACAGAGCAGAATGGATAGGCCACAGTGCCTTAGTGAGCTCGCACTCTGACCGCTTTAAAGTAAAATCAACTGCACAGCTAAATAAAGGCAATCAGGGCTAGGGATCCTTAAACTTCCCCACATTTCTTTGTGTCATGCACACAAAAGAAGGGATGTTAGGGTTCGGTCATGCCGGCATCTCTGTTAGTCACGTGCGATGCATGTTGATGAAGCAGGTCTGTTGGTGGGGGGTGGGGGGTGGCGGTTGTGGACAGGGATGAGGCTGCCAGAGTGGGGCGTGGTGGGGGTCCGGGGTTCTAGGAAGTCAGCTTGGAGTAGCTGGGAGGAGAGAAGCGTCGACGCAGGTACTTGAGGACGTAGAGCGGCAGGCAGCTGACCAACGTGATGACCGTCACCTTCCACACGAACGAGAGCGTGGCGATGAAGTAGATGTCTATGGACAGGAGAGAGGTTCGTCATGGGTGCCTTTTAGACATAGTGGGAAAAAAAATGGGTCAAGTCTGTGCTAAAGATTCCTATTTTATAAACAGCTGTACAATCTACCAAACAGGGCTGAGACAAGGGGATGGTAGATTACTCTGCAGTCTGGCTTATGTCTGGAGTCAGTGTCTAGACAACTACCCCGGTTGTAGTCCTCTCACTGAATGCATCTCTCCTTTTCTTGTGTGTGGCTCTTGAATTCCTGCTGAATAAGCCTCTGCTTGCTTTTTTCTGAATGTCTTCTCCCCGCAGACACAGTGAATAAGTCTAAAATAGCTTTGGCTAGCAGGCAACTTGACCACAGTGAAGCCATAAACCGGAATGACCCTGATCGTACATATTCCCAAAACTCTCACACATACTCACACTTACACACGAAATCTAAATAATACCAGGCTTAATAATACCAGGCTGAGGCTAATGAGGTACAGCAAACGTCGTGGGACTGATGGAAAGCCACGTCACACTACAACGTTGTCAAGCCTCGCCACGTGTGCCACCTGCCCTTGCTAAACAAAGAGTGGCATATCACGTGGCGGGCGCTGGCCTGCACTCTGAGTGCTACCCCGTCGCCAAAGCCTCACAGACCCGGCTCAATGGCCACTCTTGTTCCCGCGCTGTGAGCGCACACCCGGGCTGGACACAGTAACCACCGTCGCCATGGAGCCCTCGTGTTGGCTTGCATATGCAGGTTCAACATCACACTCTTGGCTGCTCAAGCTCCAGATATGGCTTAAGACTTGTGCTGGACCAAACGCAACGAAACTGTCGTTGGTGATGCACCACTGACCATTGTGTTTTATCACGAGCATGACATAATCTGTGCCCAGCAAACTGCATATAAAGCATAGTGTTGCCTTGTATCTCTACAATATACATGGGAAAAGATTATTTACTCACTGTAAATGACATGAAAATAAAAATATACAATGCTTTAAAACTTACCAGAATCACTTTGCTTTCACTACTATTTAATTGCAGTAAATCAGCAGATAACATTCCATACTGCGGAAAAACAATATTTTGGAGGGCAACAGGACTTTTTGGATGTAAAACCCCCTGGCAGGTAATGCGACAAACACACAGACCTTGGCCAGTGTGCGGATCTGGCAGGAAGTGAGCAGAGACCTGTGGCATTTCCTGCCTGTGTGGTGTCCACTGCCCTGGCCACTGTGTGTCCCTCCTCCACACTGCCCCTGACCAAACCCGAGCAAGCAGGGATGCATTCCCAGCCTGTGCAATCGGGTGCAGCGGGGCTGGGGGGTGCAGTGGGGTGAGGGCGTGTGAGGGGTGTTTGGGGGTCTTGGAGACAGGGACACACTGCTGACTTGGGGCAAACGCTGGTGAGGGCCATTTCCACCGAGCACATTGCTGGGGAAGAAGAGGAATGGCGCAGAGGAATGCGGTCGCATTATTTCACCTCTGCGCCTGTCAAATTCTGATGTCAAAACAGTTTAATGGCAAAGGGATATTATGATGATATAAGGCGCCAGCTGCCCTGACTTGCAGCATGAGTGAAATATCAAAATGTGGTGTGGGGACAGGCGGAGGACATAAACTCTGCTTGGTTTGATAATCGGAACTGTAGAAGGACATAACATTAATTTAGTAATGCTATATTAAGTGTCAACAATTTAATCTTCTCTATAAAAGAAAAATATAAGTACATTTCTTATGTACTTAATATATGTAATGTTGGATAAACTGTAGTCAGTGATAACTAAGCAGAAATATTTACATTTTTTTTTAATCTTTCTGCTTTACTCAAGCATAAATGCTTTTACTGCTCTTCATCAGACTCTCATTACTACAACAGAAAAAAACTATTTAGTAGCTTACTTGTTTCCTCCAACATACTCTACTATGCAACTATGATTCTGACTAGCTTGCATGTAGACATTAGCGGTTTTGTTCATTTAATTTAATTTAATTTCAGAATATCACCTTTCAAGAGTTCTCTGTCAAAGCTAAAAAACATGCAGACCTAAGCACTTCTGCTGTCTTTAGTCAGGAATAATGTTTAGTAATTTATTCAGGAATAATGTTAGTGTTTTAGGTGACTAGCTAGGCCTTTAGGTGCTTTGCAACTTACCAGTAAACTACTGCGTCAAATTTAGCATGTGAGGTATTTTTTAGTGTTTTCAGTCATTTTTTCAGTGTTTTCTGAGAAGATGCCCAGAAGTCTGTAGGTGTTGTTAATGAGACGTCCTACTGGTTTGTTCTATTATTTATATCATTTTATATCATTTATGTATATGTAGTATCAGTTTTTTAAAAAGTTTAAGAACAAAATTTAAAAACAACATGAGTATACTTCTTAAGGATTAGCTAATGGGCTACTTGGACACATTTTCAATGAAGATATGTTTACTACAACTCAAGCATGACAACTAGGTAGCTCATACCACGCTGACCACTGTGTATCCACGTGTATCCATATATGTGTGTCACTTGCGTGTGTGCTTCCTTACCAATGAACTCGTGCAGGAAGACGAGTGAGGCGACGTAGCAGGCCAGGCTGAGCAGCTCTGCCACCACCATGAGCCAGTGCCACGTCTGAACTGTCAGTGCCACCATCAGCAGCTCGGTCAGGATCAGCGAGGTGAACGAGATCGCCACGATGTGCACAAACTCCGACTCAAAGAGCAGCAGCGCTCCATACATGATGATGCTGCCTGCCGGGGTGGGACAGATGGGGGGGACGGAGGCAGGGAACAGGGTAGATGGGAGTACGGGGAACAGGGTGGATTGGGTGAACAGGGCACAGGCAAGACCACGGCAATTACCATGTGACTGAACGAAGAAGGACAAGAAGCCTGGCACTGTCTGAGGAGCTTTACAATTCCACAGGCAGTTACAGGAGCAATTTGCCAAGCATAGCTAAAGCAGCATGACGTGGGAAATGATCAGATACAGGCTGGGTTGTCAGGGGCTTGGGAAGATTGTTTGAACAAAAGAATTCAAAACCTCCCTCTGACGAATCGGGTCAAGCACTTAATCTTTCAGGAAGAGGAAGAGCACGTTTTTCCATGTTTTTACTCTTTTCTCCTCCCATAACTTCCTCACCCATAGTGTTATTGAGACCTTTGAGATTAAGCGCCAAAACACTGAGATTAAACACCGAAACAGGGAACAGATCCCACATACCAAGGATGATATTTGGAGGTGTGCAACTAAATGGCTGGTAAATGCCCTAAACACCACTTAACATTAACCAGGAGAGAGAAGAATAACTTGTTCTTGGGTATCAATAGGCAAGAGATCAATTAAAGGCAAGTGGAATTCTTGGGTAAATGAAAGGAAGGCAAGCAAAGTTCTTTTAAAGCTAGAAAAAGCAAAGCAAGCACTAAACAATACAGGGGAAAGGAGGAACCTTAAGGTGGGGAGGTGAGGTTTGGGTGGAGCTCCAGATTCATAAGTCCCGCCTCGAAAGGACACAAAATGCGGTGTTGGAAAAACCACCTGGGGTTATTCAACATTTGCAAACTCGGACACAAATAAACTCCTCAAGATACGGAGAAAACATATGCATGGGCTTTGTTTGGGTGAAACAACATTCACCATGCGAGTGTGTCCGTTCTCTACCACTGCCTCTTGGGCTCAAAGATTCCCTGTTTTCTTAGCAAGCCTCTGCAGGGCCATTGCAAACACAGTCGTGCTCAGAGGGAGACATTAATGGTCCACTCCATTTGGAACACTTGATTACTTGCCGAGTGAAGGTTGCTAGTCACACTGTACGTAACACATCTTGATACAATACAATGAAGTAAACTCAAAATCAGCTTACCTTGGTAGATGCTAATCAAGACCCATATTAGAAATGTTTTGAAGGAGAGCGGCCGACCCTGAAAATAAGAAGTTGAGTTGATACAGGATAAAAGCAAGGGATTCTCTGTTATTCTGACAAGAACAATGTAAGGCAGATACCTTTAAGAGGTCTTTGTAAAGTTCAGGATAGAGCATGGCCACCTCTGATTTGACATCCTTATCCAAAACCAGGGAAAAGACAGGGAACATAGTGTAGATTGTTGAGTAGCTAAAAATATGGGGATACAAGTTAGGAACCTCCAGTCAAATGCTAAACACAAAACATCATTTAAAACCAATAAAGAATTTCAGCAATAGATGATTCATACGATTCTCTGTAAGCAAGACTTACAAGACGCAATATACTTAATATAATAAACTGTAATAAATCTACAGGTCAGTTTATTTTTTTCCCCGCAAATTGTCTTTGAAACACTGATGTACCCAAACAGTGTCCAACTGAATATCTCTAACTTCCTAATACAAAAGGGCCCTTTGGAGCTCTTCGTCTTGTGTGCAGGCAGCATGGTTTGAAAGTGCGACTGTGTTCGCTGCAACAATGCTGGAGCTGAAGCAAAATGTCAGAGCAGCACATAACTGAGATGCTGCGAAGATCTCATCCAGCACAAATGAGTCACAGCCCATGTCTAGAGTCAGCTACTCACCCGATGATTAGAAACCCTTGGTACAGGGGCACTGATGCGAAGTAGAAAACGGAGGAGAAAACAGCCTGGGGAGAAGCCAAGCAACAAGTCACTGCTGTGCATCGTACCGGTCTGGTTAACCACTAGCTGTGAACTGAATTGAAACAGTTATACTCCAACGGTTATAAACAGCTCTGACTTGTTTGGACAAAACTAAGGTTCATGAATGAAAGAATGGATGAATGGATTAAAAGGAGTTTTTGTTTTTGGAGATTAGAGAAAATTTGGGAGAAAACTGATAAGGACATATTATTATGAATGTCTACTGATTTTTTTTTTTTATGCATAATTCACTTACTGAGAGATAAACATGGTAAGTTAAACTGATTTGATGAAAAAACACAATTGTAAAGAGAGTAAAATTGCCTCCACAAACTACCTAAACGTTTTCCAGTGAGGATTTGAATTACAATTATTGCATAACTACTATACGGAAGGAAATGATTTTTTAGTAAAGTATCATGATTTTCCCACTGTCAGAATTACACATAAAAACTCAGAAGGCGCATATGTCTTTCTTTGGCAGTTGCTTTGTAGACAGAACCATGCTTCCTAACACAAAAACTGAAGATCTCTAGAATGAATCTTTTTCCCTCCAAAAACACTGAATGACTTTTAGTTCTGTTCTTGACAAGTAAATTATACAGAAAGTGTGAAAAATCAGAATTCCCCTTTTTAAAACTCCAGTAAGCATTTTGCTTTAACTGCATATTTTCTGTATTGCAAAGAGGTTTGTTGCGTAAATTATTGAGCAAAGTTTGAGAAGCATACTTTGTTTATCATTGCCATCCATTACCATCATGTCAGACACAGCATGATCTGTGCAAGCCTTACCACTGTGTTCAACAATAAAGCCTTCATAACTGTGTCACAGGTTGGAAAATAGAAGCAGTCTTCCTGAAAACAGGCCCTTCCAGGAGTGCTTTACTTGCTACAGCTACTGGGTATGAGTCAGAAAGTGCGTAGGTAATTTGTACACACAGACACACACTCACTCTCGTTCTCTCTCTCTCACTCTTGTTCTCTGTCTTTCTCTTGCCCTCTCCCTCTCTCTCGCTTTCTTGCTCACACACACACACACACACACACACACACACACACACACACGCACGAACACACACTGTACCTGCATGGTACTGATACAGAGGCTCCTGTGAATGACGAACTGGCTGAGAGCAGCGGATCTCTTGTAGCTGTTTCTGCCGTGCACCATGAGCAGTCTGCCCAAATGCTTGAACTGAGTCACCGAGAAATCGGCAGCCAGGGAGGCCTGCTTCCCTTCCTAACAAAATAAACATTCCACACCATTCCAGACTGCTAAGTACACTTTAGTATATGTGAAGAAAGTACATGTTACGAGCATATAATAAGATTTGAATGTATAATGTTGCTGAGCATAGTTCTGAAGTGACCTGGTGAACTTGTATGAGCCAAGAGAACTGCAGACCTGGAAGGAAACACACAAACCCACCTAACCACGGCAGTTTAATCTAGGGCTATGCCATGTTAGTCATGGGTGAGTCAATATCAATTAACCAACTCATAATGTCTCGTTTTCGGCCTCTGGAAAGAGTGCTTTGCCCACCACAACAGGGCCAAAACCTGTCTTTGTAGTGTTTGAAGTTCTGTGACTCAATACCTTAAAACATGAGTGACGGCTAGAGCAAATTTCAAAGCCCTACTACCACCTACACTTATGTACTGATTTGTCAATAGTGCAACACTGCCTATGTTTATACAATGACAGATAAGTTCCCTGGACAAACATGACCAGACAGTAGGTCAGAGAACATCATATCCAGTCAGTGGTATTTAGGGTCACACATATATACGTGTGGGTAGAGTGTGTGTGTGTGTGTGTGTGTGTGTGTGTGTGTGTGTGTGTGTGTATGTGTGTGTTTATGTGTGTGTTTATGTGTGTGTTTGTGTGTGTGTTTGTGTGTGTATGTGTGTGTGTGTGCATGTGTGTGTTGTGTGTGTGTGTGTGTGTGTGTGTGTGTGTGTGTGTGTGTGTGTGTGTGTGTGTGTGTGCGTGCGTGTATGTGTGTGCGTGTGCATGTGTGTGTTGTGTGTGTGTGTGTGTGTGTGTGTGTGTGTGTGTGTGTGTGTGTGTGCGTGCGTGTGTGTGTGTGTGGTAAGGACGGATGGAGATATCATTCCCGAAGCATGCGACATTGTGTGTGACAAGGACCCAGTGGCTCTTACTTTGCCCTCCACTCCCACGCCACAGTCGGCTTCCTGGATCATGCTGACATCATTTCCTCCATCCCCTGGGAGGCAGAGAGCAGGTTTAGCGACAGGCCAACTGCAGATGCTGTTATGACTTTTAATACTCTTTGAGCAGATCTACTTAGTCTATTATGAGGGTCCTACATATCCCGTGTGTTCACTTACAAAAATTCTTAGCTCTTATGACACACTGCATAGGAAAAACAAAACAAAAAACAAAACACCCAATTCCAATGCCACACAATTCTAGCCTACAGCTAGCTAGGTCCCAAGGCAGGGAGGGGGCGGGGCATACTCACCCACGGCGCAAGTGAGTTTCCCAGTGCGCTCCTTGAGCAGTCGGACGATCTGCGCCTTCTGCGTGGGTGCGCAGCGGCAGCACACCACAGCTGGGCACTGGCATGCCAGCTCCATAAACTCGTACTCGTAGAACTTCAGACACACCTGCAAGGCAACATTGCTTAGCGACGCCTTACCACACCCACACATAGCAGCACCACACAGGGATCGGGCTCGGGCACATGACTCCTATTTACTGCATACCGTTTGCCCCGTTTTAATTAGTTCGGCAACATTTTTTATGTACTGTTACAGGACTAAATAAGACTAATTAATGAGCATTAAGGGAAGCACATGTTGCTAAACCTTTCGCCCGTAAGAGAATTGGTATCTAAAAGCTGATTCACATAATAGCCTACCAGGGTGGGTGTGTAATGGCGAGGTTTACCTCCAGAGAGTCTCCTGATATCACCAGAGCGCAGTCGTGCTTCCTCCTGAAAGCGTTGAGCTCGAGGTGGGCCTCACTTCGTGTGGTCACCTGCAACATAGCGAAAAGTACATCATCAGCTGTCTGCAACCCAAACACACGCACAGGCCCGTAAACTCATATCTAAGCGCACCCCTTCCCCCAACATACACACAAACACAGAGAGATAGCAATCTAGCCCAAATATACTAAAGATCCTAACCACACCAATAACAGGAGTTTACAGCTGCTTGCTTCAACTGTCAGCTGTGTAAGACCATGGCCTGAGCCAACTGCTTAACTGTCATGAGGTCGCGGTTGTGTGCTACTCTCGTGTGGGTAAGCGTTTCATAAAGGAAGTGCAGTATTAGGCCTTTAAATGACTGTTTAGATCAAGCTAAATAGATAATACATTGTCAGCAGGACCATTATTTTGTCTCTTGAATTGGCAGAATTGGATCTGAATTGGTTCAAATCCAATTCTGCTAATTCAAGAGAGAAAAGAATGCAAAATCATGTAAATATGCAATATGGTAGAATGCAGTGTTTGACCACAGCTGCAATTTGTTTTTCATCATAAAGACAGAAACAAATGTAGGAGTGAACATGAATGTTGGCATTAGCCTTGTACCACAAGAAATGGGCCCTAGACAAGCATTTCAGTATGGTAAGAATTTAAGTATGGTAAGTGCATAGCATGAATTAAAGGCAACAAAGTCTCTTGACGACCAGATCCGCATTCTATCACATCAGTCTGTCTTCAGCTCTTGGCGCAGACCGGATGTTTTGTAATTAGCCGACGCGCATGCTCGAGCCTCCATCTATCACTTTCAAACGCCTTCAGCCTCTGGTCCAGATGCCGTTTGTGATCAGGAGGAAGTAGCTCCAGATGCGGGCCTCCGGGGCGCTCAGGCACCCGGGGACTGGCCCCACTGTTCTCAAGCCTAGCCAGCCATTGTTTTCCTTTTTCCAGGAACCGGCATGTTGCTGTAGGCAACCATGACCTTCCCGACGGCCTCTGGCAGCAAGACATTCGCGATGGGGGGGGTGGACGGGACATCTGGTGTGGTGGCGTCCTGATGCGTTTCGAAGTGGGCCGGATGAAGTGTGCATTTAAGCGCAGTTACACGACGCTCTAAATGAAAAGCAGAGAAGACACTTACGGGCCGGAAGACATGGATGTCCTGGTTGCGGGTCACCAGATGAGCGTTCTTGGCAGTGCAGGTGGCTGTCTCCAGTTTGTCCCCCGTCAGCATCCACACCTTTCCGAAGAGGGTAAAATAACTTAAATGACAATGAGGCATTTGTACTGCGTCGGTTGCCATGCACGTGTTCAGTTCCCTTAATGCTGAGTCAGGTGCTCTTAGACTCTTGATGCGCGGCAAGT
The DNA here is from genome assembly GCF_041902795.1 of Electrophorus electricus. Taxonomy (NCBI): domain Eukaryota; kingdom Metazoa; phylum Chordata; class Actinopteri; order Gymnotiformes; family Gymnotidae; genus Electrophorus; species Electrophorus electricus. The sequence continues at coordinate 7,421,835 of NC_137517.1, forward strand.
CTGAAGATTGGTGTGAAAGTGCTGCGTCTCACCTTAATACCGGCATTGCGCAAGATCTCCAGCGTGGGCCGCACGTCGGCCTGCAGCTGGTCCTCTACCCCCGTCAGGCAGAGCAGCTCCATCTCCATCTCCAGACTCTCGATGACCGTGGCCACCTTGAGTGAGCGGTCGTGTACGCTCAGCTTAGCCTGGACGTAGCGGGCCTTTGGGACACAAACCCCACCAGACAAGGCTGAATAATGGGCAGCATCTAAGGCTTAGTAAACAAGCACACCTAGATCTATCTGATACGATCTGATAGCCATCCACAAAAAAACCTAATACATAACATAATAAAGTGATTAAATGATGGGAAAAAATCTGTTTTGGAAAACTGGGATTTTAGTGCATAATTGATGGGACTGACAAGTCATTAACTTTCAATTGTAAAAAAAAAAATTAAGACAAAAAACACTTCATGAGATCAGGATCTGCAAAACCTTCCTATACATTTTGAGATGTCCAGTACCATAATATGCAGCTGTCAAATGCCAAACTACAGCTTGGAAAGTGCAACCCTCAAGCAGTGTATGAACTATGGCCAAGACAATGTGTGCATGAGTCACACAGGAACACACTCTCACTTGGTGAGTCATACACACTCTGAGTCATCCCCGCCCACCAGTTCACACACAAGTACACACTCAGGCTGCAACGAGAAGAAACAGTATTGTGTGAGTGTGTTTTTTTGTGTGTGTGTGTGGGTGGGTGTCTGTGTGCGTACGTGTACATGTGTATAGGCTGGGTAACCAATACTGTGACATTTTGGTCCAATCCATACGGAAAACGTGCTCCAGCATTTCTTGTTTTGAGACTGTTATTGATGTTGCATGGTTCCTCAGCAACTAGGATTAATATCTGAAGTTATTTGGAACCTGGATACTTTGGCTGGGCTGTAGCAACTACAAACAAGCAGGCCAAGTATTTTTTCACTATAAACATCCTAAAAACACAGGTTCTTAGCTCAGATCTCAGAACTCTGTGCTCTTCATAGCTCTCAACAGGTGGTCTTGCTACTGTGTACATAACTTGGGCTCCAGGCCTGCACATACATCAGAAACTCCCCATTCCAATAATGTCTTTAACAAATGACTTTAGATGGATTCTTCTGCAAATAAACACAAGGGGCAGACGAGCTGTGTGCTACTGGGGAGTCAAATGATATTCAGATGTCCGTATCTTCTTTCTGGCTTCAGCAGTCTGCGACATTCCCGGATTTCATCGCAGGGCAGTGAGAAGACAGCCTGAGCACTCTTGATGTCCCAGCTACATTGCACTATGATGGGCACTAGAGTCCTCCAAAAACCATTGGGCAGAGCTGTCCTAACCATCACGTATTCCGTACTGATGCAGTATTGTTTGAAAAAGTCACCAAAGCTTACAATCCCGCTTAGGGATAGGCAGTACTTTTAGGTGCTGACAGGGACATAATTAGGTTGGGATTCTCTGGGAGGTTAATTAGAAGCCAAAGATCATTTGAATAGGTAATTCCTGAGAGATCACCTCAAAGTCCTGGTACTGGTCTTCGGTTAGAGACTTCTTGGCCACCACCAGAACTCTCAGGCCCTCACGGGCCATGTTCCCACACTGGCAAACATGAAGGAAACATCATATGGCAAAGATCACAAGAAACGCAGTACACCAGCTAGATTTTTGTGCGAACGCACATACACACGCACACATATATACATATAAAAGCAGTTAGCAGAGAGAGAATTTTGAGAAAGCGAAAGTACCTCTTCTTCAAGCCAGTCATTATATTGAACTATGCCTGACATCACAACATCAGCACCTTTCATGTAAAAGGTGATTTCTCCAGTGGACTCATCCTAGAAATAATAAAAACAGGAACATGTTTATGCTATTAATTAATAATTAATATGTAAGCCTGTTCCTACCCAAACCATACACCACCAACAGCTGTTTGAAACATGGACCATATTAAAACATACCTGTTCTGCAGATACTGTCCTACCAAGCTGATCAAATATTATGTTAATGTATTAAACACAATATAAACAAATGGTTTTTTAAACCTTTTATAACCATTTTAAAAACTTGTCATTTGAATTTCATCTGCAGACAATATTTCTTGCATTAAGTGGTTCTGAAAGCAGGCATCTATTATTCATATATTATTATTAAGTGCATGTAATTTGAATAAGTATAACCACTTTGTGGACCAAAGGTGCTTCAGTAAGGTTTTATTAACATAACATAAGCTTTGATTTGTTTTCTTTTCAACTCAACAGAAGAAGTCTTTATTTTAGATGTATCCAGGAGTCCTTCAAGGTATCTGAAAGGATACTGAAAGGAAGCACACATATATTTCTAGTTTCCTAAAAAAATATTCTACAGGATCCAGTCCAAGCCAACAACAATAGTCAGTCATTTGTGCTTGGAGAGAATTAGTCATCAGATTTAGAGAAGGGGGGCAGCTTTCTCATAAGAACCCACATCTACAGAGATAACTTATGAGAATTGCTTGTACTGTCCCAAAGGAACACACCAGGCTCACTGTCGAATCTCTTAAACAATATTCATCCATTACTCAGAACAGCATCTAGAGGCTTTGATCTTCACATCTTTGCTTTGCATTATGTACCCCATTAATCTATAGGTTGTAAAGGCAGCACTTACTCGCACTATGATTCCCATACGCTTGCTCTCATAGGTAAAGGGGAAAATCTGCAAGATGGTGAAGTTGAGGATTTGGCCACTAGGGGTCCTCAGTTGCATGGAGGATTGATCTCTTCCTACCAGAGTCAGCCCCACACTCTCTGTCCACTGTACCAAAGACACCTAGTGCACAAATGAGAGAGAAGAGGACAAACAATAAGTATTTAAGCATGGTTACTGTATTTTGTACCTGCAAATAAGTACTACCAGTTTTTGATGCCTCATGGCTTGTTGCTTTACATTATTGAATTTAGTTTAGAGAAACTGATGCTTAACTGATGAAACTCAAAACTGGCAGTGGTAAGTGAAAAACTGAAAACATAACACTGACAAATATTAATATAAAACAATTATTAAATTTTAAAAATAGTATATCTGTTATAATAATAGGATTCCTTGCAGGCAGAACTATATAGTACCTTTGTTTACCCAGATTTGTGCCATTGATAGTGCTCATCTACCTGTTAATGACTGTTACCTTACTGTAACCATAAAGAAACAGTTCAGTACCTTCACTCAAGGAAGAAATCATTCCTTCAGCCAGTTACCCAAAATGAAGGAGGAAATTAACCAAAATACAACACATTTCAAAAATGTAAACTATACTATACTTTTTCCACCAAAAATCCGCAACTGGATTTGTGTAGAACAACCATCTACTTTCTTTTTGGTGGACACATGAAGATAAAGCAAACCAGATGACATCCATTAGTGTAATGTTAAAAGGGGGTATTTCTGGGAGGGAGAAGTTATTGCCCAATAACTTCCAGACCAGAGGTTATGGGGAGATCAAAAACCCTATTTCTTATGCCCTTTGCAACTAGCTGCTAATGACATATCTCAAGGCATCCAGATGGAAGGACAGAGGCCAAATGTAAAGAGGCTCCACTGCTACACCAGTTTAGCAGCAGTGGTCGATAAAAGAGGCCTACTATAACGGCCTTCGTGAGACCAGTTCTGTGTCTCTGTTCTAATAGAGCCCCTTTCCTTCTTGTTGGCAACAAAACTTTTGATTTTCCAAATCAGTCTTTACTTCAAATGAAGCTCAGATTTTGGTAACATGACACTCCTCTGTTTATAGCCAACCTGTGACCAAGCTTGGCACTTCCTCCTCTGGCAAGGCTATCGAGCTCCACGTGTAGTGTAAACCTATAAACCTTATTGATTTTCAGGTGCTTAATGGGCCTCTGAAAGCCATCTGCACAACTAACTCTGACATCAAGTCAACAGGAATTTCTTTCCTCTGAATGAAGACTGCAGTGTGAGTGATAGCTAGTACGTGTGCGTGTGTGTTTGCATGCTTAGTCACTGTCTCGCTGTGTACGTGCACACTAAGCCAGAAGGAGCGCAGGGATACGTATGTCGCCAACGGTTCCGCTGCTGCTGCAGGAGACGGGGGTTGTGTGCGTAGGCTTGCGGCTCGCCTCCGCCCCCTGCCTGCCTGCCTGAGTCAGAGCACCAAACCACTCTCACAGTCTGGCCTTGACTCAATCCCCACTGCCCATAAATGAGCACAGGCACTGGAGTGCATATGCTGAACAAATCAGCAAAACCACATGCCTCCTGGGATCAGGGGTCCGAGAAAACATTACTGGGCTACATCTACTTTGCAGACTCTAATCGTCTGCATGGGTACACTTCAGACACAGAAGTTAATCTAGAGGTTTGAAAACATGTTTAAGAACATGAAAGATGAGAATCAACACTGGTGAAGCACAATGACAAAGAGTAACTGTGTGTCCTCATTATTCTATATGCCTTTGCACATGTGACACACCAATAAGATATTTCTCAACATAATCTTAGTGACTCTTACTTTAATCAGGAGAAATTCTTGCTCAAAGACCGGAGATGGGAGAAATGACTAGCAACAAAGAACTCTGAGCTAAATCAACAGCAACCAGAATAGCTTGTGAGGAATCCCTCAGCATTCAAAAAGGCTATATCAAGCAAATAAAGAAAAGAAGTCCTTGATCTTTCAAATACCAAATGTTTTCAGACTACCCACGTTTTGCTTTATCAAAGCCATTAGCCCAAATCACAAAGCCAAAACACTGATTAAACTCCTTATTACAGGACACTTTGAAATTTGATACAGTGGTATGAAGCAGTAGGCCTGTAGCCTCATAACTACCACAGAGCACAAACAGATGGCCCTTAATCCATTTCTATCTTTTTTCCATTTAGCTTTAGAGTTGATCACCTCCCTTGATAACAGTTTTGTTTGCTTTTTAAACCTCATATTCATCTTAGGTTATTGGGGCAATTAAAGACAATTATGGCACTCTGTTCTGCTATGGATAAGATGATCTTGTACATCTGTGACCATGGAGGACGTGTTGGGTTGCATTTGCTGGGGCATGTGGAACAGCAGCGCTGGCCTGAAGGTTACCTCATCAGGGCTGGATGCCTGGTACACCCTGCAGGTGTCCTCGTAGTGCTGCTCGGCCTCGGCCTGGTCCGTCACGCCATTCGCCTCGTACACGGGTGTCACGTTGTGCACCAGCGCGATGGCCTTCACCGCCTCGTGCACTCTGCTGCTGATAGTCTTCCTCACTTTTGTTGTGGCTGGTGCTCTGGAGGCTGCGAAGTCGTGAGGGGGCTGTGGAGTCAAAAACATGAAATCAGGATCAGCTGTTTAATGACAACGTCAGTAATAGCGACAGAATAGTTGCTAAACTCTTATGGGTAATACTTGTTACTATTTTAATTTTGTGCTACTGGTGACAAAAGTTTTATAATCTGCATAATATGAAGATGTGGTCAGACGAATATCAGTACCATAATTAGAGTGCTTAATTACTCTACTGCAGCTAGACCCCCCGCTAACCCCAGTGACAAAATGATGAACTGTTTGTCAGCCAACTTCCTGCTGGATGCCTGTGTACACAGCCTCCACAAGGCCTTTTAAACACTCCCATATGTATAGGAAAAAAATATGAACAATAAGCTTTAGCTTTTGCTGAGGCTATTTTTAGGCCATATGCTTCAGGGGTTAATGATGGCACAGTTATTAAATTAGCCTATGGGAGGCAGGGAGGCAGCAAATTCTGCTTCCTACTCTAATGACCTCTGATGTCAAAGGGACAAAACATGTCCATAATGGTCAGAAGGCAGAGGCTGAAGGCCTAGTCATAGGAGATATACAGCCCTAAAGAACTCTGAACACACCTTTTGGGCCACTCTGGAATTTGTGTCATTGGAACTTTATATAATAGTTAAAATAGTTCCACATAAGAGGAATAATAGTTCCACATAAAAGAAACAGAGCTTGGGAGATTTATTAGAATAACAATATCATACATAAGTCATTTCACAATTATCAGATACGACACATTTTTTGAATCTGATAAGTAGAAACATGCAGCCTTTGATCACTGATGCACATCTTTATTTTAAGTCTTTTAAGTATTTTAACTGTATTTTAAGCTTTAGCTGATGTATAGTTCAGGTTATTATATAGTCCCATCCAGTACACCAGAATATCCACTGAAACTCATTTGTGGATAATACCATAAGTGTTAGTTACCTGAGTGTAAGCACTGAATACATGACTCTGCACCTCATCCATGGAGTCCATTCCATAGGCCACAGTTCCAAGATGGAGGCGCCTGAACACCATTTCATTCATAGTGAGAGTGCCTGCAGCAATAGAACACTTGGTGCTTTAGTGGGCCTTTGGAAACTGGAATTAATGCAAAGAGACACCTCTGATACCTTGAAATACTGATAACAGCTGATCAGATGCAAGAAAGATGAGATTACTGGCCTTTGATAGTCAGGCTGACAGTACTAACTAAACATGACACTAAACAAAACACTTAACTCAGGGTTTCCACTCCAAGTTAAGTGTAAAATTCCCTGACTACTGCCTGACTTTCACTGACTAAAAATAATTTCCATGACACGTAATGAATAGAAAAACCACCTTTGTTAAATGGGCATGGAAAAAGTAACCATAACAAGCACCCACACAGTACAGGCAATGCATGAAAATATAAGTGGACACTAAAATTCAAAGATGCTTCAAACAAAATTGCCCGATATTCCATGACTTGACACAAAAAAATTTCAAATCCCCAGACTTTCCATGTCTGGAATTCCATGTCTGGTATTTAATATTCCATTATATTCCCAAAATTCCATCACCAGTGGGAACCCTGTTAATTATACATGAAATAAGAACTTGTGGCATAAATATCACTTAAAAATGAATGCTGACACAACTCTTGGTTTGATAAGAGCCTCTTATTGTAGTCACATAATACTTAATTACATTATGTATGTTTAAACAGGTAATCAAATATCCTGCATTTAAAGTTAGAATGTTTCAAAGTAAAAGAGAATATTATAAATGTCAATGAAATAGCCAAACCAAGGATAAAGTGTGCCTATTTTGAAGAATACATTGACATATATTTTCAAATTTCCCGAATACTGCTTTGATGCACTTCTTTTGTTGATATTGTATTCATAATACTCGATTGCTTGAAAATTCAACAACATAAATAGTTTCCAGCAAATACACACATAGAAAAAGTAATTCGTGGGTATGGACTGTCCTCACTCACAGAGGCACACTGGAAGCAGAAAGAATTGAAAAGCTAATGGTTTATTACTGACCAAAGGCTTAAAGTGTGCTTCCTCACACCTTAGCACAGCCCACTCTGATTAACAAAGCCTTTCAGCTATGTTTGAGCTAGGCTTCCATTCTCTGCTCCTTACATTACAGCTCCCTCTCTCTCTAGTGCCTATGTGGGAAAGCATCTATCATTTTATAAGGGGTCAGTGTCATAAATCTAGAAGGAGATTCTAAAGGGGGAGATTGGGACGAGGGCCTTCAGGTTACATATGATTTAAAGCTCTAATACGTGGCATGTCTTTGCTGAGAGAATAGAAGGTAAGCCCTCTGGGAAAGGCCTGAACTACACTTGCACTGCGTGTCTACAACTTCTAAAAACACTTCAACACTATCACCTCTCGCATCAAACCACACACTGCTCTCATTTCAGACTTGCAAATGCTCACTGGTTTGCTCTCAAATGATTACTGGATTCCAGATCATAAATCTGACTGCGAAAACAATGGCTCTCTATGTCCTCCACTCTGTTATTGTTGTCTGAATCCATTTTATTTTATGCCGTATAAGTTTCAACAACTTAACTCACAGTTGCTGACAGCACAAGGGATAGACACTGAGTGAAGTGCATTATAACGTTTTCTCATTAAAAACACAAAGAAAACCCATACTACATTTTTCGCTACCACTGCCATCAATGCAGTTCTTAAGCCTCATCAGCAACTTTTAAGAGTCTAAAATGGATCGATTTCACCTTCAGAATACTAAGCTGATTTAGTCTGGCATCCACACAGCTACATGGTATGCCGAATGCTTTGCACTCTCCACCCAGTGTGCTGAAACATTTGGTGATGCTCTGTGGATAGTGCCTTGAATATATACAGTGGCAAATCTAACACTTCTCTGAGAAGGCGTGTTTAACCTCGAGGACTGGTTGTATTGGGTTGTACTGTGGTGTTTCACAGGCGACACAGAAATTTGGTGTAGGAGCCATCTACATCAGGAGACCCAGTGTGAAAACAAACAGAAAAAATGGCTCACTCTAGTTGGCCGGACACAAGATGAGACAGCTCACCGGTCTTATCTGTGAGAAGGTATGAGATCCGTCCAAGCTGCTCTGGGATGGTGCTGGCTCGGACCACGGTACCAGGAATTTTAGAATCTTTCTTAATCATCCAGCTGAACACCATTTTGCCCATGTCCAGGTTTACGCGCAAACTGCAAACCAAGAGCAGTGAGACATTTTATAGGGTAAATCATAAAATACAATAGTATATCCTGTACAGTGCACAAATTAATGACAATAATTTAGAAATCACGTGAAATTTCATGAAATTGACAACAAATCATTTGGCACATAAATATTTTACTTAAGGCTGACTGGTTCCAAACCACCAACACAATACTATAGTTATAATATATTTGATTAAATAACAAATATTTATCCTACTGCTACAAATGTGTTTTACTAGTAGAGTGCAGGAAGGTTAAAGAATACAGCCTCACCTGATGGGAACTATATTGGAGAACAGCAACAAGAAGCGGAAGATCTGGAGGTACCAGCGTCCGGCAAAGTGCTGCAGTGCCACCATGACCAGAGAAACTACCACCAGGGCTCCGAACAGGATCTTAGTCAGACAGTTCACTTCCAGGTCAAAAAGCCCAATCTGCCACACCAGACCAATAAAAAAAAAAAAAAGTCATTTCAATATCAATCATCTTATGATCCCTTCACAAATAAAAGTTTATAATATTTACATGCTGTACCATTTAGTTGTCCACATTGTCAATTGTACCTTGTGTCTCGGGTTCGAGGTGTTCATGACACTACGGAGCTCTTTTCCGGTGTAAATCACCACCCCTACCACGGTACCTGAGGTCACAAGTGCACAGTCATTGGGGGTAGCGCAGTAACATTAAACAAACAGCATCATGAAAGAAGATGAGCAAATGAAGGGCATGCATGCAGGCGTCCACTACTGGTGACAAACTGGTCGGCAAAGCGTACGTGAAGGGTAAATGCAGAGAGGAGTCTCTTTACCAGAGGCAATGACAGTGCTGGCCCACAGTGTGTTCTCAATACTCAGGCTCTCATTGACTGGAGGGTCTCCGTCCTCCTAACAGCGGCACATGCACAATGCAAACCACGTTAGTTTTTACAGGCATGCCGTTCACGAGGCTCCATTTTCACTATTCCATGTGTAAGACATGGTGTAACCTCTGCTCTCATGGGAGCAGAAATGTACTCACTCTGGTGAAGGTGCCGACAAAGTTATGGATGTCAATGTTAGGCTCCTCGGCATACACATATGACCTGATCTGCAGAAGGTCCTGGAGGGGACCACAAGAGCAGTGGCCAGTTATTTAAAACTCCTTGGCAACATCGGATACCTAAGACTGAAGTATTAGTGTTATAAATGGGCATGTAGATTTGTGTTTGTACTAACTCACTCCTGCTGTGGGGAGTCTTTGCGTGCAGGCCACCGGGAGGCGCAGTTTCCAGTCTGTTTCGCCGTCCAGTTGGTCAGTGCGCAGAAAGCACGAGCCTTAAGAAGAACAGGCGGATAAGGTGGTGCCTTGCACCTGAGACATCTGTGCAATAATTCATGATATCTCTGAGCAGGGAGTTGTATTTGTTCCATCTGGGAACAGAGCTGAAGCAGCACATGAACATTATAAAAACTGCATGGGAACTTCACTGACCACTAGGGGGCAGTGTGAAGTACAAATCCTTTGTGCTACCAGAGCAGCCTGTTGCTGCCTTGCAGTAGAGCTAGACACGCCTATCTGTCTGGAAAATTACACTTCACTCAAGTTACATAATATGGAATAAAACCATCTGCAGCAATCCTACAGCATATATGTATGAAGCATTAGCTGTTATGTAATATTAAGCAATATAAAAATCATAGTGCTCTAAATGAAGGTGGAGTATGTGTGGTAGGTTTGCTAAGGCCCTGCCCCCCATCTCAAAGATGGGTCATCCTGCCTGGGCTGTGGAACCCTAGGCTCTTCATAATTGACCTAATGGCCTCCATCTGTAGGGCAGATAACAATGCTCTCCTTCCCGTAAAACCAACACATCGACCAGGCCTGCTCCTCCCCCTGTTGTAAAGGCAAATTTCACTGGTGTTCAAGAAATGGTGTTCAAGTCTATTCAACAACAATAATTTAAACAAGAAAAAAGGAGGAAAAAATAGTTGTGGTGGCATGTGGTCACATTGTTTTCTCAGAAGAAAGCTGGATTGTTCTTCTATACATACATTTATTGTTCTGTTTCTTGACCACCATTCATTTAGTAGTAACCTTTTTTTTTTTTTTTTTTTTAGAAATACACCAGTGTGGATAGCATGCAACAACTCAATCACTTCTTCATTTGTTTATTCAGATGGTACCTTGTCTTTCTGCCCCTCCAAAACCCTTTGCATTTGTTTGTTTTGTGTATTCTTTCAATTTTCTGTGCCACTTTGCATGTCTTGATTTTCCTCACAACTGCCTTGCCATTTGAAAAACAAAAAGAAATCTCAGTCAAGATGAGATTTGATTATTCAACGCCATAAGAAGTCAGGCAGTCAAAGCTCTGTATTAAAAGAAGATTCAAAAACCATAACGCCACACTGCACGCCATCTCTCTGGCAGTTAGTTTGGTTGTAAATTCAGTTCCTGTTCAAACTTTAGTCTAATCCTCCAACGAAATGTCCCCCCCCACCCCCCACCCCCTACACACACACGGTACATCCCTGTTCTTTCTGTTGGGGAGATTGGGATGAATGACCCACAGATGTTTACCATTTCTTTCAGAGGTTCTTAGGAAGATCATGTCAGCAGGAACACGCTGATTCTAAAAAACAGTGGAAAGAAAGTAAAGTTAAAAAAGAGACTTAACCTACTGCATCTCCTCTACTGGTGTGGGGGAATAAGCCCCATTTGTCTTTGATCACATACACTACTTGCCTGGTTTATAGAGGAAGCCCTGAAGAAAATCATTAGGCCATGGCCCATTTTATTCCTTCACTGAGAATGACTCACTTTTTGACCACTTTTTGACTCCATTGCCAATCTACTCTGGACTTCCTGAGAGACGAATTGGTCATGCTGCTCAGTTCCACAGATGTCGCAAAACAACACACATGACTTGCTTACCTCAAACACACTGGTTATGGTTTTAACAAATAGCATTATGGTTTTATTTAATTATGATTTTACTGTACATAACTTATGTGGGAGCTCATCGCTCTGAATAATTATACAGAATTGCATTTCCTTCAAAAGAAAGAACAAATGAGTCCAAAGACAGCTCTCACCAGGAATGTATTACCTCAACATTTACCGACAAGCACGTAATCTTAAAGAATCAGGTGAAGTTCATGGAATAGAATCTAGGAACATTACCACTTACACCTTGGTGCAAATATTTGAGTGTAACATGCCTAAATTCTCTTTCAGTGCAAATCTGAGCTATGTGAGGAAGCCTCTTCTGGGTGGCAGCTGGGGACGTGGGCCTGGTCTCACGTTTAAAGTGTTCAGACTTGTAAAGAGACGCCAAACAATCCAATCTTCTTACAATAAGATGCAAGACTGCATGGCAAAATGGTAACTCCTGAACAAAAGACGATGCTAAATGCCATTGGAATTACAGGAATTACACGGGATTACTAATAACTATCCACTCGCCTTGGGCTACAAGGCTCAGTTCTTCAAAATGACAGACAGCTCAATTTAACTAATTAAAGGTGATTAAATAGATTTTAAAACTGAAAGAATGAAACACAGAAGAAGTATAGACTCAGTTAGATACTCTTTATGTTGTTGACATAACACCAAAAATTAGGGTTAGAAATCTTAAATTACTTATTTGTAGTTTTTATTCTAGGAGATGTGTAATACAACTGAGTTACTTCAAAAGGTAAATTACAAAAATAACAAGACCTTGCACCCTAATCCATTGAAACTGAATATTATTTTTAACATACAAAGCCTGTTATGTCTGGCTGTTTGGTTTAGGAATCAAATTACAAGTCTCTGCAGCAGGTAAACAGCTCAAGCATTCATCAGGATGAGATGCCATTAGTCACAAGATCTCAAATGTTCACAAAGACAGAGCTGATTAACACACTAACCTTTTCAACAATGATAAGATCTCCAACCTGGATCCCACTGCTTTTTACCTTCACAGTTCCTGGGGGAAGACAGGGAACAACAATTACTAAAATCTGAAGAAAAAAAAACTGAATGTGGCTGTGATGCCTACATTTATTTTTATAAACTGCCTTAAAGTATTATGAATATTATAAACGTCATAAATGAACTCATATTCTTATAGTTTATAATGTTTTTGTTCCACCAAATACATCTACTTATTTCGATGACAAGATTCAGCTATGTGTTTAGATATTTAAACCCACTAGAAGACTTTCCTCTGAGATTTTCCAGGCCTTGAGTCCATGAGTTCTCCATTTACTTTTCAACAATACCCTCCTATGAGTCTTTACAAGAATTCTGAGAGAGGGCAGAATGCTCTCTCATTCCATTGAGCGGGAAAGACTAAAATTGTTTGGAAAAGGTCAGCGACCTATAACCTGTGCAGAGACCTTACTCCAATACATATGCAAAGCATTAACATATACACATCTCGGTATGCACGTCGGGTATCAAAAAGGTCATTGTACACTTTTGTGATAAAGATGTGAGCAAGGACAAAATATGTAGAAAAATGTATATATATATATATATATGTCTCAGAGAACCTCCTGTGGATAAATAAATAAAGAAATATATATATTCTAAATCAAGACTTCACATTTAAAAATTAAAAGTTAAGCAAAAATGGATCCAAGATATAAGGACTTACATGTACCTACAATCTTTTTTCTTCTGCTAAGGACCTTTAATTTTGTTTTCTGCTTATGATCTTTGTTGAATACACAAGCTAATTTCCAATGGTTATTCACAATCTGTAACTCAAAAGGGCATAAACTCTCTTTTGTTACATACCGGACGTTGTGCGCTACCATAAATCCCACCATCACCTCGAATGGGGTGACTCAATAAAAAGGAGGCAAGGGGCACTTTAAATATGACAAACTTTGATGTTTTCCAGTCCTGTTGGCCATCAGTGGCTCTACCAGGTAAGATAGCTGTAGCAAAGTGCCACTGGTCAGCTTTATATGACTTCTATATGGAGAGAGTTACTGCAGGCCTACAATACACAGAGTTTATGAGGAAGAGACGGTGCCAGATCAAAGGAAAGCATGTGACAGAATCCACAGGAGGTTCTCTGATTTTCTAGTGTCAAAAGCTATTCTCCACAATTTATGATTCCTTTAAGATCCCTGCTCCAAACTGAACACAATCCTTCACACCTCTTTAAGCCTGACATGTTATTAACATGCCTGAAACTACTCATTCAGACTCAAATGCCTTTAACTTAAACTATATTAACATGATTCCATTACACAGGAACCAACACATAAATATCAAACAATGGCCTGAACCAATCAAGTGCTTGCTACTATTTTTCAGTACAAGTATTACGTTATATAACCTATATGTCCAAAGTATGTGGACACCTGATCACCACATCTACATGAGCTTGGCGGACATCCTGGCTTGCATTTGAGGTTCCATTCCAAAGGTGTTCAGTGGGGTTGAGGTCAGGGTTCTGTGCAAGCTAGTGGACTTCCTCCACATCAATCTCATCACACCATGTCTTTGTGCACAGGGGCACAGTCATGCCAGAGCAGCAAAGAGCCATCACCAAATGGTTGCCCCACAGTTGGAAACTTTTAACTGTATGCTGGATTAAGATTACCCTTCTGTGGAACTAAGAGATATAGCCAAAACCCTGAAAATAGCCTTAGAACAATATCTCTCCTCCGCTACACTATTGATGTCGGCATGCATTCCGACAGCTAGTGTTCTCCTGGCAGACAGTGTCTACTTGACTGCCAGATAGTGAAACATGATTCACAATGCCACAGAACATGTTTCCACTGCTCCAGAGTCCAGTGACAGTATGCTTTATACCACTCCAGCTGATGCTTGGCATTGTGCTTAGCGAACTCAAGAAGCTCCTGACTCGCAGTTCTTGCTTCCAGAAGCGGTTTGGAACTCTGCAGTGAATGATGCAACAGAGAACAGATGACTTTTATTCTCTATGGGCTTTATCGCATGCTGTTCCAGCTCTGTGAGTTTGTGTGGCCTATCGATTCATGGTTGAGCTGGTGTTGCTCCTACTTTCTACACTCCTACACTCATTTCACTATTATAGCATTTACAATTGAGCAGGACAGATCTAACAGGGAAGAAATTTCACAAAATGACTGTAGAAAAGGAATCCTATGACATTTCACATATAAAGTCACTGAGCTCTTCTGCACGACCCCTTCTACTACTAATACTCCATTTGATTGATATGTGCTTAATTTTCTAAAATTGTTAGCAATAAATGTAACAAACACTGCAACTCAATAATTAGCAGGGGTGTTCACATACTTTGTCCATATAGTTAGGAGGGGAATCCATACACTAAATGTACTTGGAATATGCACATCTGTACAAACCTTATACCTATATATCTATATAACTATCATGTATATACATACCAACAAAAAAGAAATGAGACAAATACTGTTAGCACTCATTCAGATGCATCCCATGTGTCCCAGTGAAAACAATAGCTCACCTCTTGTGGAGAGCTTACTATAGATCTGTGAATTGACCTCTTTGTCTCGTAGAAAGCATCGTATTTCTTCAACTGCTTCCCTCACTATGGTAATAATCAAAACAAAACCCTGTACACAAACAAATAATAAATAAATTGATAAACACATATCTGCATACATACATATATAAGTAGGGTGTAGCCTTTTTCATTTCAGGTTCATTAGAGAGACTGATGAAATTCATGGATATAAGCAATTAAACAAATTCTAGTCCACATACAGATAGAAAAGGTAAAAAAAATACCAACTTTACTTACCAGTGGAACCCAGTAAGTGTACAGAGCCCCTAGTCTGAGTTCATTCACAAACTGAGAGCAGGCCAGGAGCAGAAAGTATAGATTGAAGAAGTACTTGAACTGGTTAAACAGCACCTACAAGTATAGTGTATCATATATTAGTTGGAAGACATAAGACATGCCTATTAGTAGTTTGGCTGCTCTTCTCAGTGCTGTAAGATTGGATTTAGAGGAAGAAATGTTCTTTTAGGAGGTTTAAATGAAAAAGAAATAATACTACCTATACTACCAAAGATGTGCACAAAGACAATAATGGATCAACACAAAAATACATTATTGTAGACATTTAAAAGCATCAACAAAAATAATATAACTAAGCATGTAAAACATTGTGTCAAACATATCATACTTTACAGGCCTGTTATACATACAGAGTACTTATATCATTACTTAAAGATATCTAGAGAGTGTGATTCTAGGTGTTTTTTTCCCCTTAATTCTGCAGTTAAGGATTGTGTTATTATTATATTGTAATGCGTTTAGCAAGATGCAAGTACTATGCACTAATATTCACCACACCAGTGACAGCAACCAATTTGTTCTTACATACAAAAGTACTAAAAGTAATCAACATTTGCAATGCAAATATTTTAAAAAATGGTAAATAACGTTTTAAGGAGGAGCTTGCCATTGCATAAGGAAATTACTCTGAAGACAAGACAGATTTAGGGAAACTATGGAAAACAAGGGAATCTTATTGACTATGTCCTAACTTGACACAAGCCATAGTAAAGTATATATGTTTCCATATTAGGTTAACATTTAAAGTGCCTTACCCCAGGGAGAAAGGTGAAGAAGTTGTATTTTTGGTTGTTTATGACGTTCCTGGGGTACCTCTGTTCCCTCTTCTCCGGGTGGCCTAGCCATACCGTCCGAGGTCGAAAATCCCCCATCCCACAGCACCCTGACCATGGACAGCACCTAAGAGCAAAAGGATTCAACTCTTTTTTTTTACTTTGAGACATCACATACAATTGCTTTAATGTGTAATCCAAAAGTCAGTACTTTTTCACCCTCATCACCGTCCCTGTCTTACAGCCTCTGTAACTTCATTACAACTTTAGGTGTAGGTTTATGAACCATGCTGAGTCAGTATAATACTTCATGTAAGCAACCACCTCCTTTCTCAACAAGCCTTATCTCCAAGAAAAAAGAACTGGTGTAAACCTCTGTGTCAACTCATATTTGATTGATTACCACCATTTAAAATACAGGTTGGTTTGGCAGATAATTATCCAATCCTTTTTTTTCCCCCTCTACTAACTCTGTAATGTAGATTAATACTAAAGACCTTATGTGTTTCACGGATATAGTAAAGGCACTGTTCAATAAACCAGAGGGCAACTGGAGGGACATCCTGACCAATTTGGTCTTGGTAAAAGAGCCTTCTTAGGGCCAATACTATTGGACTATGAAATGCAAAGGCGTGCCCTGATTTTCTTCAAATGAATTAGAACATGACAGACCTGTTCTCCAACTCTTCTAAAAAGAGTCTATAAAAATGACAGTCACCTGACTCTTAGGGACGCAAAAGAAAATGCTTTATTAAAGATTTAACAAAAAACGTGTTTCTGGTAGTTAAAATATAGATAAATGAGAAATGGATTCTACTGAAAACATCTGTGCCTTCATTGTGCCGTATCAGTGTAGAAGGCCATGACACCGAATATAGATTTTGAGATTACCCCTTTTATTCGTCTTTTAAAATGCCTACCAAGTCTACTCAACAAGACGACAATAGGGACTGGCATTAGGTAACATGGGTTTGGCACTAGGCTACATATTCCTTTGAAGATAACTTGGGCAGTCAATTATGTACACTTGAACTAATTAGCTATCGTGTTCATTAGTCAATGAGATAACAGGAAAATCCACTATTGATCTTCCATTCTCCCCTTGCGCCAACACTAAGCCTTTCATTCTAGGCCCGCCTAGTTTAGCGAAATGTCTAATGTTAGCTTGGTTAAATAAAACTGACTTTGCACGGATAAAACACAACCAGGTTATTAGCTAACCCCAGACAACCTGGTGCGTTTGTCCCTTTCTGTTCATTCTTTTTTCGAGCTCATGTTCTATAAATATCGGTCCGAAACTACAATATTCACCTGTACCGATAACACCCGGAACAAGGATGTTCCGTAGCTAGTCATCCTTTCACTTGTATAGGCTTGCCTTGGACCCCATTCACTGATAAACTGGGTTAACGTTAGCTAAGGCACAATGGTTAAATACTGCATTAATTTATATAATATACGAATTAAATTCATTGTATTTTGTAATAATTATACGTTAACGTGCCGTCACCTCTTACAAAATAAGATTAACGGTAAACGTTTGACGGAGCGGATAGGCAAAGCCTATGGTTATTAGCCACCAAGCTAGGTAGCTAGCTATCCAATATAACTAGCTAGCATCCGCAGGCGTATTCCTTTCGTAGCTGCTTTCATAGCAAAATTGGTTTAACACGTTGCTCTCTCTTACCCATTCTTGTGTTTGTTGTCGTGTCGTTTTTTGTGTCGTACCGGCTGCAGAGGAATATTGTCCGTCATCTCTGCTATGCGGGTTGACGCCTACAAAATTATCCAAGCCGTTTCGACTTGGGCGGAGGCTAGCGAGAGCTGTCCGTGTTGAACTGGTCAAAGAGCGTTTGGGAGTTGAGCGCTAATGATTTTACTTATAGGAAGCGTTCCACGTTCAAAAGTCTATGAACATATTGCCTTCAAAATAACTTAGTAGTTTATGGTCTTTATAAGGAAGTATGAAACGAACCTTCTGAAAAAGGGCAGTTAGGTTAAAACACTAGACCTTAGCTTACATACCACCACCTGGGTAAGGTTATCTTGAATAAACATTTTAATACCCTGTATGTGCATGTTTACCCATAGTTTGAAATAACAAGATACAAAAAAAAAAGAAATCCTGGGTTTTATTTTTAAAAAATTAAAAAAAAAAAAAAAAAACGATCACCACAGAATATTTACAATAAGTCTAAACTGTAAACAACTCTAAAAAAACAAAACAAAAAAAAAAAAAAAAACCCACACCACTCAGACCTCTTAAATCAAGATCTCTCACCATCTTTTTCTTTACATCAGGAAAAGGCACAGCTTGGCAAATGCATATAAAGAGAATGTATAGGAGTCTGTGTTTATTCTGAGCAAGTGTTGTGCAAAGTGTCCAGCAATACATTCATTACATTACTAAAATCAGCAGGTTATGGAAAAATTGTAACCATGACAATCACTTACTCAGCTCACATGGCAGCAAAAATACATATGTTCAAATCAGTAGAGTGACAACAAGGGCATCTAAATGAGGTAGAAGTTTGACCCAAGCTGATGTTATGTTCAAGATAGTGTTGCTACCTTTGAAAACATAAGAGGCTGAATGCATACTTTTTAAAACGGGGGAAGAGTCTCACAAGGAACAAGTAAGGCAGGTGGTAGCACTGCTCAACAGAAACTCAGATTTTTGTTGACTGCTCCAGTCCATTTGATAACTACAGTATCCATTTTACCCAAAAACAAAGTTGCGCATTTTGACTAGAAAGCCACAGGTGTTGTGCTCCCATTGTATACAATTGCAATGAAACCCTTAAATTGGGGAAGAAAAAAACCAAAAAAAAAAAAACAAGTTAGACAATGATGTAACAAACCGATGTACTGGCAGGCAATCAGTTCCCTGGGTCAACAGATGGTCCAGTCAAAAAAAAAAAAAAAGACCCCCCCCAAACCACACATGTCTTAGAAGGTAGAGAAATAAAGTGCAGGGATGAGCATTAAACTGGCCCTTAGAATACATCATCTAAAAAGGATTCAAAGGAAGGCCCTTTAGTCCTACTGACAGGAGGGGATGAAGGGTGTAAAACGTGTGTATGGATATTTGAAACCACAAGAATAAGTCTAAGGCTACATGCAAAAATATAGTACACTTTGGTCATGAACAGAGTGTTTCATTACAATCTTGCGGTGCTTTTTTTAAAAAAAGGCAAAAAAGCGCAAAAAAAAAAAAAAAAAAAAAAGCACACCACTAAACAGGCACTTAAATTACATTT
Organism: Electrophorus electricus; assembly: GCF_041902795.1. Classification (NCBI taxonomy): domain Eukaryota; kingdom Metazoa; phylum Chordata; class Actinopteri; order Gymnotiformes; family Gymnotidae; genus Electrophorus; species Electrophorus electricus. Next base: position 7,441,206 of record NC_137517.1, read on the forward strand.
TTGGTAGAGCAGGCAGAAACTACACTGAGAATCAGAATAATTTAATATGAAATCTATTTTTCCCCCCCAAAACACATCTAACAAGCTATATGCACCAGTCACTTTAATAGGATAGTCTGGAAATAACAGGAATTCAGGAAGCTGGAACTATGCTACACTGCATAAGCTGTAAAGATAAATACCTTAGATGGTATGACCTAGCATAACTTCATCAAAAGCAATGGTCACAATAGGAGCATGACGAATTCAACATAAGCTTACAAGCAGTTAATTATATTAAAAAAAAAAAAAAAAAAAAAAAAAAAAAAAAAAAAAAAATCCACAAACAAAACAGATCATGTCCTAGTACTTTGTGAGAGGTGGCAATAGTGTGTGTTCAGGTCACATTACACAGAAAATTCTCACAAGTAGAACAATTCTGGAATAAAGCAATTTCAAGTAAAACTTACATTCAACTTTCTTGAAATATTAGTGACAAATACCCGCATATATTAGAGAGGAAAAACAGTAATAACTACAGTAGTTACATCAGGTTTAACTAAAAGTAACACTAGGATTTAGATCAAGTAAAAAAACAAAAAACAAAAAAAAACACAACAGATATATATATATATATATATATCCATATCCAAGAGCCACTGATTTCAGAACACAGATTTGATAAGGTCTTGCAAAAATCAACAGCCAACTTAAAACAATGCCAAAGCCTAGAATTGATTGTACCCACTGGAAAGGTTGTCAGAGCAGCAAAGTTAACCAAATCACTGGGGTCTTAATTCACTTTGCCCTCCTCCATAAAATGTGGAAATTGTGATTTTACTACACTCTCCGAGCCATTCTTTTCCATGTCAGCAACTGTAGCTGGAATGCCTGAGTGAGAGGAGTCCATCTTCATCAGTCCTCCTGTAGATCCAACCAATGGACCTCCAGCAAGGCTTCCAGGGACTGGGATTCCTCCATTCTGGATGACTGAAATCTCATTAGTTTTCATACTCAGTCCATTTGTGAAAGCAGCAGCATACTGATTCCATACTGATGGGTCAAAGTTCATTGGTGGGGAGATCAGATCTTTTGGGGGCTGTAACATGTCTGGGATCATCTTGGACTCAGCACTCATGGCCATCAATGCCATGGGGTTATCTAAAGACAAACGCTGACCACGCCTTGCTGAATTATTCCACATATGTGTTCCCACATGTACCTGCAAAACAGATAGGGGCCAAAATGTCAGCAATTACAAGCTTTTTGTTTAAAATTAAAAGTGGCTACACAAACATGCATGACCTCTTCTACATGTTCGAGTTTCACAAACACTCACTGACCATTTTGAAATCAATTTTTCTTTAACAAAAAGGTTACCTTGAGGTTTCCTTTTGTTGTAAAAGCTCTGCCACAAATGGTGCAAGCAAAGGGCTTCTCTCCAGTGTGTGTGCGTTCATGAATTTGCAGTGCACTGGCTGATGAGAAGTTTTTGCCACATACATTACACAGATGTTGCTTGGCCGAGCGACGAGGGGCACTGGAGCTTGGGGGAGGAGTGCCTGTCCCCTGGGACAGTGGAGAGCTATACTGATTTTGGGCTCCCATTAGATTCTCAGGAGGAATCTGCATTTCCAGTTTAACCAGACTTGGAGGCACCCTCATGAAGGGCATGTGCCCAGCAGCTGTAAAGTAGAAAGGCATATTTAACAAAAGGCTTCCACATAACGAGGGTACATGCTTAATCTGTAAAATTTTGACCTGGTGAGTCTCTCAATGGCAACTTACAGTATTCTCCATTTGGAAACAGACCAGGCTCTTCTTTGATGGCTTTTGCAGTATAGCTAGAAGTCAAGTCCAGTGCTCCATTCGTTTCAGTGAAATCCTGAGCTCCACCATCAGAGTCTGTTCTACCAGTGACACCATTTCCATCATCTGCGTTTACAAATTCTGGAGACTTTGTCTGCGTGTTCTCCAGTTGGCCATCTACTGGAGATGAAGAGTGAAAGGAGACTGAATCAGACACAGCTGGACTGCGTCCATTCTTGTATTCTAGCTCCCCAGCTGTTGACGGTGACTCTTTGAGCCCACCATCACTCTCGGATGCAGTGCTACTCTGTCGCTGCAAGTTCAAGGCTGATGTGAGGCTTTTCATGTGGTTTTCTAGAGCAGTGATGCCTGAGAACATGGCAGGTGAGCCACTGAAGGGCTGATCCCCTTTGGGGACAGGCACAGTTGGCAGCTCAGAGCTGGTTTGCTTCTCCTGATTGTCCAAATCCAAATCTTGTTCCTCCATGCTCTCCTCAAGCCCACTGGCATCCATGTTCTTTTCATCTGTTAAACAGGTATCCATCGTTTCTGGGCTCTCCGGTAATGGAGTGTTGGGGATTTGGCCACCCATATGCATTCGAATATGCTGCTGTAGTACAACTGCATTAGTGAACTTCTTTTGGCAAATTGGGCAAGAGTGTTGCATCTTAAGGGGAGTATTGGCCCTGTGGACACCGTAATGGGCCTTAAGGTTGCCTTTGGTAGAGAAGGCTCTGCCACAAATCTTACACTTGTAGGGTCGCTCACCAGTGTGTGTACGGTAATGCATCTTTAGGGAACTTTGACAGCTCAAGACTCTGTGGCAGATCAGACATTCATTAGGGTCATTGGTTCTCTTCTCCAGACCATCCACCATTTGCTGAAGTTTGGCTGTGCCAGAGCCACTCTCACCAGAGAGACCAGTAGCATTCATATGATGCAGATTAGCTAGTGCATCTGTGGCTTCCTTACTCTGATCTAGTCCCACCTCATGAGAGTACATGCCCGAGGAAATGGATGCACCATCACTGCCAGATGAGGAGGGTCTTTGTGTGTAGAGATCGGTCATTGGAATATCAAAAGAAGGCTTGAATCCCTGGAGCACTGATGGGTGGAGACCTGTGGAAGGGAGTCCAATCACTGGTTTGTCTACAATATTGGACTCCTCCATTGGAACAGACATGCCATATGGAATGCCGTTGTTTGTGGGAATATTGTCTAGGTGCTCAGGTACAGGATGTGGATTCATCTTAATGTGTGGGTATTTGTCTTTGTGCCTCTGGAAATGCACCTTGAGGTTCCCTTTGGTTGTGAAGCGGTTTCCACAGATGTTACATTTGAATGGTCTTTCACCAGTGTGCGAACGCAAATGAATCTGGAGGGCACTGTCATTCCCAAAGGTCTTCCCACAGAACTTGCATTTATGTTTAAACATCTGTTCACCAGATCCATTCTTTACTTCTGCCATGCCAGGCATCTTGTTCTTTGCCTTTTTGGAGGGATCCATACCTGCTGCAAGGCCACTGAAGGGACTCTGGAATGCCATAACTGCTGGAGACTGGGGAAGTAAAGATGGAAGTCGGCTGGCTAGATCTGGGAGTCCTTTCATCACGTCAGTCTTCAATGGTATGGAGCCAACACCTCCAGTAAGCGATGTGGGAATACTACTGGGCTGATTCAGTTTACCTTGCTTGAGAGCTTCCAAAGTCAAACTCTGAGAGCCTGTTCGTTTTCCAATTAGGGCAGCAGCAGTTGAGAGCTGCTGGGAAAGATGTGCACCGAGTGCCTTCAGTGGATCCACTGCAGCTCCCACTGCAGAGTGAAGGCTGTGAGGTGCCATCATAGCCACTTGGATGCGAATCTGCTCAGTTAGCTGGATCTGCTGAAGTTGCTGTTGCTGAAGGTTGACCAGCTGTTCAAGGATCATGGGTATGGCATGCAACACATCTGGCTGTGATGAGGGTGTTTGAGACTTCTGACTAGAGGAATTAGATGAATGCTGTGTTACAGCTACTCTAGTGGCAGGCATGGTTTCAAGGGTTACATTAGAGTCTTGCAATTTGGAAGTAGGTATGCAGCCGGTGTCAGGACTGTTGGACATCTGCTGGATTTGTTTCGAGGCACCATCTCCATTCAGGTTTGGTTCATCCTTTATAGTCTCCACTGACTCCATGCTATGCTTTACCTGGGAATTACTGCTGGACTGGGCATCACCAAAATCACTTTGCAAGTCTCCAGAGGACTGCTCAGAAAATTCAGGAAGTACTTCACCCCCTTCCACATCCTTCATAATGACTACCTGTTGGCTCTTAGTGCAATTTTTCTTGTGCTCAAGAAACTCTGGTTCATCAAAGAACTCAGCACAGCATTTTTCACAAACTCTTGTTTCATCCATTCGACACCTCTTGACTTCACTGGAATCCTCCTCAGTTTGGGCATCTTGTAGAACCCCTGGGGTAAAATGAAACAGTGTTGAGTGTTACAGTAGTAGGCCTATGTAGAGCCTACATAGTCTTAATTTATTTGAGTGTGGACTAGAAACCACACATGGCACTTAGACCAGCTAGTTTGTTTTAAGAAAATTCTATTAGCTTTCCATGTTCACGTAATTTTTCAGCTAAAGCTACTCCATAAGTACTGGTGCAAGGAGTGTCGCCTTTAGTCGAGTCCCCAGATGAGGGCGTTGTTTACCTTATTGAACATTGTCATTAAACCGCAATCGCATTGGAATGAGGAGCAAATCCATACCTTATTTAAAATGAACAATATCTTTTTGAAAGGCTCGGAGGATAAAACCAAACCATAACCGACCTGAAGCAATTCAATCGAACGCAAACACCGCATTTACATACATTTTAAGTACATAGTGTCAGATTCAATATGTATGATCTTGGAAACAAACATTTGTAGCTTTGCGTATTTATAGGTCGAGGACAGAACGAGCAAAAAACAGATTACAATGTCCACCTACTAGTATACATTCCCTTTCAATACACCCACCGGATGATACAAATACTGCCGTTTTATTTGAAAAGCGGAGACCACCTGTTAAGATCCCAACAACGAAACTGTTGAGGCTTGTTAATTGCTCGACAGGCAACTTGAATAGGGGGAAACTAGAAATGGATATGCATTGTTCATAACCAACAAAAGATACAACGAAACAAGTGGAATACAACCAACCAAAACATGTTTTAAAAGATTATGACTAGGCAACAATTTCAGCAAAGAAACCTTTGCTCATTATATACAGCCAAGTAGAAGTTTGTCTACTGTATGGACTCTTCATCTGGTGCGCGCGGGGGATAAAAATAGTGAAATACTAATGAAGGGGAAAAAAAAATCCTATATGGAATGTAGGAAATAACTCCTACAGCCAACCAAATTTCCACAAGGTGGCGCATTAGCCAAGCGGGCAATACTATTTAGACCTCAGCGTGACACGAGGTAATATTTACTTAAATTGTGTGTGTGTGTGCCCATTTCAAATTTGAGCCAGTGTGATAATGCTAATTAAAAGGAAGTTTGGCCTCTTAAAAAACAGGCCATTTTTTCCCCAGTTTTAGTTTCAGGGTGTTAATCACATCGGGGGTCAAATTGGCTGGATATAGGCGAGATAAAGATCATGCAGTGTTACTACAGTTTACATATGCGAAAAGCAATCGACCCCCCACCGCCACAACTGCTTTTCCATCCCCCCACGTCTTCATCTCCATACAAAGGGTAAAAGTCGTGCATTTTAGGTAGGGGGATCTATTGCTTTCTGGTTGTTTCTCCACAAATCACATTTCGTGCGAGCCAACCTGTTGAACGCCTTCGTTTCAACTAGTCATCCAACATTGAAGCCAACAGGTTTATTTAATCATATTTTGAAAAGTAGAAGAAAGGGCCAGTGGTCTACTTTCGGTTTTCTGCTCCTAACAATTGTATGACCATCACTGCGTTGCTTCTGATGTTTAAGTCGATAGCCAATGAATCATTTACTTCTTCGTAAAATGTATCGAAAAACACATGTACTAGACAAAACACTACCAAAGACAGAAATCTACCCCAAACATTTCAGACACTCGGGACGAATCACGCAAAGCAATTTCGCCAGATTATTGGAGTTACAATTATAGGCTTAATACGAGGAACATCGAATTTGTAACACCATTGCTAAAAAGTTGAAAGAAATACCGCAATTACGAAAGTAAACAAGTAATCCAAGGACATCCAAAGTTCCAACTAAAACAGACGTTTCAAAGACTGGATTAAACTAGAGCAACAGCAAACCTACTATGCACATATGCACAGTGAGCAGCAAAAAATAAATAAAGGAGTTGCTAAAAATTGGCCAACTCCAAGATTCCGGGCAAAGTGCGATAGACTAACCTATTGCATTCAGTTAAAATAAACTTTTTTTATTCGTTTATTTATTTATTTGATTAAATATAGAATTGAACATGCGTGTTGTATAAATATATCGTCCGTCCTTTGGTTGGCTAATGCTTACCGTTTTCTGCCGAATTTGGTCCTTCTGAATTGATGTGCTGTGGCTTGGATTGCTTGCGTCGCGACATGGTAGGAAACAACCATCTGGGGCAAATAGTAACGCTATTTACCCCTCTCCTTCACAAATTCTCCAGGTTGGGAAATTAGCCCTTCAAGTAGAAACGCGCATGTCAAAGTAATTATTATTATCAATAATGCATTGCGATTTATCATGGTCCTCTGACAGCTGATTGGCTCCAGTCCAAGTGCTTACACATTATTCAAATAGGGTTCATTGATGAGAAAAGCAGAGCGCGAGAAGTGGGTGGGAGATGCAGAGGGAAGAGCCAAAGAGAGCAAGTGGGAGGGGAGTGTGATGAGAGTGGGAGGGGAGCAATCGTGCTAGTGTGGGTAAGACGACCGAATTCATAACGTCGCAATTCTGGATCTGCTCCTGACAAATAAAATAATGTACAACACCCTTATACGTAAGCATTTACCTAGGCTATATTGCTCTATATAGAGGGGGACCACCCCGTTACATAATGGGTGTATAATAATAATCATAAAACAATGCCAAATAAATTAAAAAATGAGAGATGTCAATTAATTTTTGAGTATATTTCCTTGATGATATAATGTAGGTTTTTCTTTAATACTTTTGGTAAGGTAATATATTTCGTATGCTTTATCGCTATCGTTTGATTTAAATCTGAAATATCACTGGCCAAAAGCAACTCATTAAAGGCCTGCAGGATGGTAGTTCAAGTTTGACACTGAAAGTCTTTCTTATACATTTATGTAGCCTGTGTGATATTTTATTTGAAACAAAAAAATCTAAATCAATTGTGAAGATGAAACATTTGAATGAATTCCCAGCACAAATTTAGATCAGTTTTCTTCTGAGTATGAAAGTATGAAAGATATAAGTACAAATAAGCATGAAACGTTCAGTACACCCCAACCAGACAGGGAGAGAGTTAAAATGTGAAAATAATCTATATTTGCAGTATATTGATCACCACAGTATCCTTATCACAAGCCTCAACAAGATCAAATATGTAGATTGATGCTTAGTTCCCAGTATCTTATATCAAAGAAAAGAAAGAACTTTGACCAAAGGCATTTTAGGCTGAATATCTGCATTTTTAGTAGCGCATGTCCCAAGACTGAGTGATTAATTCATTGCAGTAGCTTCTAGTTATCTATATTCATTAAGAGGGAAGGGTATATGTGGACAGTAAGTCTGTGGACAAAACATTTCAGCATTCCACAACAAATGATTGTAATGAGTATCCATGTTCGTAGCACTAGTGCATCCTGTCTTAAAATGGACAGCATGGTTTTTAAAGTGTCACACCTTAGCCCAAATATCATGTCAAAGAATTTTAATCCTTGCACCCCCTCATACGTTTGCATAATGCGAGAGTGGTAAGTGCTCAGAGAGTGAGAAGGAATTTACTGCCTTCCTCAATAGAAGCACCACCAATACATCTTTCTTTCTTTTTCCCTGTCAACTGTTTATGTCTTACACTGCAAAAGAGATTGATGGCCCTAAATCTAATAGGGTTAAGAAGAAAATGAAGGAAAGAACATTCCAACCCATTTCACTAGACATTTTAAGCTTGTGTCTGCTATAGTCCATGAAATGGAGATGAAGGTTGTATACATCTACATTGATTTCTGTTATAACAGCAACTTTGGCGTTTGGAGATTTTATGACAGTTGGAGTCGGGAAGAGAATTTGAATGTCTTCGGGACAGCTCCTGATATGGCGTAACGTGCCCTCTGAGCTGATGAAAAAAACCTTCCAAAAAAGCTAATTTCATACTTCTACTCATTTTGTCAAAAAGGTTACCATTAATAATATAAAAATGACGTATAAATCAGTATTTCCACTCCACCAGCAAATCAGATGTCCTGTTGTAATTGCTTCTTTACTAATGGCAATTCCGATTAACCAACGGTATTGGTCAGATAAAAGGGAGCTACAAAAATGTCCCTGCTGTCCTTCATGGCACAAAGAGAACTGTGTATATCTCATGAAAACAAATGTCCATCACCCAGAGACCTACCGAAGGTGGAAAAGGAGGGGAGTGAAGTCTAGACAGTTTACAGCCCCAATAACAACCTGTGCTTGAATGCTTGCTCTCAAGCTAAACAATTCTCATGGCAGAGCAGTTGAGTAATAAATCTGCACGGGTGGGAACAAGGAGCTTCATCTCCTGTCCTTCTTTCAGGATGGACAGATGCTTTCTTTAACATTTTCCAGGAGATGAGGTCATGCAAAGGAGTGGTTCTAAACCTTGAGGATCTCATTAGATTTGTCCTTTCCTCAAGCTCAAGAACACTTCTGAAACAAGAAAAACCAGAAGCGAAAAGTTACTTGATGTGCTGGCGTATTAGACAAATGTATAAGTAAGTTGGCATTAGTCACATAGTAGTGAATTTCAGTTAAATCATAAATAGTATAATTTTGGTTATATATATAATATAGATATTAGAAATTATTATATTAGAAAACCAAATGTAGGTGCTTTAAATTGATTAAAAAAAGAAAATGAAAACATATTCATGGAACTGCATATCTGAAGTAGTAATATTCTACATTTAAAAAAAAGACATTTCTATTCAATTTCCTCTTATATACCACTCCACTGCAGAACACTTGTGTTAGGAGACAAAAAAAAATGATGTCCTTTCTTTGTTTTTTATGTGGGGAAGGGAAAGATATTTGTTAGCTGTTTGCTCTCTGTTTTATTGTGATGTATACATTGAATGTCTTCACAAAAGGAGGTGTTCCTTAATAGCTGGAATTATAGCTAACATAATGGTTGGAATAGACCAACCTTGAGCAATAGTTATATAAGAGACATTGTGTTGTGTAACCTCTGGTTATTGATGCTTAAACTGTCATTCATAGGTTTGGATTCAGAAGAGCTTTCTATCTGGATTGAATAGATATGACAGTGCAAGGAATGTCATTTCATTGTAGTAATGGACAGATCTGGCTGTTGTTAAGAGTAAAATTTGTCATTGTGCATCTTGTATGGTTTTGGATCTTTCATTTGGAAACCAGGTTGTAATGTCCATATTCAAATCCTAAAATACATAGAAAAAAATGTGTGAGAAATTAGTGTTGTGTTTTTGATACATGTTTATAACAAAAAAGTGACAAACTATGCGCCATCTTCTTTTAGGATGTATTTGTTAATCAAATACTTGGCTGCCTTTTTTTGGTCGTATGTCTTTGCTTATATTTAGGGCCCTGAAAAGGAAACAGGACTTATAACAACTGAACAATAACTGTGTGACACTTTGAGTGCACTTGTAAATTGAACGTGTGTTCTCTGAGTCGGTGTAAAACATGAAAGGCAAAGAGCAATCAAAAGGATGCTGGGATTTTTCACATTGCCATGTCACCCTTGATTCTTAGTTTTTGGATTCCCTTTTATCACCCTGCATTTTTAACATTGAGCAAAGTCATCTCACACCTGTGTTTCTGCTTAGCTATAAGCATAAACACTGTCTATTATATAATGATAAACATAGCTCCTTTGTCTTTTTTGTGGATACAATAAGCTTATGTCTGCTTAAGATTAAGCCTATTATAAGAGCATAAACTGTATATAGATATAATTATATATAGATTTGTACAGTTAGATGATTGGTGTGGTTTTAATTTATCATAGAACTGGCTCCCCGTTTATATATATACAGTTCTACAGGTGTCTGTCCTGACACCATTTGAGACTGCATGTGTTCACATGCCTTTCAGCCCTGAGTTCTGAGATTGTTTTACATTAGTGGAGAAAAGCCCTAAGCTTTCTAGCCTCACTCCTGTGAAGAATGGCTCCTAAAATTATCCATGAGGCCAAACAGCTGGTTTCCCTTTTATAATTAAAATACACAAATACAGAAAATGCAAAAAAGCATTGATTTGAATAAATGGCTTGTCTAATTGTTTGTTTATCTCAAAGAGAACATGTTTTGTATTTCCTCTCAACAGCTCCATCATGGAGTAGACTTTGTTTCTCTATATGACATCCTGTGGCATAAATTGATATTTGACTTCATTTTTTCTGTAACTGAATATACTTTGCAATAAGGTATTTGGGAAGCACCCACCTGATCATATTTACATATTTATAGAACTGGAGACAAAATGTATAATACAAGAGGTGAAGATGTATCATGTGGACAGGGTTTATAGATTAGCTCACTTTCATTGTGTCTTCATGGTATTTTTATGGCAATTGATGTTTAATTGCAAAAACTGCTTCCTTTGATCACATTGTTGATCATTTTGGTGATTACTGACTAATCACAAAGTTGCCAGACAGAGGGATGTTATTTGGGGGGGGGAGAGAGAAGAGAAGAAAATTTGCCATTTATATCTGACTTTGACCAAAGCTTCACTTATTGCCCTACATTTTCCACTTTCATGCTCACAATGTTCATTCTGAGAAACAAAACAAGGACAGCATTTAGAAGATCATTAGTTTGCTATAGCAAACTAAAATGAAAACAGCTGTCCTGACACCTGCATTTCTAAGACATAAAAGAGGAACTATAGAGAGAGCACCGTGTGAGATATGCAGGAACTATAGAGAGAGCACCGTGTGAGATATGCAGTGCTAATGAAAAAGTCTGATTTTAAAAATATGGTCTCTTCACTCTTTACTCTTGTCACTTCATAATTTTAATAGAAATTTTTCATAAACAGATTTTTCTGTAAGATATTTAAAATCATATGAATTGACAAAGTGCTGGTCAGTGTTGACACCAATTTAATTTTCAGTATTCTGGAATGAAATATAATTACTCTGAGTAGTACATGGCATCAATGAGGGAAACAGTGATCAAATTTGTTACAGTATTGCTAAAAAGTTGAAAGAATACCGCAGGTATTTTATCATATGGCTGTAACACATGGGTGATAGCAATGAGATGACTGTGACACAGGAAATGACAATAGTCAGTGTGAATGGTTCAAAATCATAGGATGGTATTTGACTAGTCTAACACTGTTACACATTATAGAAAACTGTGTTAACAGTGTTTTACACAATAGTCCCAAAATCAGTGTCATTGTGATTCCTGGTCAACTTTTTCAGGGTAACAAAAATAAATTAAGAAAGAGAAGGATGAAAGAAAAGAAAGAGTAAGAAATAAACTGTAGTGGTGGGGGTGTTGGGTGTTAAAGACTCCACACATTGCTGTAATTGAATGGAATTGCCCATTGGTTCCTGTGCCGAAGCAAACATAGGCAATAGCTTTTGTAGTTGCTGGGGTATGACAACTGCTTCCATCAACAAACAATAAAAGTGCGAGGAGTCTGTGAGCAGAGCCCCCTGGGATGGGCCCTTCTACCCATAAACCCACCATCACACACACCACACCTATCAAGCAACCTTAGAAACCAAAAAGTACATGAGTCTATGAGAAGAGAGGACCTTTTGTATATGACAATCAGCCTACGATCTCTGCAATAATTACATATAAAACAAATCATACCTGAATTGTTGCAAGTTTCCTGATTACCTTTATATTTTAAAGGACTATGGCCAGATGAAGAAAAAAAGCCAACACAGCATGCATGATTGCTCCTTATCTGCATCTAAACAATGGATCTGGTGGCCTAGATTACAACAATGGATTGACTGCTCTGTAAAGGATTGATGCTGGTTTATGTTTTGGAAAGGAGAGAGAGGAGGAGCTTTAATGGGAAAATTGAGACACAGCACACACACAGAGTCAGTCAGTCACCGTCAAGCTGTGAGACAACAGGGTGCCAATCCTTCAAATTTGATCTGCAGTCTCCACAGTAAGGCTATAAACTGGTTGTTTACTGGGTGAGAATCGCTTCATAGAGAGGCCTGCAGTAGAGAGCATTGCTCTCTTGAAATACGTCCTGTCCAGGTAAACTGAAGTACTGATAAAAATACAGTACAACACTTAACATACAGTAGGTAAGCCTGCAGTACAATGGAACACCTCACTATCTTCATTATTCTTTTGACATTGTATGGGTTGTGTTAAAAAGATTATCTGACAATTCAACATGTGCAGGAGGCACATGTAAAAAAAAATGGCTTTAAGATGAAAGAGAGAAAGACAAGGAAAGGTAGGAGTATTGATGGATTTAGGAGGTCATGGTTCAGATATGTTGAATGAAAAGTGTATTGTGGGACATATGAAAGCACTGAATATCAGGATTTACTAAATCATTTTGTAAAAAAAAAAAAAAAAAAAAAAAAAACTGCATTAATTTAATGGTTTGTGATCATATGCCTTAAATTCCCAATCACTATGATTTCACCAGCAATTGTTTTGCTTATCTTTTTAAAGACTTTTAATTTGCCACAGACATAAAGTTGTTTGTGTGTCTCATACTGGACTGGAGGCAAACTGGCACCATCTTTGATTTCTTTGATACAGACTAATGTCAGCGTTCTTATTATTAACTCACATGGCTAATACTTATTTCTAAGCTTGCTTTTGCTTTTTCATATCTAAGGCATGTTTTACTAAAAATGTTAAAAGACAACGTAACATATGTTTACACAATGTAACACATACAATAATAAATAATAAATGTATTTAATGCATTTAAATAGACATGCTTTTTCCAAATGTAAATTTTAAAATATCTATCTGTAAAATAGCTACTCTTAATTCTAGTTGCTTTAATTATAAACTGTGTCAATAATCCAGTAATAAGAATTTATACAGAAAAGGTGGAAATGTGGTTGTGATTTCCTTTTACAATTTTGTACACATTACAGTTGACATTGTGTAGAAGTGTAATAAAAGACTGCTATTGGCTTTGGATGTGTTTAAATTGCCACCAGAGGCACACAGATGCATGTGCACACTGGCCACACACACACACACACACACACACACACACACACACACACACAGTCTGCTTAGTTTCATTATGATACATGTATAATAGAAGAATTCAGTTTTGATCATAAATATTTTTGACCAGTTATTATGTATTTGTAGACATACACTCACACTAAATAACAAATTATATTAATATATAGTACAATTTCCATTAATAGTCTAATGTCTGTAGCTGGTTAGCTTTGAACTTTTTAAATATACTTTGTCAAATATGTTCAACGGCTCTTCAGAAAGGCAAAGTTCTTAAAGCTAATCATTAACATGCTTAATTATTCTCCCCTATATGTCCACACACACACAGACCCCCCCCCCCACACACACACACACACAGTAAATATATATTTTTAATCAAAATAAATCTGTGGCACTTTCAATTTTATAATCTTTGGCGACAATTAATTATACCATGCAATTAAACAGTAAATATCACCACAGCCTACCTTTTAATCTCAAACCCAAACCTCTTCTTAGGCTCTGGCTAAAGCTGGCAAAGAATGTTTTATTAGTGGAGAACTGGCACTGCTTGACCAGCAGTAACAAACCCAAGCAAGTTCGGCTCATTGAGCCTTATGGTTTTCCCTTCAAAGGAAGCCTTCCCGTTCTAAATCTTGAACCTCTTTTGAAACTGCTGTTTCAAAAAAACACTAGAGAATGCTGCTGCATGTCCAAAAAAGTATGTGGCAATAAATACAATTCAAAGCTTGATGGCAATTGTAATAAACGTAGTGCAGATTAATCAACAGGCAAATATACAGTGAACCTTTGAATATCAGAAAAGGAGTGGCCTGGTTGGATAGGATGACAGATCAACTGGACCAATGAACACAGGGCATTTGACAATGAGTATAACTATTATCCTTTTGCTCAAAGGCAGGTGGTCCGCTGCCTGTGGTCACTTTTCCATGGACCCTGAGATGGCCAGACACAGGCTACAAAATGGTCTTCAACAAATCATTGGTTACTCAGAGAGCCTACTGGCCCAAATTCAACCGAAACAAAACATCTGCTAAGCGTCAGCTTATAACAAGTTACCGTGATTTCTAAGGAGTGTGACACTTGTCTGTCAGACTTGCTGATTATGTTTTGTGTTCGGTAGAACATGTCCCCGCCATGGCGAGGGCACTGGGGGCTGGTGAGACATTGTTTGCACAGATGGCAGCAAATCGAATTACTGAAATGAGACGGGGTTTCAGAAAAGACTCACTGGCATCTTTCAACATGTCTCTGCCAGCAAGAAAATAAAGTTATTCATGAGAAGCCACATGCACAGCCATACTAAAAAGAGTGGGAGCAGCTGACATAGTGCGTCCAGAATGGACAATGCTAAATGGTTATACAGGTCCACTTATAAAACCTCCCTAGAAAATGATGAAATCTTTTCTAAGTATTATACTCATAAAAGGCATGGACTTTTCATTTTTGTAATAAGTTATAATTTTTGTGTTAACACACAGGCATTTCCTTTAATGAGGCTTACATAGTGGATGCATATTATTAAGCAATAAGCACTTCAGAAATCCCCTCTGCATGTGACATAAAACACTTAGTGCACAAAATTATAATCAAACAAATTCTGTGTTGCTAAATAATAAAAGCCCTCTGTTTTGCACCTCGGTCATGAAAGCTTGCTGAATATTATTGGCTTTTATCCACGTCGTTCTGTTTGTTGTTCAGCTTCTCTCATCTTTGTCAATAAGAGCTATGATCTCCCATTAGCATGCGTCCGGCATTGGGAAATGGATAAAAGTGGCATACCGTTGTCAAGGCAACCACATAAATGACACCAGGCTTGAACAATGGCTGTGGCGAGGCCTGAGAGTCTTTTCTTCCTGGCCACATCTGCCGCTCCACATTCACACTTATGGGATGTTCTGCTGATTATTTTTTTTTGTGCCGCTTCCCCCTTTGAAAACTGACAGGCTGCAAAAAATGTGAGAGCACTTTGGATATAAGCCAACTTCTGTTTCAAGAGAAAAAAAAAAAAAATCCTGCATTGATTCATTTTGGGGATTATTACCGAAGGCCGAAGGCAATGCCCATTCTTGGCCCGGAACAGCAAATTATCAGGGCAGTAACCTACAGAGGAAGGGACCTTCTCAAGACTGACATGATGCTTAAAAAAAGAGTGAAACTACAGACTTTTCCCTTTATATAACTGCTTAAATATGAAATTGGGTATGTAGCTTCTTGTGACAAAACTTGTTTTCACACAAGCAAGACCCGCACTGTCTGTTACAAGCCTCCCATATAGAAGCTGTAAATGACTGTGGCACTTGGCAACCACACATTCGGAGTACAGTGTAAAACGCTGGCATGCAAACACTGAGGCTGTGGTTTGCGGTGATGCTTTTCACCTCAGCATACCTGAGAGGACTGTGGGCAATTCATGTCCATGTAAAACTAGTAAAACCAATCCTCACATGAGATTCAAGCCACATTTGTTACACTACTTACAGGTTTTCAATGGTTCAAATGACCCTTTATGGTGAATTATCATAATATTTACTATATCATATGAACTACAATAATGTTGCACATGGGACACAAGAGATCTATTTGGCCTGTTCCATGGCTAGTGCATTCAGCTCCTCCAAAACAGATGTCCCCATTCACAAACATGTCTAAGTTATGCATGGTAGAGCCAACAAATGGATCAGGTGTCTGTGTGTTATCTGCACCTTTTCATGTGTAAATGAAGGATCATGAATGTGACTTCTCCAGCAACAGGTTTTTGATGTCAGTATATATGAGATGAGCATACTGCCTCCCCTCCCAACCCTCGAAACACAGGACAATGGTCTTCAGCCATGGTCAATTCAGGAGCAGGGGCGGGAGCTTAGTCTGTTCCCTCATCAGCTGGCCAGCAGCTTGTGTCAAGAGAGCCTAAGAGGGGCAGAGGGAGAGGGTTAACTCAGAAAGGGAGATACAAAGTGAGAGTTGTACCAAACAGAATCTATTAGTGAAGGTTTTGCTTAATTCTAAGTAAAAAAAAAAGCAAACAGGAGGAGGATTGGTAAAGTGGCCACTTGCGTTCTTTCCTTAGTATCATCCACATTCAAAGACATACACTACACTTGGCATTTCATTACAGAGTTTAAAAGGCTGGAGTAATCCCTGCACATGGCCTACAGCAGGACTGGCTAAATCCAGTCCTGGCGATTTACTGCTTTGCACGATTCAGTTCCAACCCTAATCTAACACACCTGAACCAGATCATCAAGGCCTTCAGTAGTGGATTAATATTAGAGCCAGGTGTGTTAGATTAGGCTTGGATCTAAGATGTGTAGGCTGGTGGATCTCCAAGACTGCACTCAGGCACCCCTAGTCTTCAGGATGCGTATAGCTATGAAAATGTTCAATTATGACCCAAAGACGCTAAATGTAGTATGACCTACAAAATAATAACTTTTAAGTTTTTACATTTGCAGTAAAATTATCAGAAGTTGCCGTGTTTTTTTTATCTGACATATATTTGTATTCATTTTGCTATGTGATCTTTCCAAAAGTTCGTGAACTCCTTAAGCAAACACAAGTCACCTCAAACATAATCAATCAAAACCAAGACCCCCTCCATAATGAGGCTAAAACCCTGAATTCAGCCAAACTCCCAGACTCAGTCTCTGTGGCCAAAGGTTGTGAAAGCGAATACTACAGAATTGAAGATCCAGTTTTAAGTCACATCACCTTTCGGCAGGTTTAACACCTTTCCCTGAGCACTCGACTTCAGACATGCTTAGTCATGCGGAGCTGAGGCTGGCTTTGCATGAAAGGTGTCCACCCTCTGCCATCTATATTGGTCCAACAAATTTGCCACAAATCATTCCACAAATGCCCCGCGGGGGGCTATAGAAGTCAGTGGAAATGCTCCCATTCAGGCCTGCCTGTGCCCCTGCAGAGAGGCAGTCAAGGTGGCGGGCTCGTTTGAGCGCCCCGACAGCCTCTGCCCCTCAGGCCATCTGTGGGGCGGGCCAGCCTGCACTCGGGGGCCTTTTGTGCGGACCCCCCCCGCCCTCCGTAAAGCTCAGCAGATTCAACAGTAACTAAAATTTAGGAAGCAAAAAAAAAGAAAAAAGGATGCAAATAAAAGCATGGGCAGGCGGCCATAGTTCGGTAACACAGCGTTCAAAGTCAAGGTCTCTTCTCCACATACAGAAATAAACAATCTGTGTTCAGAAGAACTGGAATACATCTGCGACTTTCTTGGCTCTTTTCCACGCTTTTGTAATTTAGCGCAGCTGTGTCATGTATCACAGTGGTGGGTAACTAAAAATCTGGAAAAACTAATCCTCTTCTGAATCAATGCTAAGCTTTAGCGCCTTAAGACGGCAGATGTCACTGTAAGCTGTCGATGAGGCATTAATTAATTATTGTTAAAAAATTCAGCTAAACCACCCAACCCACATCTCAAGCTTCCGAGGCATCTGAGTTCAAAGTTGCGTAGTTCATCAGGCGTGGTTCTGTTCCCAGGCTCCCGTCCAGCTGCCTGCTGAGCGCGACAGGTGGAGCTTCGAATTGTTGAGTCACCTGCAGGTGGAGACACTTGTGGCCTGCACATGTTCCCAGTGGAGTCCACACTCCCAGTCCTACTGCCGTCCTGTTAACCACTGCTGGCCGTTGCCATTCAGAATGAAAAGAAAAGCCCTTGGTCCAGGTGCCTACCCACCTCTGGTGACTTTATTAATCATTAATCTCATTTGTTCTCAGTTTACAGCTTCATGGGTGCAGGGAAGATTTTGCCCTGACTGTGGTACAGATTTTGAGGGGAACCACGTTCCATTGAGACCCTGCTAACTTTGATACACTACTAGGGAAAAAATATGTCTGGTCAGGTAAAAATATTTTATTTTTAGTTTGGAAATGTTTTTTTAAAAAACTATCATATATATATATATATATATATATATATATATATATATATATATATATATATATATATATACTTACTACATCTTACTACAGTATACTGCAGTTACTCACCTAGAATCTTCTTCGGATTTCTGATATATATATATATATATATATATATATATATATATATATATATATATATATATATATATAATTGATTGATTGACTATCACAGTCATAATAAAGCTAACAATAAAGATAGCATAAACTACAAAGGCTGTACATGTAAAATATCCTTTATCATGTTATTGACTTAAAATCATTTGCAACTAAATGCAGATTCCATAAAGGAACTGGTCAGTGTTTAGGACTATGCTGTATTTAAGAACGAAGACATGGGTTGGTTTTGTCACCGGGAAGAGAGCAGTGGACCTCGTGTAATTTTACAGAATAACAACATTATTGACAACTGGCTTCCTCAGAGGAGTGACAGAGGGCTCGGTGTGCTATTGCGCTGACCCTCACAAATTTGGGTCATAAATTTGCTCCACCCTCAACCCACCCCTGTTTTCCATCCTCTTTCTAGAGCTCAGTGCAGATGGGGGCTTGAGAAAAAAAAATCTGGTGTGTGTGTGTGTGTGTGTGCAAAAGTGAGGGGGTGCTCTATAGGGAAAGGTAAACAGGAAGAGAACAGAGGCCCCTCAATGCATACTTACAACCACACCCATACACACACTGAAAAGCAATGAAGGCTACAACAAAATAATCTTTGCTACCAAAATTGGACCTTTCGAATCAAACATGACATTATTGTTAGCCACATTGGGCTCCTCTGCCATTTTGTTTTGGTGTTTTAGGGGTTGCTGTGTTTTGGGGCTCCACATTCAACACTTCTTCTAACCTCCGACATGTGGTCAACTCTTATTATTTTAATTACTTCCAGTGACTTCAGATCCTGCTTGACCTTAGAGAGCAATCAAGAACAGGAGTGACCACATTAAATGACCAGGCTCAGGACAGCTTAGGTTACCATGACTAGGGCAAAGCAACATCAGAAATATGCTTACAGTTTCACTGTGGGCTCAACACTTTAAAAAACCTTTTAAAGGCTTCTGTTAAAACAAAACAAAACAAAAAAAAAATGCAGGTTTCTTTCTCTTTGTTGAAGCAGTATTACATACCTAAAATAAAATATTTAACAATCTAATGACCCAGGTGTGATCAATTAGATCAATGAATGCTGTTATCTGTAGTTATTGACCTAAATAAGTATAGTACCACGTCTTAAAGTAAGTTACCCAAAGCGCTCATGATAAACAAAACCGGGCACTAGCTTAATATGTGGGCCAACCCGTACAGAGCCCTGGCTTTCTCCCCTCCAGATAAGGAAGGAAAAAACTAAACGTGAGCTGAAAAGGGAGGAGGCATGGTTGGTTAGAGCACCCAACTGGCCATGTTTACAGCAGCTGTCATTAGCTGAGAGCCCAGCTTCCTGATGACATGGCTATCCACCATCAAGACTTGAGAGCATGTCCTGCACCAATAAAAGCAAACAGAATGAAACATGAACATCAGAGAAATGTCGTTAATTCTGAGCTTAAACTTATGTTTCGTCAGTGTGATGCTATGCCACCTGTTGCTCGGTATGGTATGAATGTCCTTTAATAACATCAACATATGCTGAAAATAGCTCATTTATGTGAATGTTCTTGAGAACGTTCAGTTTGGGGTCAATGTTTCACTAAGAGTGTTGCTTTTTTTGGGAGATGGTCTGTCTGTTGACAGACCAGGGAACCTTGGTGAAAAGAGTGATCCCCCAGAAACCCAAGCCAGCCACATGGTTCATCCCTTATAAAGGAGGCTCATGTGAAACCAGAAAATTATAGTGACCCAGGGACACACAACTCTTCCCACTGCTCAAATCCTGCATTGCCTCAAGTTGCTTCCTATTACAATCTGCAGACCATCACTTTAGTCATCCAAATATTTACAATTATTTACAAAAACAAGGAAATAGTGAGGATGAAGAGAACTGTTCACTAGGTTAGTGAGGAGTGAATTTATAAATTTGTATATTCTTCAAAATAATGCTCAGTCTAAACTTGCTGTTATCACACCGTCAGAACATCACAATAATCAGTATGCCCTAAATTGATATGGTATGCTACAACAGGTACCTGTTTAGAAATATTAGCATCATCACACATGCTTGGTCAGCTTTCCATTACAAAGTGTTATGTCTTGAAAACAGATTGTATCTACTGTTGCATTTTGGACCTTTGCTACCTAGACTAAAAAAGTAAGTCACCTGACTGCCTTGTGAGAAACAAATGCTCTCACACACACACACACACACACACACACACACACACACACACACACACACACACACACTCACACACACACACACACACACACACACACACACACACACACAAACACATAAATGCTAATGTAAGCTAATTTAATAATGTTTAAATTCATCACTGTATTTCATGATATCTTTGTGGTAATATTTCAAAATGTAACTTCTAAAGTGTCATCAACCAAATACTTGTGAAGGTCTTGTGAAGTGGTAAGGTTTGTTTAGTTTATATGTTGTGCAAATGTTCTAACAACATTTGAATTTCACTTCCACAGGTTGGACCCTTGAAGACCAGGTCCAAACAATGAGAGAAATATACTACATTACTCTTGCCTACAGATTTTTCTCATAAAAAAGCCTTTGATAGTTTAGCCATCTGGTCACGGCCAAGAAAAATCCTCATAAAAGGGGCCCAAATAAGGGCAAAGGTCACCCCCTCCCAGGGTCAGGAGGCCCTCAAAGATTATTATAGTGGACTTTACTAAAGTTGTCAGCTAAGATTGCCTTGACAAATTAATATGCATTCTTCTATTTAAATCTTCTTTTATTACATTGAAAGCTTGTTGTTCTTATGCTTGGAATGTGCAATTTACTTGGTTGGCTTGCATATGTGAATAGAGATTAGTTGAAATAAACAAAAACAAACAAACAAACAATTATTCCCTTTACCTTAGATGACGAGATTTATTGTTCAAGAACAAGACACAGATTTTTGAATGCTATACTATAACTATCTCTTTTCAAGATGTTCTACATGATGGATAATCTGTAATTCATCAACCAGGAAAACATACCAAACAAATTCCATGCATTCTTTTTTTTTTCATAATGGTTAGGTAAAGCTCAGGCTGCCTGATAAGACCAACACATAACTTTCATATGCATTTTTCAGGTTTCTTTGTCAGTGACACTAATGTGTCTGGAATTTAGGAATGGTTTCAGAATAAAGCAATGCTTTATTATATAGCATTGCAGAATTAATAATAACACTGAAACAAAAACATAGACACCATTGCATGCAAGCATATAAATGTTCATGCAAATTAATAACAAATCAGTTTATTCTTAACTAAATGTTTTTTACTTTACAGGTTTAAGGGGCAGATGCCTTCTCCCTGTTGAAGACAGTATTCATACTTCTTCACTGTTCATCACTGGTTTAGTAATAAGATTAGCACTGACCTGCCCATACATTTTCATTACACAATGCATGTCAATATATGGAAAATGAATCAGGTAAGAGTCATGATTAAAACAAAGAGAGACTACTTCTAGTTACACTGTTGAAAAATGTCAGCCAAACAGATCAAATTGTTAAAGAGCTTTGAAAACAGCTGTAAAACTGTTCGGATTCAGTATATGGGAATTTCACTAATTATACTATGAAAAATTCAGCAAAGCAAAAAAAAACCCAACAACAACAAAAAAAACAACAACAAAAAAAAAACAACACCCTCAGGTAGCTTCATTTAGTGAGCCTGACATTCCCCTCAATCACCATTTGCCCTGACAATCAAGAATGAGCAGTAGGAGTTGCATCGTAACGGAATGACTTTTCCTTCCTTTGTGCCCATTCACTGTAAATATTTCCCTCAGGCCTCTTTATCAGTCCAGTTCCTGTTCCTGTTGTCTCAGAAATCCAAGCACATTTCTCGTTCAGGCCATTGAGCTCTTGGCCTGAATGTAAAGCACATGCTTGGAGTTGGAGCCTCTCTTACGGAGTGTGAAGTGTGAGACAAAAGCAGGTCATCCATATTGTCTGCTGCATTTATCTCCAATGATTATTATTGTATTGCTGAGAAATGGGGCCTTCCCTCCATGGCTCAGTAGAAACCCATAGCGGTGACAGTGAATGAAACACACCCAAGAGTGTCACGTTCGTGGGAATCCATGCTGAGGAAATCGGGGTGGGATGTGCATCATTTAACACCACAGAAGGACATGGCTGACCAGAGCCATACACACAACCAGAGAGTTCTGTGTGTAGTATCTGCACACAGTATAGCAGTATCTATAGCAGACATTATATGCAGGAAATAAAAAATTTCAAACAAAAAGCAAAGCAAACTAACAGAAAGCTCAAATCTGCAGATGCTTGCTTTGTCCTTTATTAAGCTGCTTACATTTTGGCATGATGCTAATATCATAAATGTGTAAGCCTTGATGGTTTTACTTCGTCCACAACCAAGTCATGTAAAAAGTAGATTCCATGTACAAATTCCATGTGGCTCTAGTTTCTCATAATCAGTGTGTCCGGGAACAAAAGAAAACAAACAAACACTTTTCTCACAGAACCTTGCCGGGAGGGGGGTAGGGGTCATTAGAACAAGTGGTTATTAATCTTTCCTAATTGTAGGTTTCTGTTTTACCAGTGGAAACAGCTGTAGTTTTAGATTTAGACCTGGCTAACGACATTCCTTTGAATAGACAGCCTTGATATCCCTTACAAATTGATGCAAATGATGAGAAATGCTGCAAAATTACTAAAAGAGATGCCCTTTTCCCTCTTTTGGCTTCTATCTCCTGGACTGGCATTTTGGAAAATGCTTAGGAATGGAAAATGGCTGCTGTAGACTGTTACATTCCTCATGTTGCATAGTGATTGAATCCTCTTTTGGGAAGGAATGCATCATGGAGGAATAATTGCCCTCAGCCCTCTTTGGGCACTCAGTTAAAAGAGATTCAGATGGTTTGTGATCTCTCCACACCACCCCTCCTCTTCTGAGATGGAGGGAGTGAGAGAAGTCAGGGGGAAGGGCATGTTTGACTTGGGAGGCCTAATAGTGAAGGGGGTGGGTACACACACACACAAACACACACACACACACACACACACACACACACACACACACACACACACACACACACACACACACATGCAACTAAACAAACTGTTTTAGTCATTTTGCTCTATCTGTTAGATAATTCCAAAGATGAAAGTTTATATAAGGTGCTTTTAAATGCACCATATCTACATTCAAAGCACCTGTCCTCAATAAAAAGGCTCTTTTTGGAATTGGTTTGGAATTTCTGTGACTACTAGAGTAGGGGTCAAACTTCGAGTTTTAATGGTATGCTCTTGTTTGCAAAGGTCACTTTTATGGATAACATATATAGACATATTCATTGGTGCGTTTCAGAGAGTGGTCACATGATTGTTTTTGGTGTTCACATGATAAATAATTTTGGAGGTTGATAGAACTGCAGGTTCAAGCTAATATGATCATAATATTCAACAAAACGTATATGTGAGTATATAAAGATTATGATGTTTTAAGTATTTTTTAGCTGCAATGCAGAAGGAGTTTAAACAATCTCTTGTTCAGTTATGAACATCAAATAAGTAATCAGCAAATAACGATAATTTGTGACTTTTAATTCTCACATATTCAAAAGTCGAGCTGTCCTAGCTTTTACATCACTTGTTAAAATTCAACCAATGATATCAGTTAAATTACTGAAATAATTTTGCTTCAAATGCAACTTCAAATTAATTTTTTTTTTTTATTTAATAAAATCATCAAAAAGCTATTAGAAATAACTGATTTCAAATCCAGCATTCATTAACACAAGAGTCAATGCATTTAGGGTCAGTGCTTCACATCTGGGCTGATTGCTCCCCATTATATCTAATTGTGGTCACTTGTAGCTCCACAGGTTTATATTTGGCTCTCGTAGCCTTGATAAGACGGCATAGTGTTTTGCTTCAGCCATCTGCCCTCCTCACCTCTATGGCTTATGCAGGCAGGGCTTTTTGGAGGCGGGGGGTTGTAGGTGGCCTGCCTTGAGGATTTGCAGGGGAGGAACCCCTGCTTCTGTGGCCTTGTGTTCCACGATCGCGCTCTGTTCCTCAAGCAGCTCTCAGAGATCTACTGCATCTGATGTACACAGCGGTGTTGTCATGTCTGCTTGCGGGGTTCTTTTGCACCTGATGGACACAGCGGTGCTGTCTTGTCTCCTCGTGGGGTTCTGTTGCACCTGATGGACACAGCGGTGTTATCTTGTCTGCTTGCAGGGTTCTGTTGCACCTGATGGACACAGCGGTGCCGTCTTGTTTGTGGTAAACCACATTCTTTCGTGCTCTCAAGCCAGCCCTTAACCTTTAGCCTCCTGTTTCTGTCTGGTTTAAGTAGAACCTTGTGTACCTGTACAGAAGTAGTAAGGTAATGCATAAAGTGAAATACTTAAACTTGAAGGGTTGTAAATGGTAGTATCAAAGCAACATATACCATAAACTGTGATAATTTTGTCCCTAATACTAGATGACAACTAATGACTACTACAATCAAAAGATATAGTGTAAGGTTAACTTTTCTGTTCCTGGGATTTGGCTTCATGGGGAACCTCCCCCTGTTGCTTTTTTTAAATGGGTCTCCTGGTGGGAATCTTTTGGGAGGAAGATGGAGATTGTACGGTCCAGTTCACTTGCTTTCCAACACTGCCACTGGTGGTGTTAAGCAATACTGCATGAGATGGGAAACAAATTTCTTCTGCTCGTTAGTAAAGATCAAAAGTGTGTTTGATAATGCAGTTTTTGTTTTTTTTTATTTGAAGCTATGCATTAAAAGAAGACACACATATGTTGTAAAAAATCTTGTAAAAAATAAAATTGCAATGATTTGTTTGCTTTCAGTAGAGAAATAATCAATATATACATAATTCAGCATATATTCATATATCTAGTGCACATTTAACATGTAATTTTTTTTGCTCTGTAGAGGTCACGACCTTCTTTACTTTCTTCAGTTACTGCCTGCCTTTTGCAGTGTGGAGTTGCTCCTGTGTGGCTGATGGCCCCATTGAGGGCCTGCATGGTTGGGCTAACACCCCTACTGGGGGGATAATTAAAACAATTCAAGGACAATGGAGGGGACTATTCCCCCCCCCCCCAAGCAGTGCCACTGTCCTTCTGCCAGAGGGAAGGAGTTGCTCAGGATTAGACCCCTTCCTCCACCCCGTTCACACAGATGAGCCAGTCAGCCTTTTTGCTCTAAGCACTATGGGCAACTGCTGGGATGACGATGGATAGTTGACCGGTCTTAACATATGGAAAGCTGAGTTAACATTCATCAAAGTTTTCTCATTGTAATGGATATTTGGGGAATTAATAGAATCTTTCTGAGACACTACATTACATTAGGTGGTGCTTTTGACTTCGAGGTTGCAGGTGAAAATCAGTCAAACTTCTAAACTGTACTGAAAACAGGACCCATCAATACCACAAGAGAGAGAAAAAAAATATTTTGGTTACACATTTTTCATATTGCCATTCTTATAAAAGCACTGGAATTTTTTGACAACCTTAGCAGTCAGTACAACAGTAATAATAGTAATTTATAATTACTTCCTAATCCTGCGTGAACTTTAGCACAAAATGTGTCTCACTACAAAGGGAACGGGATGGAAAAACAGAACACTTCCCTTCACGAACTATGCAATTAACACCTCGTTAAAGACACAGGAGATCCCACATATGGGAATAATTATTCCTTTCAAAATGAAAGAGTGTGTATGTTGCAGAGAAAGTCAAGATTTGAATGCACTGAAGCATATGTCCTGTCACTTAACCAAATGTAGCATACATTTTACACAGTTCTGAAAATGTTAGACTATGACAGTAAAGGGTAAGAACACTATTTGTGCTATTCTAGATCTTTCCAGTAGCTGTGAAATAAAAAAGGAGCAATGTTTAACACCATTTAAAATAAAGTATATTCTACTGTTCACAGTTCTGCATTTCCAAGAAGCCCACAGCCACAACTTTCTTCTTTTTCTTTTTTTTCATGTTAAGGATCTGCACTTTTATATCCCGAGTCAAAGTAACTCAGGCATTAAATTGATGTTAGCTCCTCCAACGCAGCCTGGATGTTCGACTCACTTTTATAGCCCTCATTTGGTCCTGGCTCACAGTCTAAATATGGGAGTGTCTGTGTTAGGAACCGAGGCTAGTTAGCGCGTACAGCTATTAGAGCTAACCTGAGGGGCACGTTCACTCTGGGATAAAGGGGGTTGCTCATTTCACAAAGTGGGAGGTAGGACCCTCAGAGCTCCAAGCCGCTAATTAGTTTTACTCACCGAGGAAACATGTCGCAGTGTGTTGGATGAAGTCCTTAACTCAGATTTAGGAAGTGAGAGGAAGTCAGGCTTGCACATGGATTTTGGTGGATTTGTGTGTTAATGGGTATGGAGCAAAGCATATCAGTTTAAGACTAAATATGGGTTCTTTCAAGACCTGGCAGCTAGTCTGAGGCAGAAAACACCATCTTTCAAGAACCTTTTATCTTTGTCTTTTTCAGTTATGCAGAACATTTCTTCAGTGTGACAGGTCAAACCTTTGCTAACACTGGACCATAGGTGCTTTTAAGTTGCTATAAATAATGCATTATAGCACCTTATAAAAAATGCAATGGACTCCATTGTAAAATTTCATGATTCAGAAATGAGTTGAGATGTTAAAAGACCAGACCTTTTCCTTCGGTGCGACCATCCTACATAGACCTTAACCCTACAAGATTAATCTATTGTGGAATTCTGCCTGCTGAGCTGTTGACACCGCATGTCTCCTCTGAGCTTTTAAGGCAATGCTGTTATCTCTCAAGCCAGGGCATACTTATCAGACAAAAGGGAACTGTATGTAACCAGAAACAATAGGAGTGATTGAGTGCATTCCTCCACGGGTGTTGGGTTACGGTGGTCCTCTTTAATAGATGATATCTAACTGGGAGGGCTCTCCAAGTGTCTGAATGTGATCCTTATCAGTGTCTGAAAAGAGTACATTCTTCATAAGCTAATTGGGACGATACAATTAAACTGTGCAAACAGGAAGGGGCCCAGGGGACCCCCCGGAAAGGCAACGTAAAGCTTATGTGTGTGTGCCCTTGACACTAGCATAAACAGACACCTCCTAGCAAATGGAGATACTCCATAGAAAGAAACTTCCTGACAACACTTACAGACTAATAAATTTATATACTAAGTGGTTTCTGTCTTTCTCTCTCTCTCTCTCTCTCTCTCTCTCTCTCTCTCTCTCTCTATATATATATATATATATATATATATATATATATATATATATATATATATATATATATATATATATATCCTTTCATCTTATTGTGGGAAAACTCATCAGACCACCAACAAATTCATAGTGTGGGGAATGAGAACTGGGATTTCATATGATAATCTGGCAGATGTCTGCAATGCTGGACACATTCCAGGCATCTTATCAAAACAAATTGTTTCTTTTCTCTTAGAGCTGCTTCTGGGCACTCAAATGTCCGAAGAGATGCCCATTACACCACAGATGTACCTTCTATTAATTGTAGTATATTTCTTCACATGACGAAATATTTTACAGATCATATTGTAAAATTATTGGTGAATACTACTAAA
Source organism: Electrophorus electricus (assembly GCF_041902795.1). Classification (NCBI taxonomy): domain Eukaryota; kingdom Metazoa; phylum Chordata; class Actinopteri; order Gymnotiformes; family Gymnotidae; genus Electrophorus; species Electrophorus electricus. Next base: position 7,468,990 of record NC_137517.1, read on the forward strand.
CTATATTTTAAACTATATTTTACCATATTCACATCAATTTGTGCATGCACATGAAATTAGTTTTGTCACAGAGTAGTTTTGTCACTGGCTCAAAAATGATGACCTGAAGTGTTAGACTATTTAAAAAAAAACACACATTTTGCCTATTATTAGGAACATCACAGGCTAGCCTTTCTGCAGTGATCATTGGTCACCTCAGCCCTTTACAGTAATTTGATCCCTCAGGCCAAAGCAATGCTGGCATTCCCCATGCATTTGCTTAAGGTGGGGGGTGGATATGTGCCTTTAGTAGAACTTTCAATTGATTTAATATGTCTGCCTTTCATTCATGCAATCTAAAAAAATCGACTGTTGCTCACCTTTACAGAAAAGTCAACTACACAGTGCTTGTTGGCTGGTCATGTGTAACCCATTATGCAACATTAGTATGAGTGATGCTTCTCTTCTTATGGAACTCATCATGGTGATTCTTAAAATGAGTTCAAAACCAATAAACAAATGCAGCATCTTTTAACTTTGCAGGCTGCTCTTTTGCTTTTTATTTGAAATTCAACATAGTGATTTTAATCCATCTTGCATAATTAAGCAAATCTGTGACGAATAATACTTTAAAAACGATACAGCCAAAAGAAGACATTATATAAAAGGAATTAAAAATAATAGCTGATATATAAATATCATTTTTTATGCAACCTCTCAAAGTAAGAATGTAGACATGAAACAGTAATTTTAGTTGAGAGCAGATAACATGGCTGCTTCACAAGTTTAAGTGCTGCCTTTGATGATAAACAAAAGTAATCTCTCTCTTTTCCTTAATTATAAGGGCTCAGCGCATGATCTTCTGAAGGTATGCAGTAGCCTTTCAGCCTGTCTTCCTTTAAATGGGATTCATTCATTCAAAAACTCTTACCTCATAGCTAACAGACCCGTATCTCAAATCTTAAAAACAAACAAACAAACAACAACAACAAAAATAATGCCCAAAGTGTCTGCTGTTAGCTTCACTTAAGAGACAAACTAAAATAGGCAGGTAAAGCAAATATGGATTCAAATGTGGGCAACATTCACAGCTGCAAGCCAGCGAGTGACACAGTTGGACAATGGGCTGAGATGTGCGGGGATCATATTTCCATCATGCTTGTTTTTGTTGGATAAGGTATGCATGGTCAAAGAAAATATTGGCCTTCCTCATCACCATCTGTCAACTGCAACAGAAGCTTTAAAAATGGCTAATGCTAATTTGTTTGGAAATCCAGAAAGGACAAACACATTCACACATGCTTCAACAAACTGCCCGAGCTGTAGATCAGAGGCACTGACCTCGGGCCACAGTGTGCAGCTTGGCTTTGCATATAGATATTGCATAAAAGTTTTGTTTATCAAAATAGACTGTGAACGTTTCCCAGTAAACCTGACACTTCATTAACATGCATCTGACATAACAGCTGAAGTCACTCTCTGTCGTACCTTTAGACATCTGCCAAATGAGAGCCAGACTGCATGCAACCATCTCCCATAATGATCATTTGATCCCCAATACATTCATCAAAAGGGCACAGCAGCAGAATGGTGTGTTTAGGTGTCTGAATCATGAACTCTTTTCTCTTCTGTTTTTTGGTGAACAGTTTTGTGATAACAAAGGTTGTCTGTTTAAAGAGACTAGTGAGTATTACGCTTCGCAAACACACAAAAAAATTCTGCTGACATCAGAAAATAAGTCTTGTTCGAATGAAGGTTAAAAGTGAATAACAAAGCAACATTGTGGACTTTTTCAAAGGTGCTGTAGGACACAGGTATATGCTTATCTGCAACAAAACACGTTAACACCGTGTGACAATGTGAGTCTTAATGGACATGCTCCGGGACTATAAGCAGTTAAGCTGTGTATCAGATAGCATATTGGAATTTGTTATATTTCCAAGTCATACATTTTTACAGTGCATGTATGTATTCACAACTTACCATTTGAAACACCTTTAAACAAGTACCCTAAACAGTGGCTAAAAACAGAATGCCTAAACAACTTTAGGCCACCTGCCATGTTCTAGACTCCAAATGTGTTTGTCACGTCAAAAACAGACAGCAGTGGCCATCCTCAGTCTTCTACAGTTACAATGGATGTAAAAAATGTTATACAAAGATATACAGAGATGAAGATTGCATATGGGAAACACACAGAAGGTCTTAGGATGTGGCTTCTATGCAGAGTTTTGTCATTATTTTACACATTTTTGTAACAAGTATAGAAATGTATTGGATAAACTTAATATCCTGAGTATGTTAAAAGGAACACTCCCCAAAAGCCCCACAAACAAACTAATAAACTAACCAATAAACTTTGCTGTCAATGCATTCTTTTCTAATTAAAATAAAAACTTTTTTTTTTTTACCAGTTGCAATCACATTCTGAATAAAGGTTGACATATTATCTGTATGTTTGATAATACATATCATTGGAAACCTCAGTCACATTTATTTTTTGTTCTCTTTTAATCTTATTTTTTATTCTGAATTCAGGGGACAGTGATGCAGTGTAAGGAAGCACTGTATAACACTAAATGGGCCATTTTAAAAACAAAATGGAGCCTGGGCCATTGAAAATGCCATTGCTAGGCTAGAGAGCAGAACAGCATTCCTTTGTCCATTAAAAGACTTTTATAGGGATTTAACTAGCACAGTCAGGCATTTTTCATTGGTTAAAAAACAAAAACATACAGATTTTTCTACCTCCTGAGGAAGTGATATGGAACACTGCTGTCTATTTTGAAACATCACAGCACTCGCTCACATTTTATGATGACGTAGGATCCGAAACAATAATGTAGGATCAACAGCATTAATGTAGGATCCAGAACAACAGGGCGATGAATACAACAAAACTCAACAACACAGATTTAAAATAGCAAATCAAATAAATCATGGCAAAGGGAGTCCATGTAAAACATTTAAATAAATATAGCCATTAAAATAGTTCTTGGTATTTCACAGTAAAGGTCATTTATTTTAGAATCTTTACTGTTTACAATTCTACAAATACAACAAATCAGTTGTCTTGCTAAGCGTATTTTCTATATAGTATGATATACGATACTGCGGTTGCTATGATTCCAGCATCTTAATATCTTTCACAGATTTGTCTGTGCTAGAGTTGTTCATTACTTGTGTTGTGCTTGTTTACAAATATTCCTTGTTTCTGCAGAAGACAGTGAAACAACATAAGTCAAACTACACAAGTGACAGCCTTCACATGAGTTTTGAAAGTAATTTTTATCTATTACAGATTCATTTTTGACTTCTAGAGATTTAAAAAATCAACTGCCTCTTTAATAGAGGAATTATAGATTAGACATTTAGAGATAGGCCTCTTTAATAGAGGGATTAGATCTACCTGAAAATCATTCTCATATGAAGGATTTGCATCTCAAAACTTGGCACATTTCCCTATATATCTTCTATATTATCATTATATAAATACACAGAGTTTAAATTTATCTAAATAGCCCAAAATGGCAGTAAATCAAAGACCTAGAGGCAAGCACGCATGGGGAGTGATGGAATGCATCTTTTGTTATGAGCTGTGATTGTTCCCACACCCAGTGTGACATTGTGCTGCTTTTTAATAACAATTGTGTCTTTATGACACAATGGTCCATACACTGATTAATCCCCATTACAAACAGACTTCTCTTATTCATTCAAATGGAAAGCAACCTGTTCTTTACTGCAGATACAGCATATGCAACAACATGAACACAGCCTGATGATTGCATGGAAAGAAACATGCAATCAAACAGCTTTTGTGCCCCAGTGGTCAGTCCAGTTCTTCAATTTTTATCTAAACAAAATAAATGACTTGAGAAATAAAAGCAGCCACTTTGCCATGTACCAGAACCTCTCAGAACATATCAATACTTTGATTTTCCAGGGCAGAAAGATGCATGTATTGGGGGGATCCATATCAACATAAACCAGAGCAGTTAATTACATTAGAACCCATTCATGGTCTTTTGGTAATAGGCCACCAAATTGCTCTAACGAAACAGAGGTCAAAAGCATATTGTTGTGGTGACGTGAAAGAGCGAAAGGCCGGTGGTGTTGCTTAATGTCTGATAAGCAGATCTCCCATTCCCACTTGTTCAAAAGCCCTGCTGAAAAAAAAAAAAAAAAAAAAAACCCTTCACTCGATCCTAAATGGGAAAAAAAAAGAAAACATGAAAAAACAATTCAAAAAGCAGCAAGAAAATGCACCGAGTGCAGAACAGGCAGCGCAGTGCTTGTTTGCATGCATTCCCCTTTCACGCTGCATGATGTAGTAGTTCCTGCCTTTCCTTATATTTCTCCTCGGCTTTTCTGGATCCCTGACGTCAGGTCGGCACGCCTCAAAAAAAAGACAATTTCGTGGAGCAGCTGTGAAGGGGCTCGAGCTTTTTCTGGTGCCCTTTATGACCCCATTCAAAGGCTGACATTTCAAACACAGGAAGGAAGGAACCGAGAAGGGCTTTACAGTATCAAGAGGTCCATTTCAGCTTCCTGTTAGCTTTTTAACCAGACTTAACAGACCTGAACAGCCACATGCTGACCATATATATTTTGCCTCTGATATTTCCTGCTACAGGATAATGAAGGTAGTTGTATTGAGGCCAGTGATTCCTGAATGCTTGAATGAGCGCCCCCTAATTTCTGAGTGCTGAGTGTCTCTCTGTGGGGAGGCTCATTATTTGAATCCCGCATTAGAGTCACTTCTTCCTAATCAGTGATCTGGGGGATTTTGGTTGGCCAGAACACTTCAATATAGCAAAGAACTTGGTGGGAAGATGGAACACATTAGCTAAAATAAATCTTAAATCAAATAACGCGGCTGTATGGGTATAATGAATATGTTATGAACCACTTATGAGGTTATAAGGTAACCCCAACAGGCACTTATAAACAGGGAGGTATGAGAAGGTGAATGAATGAAAGGGAAATACTGTGTTAGAGAGTTAGAGAGAGACAGAGTTAGATAGACAGAGAGATCCAGAGAGAGTGACAGAGAGAGAGAGAGAGAGAGAGAGAGAGAGAGAGAGAGAGAAAGGAAAACCTTCACCTCTTTATGGGTGCATGGGATTAGGTCCTGGAGGTCTGCAAGATAATAGATCAAAGAGATGCTGCAGAGAGCACTTCTTGCTTTTCCCACATAGCAATCATCTTTACGCATAATAGCGTTTTACAAGGGCTCAGGTCCGAGAGCTTTATTATTAGGGGGGCTGGGAAATTCAACTGCAGTAATAAAAGTGTGGCAGAAATGAGGCAAAAAAAAGTTCCAATAAGCACCGGATAAAAACAAATAGTGATTTAAAACATCAGAATAATATTTGCTCACTCAAAATGTTTATTAATCAATGATCACTTGTTCAGACTTCAATTATGTATTTTACATTTAAATAAATGGTAAAGACTAATCAAAGTGGACAGCTGCAATGCTTCAGCAGTTGTTAAAAAAAGGAAAATAGTTCAATGCATAAAAATCACAGAAGCTTATGAGACCTCACATTGCAACTTTTCCCTCCACTGGGAGCTGATCAGTCGCAAGTGGGAGACATTACAATGGATTTTCACTGACACCTATAGGCAGATTAGAGAGTCACATCACAGAAGAAGTGAGGCATGATAAAATTAAAAAGTAGGGTAAAAAGATGTTGCAGGATCTGTTCCTTCTTAGCCTTTTCTGGTCAATGCCAACCTAAACTGTAGCTTCCACACTGTGTGAAAAACTGGACGAGAGACTCAAGGCACTCTTGTGCTGGCTTTCCCAGAAATATTGTACCACAAAGATTAGCTTTACATTGTGGAGTATTACATTAAACACAATCTCTCATCTCATGGCAGAAATCTAACCTTTCAGTGATAAAACAAACTATTCAAAAAACAAACTGTTAACACAAATCTCCAACACATAATTATTAATCATAATTATAATAATATCATAATTATTAGCATATTTGAATTTAATACTTCTTTTGCCAAGATAACAGCTGTAAATTTGCACTAATTAAGCTGTATGAGGTAGGAGGGATCTTGGGTTATTTCTCACAGAAGTTCACCAGGTCTTCATGGGTCCTTGCTGATTCTCCTCTTAAGCCAAACCCATACATTTTCATTGAGGTTTGGCACAGGGGCCAAAGTTGATGGTTAGTGAACTAGTTTTACATGGAGGTATGCTCTGGAAAAGTGTTCTGCTGGGTGATTCCACTATGACTCATCCTCAAATGTTCATCAGAAACCTCTTGGAATTTGATATTGAGGTATTCAGTCCATGATGTCATGTACATCTCATGATTTTTTGAAGAATAACAGCGTCACAACATTACAGTTCCACCATCATACTTAACACTGGGGATTATAACAGTGGAATTATTTTCTTTATGACATTCTGTCTTTTTACATTAATCACACATCTGTTTTCGTCTCATTTCACTACAGAGCCGTGATTCAATCAACTTGTGACCTTGGAGAAGGTTTTGCCATACTGTTCTCCTCACAGTGCATGGGGAGAAAACATGCTTGTGTTCTCTTCCAGGCAGGTTCTTTACAGCTGCAGCTGTTTGGAACTTCTTAACTATTTCCCTAATAGTAGAGACTGGCGTTGTACTGGTTTATTCTCTCATCTTCCAATGGTGTTGAATTACTGTGTCAACCCAGTGAAATATGTTGTATGTATGTTCAGTGGAACAGGAAGTCAAAGATGACCACTTAAAGAGTTCCTAAAGTGGTTCACAAAGGTCAAATATGAATGAGAATATACAGTATGTCAGAGAAGAGCAATAATGATTTCCAGAGGTGCCTATAATTGACACAAGTTTTCAGATTTTTTCCACTTTGAATAGTTTCCCCTCGCTAAAAAGGTTAGTCCTCTCATATTTTCAGTGTAAGATCAAGCTGATAAACAACAGCTTGAGAGCCGACACTGCGAGACAGACAGGAGGAGAGGTCGGTGCCGAGCTGCTAAAGCTATTAGCAGTGATGGAAAAATCAATGCTCGCTCATTCCTCCAAGAGTCCTTCTCAGATGGAGCCGTCGCTTCCTTGAAAAGCCTTGAAGAGTTGGGCAGGAGACAGTGGCGACAAGGTCACCAAATATTGACTGTTTTCAGCACAAAGCTTCTGCTTTTATAAATATGAGGAAATTGACTCGAAGTCCGAGGAGCTTTTATTCTGCACAACTTAAAGCGCAGTTCAATATGCCAAAAGGCACTAATAACTCTGACAAATACATTGGACAAATGTGTCCTCAGTGTTGGAACCATAAAAAAGGGTATGTGTGTGTGTGTGTGTGTGTGTATATATATATATATATATATATATATATATATATTATAACATTCTATAACAAATTTATAAAATTTCAATGTAAACTTCCACTTTAATAGCATTGCTATTGCTATATTTTCTCATATATTTTAGATATTCTTTATATTTCTATATTTCGTTTAGTTTTATTTTTATACTGCCTGTCTTAGCAATGTCGTACTTTTCGTTTACACATGCGCTTGCTCACTATGAATGACATTATAACTATTGAAAACACTAGATTAATAACGAGCCAAATAAAAGAAATGCGCTAGAAGGTGAGCAGTCTAAAGGCTTTGCAGAATAAATTCCAGAGTTTGGGGCCATGGCAGCAAAATGCCGCCTCTGCACTCTGCAGTCGTGTGGTGGACACTACAAGCATGGTTCTATCAGATGATCTGAGGGCCTGTGAGAATAAATGCCTCGTGATCATACTGCCGAGGCAAAGAGTGACAAGACCATGTAAACACTTAAAGGTCAGCGGAAGGATTTTTAAAGTTGATTCTGGATGACATGGGTAGCCAATGCAGTTCTTTAGGGACTGGTGTAATATGCTCTCATTTCTGTATGCTCTGTAGACTGCAAAATGTATTCTGTGAGGCCTGCTATCAGTGCATTACATAAGTTCATATGTAAATACAGATACAAACGCATGTGAGTATTTCACTATCAGTTGCTGTGAGGATACTTCTGACATTGACTGTGTTACGCAGATGATAGAACATTGTTCTAGACATTTCTAACATGCAATTTAGAGAATAGTTCAAATGGAATGCCTAGGTTTTGATACGGTGTTATGGCTTAACCAATAGGGATCCTAGATATGTTATCACTTCAGTGCACTGATGACCATTCCCAATAAATTCCATTTTGTCATCATTGAGTTGCAGGAAATTATGACCCATCCAGGACTTGATGTCTTCTAGGACATTAAAAATCAAGTCAATGGTAGCACATAGCATTTAGAGCTGTTTTCACCAAGTGTGACATAGTATTCATGACTGCAACCAGTTCAGAACAAAAACTGTAATAACCTAAAGTCTTAATTCCAAAGCAAAACCTGATTTCTTCAATGTATCCCATCAACTAACCAAAGCAAACAACTAAAACATCTATAAGTTCTAGAGGTTTCCCTATGTAAATATATGTAAGATATGTTCTCATCTATATAGAACAAAACAAAAAACAAACAAAAACAGCAACACTTCAACTGACCAATGTTTCAGGGGAGTTATTGACTCTTAAAGCAAGTCTTCCCTGTCAAATGAAAAGGCCATGCACTTTATCTGTGTGGACTGGTTCAGTCTGTGTCTGCAGTCATAGCATGTGGTGCAGGAAATGGCCCCATATGATTCAGGTGGTCAGGGAAACGCAGAGGTAGCACACCACATTCATATTTCATGTCTTTTGTCTCTGCATCTCTGCAACTGCCTGAGAGATCTTATCTTATAACTGTCACTGCACAGCACACAGGAAATAAAGTTATTCTCACTTGTCTCTCATTGCAGATACAGGCCAACTGTTCTAATGTGGAGATGATGTTATCAGCGCATGGAATAAATACTCCCATCGCATGCCAGTTAGAATCCGATCATCAGGTGGACTTATAACATCAGCTTGAAAAGGTAAATATCAAGTACCTGTGTTTGTTTTATTTATATAATTTCATTTATTATTAAAAACTACATTTCTGTACACAAAATATTACAAAAGACCCAAGATTTGCCTGGTCAGATGGTGCATTGAGTCAACACACAAGCTGTATGAAATACACATTCTCACCACATTGCCCACCACTGGCAGGCTGTGAGCATACGGTAGGCTTTTGACTTAAATGGTAATCAGCTGTGACAAGTTTCTGTTGCACTTCCCTAGCTCTTGACTGCCATCTTCAGGGGGAAAGGGATAATGTGCACATTAGAGCTGATTAAAACATTTGTTTTTTTAGTGATATGATTGTAGTTAATGATTATGACCAATCGATTATTACCAATTCTGTTCCCCTAACTCTACAATCACCAGCAATCTCTTTCCAAAACACAATATTCTACACCTGGCAGAAGACTAAAACAACCTAAAACAAAGTAAAATCTTTAGAATGTGGGAGTGTTTTTATAAAGATAGTGGAAATACAAATAAATTAAATACATTAATTGCTCTAATGTACACTAATGCCCTAATGCGGTCAGAACAGACTGTGCAAATGGACACATCAAATGAAACATGAGAAGTAGACAATTAAATGAGTGTTTATCAGTATTTTTTTAGACTTGATGTCTGCCTCACACTACTCTATACACTCAGAAGCCTTGTCTGAGGGAAGCGCTTCCTGTGTATTCTACAACTCTCTGCCAGCAACCAACTGTTGCAACAATTTCTCTTTGCATATACTTTCTTTGCCAACTCAAAGGCCTTCGCATTTATATGCCGCATGTCAGAGATGTCGAAAGGGCCGACCCCAACCAAGAAGACATGCATCTAATTTACACTTGTTTAATTCTCAATGCTTCCAACAACTGATGAGTTGTATCAGGTGTTTGCTAGCTTTGTTGGAGAGGAAAAAAAAGAAAACCCTGCAGCCAGTCTGATGTTTAGAGGAGACTGGAGCACAGAGCACATTGGCTATTGAATACTGTTCCAAAGGAATCTATACATAGTAACCACTTTAGCAAACATAAATAGATCCCTTCAAACACATCAAAACTCTTGCTAAGCATCAGTGTATTGCATATGTACAACTAATTATTTTTGACTGCCAGTTTAAATTAAAAGTTTTTCCCGTTTACTGGGCTGGAATTATTATAATAATTATTATTATCAATGAATCAAATGAAAGAGACAGGATGTTTTAAAAGATTCCTTAAAAGACTAGACAAGAGAAAAAAATGGTTAAATAATCACTCAAATGTGTCATTTTATTTTTATATAAATTAAAATAGTCCACTTCATATCGAAAAACTTAAATTCCATAGTCCACAACTGCTAACACTATAATAGTTAAAAATTAGAGATCTCCATGCCATGAATTCTTCTAACAAAAACAAAACTTTACTAGAATGTAAACAAATAAAGGAGACTAAAAAAACTGTATTAGCACTTGTGCTCTGATCAGTCCTCACTGCTGTCTGCTGTGTTTGAGTCTGAGAAAATATTGTGGGGAGAAAGCTGGTATATGGGAGTCTGCTGGTCCTGTGTGGAGATGGACAGGGGAACACTGTGGACAAGAAGTGTGCTAGAGGGCTCCATAGCCAAACCGTTCATCACCAAGCTGCCCTCTTCATCTGGAACACAGTCACCTGACTGCTTGGGTAGATCCTGAGAAGGCGGCCTGTCAATGTCGAGGGGCGGAGAAAAGGCAGGGCCTGACGTTGCAGTGACAGAAGCGCTGCCCTCGGTGACTACAGTGACCTCGGTGCCGCCCTGCTGGATAAGGGCATGGAGGCTGTCCAGGTCCGAGCAGGCTGTGATGAATGTGTGGCCGCTGTCTGTAGAGGGTGCAGCACAGGTGCTGATAAAGCTCTCCGCTGGGTCAGTGGTCTGGGAGGAGACAGCTGTTTGCAGCAGATTCTCTTGAAGAGTACTTTCTTCACTGGGACTGATGTGAGTTAGTAACACTGTCTGATGCTCTAGGCTGCCCTCGGCTGGTGGGGCCATGTGCTGCACTGGTGTTAACAAGTTGACCTGCTGTATGACAGGGTTCAGAAGGACATCCTGCCCTTCAGAACTAAGCAGGACCGCTCTGGGCTTGGAGGAGGGATCGTCCATTGAAGCCTGGATGAATGTGCCCTCTGGGCCTAGAGAGGGTGCCACGATGATCTTAAGCTGCGTGCTGCTATAAGAAGAAAGTGAGTTTCCCGCAAAGGCCAAGGAAGCCTGGCCTGTGTCCTGCACTGTTGCTTTAGCTGAGGACATGGTCGTGCTTTGTGCCTGTGTAATTGCAGCATTCTCCCCGAGCCCCTGATGCTGGCCGTTACCGTGCTGTCTCTTATGGCTGCGCAGCGAGTCCTCCCGTACGAATGACGCATCGCACAGGTTGCAGCGGAACGCGCGAGCTGCCTCCAGCCGGGCACGGTACCGCGGGCTGAGCGGCTTGGGCGGCTCCTCGCCGGCCCCGCCCCCCCGGCCCGCCTTGCCTCGCCCCTCGGCCTTCTCACCGTGGCACTTGCGGCGGTGGATCAGCAGGTTGCTGCGCTGCTTGCTGGCGAAGGGGCAGCGCTCGCACGCGAAGGGCCGCTCGTCCGAGTGTACGCGCTCGTGAATCTTGAGCGCCCCCTTGCTGGAGCATGAGTACGAGCACTGGGCACACTGCAGTGGCTGGGCGGGCCGGTGCTGGCGGGCGTGACGGCGCAGCGCTGCTTTGGCCGAGCAGCGAAAGTCACAATCCGGGCAGCTGTAGGCGCCTGCTGCGCCGTGCTTCAGCTGAACGTGCGACTTCAGGTTGGCCTTCATGGCACAGCGGTACTCACACAGGTCGCACTGGTAGGGCTTCTCACCCGAGTGGATCCGGCTGTGGCGCTTCAGGTCCGAATTGATTTTGAACTTGGCGTCACACTGGCTGCACTGGAATGGGGCGTCACCTGCAGGGGAAATGAGAGTGAGTGACAGAGGGAAGCTCTGGGCAAGCTCTTCAGATGCAACCATGTACTCCACATATATGCATCGGGGTGAACGAACTCCATAATTGAAGCTGTGCTTCACAAAAGCTGCGCCTCAAACTCTATATGTTGAAGTATTGATGGACTGCAAGACCATTACTACATTATGACACCACCAAAAATGGTAAAAAAAAACCCAAAAAAAACACAACACAAAATTACAGCACGTAAGGCAGTGTTTTAAGCGGCACAAGCTAAGGACAAAGAGGACTGTGGGTGGTGTGTTGGGGGGCAGCGCTGACCAGTGTGGGAACGCAGGTGAACAGTGAGCTGGCTGGAGTTGCGGCTGGCGTACGGGCAGATCTGGCACTTGAAGGGTCTCTCGTCGTAGTGCACGCGCAGGTGTTTCTTCAGGCTGCTGCTGTCAGCGGCTGCGTACGAGCAGTGCTTGCAGCGGTGTGGCTTCTCGCCTGTGTGCGACCGGCTGTGCAGGTTCAGCTTGTCCCGACGGCTGAAGCGCTTGTGGCATAGCTCGCACTCAAAAGGCCTCTCACCTGGACAGAAGGGAATGATCTCTTCACTCTGAGGTCGCCACAGGTGGGTCACGTCAACGAGCCGAGATGATGACAGAGGAGCCGATTCTTACCAGTATGAGTTAGCATGTGTCTCTCCATGTCTTTCTGGCCATACTGTGTTTTGAATGTACAACCTATGGGTAAATAGCCCACAAAGATTGAAGACAGCACAAATCAGGACATTCCAGATCAGATTACTGTGGTGTTCACACACACCTGAGAAGCTGCAAATGTGTCTCTTTTGAGCCAGTGCAGGTTTCAGCTTTTTGGAGGATGTTTTCTGTGTTTTGGACATGCTCTTCTTGACAACTTTGGATACACATGCCTGAAACGCCTCCTCCAGAGCAAACTCTTGAATGGACTCTGTGCAATACACAAGCAAACAAATGTAAAAACAAAACAAAACAAACAAACAAACAAAAAAACAACAACAATCTTCAAGGAGATTTGTAATCCAAAAATTTAACCACCACAAAGCAATGTAATGGGCGCAGACTAAGGGTTGACCATTACACAATAAACATGCCAATTTATTTGTCTTATTGAAACAGGCATAAACATGAACTCCCAATTTGGCCCAATCAACTTCCAGTTTAACAGTCATAAAATGAAGCTTGGAGTAACCTCTAGAGTAGGTTAATGGACATAAACTTGTGGGTGGAGCCACACTGAAACTTTCTGTTTATGTGACAAAAAGCAATCAGATAGCACAAGGAATCAGTAAATCCATGTTTGTACACTAAGTTGATTGAATCTTTGCTCAAGCTCTAATTTTGAAGCAAGCAGAAGTTTTCCAAATCACGTGAGGTGCTTGACTTACTGCTTAGGTGTCAATATGCTTGATATTACTAAGGCTCTTTTATTAATCTTACAAGCCTTACTCAATGTAAGCAAAGCAATTTCACCTGACATACCGGCCCCAGCAGCTCCGGAGTTTGGGGATGATATGTCTGTTGTGGGAATCTGGCAGCCATTTTGTTTGTGGGCAAGAAAAACTTCAAAGTTGTTGTACTGCTGCTTGCAGAAGCCACAGATGTGAATGTCTGGGCTCACCTCCATCAGCAGATGGTTTATCCCTGCAAACAGCAAATCTTCTGAGGAATCCGAGCTACGCCACTTCTATTGATCATGATTTTAACACTATACCACATTAGCCTGAGATATTTTTTTTGATGGATTTACTGTTAATGCGTGCCAAGACTTTTTAAGCAGCAATTTTAAGGTAACGAGTCCCGAGGCTAGCTAAATGGTTTAACGAACGCTGAAACGCTGAAAAGGTCTCCGCTCTTTTCCGAGAAGCGTGTTTGAAAGCTAAGGGAAACAGACTTACCGTCGCCGCTGAAAGATGCCATTTAGCCGGCAGCAGCGTATTGTTAGTCTGTCAACTCTGTAGCGACCACTGGCACAGCCATGAAACTATTTAGCCAACTAACCTAACTTAGCTATTTCATCAGTATCATTTTAGCTAAAAGGCCACGTTTGGTGTATTGCAAAGATTTCTGTTTTATTTCAACCCATTTGTGAGACTTGTCTATTCACAAACGCGGACGAGTTTACCGGGATACTTCTTTTGAGGCACGACCACTTTACGACACTGTGATAACTTCTTATCGGTAAACATAATTTGTTCGCCTGCACAAAATTCATGTGCTGACCAAACGCATTACTGCCATCTTCAGTGTTGGTGCTTCTCTTAAGTAACGGTAGGACTATGGAAAAGACGACACATGGAGAGAATGATGTCCAAAGATAATACACTGTCCATATTATTTGCATTGTGCGGCAAATAATAATAATAATAAAAAACTTGTTGGAATATAAAGGCTTTTAAGTTAAGTATAGCTGTAAACATTAGCAGGCTATACATGCATTTTTTGACATTCATATTTTGACATTCTACTGTTTTCACATAAATTGTGTAGAGTAACTTCCATTTTAAGAATTTATTTGCCACTATACCTAAATCAGTAATTTTGATGTTTAAACAGTACATTTGTCACTAATAATATACATTTACATTTATGGCGTTTAGCTGACTTCAACATGCTCCAAGATAAGTGATACACATTAAATTATTAAGGAGGAACTAAAAATTTTAGTTCAAAGGTCCTCTGAAAACATTGTAGCATCAGCTGAGAAGCAGAATGAGAAAACTCCATTTTCTAGTTCAAATGAAAGGAACTTTTATATTAAAACAGAATAACCAAAAATAGAAAATGTAGGGAAAATATGGGAAGGGTTAACCAAAAAGTACAAACTTCACAAAAACAGTAACAACTAGTAATAAGCACTCTAATAAAAATAACTACTAATTATCTCTTAAAGGCATATATTAATATTTAAACTAAATACAATCTGTGGAGGAGGTGCACTGGAGCTTCTCTGGAACAAGGAAAACTGGCAGAAGAGCCCCACCAGTTGCTTCAGTACTGTGATTGTGCTCTGGTGTGGGACCTTATATGCCTGGGGCCCCTTCGTAAAGTAATCCATAGGCACAAGAACATAGTGGTCACTGCTTGTGGCAAAGAGACCCAGGCCTACGGCAACCCTCTTCTGGACCCTCTCCTGAACGTGCTGGAATGCAAACACTGAAGCAAGGTGTAACAACCTCTTCTTCGCTGTGTGTGGGTCGTAGCAGTGCACATATAGCTCAATGTGCACGCAAAGCCCTGACCAGTAGAACTGCTGACACGGCCCCCACACCACCCTGTGCACCATGTCTAATGGTTTTCCTCAGACTTCCTCAGACTTTCCATGCTGCTGGTTCCTCCCACACGTGGTATTGCAGACTGTCTTGCACCCAGAGGCTATCCCAGCCAGCACGAAGCACCTTAGCAGAGAATCCATGCAATGTCTGCCCAGTCAGGCATTCGTTCTGCTTGACGCTATCCTCGTGCCCAGGAGAGCGCTACATTGTCCTCCTGGGTGCGTTGGAACTCCCCACAGCTCACGGCATCAATTCCGGTATTACTGGGACTGCTGACAGCAGCAGCGGATCGGCTCTCAGGTGCCTCTGCTCTCTCTTTGGGGCGGCGCCTCAGTTAAATCTTCTGTGGCACGTGATCGGCATTACCATGTAGGCATCCTGCATGGTGTTGGATGTAGAAGCAGTACAGCTCACTCCTCGTGACGCTACGGTTTGCTCAATTGCCAACTGTAGTAATAACCTTTTCAACCCCGTCCTGCAGCTCTGAAAGGATGGCGACGATGTTCTTGTCACTGGTATCGGTGTCTGCAGTGAACTCGCCTCACAGTGCTGAGCGTGTCGAACCGCGAACGTGCGCTCAGCCTCCTTGTCTCTCTTGCGTGGACCAGTACATTGTCCAGGCTGATGATGCACTGATCCTTGGGGATGCCAGTGAGCCTTCACTCCATCCAATGTTATAATGTTGCCAGTGCATGAAGACTGAAGGTCATCACTGTGAAGTGTCATGCGTAACACTTGGGGGCAAATACAGTCTGCGGAGGGGGTGCGCTGCATCCTGGGAGTCCATGCTGTGCCCCTCCCTTCACTCTGTCAACAACCCCTCAGTGACCGTTGTCACAACATAAGCCAAAGAAGCACTGTGTAACACAAAGCCCAATGGACCCCGGCCGTTCCTCTCTGCTGCATGTGTGTTTCATAAATTAACAAATGTTTTGTTAATCTTTTTGTTAATGATTTTGGAAATCTAATATGCCATAATCTCCTAATTTTCAAGATTTTCAAGACTACAGTCAGACAAAGTTATTCAGCCAAAAACTCGTTCGCCAATGTGTTTTTAAGGGCCAAGCCAACCACTGCGCATTTGCGCCATCTTGTGTCCGTTTTTAGAGCACATCAAAAATGTGTGGCAGTTGCATGATGAACTAATTAAAAAATTCAGGGCTGGAGCTGATGCCCCAAGCGTAGTATGGACTTAATGATTTTAACTTTTGATTTAGTGTCACTGTTCATTACATTTGTAGCATGACGGCTGTGTGTTTAATCCTTACGTGTTACATTGGCTCACTCACTCACTCACTCTCAGCAACTCTCAAAAATATTTACAGTCGCTTTCATGATTTGCAATTAGATCTTACAATCTCAAATGCAGTTCCTTTTTCTTTTAACAAGCTATACCAGTAGAGGCTCATCGTTGTGACGTCAGAGTCATGCCCACATGCCATTGCGAAATTCAAAAACATGCTGTCACACGCACTTACAAGGAAGAAAAAAATAGATAATTTTTTACATCTTTGTGTGATTGTAGGGTGAAGCTAGATTTTGGGTTGTGGATATAGGAAATAGGAAATGTGTGTGTACACAAGTATGGATTTCTAATTCCCAGTGAGACAAGAACAACAATATGGAGGAGACTGTCCTTGCCACTTTATATTAGCCCAGCTGAGCTTGCCAGCTGTGTACAGCTGCCTAATGGCCACAGGCTGTCAGAAAGCATCATTGCTGTCAGAGTTGCAGCAGTGAATTTTAATTGCAGACTAACTTGCAAGATTTCAACTGTAATGACATTAGGTAACCACCGGGTGGCACCAATGCAACGCTTTCCATTTTGGAATACCTTTTAGGTCATGCTGTTTGAGGCGGTGAAAAGCGCTTTGTACTTTGGAGAGCTAATTTTCAGTTGAGTGTACTGACAATGGCCCTCTGTGCTGCCTTAGTTGTTTTCATTGTTTGCACTGTTTTTGCACCGAGGCATTTTAATTGCCTCCATTAGTGTTTAGACTCCACATCTGAAGAGAATATCTGAAGTCCAAGTTTCTCTTGGTTACATTTTGATAAAACATTTACATATCATTCTTAGTCACCTGAGGGCTTTTTACTTAGGCCTTGATGGGGAAGATTCTGAGTAATCTTGTTCATCATTAATTCACATCTTTCCTATGCAGGAATTTGGAGGGAGCTCATTACTGTGCAGCTATTGTGCTCTCCAGTACAGTATTATTTCAGTCATACAACAAAGGCTCCTTGAAATAAGTATGTGTTCTGAATTTACTTATTTGTCTAGACATATTAGTCCAGATTACACTGCACATTTCACTCTGTAATTACTCCCTAATGTCAAGAACAGATAAGGACCTCGCTAACGATGCGGAGTCGACCTCAGAGCCAAGCAGACTTGATTGAATTAGGCGGTGAGTCAGGGCGTGGTAGCTCGGCTAGGGCAGGAACAGATGATTGCCTTACTCTGTGTAAACGACTGATAATGTGGTACTAATCTCCCTTTTATATAAGTTGAAAGCTCCCAGGTGACTTTACATCTTTAACAGCAATCAATCTGTCAGGCATTAATAAGTGTTTGGCTTGCAGGGTTGGTGAGTAACATAATACATACAGGTAATGGGATTGTGTATTTGAACAGGCATATTAAAAATGGGCTACATTAACAAAATACAGAGAGTAGTCAGATGACTTCTTAAACATAGAATCTTGCTAAATTGAATGTTGTAGGATTATAGATCAACGAAAGCAAAAAATAGCTATGTGCTTTGTCTCAACACAAGGAACAATGTAAATAAAAGAATGAAAAAATTAAGGAATAAATCACTATAAACCATGACACTGGCAGTAAACATGACCTTCACTAGATAGGTTTGTGTCCGATTAAATACAGTGAGTGCGTGGTTTTATACTTCAGCATGTAGGCCTGAAAACTGAAAGTAACTCAGCAGTAATAGCAGGTAATCAGGATGTTACTGAGCTTGCGTAACCATCGAGACTGCAGATTACCTGTGTAACAGCTGTGTGTGGGTAATTAGCAAAAGTAAGTGTGGACATCTTCAGAAGAAAACTTTCCAGTGTTAGTGATCCTTCCAGTCTGGGCAATGTAAACCACTTCAAAATGAAAAGTTAGGACATGGCAGAATATTCTACAAAGAATGAGAATTATTAAATGTTTTTATTTGCTCTGACCCGTATGCAAGCGGTGACCCACTGCTCTTACTGTGTACATTACCAGCCATGCAATAGACTGGAAAACGGGCTTCATCAACATATTGTCAAACAAATATTTCAAAAGAGCTCCCTACAGGACGATTTTTAACAGTCTATTAAAGTTCTTGTCATTTTAAGTTTCCGTAATTTCTCAACATCCCATAAACAGATGTTATTCAATGTTAACATTATCAGTCAAGCAGTCCTGTTTGCCCCATGTTTATGGAAAAAGAGGGCTAAGATGGAGTCTGTTTGAACTTGCTGTCTGACATCCCCACAAATACAACAAAAGATAAAAAGAGTTTGCTATCTCTAATGCATGAGATAAGTGGAGAACTTTGCGAGTCTGGATGAGAGGAGATGAACTGCCCCCCCCCCCAGTTAATGTCCGAATTAACTGCCCCCCAGTTAATGTCCGAATATTAATGATGAATAAAACTCGCAGATCAAATCTTTTTAAATTCCGTGTGCAACGAATTTTGGGAGCAAAAAAGGGAGATTCAAGAGTAAGATTCAAGGGTGTATTCAGCAGAGTGATATTGTTTATGATTAATAGAGACACAGGAAAGGATGTTCCAAAGTTGTTCTGATGTTTGGTTGGAGCTGCATGACAAATTATATACACATGTAGAGTAGAAATTCCAGCAGTCAACAGCTGCCGACATTGCATCAGATAAAACAGGCATTGTCTGGGAAACATCAGATGCCTCTGACCCTGTCTACATGATTGCACACACACATACGCGCACACACACTCACACTCACTAAACACACACATCACATGGCAGATCTGGGTTGATTGTCTGGGCCAAGTGATGCACATGATATGATATCCAGCTTTGGAAGGAAGAACTAGAGTGTAACTGAACACAAGTTAATCACTCGCAACAACATTCGGTACTCCAATGTTGAAAAGACTAAACTTGACATTAAAATCCACTGGGTGCTTCATTATCTACAGGGAAGTGCATATCCTTGGCACAGTCAGAAACTGGAGTGAGACCAGAGTCACAGAAACCAAACTTTAGTTTTAAACCAATTTAATAGCTGGTTCCAGCCCAAGAATGGTCCAACTCTCCAAGCACTTCAAATGCGCTTACTAGAGACCCACCCCCCTCTTCCGTCCCACTCAGAGTCCAGTTAAATATGAAGTATTTCTCTGTTTCATTTTTGTTTGCTTTGCTAGTTTGAAGAGTGCAGTATGTAAGATGTGGGACATTATTCTTATTTATTGTATTTGGGCTCTATACAGTATGTATAGTTAATATAGGGGTCTGCTGCTGTTATTACTATCTATTAGCCTATTACTTCATATAGCTACAGCAACTTATAGAAAGGCATGTTTCTATGAGACATGCGGTGAGTGCAACCCAACCATGTGGGACTGCCTTTTTATGGCACTGAAGCAGGAACGAGTGTGTACATTGACGTCAAAAGCACTGATTTGGAAAAAGACAATGTGCTCTGAGGTGCTAGTCTCAGTGTTTGACCTAGAGGCCTAGATTTTAAAAGGCTATTCATATGTATGGGCTGAGAATTAGAATAAGAATAAAAACTACTTTATTCAGTCATTCGAGGAGGGGAATTGTATGTTACCCATCCACTTACAGTTAGCATATGTGTCCATAAGACATGGAAATAGTGATAATGGTATAAACAAGGCTAGGCTTTCTGTAAACTCCCTCTGGTGGTCACGTGTGTTCTGTGCAGCACATAACACTGACCATTATGTAGTATTCGTTGTCTTGCCTTCTATTTTATAGGTACAGAACCTAAAAAATCACCATACACAACTGAAGGTTTTCTGACAATTAAACCTATATGGTGGAAATCTCAAGACACTTCTGTTTCTTTTTTATTTATTTCTTGCCAACAAACCTGTCAAGTGCACAAATTCTACCACAGACCAGGTATGGAACTGACACCTAACTAATGGACACCCAGTATCACATGTTGCAGGGAGTGTAGTCTGACTCCTCTCCAGCAGTTTCGTGTACATTATTGCACACACAATCTTTTTTTTTGCTTAAAATCAGCAAAAGTGCTCCTACAATCCAGTGATTTTTAACAGAACTGCCCTTGGATCATTTTTTTCCCCACGTTTCTAATCTTAGATGTCTTTCCCTATGTTTCTGATTATAGCAGTGAATCAGAAGTCAAGTCTCAAAAATCACTGGTTAGCCGCATTATGGCAGCGTTTTAGTTGCATAGTAATAGGACAATAATGTCTCAAAGCTACATGACAAAAGACTTTTTTTGTTTAAAGTTGGCCCTGATAGTGGGAAAGATTACACATGAATGTAATGAATGTAAAGAATGTAATGTAATTTGTAACACTGGAATTCAGATTTACTGCAAGTAACAGATGAACATTACATATTGAATATGCTTACCCAACTCTTTGTTAGTGGACTCAGAGCAGACATGCTGTGGGACAACACAGCCAACTATGAATGGCTATCAAATAAATGAAGCCTAAATCTATGAATCTAAAACACATAAATAAATAAAACCACCATCATTTGTTTTTGTTGTTACTGTTTTTGTAGAGAATTGTGCCATAGAAACTGTTGCTTTTGGGGAAATTATGTTATATGTCAGTGTAAATCCACATGCATCAACAAATGACAGAAATTTTGTTCAGTTTATTTTTAGATGGTGCCTTCACAGAGCTAAAGCTATCATGGTCTGCCTGTTACTTCCCATGAAAGTATTGTAACACAGCCAACTATGAATGGCTATCAAATAATTGAAGCCTAAATCTATGAATATAAAAGAAATAAATAAATATAACCACCATAATTTGTTTGTACCGTTTTCATAGAGAATTGTGCTATGGAAATTTGGGTTTTGGGAAATTATGTTATATGTCAGTATAAATCCATGTGCATCAACAAATGACAGAAATTTGGTTCAATTTATTTTTAGATGGTTCCTTCACGGAGCTAAAGCTATCATGGTCTGCCTGTTACTTCCCATGGAAGTATTGCCACTAAGAATTTAGCTGTTTGACTCCTTTCCAGAAAAAGGCCCTACTGTCTAAATATGTAAATGAAGTGCTTTAGCATGGCAAAACTTTACAAAATAACAAGCAAGGTCCAAGCCACCCAGGAACAAGCGACATGCCTGTACTGTACACACACGTACTCTCTCTCTCTCTCTCTCTCTCTCTCTCTCTCTCTCTCTCTCTCTCTCTCTCACACACACACACACACACACACACACACACACACACACACACACACACACACACACACACACACACACACAAGGTTGTCACCACTGGAGCGTGGCTCACAATTGGACGTAGGTGTTTGGAGATAATGAAGCCAGATCCCACCGTCCCCCATCAAGCCGTTGGGATTTTTCTTGACTGGCCACTTATATCTTCTGCGGTCCCTGTGTCTTAAGGGCAAGGGTGAGAGTACCCAGCTAATGGGGAAAAAAGCGAAGTGCTGCAGGGGAAGTTGCCCGTCAAGACTACCCCACCCCACCCCACCCCGCACCACCCCACTTCCTCAAGCCTGCAGGAATCCCGAGATACCGTCCGGCGTCAAATCTTTCAGACAGAGAAGTGCTGTGGCAGCAAATTTAGTTTGAGATTCTTTTGTGAGGCGCGCTGTGAAACTAGGCTGTCTTTGGTGACAGCTGCATGTGTAGGATGAATGTGGAGGGTGGGGTGGGGTGTGTGTAGATGACTACCTGGAGGACGTTCCACGTCTGAGAGACGGTGGGAGTGGGTGCAGCAGCCTGACTCGCTGCTGCTGTCAGAGAACGCGCCCCAGCCAGGCCGTACCGCGCTTCGCGGAAAAGAACAAGGGCAAAGGTCATGGTCTTGAAACACTGGATACAGCAAACATAGTCTTTACTCTAAAACCCGGCTGGAAAAAAAAGACAGACGGGAGGGGAAAAAATCAGATTCATTCTGTAGGAAGATGAGAAATTGAGTTAACCCACCTTTGATCCCAGTGCATGGATCAGTTGTCCCAGCTCGGAGGAGCTTCAGGATCTAATGGGCTTCCCAGCTGCCGGTGAGCTGGCCGGCGAGGGGCCGAGCCCTGACGAGTGGCTTTGTTTGTTGAATGGGAGTGCTGGCTGGAAGGGCGGATGCTGCACCCCCACCCCCCCGTGACGCTTTGACAACACACGCAGCTTGCTCACTCCCCAAGACCTCTCCGTTCTCACCAAAGCTCCTTTATGCCAAGGCATGAGGCAGGAAAGACTTCAGCTGATGTTATTAGTTTTTTTTACAAACTACACAGTCTTTCTTAGTATGCTGTTTGGAAAATAGTAAGAACTTATGTTTTTGTACAAAATAGTTTCAATCCTAAACAACTTGGCCTAGTTTGTAGGGCTGGATCACTCTTACATTTACCTGCTGCTTTTATCCAAAGCAACTTAAGCAACTGAGGGATAAGGGCCTTGCTCAGGGACCCAACAGTGGCAACTTGGCAGTGGTGGGGCTCGAACCAGCAACCTTCCAATTAGAAGAACCAACAACCTTCCAATCACACCCTCTTTTACGCCTGTATTACTACTCCTCTTTAACAGCCTTGTGTAAAGCCTCTTATTATTTTGTGAATATCAGTACCAATATCCAACATCATAAATATAGACTTTGACATTTGACATTTTGGTATCATATGGAATGTGAGTTGAAGACAATTTGTTTGTCTGTAGTATCTTTAATGCTGCTTTTAAACACTGGTCCCTAGTTGTTTGCAATTCCTTCATTTGTGAAAAGGTAAGATGGCAGTAAATTCACTGAATGTCTGGTACCTGTTTTTTTTTAATCGATAGATCATCCTTGTCTCACATGGAGATTTGAATGAGCTTACACCATTACCTAACCCACAAGAGAGTCTGAGCTCTCGTCCTGGGTAAACATAAGACAGTGAAAATATAACTGACCTATCTTTTTGCAGATTCTGTATTTAACAAATGAGAATGCAAATCAACAGCAGAGCAGGCAGTGACCAGGTTGGCTGAGGCAATTCTCTCTCCATTTAACCTTATAGCATGGGCTTTTGGTATTTTCACTCCATCTGCTGAAGTTTACCACATACTTCTACGTACAAGAACTAATAGTTGACACAGTATTGTAAAAGTGGGGTTCAGTCTGCATGATTCATCGTATTTACTCCCAGAGAAGTGTGTGAAACCACAGGGGCGTATATCAGGTCCAACATACTCAGTAACCATAGATCCTCATAGATCCTTTCTTTCGCTGTCCCCTCCGGTAACACAGCTCTCTTTACGTTTGGCTCCATTTGCTAATGCGGATCTGATTTCTTATAATCGCACTGATAAGCAACGCTGCAATGCATCTGGAAATAACAGACACCCGAAAGCAGGGCCTTATCAAGATGAATCCCTGTGCTATTCCGACCCACAGTTATCCATCACCATCCGTCACAGATCCGACTGCAAGAAACCGATTACACACTCCTAAACCTTTATGGAGATATTATATTGCTTTCATCTGCATTTTTTTATAGAGTCAGATTTGAATCTTGCACAAGGCATTACATTCTTGCAACTATCAGGAATAATCTTCAGCTCGCACTTCCTCCGATGTGTTTTCAGTTGGTATATCATATACGGTTTCACGGAGAGGACTGTCACGTTTTCCTTTTGAGAAAGGGAGGAAATCTGGGGCCCAGTTCTCTTAGTACAATTTGCTCTCGGTCTGCAGACCAAAAAGGAGCTGTCAATCGGGCCGGCACTGCTAATGAGTTGGCTCGTAAAATTGAGACTGGTGGGCCCAGCTGTCATCCGCTAGGTGATGGTTTTAAGACCAGCCACTGATACTTCATTAATTAACCTTCACATTCTATGTAGATCTGCTCATCAAGATGCAGTTAATTAAAGAAAGGTCATTCCAAGGGCTGCTACAAAGCGCCATCATTACAATAGAGAGACGGCACAGATCAGAGAGGAAGAGAGAGAGAAAGAGAAAGAGAGGAAGAGTGCAACACACGAAGAAAGAAGAGGGGGATGGTGGGAAAATAGCAGCCTTTTTCTGAACCCTTAACTCTGGGCCAACCCCATGCTCTTTCTTTGCAAACACATTTGTTTTCTTTTCTTTAGTATTCCTGTTTTTTCCTTTCCGCTTGCAAAAAGCCTTAATGGCTGGAGTGACTGTAAAATATTCATCAGTGTCGATCGACAGCATCTATCTTTTAGCATCTCGTTTTTACCTTCCTCCCTTGATGCCCACCGGAAGTTTGCTTGGCTCCTCCGTTGCACCTTCTGACCTCATACTATGCCCACACAAATGGCACCTACAGCAAATACAAGGTCAGGAACTAGTGAGAGCATCAAATAGTCATGTTTCACATCTGAGGCAGATTCACTTTGATGGAGCGACTTATTTGTTCTTCTCTCTGACCATATCTGGCTCAGTGGCCCTCTGCCTGATATACGAATAGTCGCTTTCCACGGTGGCAATGACATGTCTGTTTTCTTTTCAAGCCTCCTTCACAATCGTCCATGCATTCGAACACACGCACACACACACGCACACACACACACACACACACACACACACACACACACACACACACACACACACACACACACACACACACAAAATCCTATTCTGGTCCAGAAGACAAGGTGATCAGCATGACCAGTATTCATAAGCATGTATCAGAACTCAAACAACAATCCTCACAGCCAGTGTGATTCTGAAAGTAGGTTTAGTCCTGTCCTAACTAGCACCATAATGCCACACATTTGAAATCACACTTTTGGCATCAGTTTATGTAAGCTTACAGCAGCACAGCAAAAGTTCCATCTGTTATACACAAAATGAAGATCGGAAGAATTTTTACTTACTGCTATTTTCTATCTTTATCTAGGCTTGTGGATTAAAGAGTGTGGTACCTCCAACACTTTCCTTCTGGACGTTTTTGCTCTGGTTGTAGAGTCCATAAATCTTACAATTTTGTAACACAGCATTTACCTTAGGACTAAAATGGCATTTGGAGGAAGAGTTATAGCAGAATCTAGTAATTATGACTTTTTAGTTTAAGCTAAGTAAACAAACTAACAAAGTTGTATTAAAAAATGTATTTTGCCTTTACTGGCCAGTGCCAGTATATTGATCTAATAGGCAGTTTGAATAAAGAGCGATGAATTACTTCTTAAATCACAATCAGCAAACATACTTCATTTCAGCCGGAAAAACATAAGGCTATGACCTTGGCTGAAACATGAAGGCACCTTCTTTTCTTGAGGGTGTCTGAACTGCAGTCATTTCCTTATGAAAACTAGTGATTCGCCCACGTGCCTGATTTTGCTGACTTACCCGTCTTAAAAAAGACTTACACAAAGGGGTTTCCCAGTGGTCTTCACAAAGATCATATCAGAAGGGCCATTTAAGTAAGATGGAGCACTCTTTCATCAGCAGTCATGCCCAAGGACGGGCTTCGAGACGGGCCTTAAGGCACCCGGGCCCCGCCAGCCAAGCGCGTCCTGCGTGGCCGAGAAAGAGCTTGGTTTCAAATGTTGGCACGCTTAGGCATTTTATGTTGATTAGTTAAAAGCAGATTATGCAGTGGTTTTCAAAGGGATTACTGTCAGATCCACACAGCCATATCTCTTAATGGGACAGAGATGGGCGGATGGAATCAGGCCTGCTCAGCTCCTGTCTCCGCTGTTTCCATCAAGCTAGTGACACTCCATGGAAAAGAGAGAGAGAGGGAGCGAGTGAACAGGGATGGGTGTGCCTCCCTTTGCTACAGTAACTGCTGACTGTGGCCAGGGTACATTACAGCAGGTGTGGTCGCTCTCCCACGGCCGGGTAGGTGGGGGCCGGGCAGGCAGAGTGGCATTACCGGCCAAGCCAGCGCTATAAGTCATGGGCCGAGCGCGGGTGTAGGGGCCTGACAGAGAGACGCTCCATCGCCAGCACTGTAAATCAGACAAGCAGAGGAGGGGGCGGGAATTGGGGAAAGGCAGCAGACAGCAACATTGTTTGATCTCTTTCAGACACTCTAATAATCTGCTGGGGTCTGATTGATACCTTCGAACGACAAAGTGCATTATACCAGCAAGAAAAAGAAAGAGATAGAGAGAGAGAGAGAGAGAGAGAGAGAGAGAGAGAGAGAGAGAGAGAGAGAGAGAGAGAGAGAGAGAGAGAGCCCGGCTGAGCCATCTGGGCGTGTTTTTGTGTGTGTGTGTGTGTGTGTGTGTGTGTGTGTGTGTGTCTGCTCATAGACATTGTCAGGGGTAAGAGACTAAGGGAGGGTGGAGATATGTCTTGTGAAGGCACACGGGGTCATTTAAACCCTTTAAATGAATGGTGGCCTAGTGTGTTCACAGAGTGACCAGAGCTTTGGAGATGAGAGAGGGAGGAAGAAAATGGCTGGTCTCAGACTGATCCCTCCTGATACGTGTGGGAGGAGAGAGAGAGAGATAGGGAGAGGGAGAGGGAGAGAGAGAGAGAGAGAGATAGGGAGAGATAGGGAGAGGGAGAGAGAGAGAGAGAGAGAGAGAGAGAGAGAGAGAGAGATAGGGAGAGGAGAGAGAGAGAGAGAGAGAGAGAGAGAGAGATAGGGAGAGAGAGAGGAGAGAGAGAGAGAGAGAGAGAGAGATAGGGAGAGGGAGAGAGAGAGAGAGAGGGGGGGGTGGGGGGGTGGGGGGGGGGAGAAATACAAAACACAGCATACAGGGAGAGGAGAAAATCACCCAACCAGCTGACTTTTCCTGACAGAAGTTGTTTTACTATCCAAATCTGGGATCATCTAGGATAATTATGTATTTATTTTTTTCTAAGATAATCAAATACGGAGTGACCTGATATGCAATCACCACTCCTGCTCTGAGAAGCTTGTTCTGTAATCCTGGATGCTGACCTATGGTTATTTAACATAGAGTAAGAAAACTTTGACCTTGTGGGTATGGACACGTTTATTTTTTAGGCTTTGCAGTAACTGGAGCTCTGCAATTAAAGCACTAGACTAGTTTTTCCATTATAGTTCCCCATTTAACTTCAAGATGTCAATGTGTAGAGAATGGCAGCAAAAGGTCAAAATGTAATCAGGTGCTTGCAGGACTACATATCCCACAATGTCTCCTTCCTCAAATGTCACATAGGACCGTCTATGTTTTTGTCTACTTTTTGGTCCTTGAATAAGTTGAATCATGTGACCTAATTATTCACATTTCTGGGTAAAATAAAGAACCTGGACGAAAATCGTTGTCCTCTTCTGGCAACCGGTAGACCCGGAATGGAAATAACCCTTCACCTTTCACCACAGATACTTTATTTCACTCTAGGACAAAAGAAGTAATAGCACTGCAGGGCAAAGACTCTGCATAGGCAACATTATTGGTTGGTGTGAGGTGTATGTGTACTGTGTGTCTGTGCAAACACACACACTTAGTCTAGTGGGCGCATGACTATGCAGGCGATTGTTCGCCATCAACATTGCATCCAGGCGCCATAACGGATGCAATGTAGCATGTGGTCATTGAGGTGCGGTCGTTCACCCCTCGCTGCTTTGGTGAAGGAACCAGCCGACTGGTAACAGGGTGATGTGAGGGGTGGGGGGGGGCTCTAACGAGCCCTATTTCCACCGCACTAGCCGCACCAGAGCAGCTAGCTCCGCCCGATTGGAGGCGGAGGCGCCATAGGAATGCGGTGGAGTGCCCATTTACACGCCAAGCCTGGGCGGGGACTCCGGAGAGCGCCTTTCATTACTGCGGCCTCGGCCCGTGTTCCGGACGGCTCCTCCGCGGGGAGCGCATCCGAGACAGGCGCCGCCCGGAGCATCCATTCCCCCGTCGTTAAAGGGAAACCGGAGAAATTGGGAGCATCTAGTGGAGGCCACCTCCCCTTCCATGCATCACTGAAGGCCTGGTGGGGACTGAGCTTGCCAAGAAGGTGTTATGCATTTCAGCCTTATTAAAGTTATAAATGAGGCATGGCGCATGTGTGTCAGTTCAGGCTTATTCGCCGCGCCTCTGTAAATCCATTACACTATTTGGAGCATTTAAACAGGTGTGCGGCTTCGAGGCTGCTTTTTTTCCTCGCGCACCTGTTTCCTACTTTAGTGCCAGGTTTCCCTGCTTACTGCTCTGCAGTAGTACTTATGTAACGTTATGATTATGGATCAAAGCTCGGAAAGTACGGATTAGGCTTTTTTGCGGGACATTGCAATTAGTGGTCCCCTTTCTATAGCGCAGAAGGAACGAAAGACCGGGAGTCATTGCAATTTTAAGGAACACTGAGCGATCCCTCAGCGCAAAATAGGGGAGAGGGAGGAAAAAAAAACAAACCAGTTCCGTTTCATCTGGACACATTTTAACACCTTCCCGAAAGCCTGGCTACACTGCATACACTGTTATCGTCAGGCCGTGTGCACGGTTCGGTTCTCTAAAGGTCAGTGAGTAGCTATCGCTCTGTGACTAGCTGTGAAATGGAGCAGCGTTGCCTGTGAAAGTGACTCCAAGGATCAACGCTCTCTCACTCAGCACTGCTACCTGAGCTCCACAGAGCAGGGCCATCTCAGGCCTGCAGGCTAGGGTAAATATTACCTTTCTTGTTATCTCTAGGACCTGTTTTTCCGGTAAATGGGGGAATGTAATTCAATACACTTCCCGGGCAATTTGCTTTCCGAGGACATTGTAGTTGACATGTTATATTGTATTTGTGGCTTAGGAACAAACAGTTAGATTAATAAGTAATGCTGATCTTCAGATAATATTTAGCCGAGACTCCCTGATGGTAAGTATCTGATCGTGGGCAAGATTGTAATGCTAAACGGTGTCCCACTGCAACCCAAAGTGCCTTTGCTGTTCAGTGGATGATGCACTGGGGCATCCACTGTGATGTGCAAGGTGTCAGACCAATGGTATTGAGAAGCTCCCTTTGTTGTTGAGTCAGAGGTCCAAACGCACGCCTGAATTAAGATTTCACGGAAAGGTCATCAGATCTGACCTTGGGCCGGTGGCTCAGAGGCACAGTTCCAGCTCCTGTCCTGGAGTGTGGAGCTCCACCCTGCTTCCGCACGCCACGTCCTGCGCTCATCCCCTCAATCAGCTGTCAAGGGCAAACGTGTGGAGTGGAACACACGTCCAGAGTGGATCTGTCAGACGTTTTATGTGTTCTGCAGATCAAAACGTGAGTTGATCTGAGCACTGGCAGGCTAACACGAAGCTTGATCTGAAAGACAGAGATCACAGCTGTCCTTCAAAACCCTGCGTTTCCACAATGCGCACGGGGAAATGCGCTGAACACATCCATCTGCTTTCCCCAGCTCCCACCGCCGATGAGAGGGCATTGTAAACATAATTATTGCAGCTAATGATAACGGCAGATAGATGATGAGTTTCTCTCCAGCTCATTTACCTTTGGCAGCCATAGCAGGTGTATTGAAGATTTTTCATTTTGCTCCAAATAACAGCAAAGTGCTATTTTTCTTGGGAAACACGAAGCAAACGTTATGGCACTGAATACTAAATAGCCCGGCTACTCTCGTTAGACGAAACGCCCGCAGAGGTGGATGCCTAGAAACAGGATGTATAGTTTGTAAACAAAAAAGAATTTAGAAACATGGGCTGTTAACCTATAAATGAATTCAACAAGCAACTCTGTGAAATAGAAATGAACTTGGACACATGTATTTGCCGATATTTCAACACATAACTTCACTGGCCTGCAGTAGAAGGAGAGACACAGATATAAGAATGACAATCTGTTTAACTGTAATGCTATATGCCCAAGGCACTTTATTATTTGTTACAATGCTTGGGCTCTCTTGCACACTTTAATATTATGTTATTTGTTTCATCTCATCCTTGAAATAAAAATTCTTTATTTTTGTTTTATGGGATTAACTGAGGGGCTCGAGACTGTCTGGAGGTATCTGTTGTATTGTTTTATTAGTGAATTATTTAGACACTGGTAAAGAAGCAGACAGACCGGAGCCGCTAGAATGTGGATCGAGGCCCGCTGTTTTTTCCATTCTCTACTTTCAATCACTTACTTAATTTGGTTTGGTACCGTGGAACCGTGAACAGGCGGAAAGGAATTCACTATCGCTGGCTTTCGCATCGTGGTGGGAAAGGGTGTGGTAAATGATTTCCCAGAAGGCAGAGCATGCTGAATTGGTATATAATGATAAAGAAATATCAAAACATTAGGGGTGGTGAGACTTGAAAGTGGATTTGGAATGAAAAGAGTAAAGACTTAGAGCTGGATCTAACTGCAGGCTCCCCAGGTGTGGGGTTTTAAGACCTCACTGTTAGCACAGCAGTGCACCACACTTACATTACTTACACAGTGTTATTGGCATGACTCCTTTTATCCTTCTCTGATGACAGAGTGTGTTTTAACAATTTAAGTAAGAATTATTTGCAGGATCTAATTTTGTTATAAAGTCCTGCATTGCCTCTTCTGCATTGCACAATCTGTGTGTCAATCCATATGCTAATTATAGTAATCATTCACACTTTCTTATTTCCGTTTATGGGCTCCTGAACATTACCACTCTTACCACTGGTCAGTCTTGCCAGGTTTTGAGCGATTATCTCAAACCATTCTATAACCAATTTGGTACCATTTGACATTTCTTTGGACAGTTACATGTTCTGCAAGAGTTCCACTGGACACTCAGGTGTTAAAATTCAAATGACCTAAAACATGATCCTGAGCAAAAAATAAAGTGCCCTAATTCCTGTTCAAAAGGTTATGCCAGTGAGTTATTGGGGAGTAAGCACCTGAAAGCTATTCCCCTGTTACACTTGACAGAGGGGCTGTCATTCCTCCTTTTAAAAATAGTGTAAGGTAATAAATGATCATTTGTGAATGTGTTAGCTACCGGCAGTAACTGCTCCACAACTTCCACTCCTTCCTAAAGGAGATTAGTGTGGTGAAATATAATCCCTGACGTGAGGTCGGCATCAGACTTTGTTTTTTAGCAAGATCAGCAAAAACGGACACGGCACTAACGGCTTCTGGAGTGCACTGATTTGCACATCCTATTGTCCTTTTCCAAAATACATTTTAATTCAAATCCAGAATTCAGATGCAACTCCATTTGCAACTCCATTTTTTTTTAGCACAGCAATGTGGTGACAGATCTGACTGGGGTTGGACTGAATTTACCTTGCTGTCAAATATGCTAATACAAAGGCACACATTGCTATGATTAAGTTACATATTCCTTAGTTTCCGAGACACAATGCGTACTGTATCCGTGTCTAAATCTTTGTCTCTTTCTCTCGTTTCAGTGGTACTTTCTCTCTTACCCAGGTGCCTCGGCGGTGGACGTAGCGGGGCTGCGGACTCGAGGATCACCGTGACAGTTTCAGGTGGAGAAGTCTATTATTAGTTTTACCTTCTCCACCATGGCATTTTATCACTGCTGTGTCTGATGGCCTCCCTACTTTAAAAAAGAAGAGAAGTCATGCGTCTCAATCCGCCCGTTCATATTTCATGGGGCCCGGTGTCATAAATAAAGAGAGGGTGGCTGACCCGGGCTATTAGTTACACACCTAGCCGTAGTGGTTGGGTACTTTGTCTTAGGTTGGGCACCACTGTTCTGTGTATGAAGTCACTTGGAAAAGGATCGAGAGCTAGATGGAGAGGAATGACACTCAGAAACAAACATAGATGTGATATTTGCACGCACGCACGCACGCACACACACACACACACACACACACACACACACACCCATACATCAGCGCCTTAGGTGTGAAAGGGAAATACCAGAGGAGGACAAAAGGTGAAAATAATCCAATGTAAACCTCTACCCAGGAGTGAATAAAGGTCTACTGTACATGTGACGCAGGGCTAGGGTTGCGGCCCCGTCGACTTCCTGCATGTGAGGCGTGGGTGTAGTCAACATGGGGTCACACTAAAGGTTAGCAGCAGCTAGAGCTGCTCCGCCTGTCTGTTCTTTCTTAACACATCTCACTGCATCGCCTGCATAGCACTCAACCCCCCCCCCCCCGAGGAAACACACTCTTGCTCTCTCATTCCTCCACCCTGGCCTCTATGTGTCCTGTCTGCAAGTTGAGCCTAACAGGCCGTGCTTTTTACTATAGCGTGTTGTGACTGCACCCCCACCGAGCTTAAGGCTGCCGCACAAAGAGACTGCGTGAGATTGTTCAGGATTGTTCACACATTATGCACCTGGATTGTACAATTAGTTATTTAGTGTTTAAGAATAAGTGATATTTAAATGTGAAGTGATATTTAAATAGTCTGACAGCTAATTGGGAAATTTGTTGAAGTCTTGCATTTTTCAAACATTTCTTTATAGTGCTAAACTTTCTTTCACTCAATCATTCTTTTTTTTCTACTTTTCTGATAGAATCATTGATTGATTGATTGATTGATCGATTGATTGATTCGCATGTCTCTTAATTTGGTGTCTTAGTTCTCTTAACTAGTTAGAGAATGGAATCTTGCCATCTTACCAGATTTGAATTTAAATCCCTACCATGGCTGACTCAGTGTTTTTATAGGCACAGAACTTTGAGATCCGTTGTTTAAAAATAGACACACTTACAGACCTTGAAGACATCCGAAAGTGTTGTTTCCTGTGAGGA
Source organism: Electrophorus electricus (assembly GCF_041902795.1). Classification (NCBI taxonomy): domain Eukaryota; kingdom Metazoa; phylum Chordata; class Actinopteri; order Gymnotiformes; family Gymnotidae; genus Electrophorus; species Electrophorus electricus. Next base: position 7,501,970 of record NC_137517.1, read on the forward strand.
TCCATCAACAACAAGCCACTTCCATTTCAGAAGCACAAAGCAGTCAGAAAGCTGAACTCATCTCCTATCAACCTTCCTGGTGGCCACGCAAAAATCAGCGATTGACATTTCTTCTCCAATCGTGTCTCATCCATTTTTTAATTGTACTCATTCCCTCCTGGTCTGTCTCAGGGGGATGGCGGACTGTCGCGGTGGCCTCTGTCATCTGTCTGAGCTGACAAGGGGGGGGATAGAGAGAGAGAGAGAGAGAGAGAGAGAGAGAGAGAGAGAGAGAGAGAGAGAGAGAGAGAGAGAGAGTGGCACCACGCCACTTCCAACCCCAGCGTTGATGTGTCAGGCTTATCACACAGCCAAGCGCTCCTGAGGTGACATCCTCCACTGAATCAGTGACATTTCACGGACGGTGCAAATCTATCCGTCTTTGTCACCAGTCTTAACCTCTCCCCACTTGTGCACAGGCACACTCCCCCCCACTCCTGTTTTTGCATTTCAGGAGTTAGCATATTGATCACGGTGGAGTCGGTGGACTGTGGAACGTATTTTTTAGGCTAAAGTGGGCATCTCCACTGTCTGGTCACTGTCAGTTTCCGCTGAGCTGGGTTTTAATCCTGTGAAGTGTGTTTGTGTGTCTGTGTGTGTGTGTGTGTGGGGGGGGGGGGGGGGGTATGGGTGTACTCTGGATGCTGGATATCATTGTGTTTGGTTGTCTGTAGGAAGGGAGATTGCCTCCAGGTACCAGGTACTTAGCTGTTTTTTTTTTTAAATACCCAACTCTTTTGGACAAACCATTTTAAAATTATGATACTCTGATAGAGATAAACCTTAGTATAAAAATATAATAAAAAATTCTAAGTAGAATATTTAGGCATATCAAAGACCCATGCCTATAACAGCCTAAGATATATGTGTGTGAGAGTGCATCCGTCATGTATCTTTCATTTTGGTTTTGCCTGCTTAATGCTTATGAACGAGTTTCTTTAAATTGGGTAAATCTTGTCAAACTTACTCAACTTCTTCATTCTGTACAAAACCACAATGTCTTATGTCTTCACATGCTACCTGGTGATAAGCACACATTTTATGCTGTAAATCTGTTTTCTGTTATTTCTGACAGATGTGTCAGATCATTTGTTAAAGACAGATTAATCATAGCTGATTATTTTAAAGCCTGTTTAATAATTCAAATGTAGTAATACCTCTGGAGTCTCTGTGACTTTTAATCCAGGTCCATGGACCAGATATAGCTACTCTCTCTGGCTTCAAATGGAGGGGCACCATATTGATTAGTTATTCTGTTAATTAAAGTAGGCCTCAAGAGGGAGAATCTGTTCCTAAATTAGCCCTCCTGTACCAGAGAAAGGAGTATAAGAGATTGCAACATCTGTACCGTGTGATGTCGGGGTTAACACGTTCTGTGACTGCATATGTGAACTCCACCGGCAGGTGTTACATTGATACTGCTACTGACACACACGGTGCGCGCACACGGGGCATCATAAAGCGAGGAAACAGGATGGTAAATAAACAGCTCCTCCGGAGCCATATGTTTGTTGCAGAGCTGGCACTTGGAGCCCCGCGCGAAAACCATGAATGAGAAGCCTGCAAATCGATAGGGACAGGAGATGCGGTGTCTGGCAAATCCAGTGGCGACTGACATGTTCCCCGTGTAATCTCCAGCATTGTGTAGCGCACTGGAAGATTATCCGCCAGTGACGGGCTGCTAAAAGGTTGCCTCCGGAAGGGCGAGCGAACGCATCGCAAAAGCCGCCACTCCCCCCCACCCAAACTCCCCTGTCAAACTCCGGATTACTCTGGGAAATTATCTGCTCTTCCCTCCCCAAGCCTTTTCTTATTCACTGCACTCCCGCTTTTTCGCGCGACGTCTAAGAATTGGTGACACCGGATTCCGGCAAGGATTCGGCGCTAATTCTGACAGGTTGCTAAATACACGGGATTAGCGGGGCCTCTCCGCGGGGCCTCTCCCGCTGTACCCAGGCCGTAGCCATCAACGGAGGGGCGTGCCGAATTCTCCGCTCAGGAAAGCGCAGAGAGCAGATCAGATTCACCGTCACCGTGATCGGCATTCCTCAGCAGCTGCGGAGGAATGCTACGTTCGGTTTTGTTTCTGTGCCCTTTTCACCCCCCCGCTCGCATCCGAAGTCGACAGGGTCCGGTGTAATGGAGCAATAATGACTCCCACTGATGAAGTGGCGGGAAGGCTGTAATCCGCCCGTCGCGCAGCAGTAACGGCACGCCGCTACGCGGTGACAGTAAATTGAAACTCTGCACTCCAGAGCAACTTACAAAGACATAATAAAAGGTGGCGAGAGGGCGAGTGAGAGTGCTCTTGTAACAGAACGGTACACACGCTATAAAAGGTAATGAAATACAAAGATGACTTTGAATTGATCACAAAAAAGTTAATAAATCCATATATTAGATTTAGAATTACAACAGTAGGGTTGATCATTGTTGGTTGTGCGTGCGTGCGTGCGCGTGTGTTTCTTTGCATGCGTGTGATTCTTTGCATGTCTGTGCATGTTCATGTGCCCATACATACATGCTTGTCTGTGCGGTCTGCCAGGCAAGAGGCAGACAGTCACCTTCAAGTGCTTTCCTCCTGGAACCGATTGTCACAGTAAACCAATGGCAGCAGAACACGAAACTGATGGAGTGTGTGTTACTGTATATCATTTTCATTACACTGCCATGTCACTGTCTGTGTACATGTGTGTCTTTATGTGTGTGTGTATGGGGGCACGTGTTTCAGCATGTGCAGAAATTGCTGCCTGTTTGTACTTACTTGACACTGGGGCTAAACCACTCACATGCTGGTCAGAGATCAGTTATTAGATACTGTCTTTACTTTAAGCCTGTGGTGATTTGGGGGAGAGGAGTGTTCTGAGAACTGGCCATGCCAAGTTAATAAAGCCAGGGCCAGTTCCTGAGTCTGCCCTTGGAGATTGCTTACATCAAAGCACCAATCAAAAACTGGTGCAGATATAATTTGTCATCAGGGATTTCCTGCAGGAGAATTATAGAGAAGATACAGAGTCGATCGATACTATGGATTTTTACTGCAGTGGCTGATTGTCCAATTGCCGTGAAACATGTGGCAAGATATAAGGCCACGCCTGCCATTCGGGGCCAGACTGCCGACTCAGCATAAGGTCTGTCAGATGCTTATATGGCCGCCGTGCTAGAAAATTATCATGCTGTATTGTTGGAGTCTTGCTCTCACCACATGTGCACCATGTGATTCAGTGGAGATTGTCCACCAGCTCACCGTGAAGAGGCGTCACTCTGGGAGGGCTTTGGGGTCGAGAGAGAGAGACATAAAGACAGGGCTGGAAGAACATGGTTGCCACATAACACAATCTCTTTTTCCTTATGTGTCTGACTGAGTTTGAGGGGAGCTCAAGCAAGCTGGCTAAATCCAATACTAAACTGACCCCTACATTTAGCTCACTCATCATAAACCCTATAATCTTTCATGCTAACACAGCCCAGTGCATGAGAGACATGACAGCAGAAACATCCCACTTTTCATGGATATCCAGCACTTATGCAGGCAACTACTGATATTTATGGCATAATCTGAAATGTCAGGCATATGTATTTAACATATAGAAATCGTCAAGGGATTAAAGATTAAAGTCTCTTTTTTTTAAAGGAAGGAATTTTCCAATGGTTCCCTTAAGATACAGTGGGGCTTTTCCCAACTCTTTGGCTGTTTGTCTGTTATTCAGTTCAGATTGGCTAAGGTAACCAGCAGGCCTTTATATGCGACTAAGATCAGTGCTCATACCAATGGCCAGGGGGATTCCAAGACAGAAACATTAAACCGCTTTTAACCATTAAAAAAAAAAAAAAAAAACTAGTTACGTGCATTTAAGAAGCTTTATTTTGACTCAATGTCTCTTCTTAACTACACTAACATTATTTTTTGGATATTGTAACTAATAATTTAGGGCTGGCAGGACAAATATTGGAGATCATGTTCTAAACCAAAAAGTAATTCAGCCTTCAGAAACTATTATTACTGAATGAACTGCATTGTTCCTGTCATGAACATGTTTCAAAGTCCATATATGCCTTCAACACTACATGCTGCTTGTCATCTATTAATATCTCTTTGGTAACTATTTGGGTTGTGATGCATTTGACATGGAGAAAAATGACTGTAATCTTAGCTCAGAGAGATTAATCACAGTCAATGGCAATGTGGTGCATTTATACTGTAATGATGTATAGATCCTGTTAATGAATGTAAATAGCCTTTTTTCTTACCAGGTGTGCATGGGTGCATTGATTTTGTGCAGCAGGCTCAGACAGAGGCTTATCTTCCCATTCCAGCATCCCACCAATCTGGAGTCAGAGAACTATATGAGGGGGCAGAGTGCTGGCCAAAAAGGATGACGAACTCAGCCTGACTGACTGATACACTGACTCCTGCCAAAGTTACAGGAGGAATGGGGTGACTGTAACATGAAACAGCACAAAAAACAACAGCTTTTAGATCCAGCCAACAGACTTCTCCCAAGATGCGTCCTTCACTCCAAACAAAACACCAACTCTATCCCAGTTATCCTTATCCAGAAACCATGCAGAACAGTGATTGCTTGTTGTCCAAATCAACTCAGAATTCTCCCCACTGTCTGAGAAGCAAACCGCAAACTCAAGCTCATAACTAATATGAAACACAAAAATGATAATGATAATAATGATGATTCAATCAATACATGCCACAGGCTAATGTATAATCATACACTTTAAAATGATGAGGCTCTTGATGACTACCTATTACATGAAATGACTTTTGAGAATGCACCAGACTGTGAATGTCTAAGCTGTGCTTTTCCCTCAGAGATATTAATTCTATAACAAAATTCTTTTTTTATGTTTTTTCAACATTTAACAACAGTATCCGTTGGTGTCATATGTTTGTCCACTTGTCCCTGTCTTAGGCATGCTATCAATATCACAGAGAAGACATTTCCCAGTCACCCAATGGCTGGCGACATAACCTCGCCGCCGTGCGAAAACACATCTCCAACAGCCTAATATGACATCTAGGGTAGCTGATGATGCTTGAAGCTTTAGCAGCACAGGAAGCGGTTGGATGGAGGCGTTAAATTCAGTGCTAGTGAGAGGCCGAAGTGGATGGAGGGGACGTCTCTGCTGAGGCCTGAACACTGTTCAGGCGGGGGGGGGCATTTGACCCATGTGCATGAGCCTGATATTAATAGCAGAGATGACTCCAATATGGGGTTTTTTGTCGCAACAATGGCCTCATGGTCAAATGATGAAAGCACAGCAGTAAGGTTGTGCATGGCTACTGTGATCAGAATCTCAGTCTTTATAGAGGTTTTTTACTTTCACTGTGTGCCTTTTCAAAGACATACCTCTCTCTCACATGCTGGGGTTCTGGTGCCACATGTGAGGCTAGGGAAGGCTGAAACCAAATTTGGGTCTGTAATAAAACGATCTTTACATTGGCTCCAGAGCAGAGGGCGCTTTGTGGGAATTGAATGTTATTCCTATGGCTTTTTTTCCCCCTCATGTTCGCTGACTGGAATTCAACCATAACTACTTTACATAATTAAATACACCTGACAGCAACTTAAATCATGCGCTGAGGCCTGTAATTGTAATTGTTAAACAGAAAAAACACAAGCACTTTCACAATTTTTGCACATTAATGTTTACAACAGGTTTTGAATTATTCTTGATGAGATTCAAACATTAATTTCCTGAATTTTGTATTTTAAGTGGAGAATTATACAAATCAAGTTCAGTCTTAATCGTTGGGCAATGCATTGATTAGCCAAAAAGAAAATGCGTGTTTCTGTATGTGTTTATGTGTGTGCATGAGGTTGTGTTTGTGTGTGTGTGTGTGTGTGTGTGTGTGTGTGTGTGTGTGTGTGTGTGTGTGTGTGTGTGTGTGTGTGTGCGTGCGTGTGTGTGTGCGTTTGCTTGCCAGCATCCATGCGATTATGTAGTGCTATGCACAATGGGAAGAGGCACATGAAGGAGTGATACTCAGGCAGAGCAGCATGCTATATTGGAACAGCCACTCTCTAATGATAGAGATATTGAGGCCTGTAATTGTTATTATTGCCAAACCCAAATTGAAACTCATAACCTGCCTGACTCTAGCTATCAGTTGTCATTAAGTAAGAAAACAGGCCTCTCTGCAGTGCATCCTCAACGCCGCAAGCTGCTATCTGCTGACACACAGCGTAATTGAGAAGGTAGTCAGGCTGTTTGAGCACACTCAAAAAAAAGGAGAAATGAACACTTGATCAGAGCATTTTTATGTCTTTGGAGATGATTTGATTTCACATAACGTCTATTTTATAGCCTGCCTAGCTATTAATTTGCATGGCGGCGAGTCAAAATGTGACATTTTTATTTAGACATTTTCACTGTTTGGGGAACAATTGGTTAGTGTGTGTGTGTGTGTGTGTGTGTGTGTGTGTGTGTGTGTGTGTGTGTGTGTGTGTGTGTGTGTTTGTTTCTTCTTTTGTGGTTTCAGTCTCTACAGTGTGTCATCTCATTATATCATATCTAACAGAGAGTATGAGGAGGTGCTGCCGCACACACACACACACACACACACACACATGCATGCATGCACTCACACACTTAGAGTCACACACACACTCATACACACTGTGATGTGGCAGGTCATTGTGTTCTTTACCTTTAGATTTAGTGCCAGCTTCTATAGGCTGTTTGTTTAGCCTGAGAGGCGATTTGAAGATGACAGTCCATATGTAAGGTCTGTGCCATTGGTGTTACACATAATGTTTATGTCATTTTACTTTATTTTTTTGCTGCACTTTTGAAGATTTAGTGCATGATTAACAAATTAATATAAGGAAAAATTCTGCAATATTTGTTTTCAGCTAAGTATTTTTTATTGCACTAACTGCTATGAAGTGTGGGTTACAAATCTTGATAAGGGCCGTGCTTATTTTCTCGACCCAACATTTTTTGTGTCACACTGTGAAACTCAACTGCAGCTCCTTTATCTGTGTCCTCTTGGACGACACCCAGAGCAATGAGCTAGCAGCTACTTCCCAATTCACATCCTTCACCTGCTGTTAATGCTGTCTATGCTTCGATATGATGGAGTGGCAGCAGGACCTGCTGTCCGTTTTCTTTAACATGCAAACACTTTGGACCGCAGCTTGTAGCAAACACTTGCCTGAGCTTTTATGGTGGCCTGTGTGAAGATGCATGCTAGAATCCAGCTGTTAGAGTTTGTAGTAATAACCGGATTTTGTCACATGTGACTAGCCTTTGCTATCCCTTTCACGAGCAGAGAGCACAGGCTCAAAGGGAGCGTTATATTCCTCCTTCAAAGTGGAGAAGAGCTAGCTAGGTATGTGTGTGTGTGTGGGGGGGGGGGGGGGGGATAGTTCATATGCAAAGTTATGGGAAAAATTATAAAACCTATAAAAAATTATAGGAATTTTCAATATTTTCCTTTTTCCACTTTCTACTCCCATTTTATATCTCAAATTCATCATTTTCAAATTAAAGGGGCAACTGGCGTGTGAACGGTGGACTGTCACAGTCTGGTTGGCGTCAGCAGCAGTGATGTGTGTGCACTTTGAGCTGATTTAGTAAGTGCTCAGCTGTGGCAATATCACTCATATATCTCGCAATATCTGGACAGCTCAATATCTGAGACTTGGAGGATTCTCTATTACCTGTTGGCAGTGTATCCTGTAATGCAGTAACTTCAAAATTCTCGACAGAACTTACAGAACTGTGTGGATGTTGCAGCGATGATAGCTGTATGACAGCAGAGGACAAATCATGCATTTCTGAAAAAAAAAAATAGAACATCGCTCGCTTTTTCTTTTTTTTTTGCTCCCAACACAAAGCAAACAACCATTTCCCAACTGCAGAGCTTGGTGGCCAACCTAAGTGCCTGCGTCTTACAGACGGCCACTCCCCCGGCCAGCTGCTGGTCCCAGCAGACAGAGGGAAGCCTGTATCTGCTGGCACTTTACAGCAGACAGTGAGCAGTGAAGCTGAACCAGATGGGTGGAGGGAGGGGTATGGTGTGCAACTGGAGGCCCTTGCACCCCATCACCCCCCCATTCCGGAGCCGAGCAGCAGTACTTAAGGTGAAGGGTCCGAGGAGGCAGCGGAGTAATTTGATCGGAGGCTTGGCCCAATTCCCTGGGCAGCCGAGTTTAAGAAAGGTCACACGGGGAACCAGGGCCGCCTGACCCCTTCCCAATTATGGGAGCCGCGGCGGAACATAGCAGAGCGTGGCGCCGAGTGACAGTCATTTAGCAGCGCCTCATCTGAGGGGAAGGAAGTCGCAGATGGATGATAAGGGAATAAAAAATGATTTGCCAGGACCTGTTATCCAGCGCTCCACGCAGGCTTATGGCCCAGAGAGCCCCCCCCCCCCCCCCCCCTTGGAGTGCCCATTCTCCATGCGCACACGCACATGCCCTACCACTCACATTCTCATGAGCAAGCTCACTCTCATGGCTCATATGCAGTGTTTCATACCTACACGCATTCTCTCTCTCCGTCTCTCATTCATGCATTTCATTCCTCCCTCCATCTAAGCACCTCCCTCCTCTGATGGCCCTCTCTCTTTCTCCCCCTCTCTATCTATCTATCTATCTATCTATCTATCTATCTATCTATCTATCTATCTATCTATCTATCTATCTATCTATCTATCTATCTATCTATCTATCTATCTAGCTAGCTAGCTAGCTAGCTATGTATCTATGTCTATCAGTCTATCTGCCTTTCTCTCTGTCTGCATAGATCTCTTTCTGTCTCTGCCTTTCTTTCTCTGTCTCTCTGTGTTCCTTGTTTTCTCTCTCTCTCTCTCTCTCTCTCTCTCTCTCTCTCTCTCTCTCTCTCTCTCTCTCTCTCTCTCTCCCCTTCGCTCTCTCCCTCGCTCTCCCCTGCCCTGGGGCCACGTGACGGCCCTGCATGATTATTGGCGCAATCACTCATGTAACAGGCTGCCCGGCTTTCCGTGGGGCCTCTCATATTTGTCACTGTCACTTCCCCAAGTGCTCCGCCATTGTCTTGGAAATTGTATGTGTAAGGCAAGAGATGCCTGTGACCCACTTCGACAAGGGAGCCAGCGATGTGAGGGCGCTCATCACCGCACGGGGTGGGAGTGGGGGTATGGGGGGCTGCTGGACGGAAAAAGAGGGGAAAAAAAACAGCAGTTTGATGTGTCCTATTATGTGCCTCAGCTAGAGCCATAAATAATTGTGACAAGTTTTTTGTTACGCGTGAAAGTCCTTGACTCTGCCTCCTGTTCCAGTGCCTCCTCTCTGGCACAGAGACGCTGCCAAAGCCCCTTCCCCTCCCCCAGATGATAGATGGCACAGCGCTGCGAATGACAACGGGATAGATTTTTAGTTTGTGCTTGGGAAGGGATCAGTAATGGTGCTTTGCTGTACAAAGCAATAAACGCGAAGGACGAGTGAGAAAACAGGCGAAAGGAGGGAAAGGGTGAAGATTCATTGCTGCGGTGGGGGTGGGGTGATGATTGCTGACATGAGAATTACTAAATATGCACATTTGTGCATTTTAGTGAATATTTTATATTTGAGTGGACAAGGGACAATGAAGTAGCAGTTTTGCCTTGCCAAGAAAAAAGGCACTAAAGCGACTGTCCTGTCTGACATGGATCCACTGTCACTGGCCTCCACAGTTTATTAAAAAGAAATAATTCATTTCAGGTGTTCGTAATCCACTTCAACACTACATAAATCTTTCAGATTGCATTAAACCAACTACAGTACAGTAAGTAATATTTACTTGGCACTTTTTACATATCTAGTTACCACATACTCAATTACAGTGCAGACATTTTTGTCTTAAAAGCTTAATCTGGTTGAGGCAACTTTGAATATTCAACAACATAATTACAATATACATGCATATGCATTGAACTTTATATAATGAAAATGGACAGGAGCGAAATCACCCCCTCCTTCATTACAAATGGATGTGACTTTTACCTGGTTGCCTTTGTGGTAATGAAGTGCCATCCACTCGTCTATGGTGGATGTGATGGATTTGTGGGCCTGGTTAAAATATCCACTGTAGATCCTGGTTGCCAATTAGACGACTGATAGATGACATTATCAGTCATGTTAATGAGGACAGAGTGACACACGTGCTCACTGTGGTCATTGGGCCTGTAGGCCTCCTCTCCATTTTACACTTGTGGGCACTCTCTTAATGCCAGTCACTAAAATTCACTAAATATTGGCACTTCTGGATCATTTGAAGCACACAGAAAAGTGAACTACTTGTAATGTATCGATTTGTAGCCTTGATTTTCAGATAATGATATCAACTGGATATTTTACACCAGTGAACTCAAATAGGTCAGTATGGCAGGATTTATTAGTGTCAATCAAAACTTTTTTGGATGTTTTTGAGGATTTTACTCCATTGTGAACTGGCATGAACTCTAGACCTGTATGCATGTTAAGCTCTTTGGCTTTGTTTTTGCCGCAACAGAAGGTTAAGATTGTTTTACTATATGGAGGCATAGCTTTGAAAGGAAGAACCGACATCTTGAAACACTGTGCATGTAATGACTCTTTAGATTATGTATAGGCTGTGTGGTAGTGGTGGTGGTGGAGATTGTGTTTGAGAAACATTTGGTTTGTGTGTGCGTGTGTGTGTGTGTGTGTGTGTGTGGGTGTGGGCTGGAGTTTGTTTGAGTCTTTGGTATTTGGGTTTTCAGGCTGATCATGATAACAGGTCTCATAATGTGGCACTCAGTAATAAAACAAAAGCAATTACTAAACAATGGGGAAAAACAACTGCATCTGATCCTACTGTTTTAAGGGTTTCATTATTACTCAGGGAAATTCTTCTGCACTGAAACCAATGGAAATCTAAGACTCTACATTCCTGCACTGGGCATTTCCTGCACAAACCCAGCAACACCCAGCCGCTTCCTCTAGTGGACATCCTAATTAAACAAACTCACACGAGCATTACAGCCAAGGTGATAATTTATGATATTGCCTCAGATAGTTAAAGTTGGCTTCCGTAAAAATCCATCATGTACATCACTGGACATTACCGCCCTAATTAAACACCCAAATGCCTGCAGATATCATAAAATCTCAACAAAAAAAGAAAGAAAGAAATTACAGCCGCCCTTAATAAAGCACTACATCTGCAAGATCAGAGTGTAAAGGGGACATTATTGGTAGGGGAAAAAAAGCAAAAAGTTATCCCTGCACAAATGTGTGTGCAATTTATCTATTTTAGGGCATATATTTCTTACAATGTGAAACTGATTAATTATTTGAAATATACTGATTACAACTAGCTGAGAACGTGGCATTAAAATAATGACTCCTGAGCCTACTGCAAGTTTGTACATTTAGCACTGCACAACCATTAGGAATAATCTGTCCAATTAAAGGTTGTGTAATTAATTAAGTGCACATTCTGTGAAAAGGCGAGAAGGGAGAATTTATCAAGCTGCTGAAATATGACCTATCTTGTCTAAAAGACTAATATGTTTAAACAAAAGATGAAAATTGATGACAACATTATTTGTAACAAAATGCTCACTGTGCAACTATGATGCATTTGTACTCGCTTTCAGCATCTTAGCATTGTCCTTACAGAATTTGTGATGTATTACCCCGGGCAGGCTGGCAATAACTTTAGATGAAGGGCGGCTTTCCTGTCTGGGGACTTTGGGATCTGGCTGTATATCCTAACTGATATCTAGGCTATAAAGTGCTTAAATGTTGTCCACAACAGCCTGAATTAGTGAGAGCAGCCGAGGTAAGAAATCAACGTACAGACTGCTGCCATGTGATGTATGTATTTTTTTTTTAACTGCTTAAACTTAAATTAGACCATGTTTTCCATCAGTTTTAAGATGATGACAGCATGTTAACATATTAATCTGTCAGTGTAGTTGTGTTTGCACAAAATGTCTTGATAAATTTCACTGTAGGTGAACAGAAATGCCCTCGAATATGTTGAGGTATTTCAGAAAGAGCTTGGCGTAAACGTGCTAGCCTGACGCTAGTACGCAGAGCAGAGCAGGAAAGCTCTTCCAGTGTCAGAGCCAAGGGTGGGTGTGCGGAGGTGTGTGTTGTCTGAGAGGCACGCACGGGGTGTGTGGGCGTGCTGGCATGGGTTTGGGGGCATCATGGTGTGTGTGTGTGTGTGTGTGTGTGTGTGAGAGAGAGAGAGAGAGAGAGAGAGAGAGAGAGAGAGAGAGAGAGAGCGCTAAATGCGCGTGTGTGCGCGTATGTATTTTGGTCCGCACCCTATATTCATGAGCGACCGCATGTGCTTGTTACTTTACTTAACAATATAAAAACAGTCATGTGGGGGCCTGCAGTTCAGATCCGCGTGCTCATTAGAGCTTTACCTCCCCGCTCCCCTGAGCCAGTATTCCATATGGCCGTGACGAGCGCCACTGAGAGCCGGCCAGAACAGAGCGCCGTCCCACTCCAACACAGGAACACATGTCGGTCAGTGCTCCCAACAGGATGCAGCTCTAAGGACATATTGCGCAGAGCCGCACTGCACAAGCGGAGAAGCCTCATAAATCAATAGCGCGATCCTGACATGCCACCCACACTATTCACGTTAAAGACATGCCATTGTTCTGCTGCAGATTTCCGAGCATTGACGTGGCCCCGTTCCTCGCCGAGTTGGGCAGAGAACTCGTAATATCAGCCTCCGCTGCATCATTCATGCAGCGGGATATGTGACGCACGCCCAGAGAAATGTAAAGGAAAAGCATCGAAATCGCGCTTGCATTCTCAAGCATGTGCACATGCACGCGCTATAGTAGGCTGTACCTACTGTGGTGCCAGGTGAGAACATCTCACGGACAAATCTGTAAAGTAGCAACTGGGAATCTTGTCCAGAAAGGAATTTCTTCTATGTTGTGTTTTGGTGTGTTATTCTTGTTATGTGTTGTCTTTTTAGTTACAGTTTTGCGTTTTGTGCAGGTGAATCACTTGAAAGATCAGTTAAAATGCTAATAACATGGCGATGCTAACAGTAATCATATTGTTGACAACAATGAATGACAGTGAGTAGGCACGAATTAGTATGATGAAAATGGCAGATGTCACTGTTTGCCACTTTAGCATATGGTATTCCTTTAACAAGTGCCACTGCCCCAGTAATGTAAAACTTTAAATATGTTATTTTTAACACTTTATACTTTATCAGTCAAGGTGCTTAAGCCATTTACAGTAATCTGTGGGTTTCCCCAGGCTGATAAGACCACAAATCTTGATAACCTCATTCTGAAGAGCACAGTTAATAATCTCACTAAAGTGTTATCTATGTTAGAAAATGCAGCATAGACATGGTTACCAACAAACCCAGTATATGCTGTGCTTTGGATACTGGTTTGCAGGTCATCTAGCACAACCTTGCTGGGTGACCATGCTGGGTAACCTGCCAAACTAGCACACGCCAGCACTAACCAGCATGCACATACTTCAGCCTATACCTGAGTGTGTCTTTTCAGCAGGAATGTAAATTGTGTAGGTGGATGTGATAAGTTTAGATGAACAGAAATAGATGTATTAGCAAAAGCTCATAGAGAAATACAGTAGATGACATACACTAAAGGCTTCCATTTTACTTTCATAGATCTGTAGCCTTATTAAAAAACTGACATTCAGACAGTTTGATGATTAACTCTTTCCTTCAAGATCCCTCATCACAGGGTGAGAATCAAGTGTGTCAGCCCACTCGCTGTCATCTACTGTCAAAACATGTCATGGCTCGTCACAACAGTGCGCAGGCTCCGTGACAGGCCACATCAAGCGCAGAGATATTGTATTAAGCCCCAGCACAACAGCCACACCTGTATGCTTGGCTGCTATAACCACATCCACGCTCAGCAGCTGAGGTTCACACGGTTAGATCCATGCAGCATGTGATTTCTGCGTGAAAAGCCCTCTTGGCCTCTCAGTTGTAGGGGATGGCAAACGCATTCCTAGTAACCCCCCAGACTGCCACCCGAAAGAGCTGGCATGACAGCTCCTAGCCGAGAGAGAGAGAGAGAGAGAGAGAGAGAGAGAGAGAGAGAGAGAGAGAGAGAGAGAGAGAGAGAGAGGGAGGAAGTGAGACAAGGAGAACGGGAAAAAAAGAGGAAGAGTGCAGCACTGAAAAGAGGGAGAGACAGAGAGAGCGTGGCATAAATCCTTTGTCCTATATAAAAAGAAATACTATCCATGTCAAGGAAAGGTGGGATGCCCTAAAATGAATGATAACAGACTCATTAAAAATAACGGCCGCCTAAATGATAAATGACCTGCCTCCCGAGAAGAGCAGCACGAGGCGGCCTCTACAAATTAAGAGCGCGGCGCTCTGTTAAAGGTGTTATTTCCCCTGCCCCTCCACCACCAAAATATCAAGCAGCCACGCCATTATTCCCCCTTTATTACCGCCAAGCCACCAAGCCCGCTGAGATTTAAGACTAGCCCCTACATTATCAGCCTCTGTTATTTTGTTAATTATCCTGATCCCTGATTTATGTGGCATTGAGGCTTAATTAAAAAGTGGAATTGCATCAAATCGTATGGGTTTTATATGGGAGCATGGCCTGCTTCTGAGTAATGTGTTTATGGAAAGGAGTGTTCATTTGGTCGTCGAGGTAATGGGAATTACTCTAGTGGCCTGATCAAATGCCATATGGGTAACAACAAAAGACATGTTGAACAAGGGTTTAAATGTTTATTTTGTATATATACTTAAGTAGAGGATAGAGAGAGTAGAACTAATTATTTGAAGGATTAAATGGTGCGGTATAGTGAATCACCAGCACTGGAAACAAATGTTACCAGCAAAGTAAATGTTACCAAGCACAGGGAAATGTCCATGCTTTTAAAGGGCGTCATCTCTGATTAAAAACACCTGCTAGTTGAACATCATTCTTTTCCTACTCAGCGGAATACTTCACTCATGGTTTTTACAAATGAACAGAACTTTATGATTTTTAAAGAAACCATTTAAATATTTCTTATTTCTGAAGTCTGAACAGCAAAACGCAAACCAAGACCATTAAACAGAGCTTCACTACAAATGTTTACATGCTGGGTGTGAACTCTTCTCGTCTTGGGCATCAAGATCTCTGTTTGTCTAGCTTGGGAATGGCATGGCAGACAACCCAACACTCGTTTCAAACTCCTGAACTGATAGATGTCAAACCCAGAGAAGGAGAAATGAGAGGCTCTCTCATATTTGTTCTCTCTCTCTCTCTCTCTCTCTCTCTCTCGCTCTCTCTCTCTCTCTCTCTCTCTCTCTTTCTCTCCTTTTCTTTCTGTAAACAGGGACATTTGTCTGGCTTGAGAATATTAACTGGCACAGAGAGAGTCCAGCTTTGTCAGAGCTTTCAAAGATCTGGGAAGATGTGTTTTGGAGCTGGAATGCTGCATGGTGTGGTATGACCCAGGCTCTGCTTGCTTTACTTTTGTATCTGTCATCTGGATATTCCTACCTGAACTCTGTCTCTGGACATGGCAAGGGTCTGGAGACATAAGGGTCATCTTCTTATTGATGTCAAAACAGTTCTTCCACAGCCACATTTACCATGATCTGAAAGCCTTTTTACCCATGGTTGCCTTTAAAGTTTGTGGAATTTTTTCTTATGTATTTGTCACTGAGCCAAATCACACCTTTCTAATTTACTTGCTAAACCAGTCACTACCAGGAATAGATTAGGCTTAATTTAATATTTAAACAATATTTTCCCAAAACAGTGTATAATTGGGTCCAAAACTAACCAAAGGACCATCTTGTAAAGGGGTCCGTTTTAAGTTTATACCAAACAAAAGTGTAAAACACACTAGCGTAGGTAGGTCTACTGTGTCCTTCAGCCTGCAGATATAAGAAAGACTAGATGGAGAAATCACTTAAAGTAGGTCACTACTCTCTCTCTCCTGGGTCAAACACGCCTCCGTATCTAGGCTGTGTTGCGGCAGACATGGTAACATCGGTGGTGACAGTGCTGTGTTGCTGGGGAGAGGCGAACATGGTAATGTGGAGTGCCATGGTCCATGCGGTCAGGGTTCAGCAGAGGATCTCCACGGCAGCAGGCCAGCAGAGGGATTAGAAGTGTAAATCACCACCTGTCAGGAGCAAGTGAGCAACACCATGTCATACAAGCTGGATTTAACAGTGTTTGTGCTGAGCCCCCCCCCCCACACACACACACACACTTCTTTTTTTATGAATGACTCTTCAGTATTTGTTAGAGTCTACAAAGGGTTGTTTGGGTCAGGTTTGACTGGCACAGTAGGATCTCACAATTGCAAACTCGTAGGAATTCAAACGAACTCATATGAAAAGTTACGAACAGTTCAAGCTACAGCTAGTCGTGGGGTTGGATGTCAGAGATTTTTGTGTGGCCTTATTCATAAGAAAAACAGAGTAAAAAAATCCAGTGTCTAAGCTTGTGACAGTTTCTACAAAATCTTTGTGAGAACCTAGCCAATTTATCCAGGCCTAAAATCCAACCCATCCAAACCCATCCAAAAATCCAGATTTTTATGTATCCTGAATACATAAAGTATACATCACTATTGTAATACTGTATGTGATATATCTAGAAATGTAAAAGTGATGGCTGTACTGGAACATATATAAGCCAGCTTTACTGGCTCTAAGGTTATGTTTCATTTACCTGGGGGACTCCATAGAGTTACTGCTCTGTAAAGGACATACACAGATTAACTCCAAGTGTTAAACCTCCATCTTGATATAATAAAACCACCTGTCCTGATGGTCCTTATGAGGTCATTTTGTCCAAGTCATCACATGTAAAAATGTCTGATGTCTGAAGTCAAGACTTCTGTGGCAAAAAAAAAAAACCCACACTAAAAGCACTTCACAGAGTTGCTAAGACTTTCTCATCGTTGTCTGGGTGCAATGAGTTTCCTCTGACATGAGAAGTGGAACAGTTTTCAGATTAACCCTAGTTCTCATCACCAGATCTCTCCAGTAAGGAATGCAAAGTACAAATACAGACAGCCTCCCATGGGAAGTACAGGGCGGTAAATTTTGCATAAGTCCAACACACACATACACACAGACACATTTTAAATGAGGCCTTCTGTCATCACTCACTGTTTCCCAGATGGACACCTACTCAGTCTGTCCTGAACTGAGCTGATAAGTCACCTTGCAGCTATGCAACCACTTCACATAACAACCGTTCTTCATTAGCCAAGCGCATCGTTGCTATCATTCACTGCAGGCCAAGCTGACGTTTAGTGATCTCGTGTGCTATCTTCGCTATTTCTGGCCCCTTGTGCAATGTCCTGATAGAGAAATTGGTCTCCTTTTGTGGTTTGAACCTCCCTTTATGTGTTGTCAGTTATACATAAACTATACTTTGTATGTCATGGAATTGCATATCAGGCAGGTAGCACAGTGTTTAAATAGTCTCCGTACTCCCGATCCTCAGGGCACCAATAAAACCATCCTATCAGAGGCCATCAGACTGGATGGCATTCTGGTTCATGTACATGAGACAAGCCTCTTGTTCTGCTGATTGGGAGATTGCAAACAATGTGCCCAGTTTCAGCAGCTTGCCAGCAAAATATTACGAGAGTAATGCAGTCAAAAGTTCTGTCAGGCTTGCATCTTGCATCTTGCCTGATGTTAAATAATGCAATCCATAGTAAGTCTGGTACAGAGGTTAAGCTTTGAACTAAGTTTCAATCCCCATTTAACGTAATATTCTATATATACTGTACATACTAGGGTTGGTACAAGATCCTTAGCTAGCTAGCTCCATTGTTAGCTCCATTGTCTACTAGTTAACTTACCTCCATAGTTAGCAGGGTCGCAGTGACCGCTCATTTGCTGTCCTGAACCCCTAACTCATTTTCCAACATGGCTGCCCTTGTATTCAAATGCAAATACAAATAATTTTGCTGCCTCAACAAATACAGGCACAGATACAAATACTGGGCTGTCTGCACATACCTAGTACCAGTGTGTCATATGTCAAATAAAGGATTCTGGTTCTGATTCTGTTTGTGATACTGATTCTGGATTCAGTGATTATTTACTGTATGAACAAGCAGGTTTTGTCCACATATTCCACTCTACTGCGAAGGTTGTGAGATCTCAGTTTAAAAATATTAATTATACCCTTAGTTGGTATTATAGCAAAACAGTAAGTAAATGGAAGTACAGTATAAAATAGATGCAAGAGAAGATAATTGAGGTTTATAGACTTAATTTCAGTACTTGTACTGCTTGATTATATGTATCCGAGCTGTGGTAGGACTTCATTGAAATTTACAGCAAGTAATCTTCTACCATATGGACCCACCAAATGGAGATCACAGACTGGCAAAAGCAATCAGCTTTTTAATTAACAGAATTAACAGTGCGATGTTAAACTATAATGACAGCAATAAAAACACTTGATGTGACAATGGCAGTGCTGAGAAAACCATTCATAACTGTTATTTTCCTTTCACGACGAGAGTGACAATAGATTTGAGCAGACGCTGTGCCCACTACGCTCACGCATGCATCACTGATATTGACATTGTTCAGAGGGGCAATAAAACTAGGAGCAAAGCAGTTTGTTTACAGTGATGTTAGCAGGCTTTGTTCAGCTTTGACGCATTGATGTAATGATGTAATCTTTGTTCTGTATAATCATACTTTTGTGAACTTCATCAGCACTATTCATCAATCATCTTCTCCATAATTGTTCCATAATTGTCATATATATGTGTGTGTGTGTGTGTGTGTGTGTGTGTGTGTGTGTGTGTATATATATATATATATATATACACACACACACACACACACACACACACACACACACACACTTTCATCTTTCACATACCCATCTTTCACATACACAAACACCACAAAGGGTGATAAACCACGCTCGCTGACCTCCGTGGTATACAAAAGAAAGTCAAATTATAAGAAATAATGAAAGGACATCAATATGAATTCAGCAGAGACTCATTTCATTCTGTTTTCGACAGCGCTTTTCAGTCTGTAATTTTCTGTAAATGTTAACATTGCCAGACCTGCCTATTGATTCTATTATTTTTGACCTTGCATTAGTGTCGGCTAATCTCGCATGCCATAAAATTTCATTTCGTCGGGAGAAAAACCCGGGGACCCCGAGGGTGAGTTAGACACAGGTTGTGGCACCCTTGGGAATCATAAGTGCACACGCGGGTAAACAAACTATAGAGCTGATGCTTCTTAGGTGAGTGAGCAGCACCGCGAGTTCCATTTCTCCTTTAAGCATTATTACTCTCTTTTCAGGGAGATGTTTGGATGTGGCTTTTCAGTTCAAAGATAAATGCTTGCCTCCTCCGAGCGGATATTGTTTTTTATCCCTTTCTTTCCTCCCTCCCCATTCCGATCGGTGACGAAGGTGAGGAGAGCAGTTATTCAGGGAAGTCAGAGGCCTTGCACAGCTGCTGGTATGATTTAGCACGTTGCTCTTCTGGGGTCATGCAGGAGAAGGTGCCACATTCGCAATGAATGGTAAAAGCTATTTTTTTTTGCTGGTTAGATTAAGCTAGGTTTGCAGGGTCATATGTGATGTCAATGCAGGGATGGAAATGGATCTCTTATTCAAGCTCATTCAAGCGCATGAATTTCTCATACAAGCACATTTAATATCCGTTCAGAGGATGCAAGCATTTATCACCTTAAAACTGGTTGTTAAATCACTTTGAGTAGAATTAGATGGAAAACGTGAGCAGTGCCTGTTGTTTAAAATTTTGATGCATTTTATTCAGTCAAAATTGTTATTGATATATTTTATCTAAGCCATCATTCTGTGAATATCCATAAATATGAAATAAGTACAATCCGCATATTATGTTGAGTTTCAACAGACATTTAGCAGGTGTAAATGAAATTTTCCTGAGCTAATTATACAAGTACATAACATTATATATGCGAGCCATTTTGCATTTGATTACAGCAATACCAATTGAAGTTCAAGTTTGGTTTATTTGTCACATACATAGTGATACACAGTATAACCCACAGTGAAATGGATATAGGCTTTCTCTCACAGAAAAGGCCTTTTAATCTAGGACTACACCAAAAGCCCACGCTGTATTTCTGTCCTGGGCCCTTTAATTAGGCCATTAAACTTCAGCATTAAACTGGGATTAGGGGAAAAAATTAATTCACATGTTATTTTTTGTCTTCTTTTGTGTGAGGTAAGAAAACAGAAAGAATATGTGGGTGACCTCCTTACTAATCTTGATTCTGGCTGTTATTGCTTTCACAATCACGTTAAGAAACAAAGCCAAATCTTGCTCCAGTAGAGAGGAGATTTGTTCTGGGAAATTCCCCATGCAGAAAATTGTTTGACACTGCAGTGTCAAACCTTTCACCCATTTTGGTCCACACCTATAAGGTTATTGTCTTTGCTTATCAATACTGATGTGAGAAGTGGGTTTAGATTGTTAATCACATCTTTGTACTATCTAAATAATCACACACCAACCCTTCGTAGTCTAGCATACATGCTAAAACGTTGACTGCATCTAACGTGGCTGCATCTGGTGTGGTTGGGCTGCGGCATTCCCAATTCCCTATCGCTGAATCTGTGCTTTCAGCACGTCACCTTGTTTAATAATGTCCTAACAATCCTTTGAGCTGGCTGCGCGTTCCAGACGCTCCGAAGCATGGCAACAGCTGGCTCTGAGCAGCACCACTGTCAGGATCTCCTTCGCTGTCCGGGATGGAAATATCAAACCAGTGAGCTGGAAGTGGACGTCTCAATCAGGATCCCCATTCAGCGTCAGCACCACCGCCCGCCCTGCTCTGCTCCACATAATTCATGTGCAATGAGCTCTCACTGCTTGCTCTCTTATGTTTTTTCCCACCTTTTCATTTTTTTTCTTTAGGTCTATTGAAACATTTTGTGTAACCTTGTTGCAAGGGCTGGATCAGGGAATAGATTTATGCAGGAGCTGAAGACAGGGGAGACAGATTTTGAGGATTTTTCACTTTTCTTCTCATAACAGGGCATGAAGTAGAAACAGGCAGAAGAAGCCTTGCCTTCCCCAGTGACCCAGCAAACAAAAAGTAGATCTCTCTAAATTGTACTAAGATGCTGCGTATGAACAGCATCACAGTGGGAGCTTATGGGCTAAATATTTCAGCTTTGTAATGGAAGCATTAAGGATTTGACATTTAATTCTGAAAGTGGTCCATTCGGAGCATGCACTGCACAAGAGAGACTTGCTCCATTGCTTCTCAAATAATTCGTCCCATCCGCAGGACAGACCAATCAGTTTAATATGAAACTCTCATATGCTTATAAATTGTGTACATCTGAAGGTTATATGTACCTCTGCAGTATTTTCTCATATTGCAAATAGTAGATAAATGAATGAAACAGAGGAATGAAATTGCAAGGCTCAGTGAAAAGCATTCTCTCTGGTGAGGGAGAATGGAGTGACTGACATCCATTTAGTTGATTTGCTGTCGGCAATGAGAAAATGCTTTTGAAATGAACAGCAGCTGTCCAATCCCTTTCAAAATGTTCATGCATCTTGGCATGCTAGATTCCGGCTTACTGTAGCATGCAATGTAGCCACAATTCCACTCAAATGCAGAAACCAGTAGTCCCGGTTGCTGAAGTCCTTATCGTCATACTTGATCAAAGAGTGTGCAAAGTTTATTGCAGAGAATGATATCTTGTGATAAGTCATTGCATGAATTATCCAAATTTAGCTGATCATGAGAAAAGGTGATACGCTAGGGGAAAACAATTCCACCGTTTATGCAGATAATTCCCGCTTGTTTTATGTGTCTAGATTTTTGCACTGGATTTAAAGAAGGCTCAAGAGAAGCCCTCCTTCTAAAGTGTGCCTAAAGGTTGTTTTTCTGTGATTGTAAAGCCAGAGCTGTCAAAGCAACATAATTCTTTGTTTGAAACTTTATGATTTGCACACCTCTTTTAAGCAGACAGACAGATTTGATCTATGGCACAATATGGGTATCACTCTAGTCCAGACATGTCCCTTCATTCTGAATCAAAGACCGATTCCAGTTGAGGCATGTTTACCTTTTCATTTCCACATCCACCATCAGCTATTGATAAAACTCGATGTTGGACCTGGAGTGCAACCAGATGGAGATCACCACGTATCACAAGAGGCTAAGAGGTGTCTCCACAGGGAGCAGAGTTGGATAAATAAATGAGGACATGAGTTGGTCCATGACAAGTGAGGGACATGGTGTACCAGGCGCATTTTTGAAAGCGATCTAATTCATCTGGCAGCTGTGGATGTTGATTAAATCGGAATGTCGGCCACTTGACGAGACGCGCGGTGAGCAGACGTGGAGCCTGTTGGAACAGTGAGCATGGTGAGCTGAGCCTGGAGATGGCCAGGGAGATTTGCAACACGACGTGGCCCACTGCACGCACTACATGTCATGCCGGGACCTCTACTGGAGCGTTTCCGGAACATGTCCACGGAGAAATCTACACGAGCCCTCATCTCTTGGCCAACCTTGTTCCTGTTCCCGAGCGATGACATTAGTTCTCTCACATGTAGTGAGAGCTTTCTGAGTGGCTTCCGCCGCTCAGCAGTACGCTGTGTGTGTGTGTGTGTGTGTGTGTGTGTGTGTGTGTGTGTGTGTGTGTGTGTGTGTGTGTGTGTGTTTGTGAGACGGAGAGAGAGAACATGGCTGTGTTCCTCATCTCTCAGTCAGACCTCATGGCACACAGAACTGTACTGCAGTACTGGAGCATAGCAAACATGCATCACGAACACAATTGAAGAGAAATACCCACGTAATTATATGGTGAACAAAGCCTGTCTTTGGAAAAGCAACACAAAGGAGTATCAATGGCACAACAGACAGAGGCTGAGTGAGAAGACGGGGTGGAGGCCTCACTGAATAGGCCTGTGCAAGAGAGACATGGTGGAGGGAAATAGCAATCTAGCTACAGCACTGAGGCATGGATGTTACCCAATGACTGAATCACTACCAGTCAACGCTTAAGCAAGGTTTTCTGTCTACCATTCTTAAATTTAAAGTACAGTGTGCTTTTAATTTTAGATAACCCATCAAGTCATTGTGACTTTTTCTTGTTTCATTTTTTATTTATCTACAAAATTTTAATATAAGTTGAATATTTATGAAGAAGATTCTTTTCTTACTTATTTGAATTACAATGTACAACAGCTACTCTGCCTATAACTAATGACTAGGACCACACATTTGCTTTCCATGGCAACCCCTGGTTCACCTTCCTCTCTGCATATCCTGGCCCCCAACAGAGGTTAGCGTAGCACGCACCATGTCGCTCCACTAATCTTCTTTGTCACTCATGAAATTTACACTACATCTCCCTGTTGGGTGCCTGTTATTTTCCAACTGCCTTTAGCCGTCAGCACACAGAGGTAATTACTCAGAGGGTTTGGACAGGCCTTTGATTATTTACATGGTTAGATGTTTGAAAAATAAATAAATAAAATGGATAAAAGAAAAAAAAAATACACTGCTTCATATTATTTCACATTAGTAATAATACAGGAAAAAGAGGACTTTAGCCCTCCCAAACGTTCATGGTGATCACAAGAACATATAAAGGGTCCTATTCCAGTCATGGTAATTATTAGGAAAGATTGTCTTTTCACTTTTAGAAGGAGTGAGACAGCAAGCAAGATTTTATAGCTGGTTGAATAGTCTAGAAAAGTGCAAGCTTTCAGTCTTCGCCTGAAGGCAGATATGCCATATATTTCATGGTCACCTTGAGGAATATACTGTAAACTGTTACAAGCCTAAAGTTTTTGTTTTTCAATATTTAAACCAGGTCTATTACTCGTTATTATTTGTATATAGCAAATTCAAAATGAAAAAAAAAGTTACATTTTAAGATCTTGCACGAATAGTTTAGAAAATAAATTTAAAAAGCTTTCATACTTTGTCTTTACAGTTAGCACATAATTGTGGCATGAGGCATTATTCAGGGGCCTCATCCACAGATGTACTATGGGATGCACTATTCTGAGAACATTGTCGTTCAATGCTTCTAGAAGAACCAGGCATTGCTCTCATCGCATAAATTGATCGCTCCCCCTCACAGGCCTGTTTGTGACTGCCCTCGTCACTGTGCCGCTTTGTCCACCTTTGTAAGCGTTTCTGAGCCTGTCATTCACAGAGCCACTCACACAATTACCCCCATCATCAGGCATTTAAGAAAGCTATGCAGCCCCCATGCAGGCTGAAGGTCAACACAGGAGGCCTTAGATTGCAGGCACTTCCTTTCACTACCAGACAGTTGCTAGTGACTGGACCTCATGCCTGTTAGATGTGATTTGTTGTGTTCTGGTGGCCTTCCAAGTGTTCAACTAGGAAATATTTGGATCACAGCTATGTGACATGTGAAGCTGATCCCTTTGACTAAGAAAAGAAAACAATTTACTTTTTTGTCATTTTTAAAGTAATGTGTAGAGGTCATTATTTTATAAACACGTTGGATTCTCGGTGGACAGATGCATACACTTTATCATACATCCATTCATCATCCCAAAACTTTACACAGTACCTATCTATGTGATGCTTTTAATGTAAGTACACTTGTGTCAACACTATGTTCTACAGACTAAACATCAGAATGAATTGCAGTGTAATGATGGACAATAAAGCCCTATACCATTATCGAAATTGTCATGGCTCATCTGTACAGCGCTTATCCTTATCCAGGCCAACAGATGGCCTTGCACATGTATTTGTGGTGCGACAAAAGCTATCTCCTTTGGATAGGACTTGAAATAAATGATCCATGGGAAGAGATATACCCCCACTCCTACCCAACACAGTCGTTCAATTCTCTTTACTGCCTTCATACTCTTCCTGCCTCTGATACAAAATTATAGTAGAGTGACAGATGATTGAGTATTAGTGTTTTTGTGTACAATAAGATGTGATGACAATCAAAATTACAGGGTGTAAAGAAACATCACCTCTGAATCAGTAAATGTAAAGAAATCTTCCTATAGGTTGAGGTGCCAGTAATCTCATGTGGGACTAAATCATCCTCTATCTATCCATCAGCTTTCTATCAGTATGTTGGTGGAACCTTGAACGAGACGAAAGGTTTGCTCCCCTGTGAATTCTATAGCACATTTCAATTCAAGAAGTGGATCATTGAAAGAAATTTGAGTTTGTAATTTAATGTGCAGATCAAACGGGGCTAGGTGAAGTACCTTTCTCTCTGCCTGGATCCCACAGTGAGTTAGGAAATGGTTATGAATTTACAATTAGCTTTATCCTGGCAACTTCTTGAGGTTTGCGGCAGTGTCATGGGCCCCAGTAAAGGGCATGTGTGTGAAACCATGAATTTCTTGCGACAGCCCCTGATACCCAAGGAGCTATATTTAGGGAGGATAACTAGTACTGCGTGGTGTAATCTGACATTTGGACCACGAGGGAGTCCTATTGCATTGCTCGCAAATGACAGTGTCACTGTTGGTTTGTGTCCCCGGTGGAATAGGTTAAAGAGAACAAAACATGTTTTTGCAGTGTAGCGGTGGCCCGGCAAGACAGATCTAATAAAACTCTATTTGATTGCAGGGGTATGATCTGACTGGCCTGTCACTGGTGAGTGAGCCCCCTGAGTCCAGCGAGATAGTGAGGAAGAGAGAGAGAGAGAGAGAGAGAGAGAGAGAGAGAGAGAGAGAGAGAGAGAGAAAGAGAGAGAGAGAGAGAGAGGTGGCGGTCGGTCTGAAGAAGGACAAAACACTGAGTGCTCAGAGCAGGAACAGCAGGCCGCATGACTGACCTGCTCTTGATGGCTGTTGCAGGCGTCACGGCACTTCCATGCTGGATGTTCCCCAGCCTCAGCCTGTCGAACACACAGCACAACACGCCTCTGACCTTACTCTGACAGGGAGAGAGCAAACTCTTTACCCTTCCTGAGAATTCATTAATCTGAAGAAGCATGGTGTTTATACACGTCTTAATCATTTATATATTTCCCGTTCACCACGGCCTCGCCATCTTGTATTTGTTGTTGTTTTGCTTTGTTTTTTTGTTTTGTTTTATTTTTGTTTTTGCTTTTTGCCTGGCCACTGGCTCTGAAAGATTGTCATGTCATGACTGCCTAACCCTGGGAGACCATTCATTAGACTGTCAAACACAGGCCTCTTCTCACAGCATGTTTCTCCCTTCGGTCTCAGGTGCGTACCTAGTCGCTCACGCAACCAAGGTGATCAAACCTGCGTCAGCCGGCACCTGCTGGCTCCCCCAGGAGAGCGCAGGGAGGTTGAACAACAAAGCTAGAGGAGCACACTCAGGGAGCTGCACAGGCAGCTCTTTCAATCACGTAATCTCAATGCCTCGGGAAAGTATCAGAAAGCCATGGAGCCGAGGGTATGATCACCAGCTTTTGAGTTCAACCGTCTCGCCCACACTGATCAAAGAGCAGACAAATGTTGCCCAATACTTTTTCCTCAGCTAGAGGAGAGTAATTCTGAGTTTGACAGTAAATCGCCTCTTAGCTACAACTCTACCTTTTTATTCGTCTTCCTTACACTGTTTATCTGTCTGTCAGTGATTACTCGTAGGGGAGATCGCCGACCTGTCTCCCAGAGATAACATTTTTAAAAACCTGTAGACATTTTCATGCAGTGCAATCCATATACAGTGGACTAAAATGCATTAGATGAGTCTAATATGCCTGCTGAAAGTTTAGGGATTTGTTACTGGCACATTTTGCACTTTATTCAGTGTTTGAATTATTTCTCATGGGTGAACATAATGGCGATATAAATCTCTCTGTGTGTGCAATTACTAAGACTGGCATGGTCTATTCCCCACCGGGTGATCGCCTGTGAACAGTGACATATTACCGGCCGGCCAGCTATGGTCATTAAGACCTGATATGGGATTTATGGCCAGTCTTTAAACATGAGATGGTATTATAGAGATTTGAATACAGGCAAAATGGTGCAAAGGATTCTGTCCTCGTGCGACGTAATGAAGTGTGATGGAGAGGAGCGGGGATGAAGGGTTATTTTTGGCACAGATCAATTTAACAATGAGCGGAATGAGTCAATTGCTGGCCTGACTGTCACTCCTGTATCTGAGTGTCATCATGGCCTGCTTATAATGGTGCAAGGCAACTGTAAGCAGCCAGGCACAAGATGGCGGGTCTCGTCACATTGTTTTGACACATGAGATGTCCAATACTCCACTGTAATTGACATACCTTTCAAATGGCCCTAAGGTTTGACATATTTAAAATAATGTAACAATGAAATAGCCCATTATACAAGATGGCTGGCTTAACTACATGTGCTTTAAATAGACATTGTTAGGAAAGAAATCATTTTAGCTGCTCTTAGGGAATATTAGCTCCACTCATTACCATAGTGATTGTCAATCTCCATATCATACATAAGGTCTTATTAGGACTGTGGTAAACATGATGGAATCATTGCATAAGTTGATCTCTGTGTGGCTTTCCTTTACTGTAAGCAGTGAATGTTTGCAACAAACAAAGACAGACACATAATGGAGTCACCAGGAAATGCATTTATTTAACCTTTATTTAACATCTGGCAAGAGAGACCAAATGATCAAATGTTTAAAATATGACTTTTTACTCCCATAAATGTGTTATACATTTCAGTGGATTTGAAAGCCATTAAAGGTGTGTTACTGTTTTGTATTGTTTTTCCACTTGGGCTTATAAGCGGCATAGCATTGGGTCATACAGCATGTCATGCTGTACCTTCCATTAACTAATATTAATGGCCTTAGTATTTTTGTTAGGTTCAAAATCAAATTCTTTGTATTGCACCTTTAAATGCCTCATTTTAAAAATATAACTCTATAGGTGAGTGACAGTCCACTTTCTGATCCAGCACTGAGGGATACAAGCTCTGTTAGCATCCCACAAATTTCTGATGGCAATTAGGCCTCTGCTCCCAAATGCATCAAGGAGTGATACTATGGAGCTTAAGCAGGAGATGTGTTCATCTGCGAGTGAGAAACAGAGCCTTCGCCTCATCACATTAGTGCCAGTCCCTTAAAGTGACTGTTTATCATGAGGTAGTGCTCAAGCTTTTAATGAGCTCACTGCCTGTACTAGTATAATTCCAATTAGGTCCCTCTTTTCTTACTATGACGTGATTACTGCGTGAAGTCTCCATTGTTTTGCATTCAGCACCGAGAGTAAAGCCTTTGCTGTTTCAATCTGTTTTTTCCAGCCATGCACCTGACAGAAGCATTACACCTTCTTCTGCATAATGGTGGAACTGGCTCATTAATACAGGGGAGGCATTTCAATTCCCCAGCCTCACACCTTATAATAGATGTGATCAAGAAATCATATTCAATCCACAATCGCTGACAGCATGACAAGGAACACATTGCTGACATTTTAAAATATTTTTAGCTTACTGTTTGTATGGTACACTCAGCTGTGTGAATGTTTTTGTTGAGCATCAGTGATTTGCAGGAATCTGCTATATTTATCTTGTAATTGTTATAATAGAAGTTTGAATTGCCAAAGGTTTTTGTTTGTTACACCAACGAGTTGCTATTTTGGAAGTAAGAAGTAAACAAAGTTATATATGTAAATGTAAATGTAAAGTAATCTGTGCCATGTACACTTGTAATGTGTATACTATGTATATACCTACACCCAGTATACTATTAAGCTGCATTTTATTGATGTATTAATGGAACAGTTATATGATTTACCATAATGAGAAATAAGCAAATATAAGTGCATAATTCTCTGACCATACAGTATTATGTTTCCTCTATTAGAACTTTGCAAATGTTTGAATATTTGAGTTTCCACAAACACTCCTGAGACCCTGGGTACAGCGAAGCTAGACACTTGTAAAGACATGAGGCTAAAACAATGCTAGAAGCCGTCAGGTAAAGATTTGCCGGAGAACATGAAATCGCTATTGCTCCAGTGTTATTAGATCCCATTTCAGAGCAGGCTCTCCATGTCTAGGCAGCCATTACCACAATTCAAGCCACTGGCACTTGATGAGCACAAGTTATTTTTTGATCAAAAACGCGCGTGAGAGGGAAATCAGTCATTAGCAGAAGCGATTTCAGCTGTCATCTTGTTTGGACAGCTTGCAGCTTTCACTCGATGACAGCACAACTCTTGAGGAAATTGGTGTGTATATCTCTCTGATTTCTTTGTAGTGACATCCTACAAAAACTAGAAGTCTGTCAGCATTCAGTGTTTGTTTGAGACTGCCAGTCATCCACTAATCTTAGTTTATGTCTGTCTGTCTATCTATCTATCTATCTATCTATCTATCTATCTATCTATCTATCTATCTATCTATCTAGATATAGACCACCTATACCTACACAGATTTGTTGACATGCACAATTTGTCAGCTACCCACTACCTCATATATCATTGGTCACGTTTAGACCGCAGGACCATTGTGTTGCACTGGCCTGAGTGTGTCAGACACAACAGCCATACTGGAGGTTTTGTACAAATCAGTGTCACTGCTGGGTTGAGAGTTGTCTGGCAACTGAAAACTAGCAATGTTTATGATCAGAAATTGACCACTGATGAAGAGACTGAGGACAGCTAATTATGAATGGTATAAGAAAGGACATAGTCATGAACTATATACATAATGCTTCTAATGAACGATAATTTCTTCTTATAAAGTGTGTGCTGTATATACATATATAAATTATACTTTGGCAGCTAAAATATGTCTCGTCCCTTCCAGTAATAACAAAGACACATAAGAATGATCTGAACCAGACGTTCATATTGAAAGGAAAAGGAAAACATACCAAAATCTACACAGGATTTGCATTTATCCTGCAATTCAGGAGAGGATAGAGAAAGTATATTTAAAAAAAAGGATAATCTACAAGAAAACCCTTAAAAGAATCAATTTGGCAAGGTGTCTGGGAATTTGACTTTCTCCGGCACTGTGATTGCGCCTGTCTCCTAGCAGAGTGGGATGACTGTCTTTCTTCCTTCCTGACAGGCAGACCTGGGCCAAATTGACAGTTCTTTAAAGCGCCTGACAGAAAGCAGCATTAATTAAGTCATTGCCGGACTTTAATTGTGTTAAGGAATAGGAGGGGAAAAAAAATCTAATATGAGAAAAGGTTACCAAGTCCTCTCTGGTGTCAGATTTTCTACTTTCAATGAATATTAATGTGCCTAATGAAGACAATCTCACCCTCATCTCTCCATTGTTCTGTATTCAGGTGCCAGGCATCAGGAGCTCATGATTTGTTGTTAAAGAACAAATATGTCATGGGGAGATGACTGCCATGCTTTTATCAGCCATTTATAAAAATGCCTTTTCTCACATGATAGGAAACCAGTGCTTTCCAAACGTGTTTTATTTTTTAAAGAAGATAGAGGCATGAGTGGGTTGTGCACAAGATTTACAGGCATCTCCAACACACAATGATTTTCCTATTCAATTCAAAATGGCAAGCATGCAATCAAAATGGGATTCTAATTTTATCATATCCATTGGAGAACAATTAGACAGGAGGCTACGCAAATGGCATCTATTATGGGTCATTGGATTCTTTCTGTAGCAGTCTCCTGGGCAGCACTGGAAAGATCTTTGAAATGAAACAAAACAAGTCTATTAGAATTCTGACTGAGGGAATCTCAATCAAGTGGCACGACAGTACTGCAAGTTTAATACTGATGTGCAGGTAATAGAGGCATTCTGTAAAATCTATAATATATAAACAATTTAAGCATAGAAAATGTTTTCTTGTGAAAAAACAGGGTTGGTTAAAATGACTTGTAATAAGCAGCAAGACAATGAGAATTAGATTATGTTAATTATGTCCTGATCTCGGGTCAGTTTTGGGAGTCAGAAGTTAGCAGCTGGCAACTCCCAAGCCACCGCAAGAATGCACAAGAATATCTCTGAAAGTAGATTTCATTATGTGGAATTTGGGTTCATGGATAATTTGCTCAGATTTATTGTTCTGGAGTTGTCCAGGACATCCATGCATGAGAGCTTCAAGTGATTTGTGGACAACATTAAGAGGAAGACTGCCTAGCATCCTTGTACCTTCGGAGAGCTTTGAAACCTTTCTGCAGTCTGTTAAGGTGGCCGCCAACTGCAGCTGCTAAGCTAGGAGAAGACAAGTTTCTTGTTGACAAAGACAGCTCACTCGGAGTTTTATCTGTGTATCCATGTAGCGTGTAGCTGTCAACTACATGAAAAACATATTCATCCTGTATATTAATTACAGTATACTTGTTAGGGCTCTGTATATGGATAGGAAAAAGTATCTCAAATAAAAGTTGCCTTTGACGTTCATAATCACCTT
Organism: Electrophorus electricus; assembly: GCF_041902795.1. NCBI lineage: Eukaryota > Metazoa > Chordata > Actinopteri > Gymnotiformes > Gymnotidae > Electrophorus > Electrophorus electricus. Next base: position 7,533,332 of record NC_137517.1, read on the forward strand.
TTGTTGAGGATGGAGTAAAATGTTAAAGTGCAAATATGAGCCATCCCTGACAGCCTTCCTTGTCTGAAAGGATGTCTGGTGACATGTCTCATGTCACTGATGCATGTCAGGGGCTCTGGAGCAGCAAAACACCAAGCAGCACCAAACTTCAATATTAGCTCAGCATCATAATCACTTAACTCATGATAGAGACAGAAATTCAAATGAGCAGCATCCCCCTCCCCCTACACTGCCACACCCTCCCCCTCATCTCAATAAGCCAACCTGAGCTCTGGTGAAAGATGAGCTATGACTATTTCTGGAGAATAGAGTGCTCTCTGTAGCCACAGGGCAAACCCTGAATAGCCATGGCTGGAATTACTTGAAAAGAGGGGACCGGCTGATGCACTTGGGTCTTGTCATTGAAGTAGAGGCTTTTGTTCTTTGGACTCATAGATCATCATTTGAAAGGTCTCATCACGGTAAAGACAGGTTTGAAGCCACCAGTCCAGAATATCTGTTAAGGAAAACCAATGAGAGAATGTTGACCCATTTTGTTTGTTCTACATGCGGCATTTTGACTTCATGGATTGTATGGAAGTCAAGTATCAATGCCCTAAGTCCATGCCAAAAGAATTTTAAAAAAGGACAGTCGAGCCAAGTGAACACATCGGATAATTTAAGGAAATCTTACCAGCCTTATTTTCAAGTCTGTTTAAAGCAGAAGCCTTAAATTAAACAACTGGTCCATAAAATATTTGAATGTACTACTTTTCCTGGAATGGTAATGTGCATCAAAGAATTCAGATGTTCCGCTTTACTCCAACACAATGATATATCTGACAGACCTGAAAACCTTGACTATGAATATATTTGAAGACTTAAAAAAATGAAAGGATAAAATCAGAGTTCTGCTAAACATTCGTAAAAGGAATAAAAATTTTGAAGTGCGTTTTGAAGGGGCAGTGAAGAATGTTAAGACACCAAGGGCATAGTGACAGACTTCTGTTTATCACTTTAAGCAGAGATGCTTGCGTTATGATGTGTTTCGCATATAACCATTGAGCTCTTTGAGTTTGTGAGTGTGTGCTGCAAAATAGTTGTAAATGATGCATAGCCTGTGCACTGAGAGGGATCCTTCCTTATCATATCCTGCACTTCATCATACACACATTACCCACTGAAAATTAAACACTAACATCTGTGTCATTTAGTATTTACTTTTATGACTAAATAAGGAGATTTAAAATATAGAAGTATGAAATATAGAAGTATGACCGTTAAAAGGACTCAGATAAACAAGTTGGAGTGGTCTCGGCCAATCAGCCCTGCTGTTCTGCGTTTTCCTGTTGAAAGCCTGTGCAGGTTGTTACTCGCCAGCCCTCTTACCTTCACTCTAGATTTATGACTTCCTGGTTGGCAGTTTGTTTGTTTCCTGGTCTCGAGAGCAACACAGGAGGCCCTGGAGACTGAGGGAAGCCGAGGCAGCCTCAGATCAGAGGCGGGGGTAATGATGCCTCTCTCTCCAGCAGGCTTTGTCTTCTTTCCTGAAGCCTCCTGGATCTGGGATAGCTATTAACCATCCCCCTGAATAATTCACGCTGATGGATAAAACACCTCCACAATTAACGGTGTGCCACACTGAACCACCCACTCCACAGAGGACCACGGAAACTGACGGCTCTCTGTAAAATATTCACACTCTTCCTACCATTTGCACTCATTTATATATACAGATGAGGGACTGGAGGTTGGACACCTATGTGGAATAGATTAATTGTCTATGCAGGGAATCTCAGAAAAAGAAAGCACACACACAAAAAAAAATTACCATTAATTCAGTGCAATGAAACTACAGAGTACACACTTCTGTTTACAGTAGGTGAGAAAATGAACATTTAGACAGCCCATAAACAAACAGATGCCAAATTGTTGGACTACCATAGATGTGACTTCATTTAGGGTGGTTTTGTTCCCTGGAAACATATAAACAGGAATGATAGCAGCGCCCTGCATGACAGCCTGCACAAAGAAGACAAGATGACAAAGAGGAAAAGTGGATATTAAAATAAAGGGCATTTCCTTCATTAAGGCTCAATAGCTCAGCGTTCCTTGACTATGTCCTTTCACCATGATCAGTGAGCTCTGCAGAAAGAAAAAGACCCTTAAAGATGTGAAACTTTCTGAGCCTGAACATTCCGTTTCATGGCCAAAACTTCAGAGCCAATGAGCATCGCACGTCTGACATGCTCATGTAAATTAGATAAGAACTCCAACCTTGCTCTGCCGCTATTGCCAACTTCATTTCATTTTATATATTAATTATAAACATTCCATCTATGCAGTATTAATTATCTTACATTTTATAGCCTTTTGTCATTTGATATGGTCTTCATGGGACTTTGAGCTGAGGCTTCACAGACATATGCTCTTCAATCAAAACCAGCAGGAGTTTTTGTTCACTTAGTGTTGTGACTAAAACCTTGTCAGGAAGTGCAGCAGCACCATTGTCATTTGCATTCTCTTCTACCATCTGTGCCACACACATGCTTACAGGAATTACGCTATTTAAATTTCTTATATGTCGCAGAGGGTCTGGGCTAAAATGCTAGTACTTAAAACTGTACTTAAAGATACAGTTGGGGCTACATGACATAAAAGGGAGGCATTGTTATATAATATGTCAAAACCTCAACAGAAACAGATGACCAGCAGTTCATAATAATGCCACTTCATTCAAGCTAAAATGCACATATGGCACACAATGAATCCAGAGTAGATCTATCCTGGTTTAGTTTCTTCATTTTATGGCCTCATTTCATTTGCGCGCCAAAGTCCCATCCTCCCTCCTTTTTCATATGCAAATGTAAAAATTATAAGTAGAGAAGGGATGTAATTGTATTTTATAACTGTCAAGCATATTTCAGCTCAGCCAAGAGGAGGAACACTGCCTCACACTTATTTATTGCTGTGCTGCTTTGTTCAACGCCAACCCAAAAGGCTTCAAATCATCGGGGAGATTGTTAGGCTTCTGTGGAAATTGCGGAAATGCAGGGTGGAAATGGACGATGCTCCGATTCATAACAATTAATCAGGGCCTGCTGATTAATAAAGTTCATTTTTTATTCTCGATGATTCAGGGGATTATCAAAAGGACACTGTCCTTGTCATTTTGATTAACAAACCCATCCTCGTTCTGCAGTGGGATGTGGTGAAGGGAGACGCTCTCTTGTGCCCATAAAATAAATATTGAATGAGAATATTAACTCGTTAACCTTGACAACTATTTGTAATTTTCACAAGGGCTAAACTCGCAGATTCAGCACATAAGAGGAAAGGCAATGGTGAGTGGGGTGTGTGTTTGGGGCGGGGGGGGGGGGGGGGGGTGGCACAACACACACACACACACAACAAATTAGAGAGAATGAAGAATGCTACTGCATGAATCCTGTCATTTTTATGGGCTGCAATGATTAATTTGTTTGTTCAGATTCTCAATTAAGCTGGAAGGCGATGGGAGAATTAGAAAGCTAGGGCAATGCAGGGTTGGGTTGTCTTGCTTTTGCCCACAATCCCTGGGAGAGATAGTGTGCTTTACCTCTGCATAGGCCCTGGGTCAGCCTACACAAATGACATCCCTGAATGTACATATGGTAGCATTAAGGGCCTCCCAAGAACAGAGGATCTCAAAAATGATTACCTTGTCTCAGTATGAATCTGCAGTGAGTACTTTACATCAAAGTCTAAATAAGTGCTACCAATTAATTCTTGCTATATTCTCAAAGTTTCCTCCTTTCTGTGTTTCTTGCCACTGTTGTCTTTGGCTGCCCCAGTGGGCTGAGTAAACTCTACAAAGCAGCTTTATGACTAATAGATGACAAGCGGTATACTAAAAAAGAATTTAAATGAACCAAATTAATATCATTTGCCGTTACTGTTTTGTCAAGCTTGAATTTGATCTTAGTCATTTTCCAAAGAGTATCAAATATCGGGTTGGGCGTTTAAGTATTATTCTGAACAGGGTGACCGTGTCATCTAGTGGAAGCGTATCTCATGAACTGTACTTTCCTGGCAGTGAAAGGATTAGAGATGGGTGGAAATCTGGGATGCACTGACCATCCTCTCTGGGTTCTTATTGTATAGCAGAGTGACAGATGTTTCTCAAATTGCCATGTACCTCAGCACCTCACAAAACCTTGCCTTTTGGGAAATGGACAGAAGTGCTTCTGGGCTGGAGGCCACTAATTGTGCACTCTAGATATTCTGAAAGGTATTTGTCAAAGACGGGAGAAGCACCCTTGTAGATGACTGACAGCAGCAGGCTGGGAGACAGTTATTTCATTGGTAACATGTGCCAACACTGACATGCTCCAAAGTCATTTTCAAGGTAGTAGTAACAAACCTCTCATAGGCTTCACCTGGGCAAGAAACATCTTGGAAATTGTTCATTTCTAATGAATAGGCCTATTTTAGTAAATTGTGACAATTGTATATTTAAACATACATTGAACAAACAAACATACATTGAACCATAGATACCATTTTGCAACATATGTTCTTGAATATTTTCACCATTTAAACATATTTTTGTACATTCTATTACTCCTCTGAAGATGCCACTACGTGCTTAATGGATCAGTGGTTAGATTTAATGGTGTCCACCACGTTCTCATGAACAAGGTGTCCTTTGTGAGTCCAGGGCAGCATTGACTGGAGTCTGTGCTTGTGCAGTGAAAATGCTTATTAGTCAAACAATCCCCATCGGAATAATGCCTCCGTCAGCCTCTGGTGAAGGATAACCATGCCTCAGTGACAGTCCGGCGCCTGGGTCCAGCTGGAGATCAGGCTGGTGGGAGGAAGGCATGAAGGAGGCAGTCAAGACTGATGGGTTTTCACAAGCAGACTTAAAACAGAAGGCAGTGCGCTTAACAAAAACACTGGCAATGTTTACAACTTTGTAATCTAAAGCAGGGGTTATTGTTCAAGTACTCCTACCAGAAACAGACACAGTACGCTGCTCACTTGACAGAAAATCAGGTGATATAAAGCAGAATAAAGAAAATCTGGACAAGCACTACAGTTCCTACACAAAGGAACTATGCCCCCATTCCAAATGACTTTCCTTTGCCTGCGTTGTTGCATGTGATGTTTGGTTAATGGTAAAACCATTCCCATATCTGGCCCTCATACTGCTATTGTTCACACTCAACTGTAACATCCTGTTGTGTCTCGTACAATAATACACCCGGGAGAATGCCTAGCAACTGCTTTGTGAAACACAAGAATATATGGTTCACCCATGGCTAGTCTGCATCTAAATCTTGCAATAATCTATAATATTTATCTTGCGCTCTTGGATGCTCATTGCTAATGTCTATTCATAAGTAAGACAGAAAGCTATTTGCAAACTCATTTTTGCATATCATATTGTTTGAATATTCAGCAAACCATCCAGTTTTGTGTTATTTTTCCAATCAGATGGTCAGTATCGTCTTGGCATGTCTGAATAAGACGGCCGCTTTTTGCAAAAATGCAAGTGTGGGAGAACATTTCTTTTAATGGCGCGCAGACGCCTGTAGCTGCCTCACCCAGCGGCAAGGGAGTGGCAGTGAAAGGGTTAACCGCCAGGCCAGTTAATTGCACGTGACATGTGGTGGAATGAGACAGATGTGACAGATGATGGCGGCAGGGACGAAGGGGGGCGGTATCTGGCTCCTGTGCCGAGGCCTCTCCTTCTGCCAGACCACCAAAAACGTTCCCCTCGCACAGACCTAGAGGTAGTAAATAACAGCTCGCCTCGCAGGCCATCGCTTAAGCATCTGGTGATGGGTGAAGAAGCAGCGCCACCCCCAGCTGCCCCGTGCCTCACAGAAATCCTGTCAGAATGTGGCAGCTTCAAACCCCTCCACCAGGCCTCAGTGTTCTCTCTCCCAGAGTGACTTACCAATGGTCTGTTGTGTCAAAATAAGGAGAAAGTTAGTTCGTTTGTGAATATATGAACTCTAGAACCAGGAACAGTGTAACTTTCTTTCAGCTTCATGGCTTTACAGCTGGGTGGGGTTCTAGATTTCTCTAGAAACAAAGAGCACTCAGAGCCCCGGTTGGGGAGTTAGTATAGCAGGAAACCTCTCAGACGACAAGATTGGAAGGCTATGCATTAGTCCTAGGGCATTTGCTTTAAATGCTTTGTCAATTGTCAAATATGTTGTAGTGAATTTTCAAGAGACATGCCAGTCTTAGATTGAATGAGATAAGACTGAAGAAAACTGCAATACTCTGGACTGGATCCAATAAGGACAGCTTTCAGGCAAGACCAAAGTGTGCCTGTGATACAACTGATTTATAGTCTTGCTGATAAGGCTCACCTTAAAGTCATCTAGCTGTTTTTAAATAAAGCTTTTGTGCTGCAATACAATTTTGAAATATGTTACTTAACAGTCCTGGCATAATTGCTATCAGCAAAACATGAATGACATTCCACAAAAGTGTAATAAAAAACAACATATTCACAACATGGTGAGTATCATAATAACATCTTTTACAAAATGTTGCTATACATGATGTATTCTGTGGAACACAGGAAAATACTGGTGTTTATACGTGTAGCATTATATGTATTTTATGTAGTTCTTTTGAGGATTCAATGAGCATACTTCAAGTGTAACTTCCAGGTGCATCAGTTCCAATGACATGTAATACTTCCATTTTTATATTACTGTAATATAAACATCTTTTCATATCATAGCAGAAATTAGTAACACATTCCATATTTGAGGCAGTCATGACATTTCTATGGTTAGCTGTGGTCACAGCTGTGTCTGATATGTAGTTGTGTCTGATATGTAGTTTTTCCTGCCAGCACTAAATTTATTAAATTTAAACTATTAGCCAGAGTTTTGGTGGATGCAGATTAATACTTTATTTAATCAAATGGTACGTTTTTACAGTCCATAATGATCTAAATGACAACACCTTTCTTATTATGATCAAATAATTGCATTACCAAGTAATAAGAAATCACCAGCCATGATGAACTGTTATCGGACTTCTTAAATAACGTATTTGCACTTAAGATGATATAAATGCAACCAAAATCACCTATGCTGTGCTTAAATGCCCCTCCATTTTCCCACATCAAGTTAATAAAGTGAGCTATGTCCCTTCCCTGCATATTTATAGGGAACATTTGCAGGGTACAGAGAGAGGGAATCAATTTTCCGCTCCCCCATGATAATTTATGACTTTCTGGTGGGTGATCTAGCAGGGAAAAATGACACGTCAGGTCTATCATATTTGGTGTGGCAGTAAACCTGCCAAAGTGTAATCTCCTAGCAGCTTCTGACCCCTTCATGACCCCTTGCAAGCAGCCCGAGCCAACAATCGCTAATAAATGAGCCTTGGAATCCCTCCACAATGTCAATATTGTTATGACAGATGTTAATATTATTTTGTCTGTCTTTAATATTACTTTATCTTTTAATACATCTGTATCTAGTCGTCTGGCCATCCAGCTGTACATGGCGTTAAGAGCGCATTTTTCACCACAAATGGCTTAAGTGACAATATTATGAATTTTAAATATGTATGAATTAAAAAAGGAAACACTGGGTTCTAAGTGAACTCAGAAGAGATGAGATGACAGTCATTTCCATAGTTTGTCTCTCCACAATTTGATACTTCCTGGCCCTGAAGTCTGACCTTGGAATGTATTCTTGTCATGCCAAAAAACTGTCTTTCTCAGCACTATGAAATGTGCCTGTCCAGATGGTTTTGTGCTGCATTATCTTGCTAATTGTCAGCAATGGCATCAAAAAGATGTGGCCAGCCTGATGACCTGGCTTTGCAGCTAGGTGATCTGGATTGTAGAAATTCAATAGAAACAAACAGCAAAAGATATGCAGCAAAAGAAAAAATAAACAAACAGACAAACAATAATAATAAAACTAAAACTACTACTAATAATTATTATTATCAATAATTATAATGAAAATATTAATAACAATTGTTGTTGTTGTTCTTCTACTGCTTCTAAAGACACCCAAAAACATCACTTCAGGTTAAGAAGTAACAAAACGCCAGTCTCCGAACTATGTAGAGCCTCATTTGAAGTTTGGAGGCATGAAGAAGAAACTCTGTCTGCATGTTTTCACACTTGTTTCTCCAGCAAGGGCCATTCACGTGACTCGTCACTCCTGAGAGTGACGTGTGCTAAAGCGCGTTATGGTTATAGCTGAAATAAAGGTCACATTGCCACACATTACAAATGGAAGGAGACAGCTCCAGCAGACTGGCAGTGTCGAGCATGAGGGAAAGTGAGGGATCATTGTGGTGATATTTCAGGACATGCAGGAGCCTAGCATTCCCTTTCATTAGCACACACTTCATCATCAAATTAAAGGAAATAAGACATGTTGGCTTATTCATAAGATAATGAGGGGAAGCAATAATCATTTGAATGAATAGACACTCAAATAATACAGTTTTAAGGCTAAAAACCTATTAAATTGTTTTCATAGCTTTGCATATGTGGATTAACATCCTGCCCAACATTCTGTCCTCAGTTTATCTCCAGTTCACATTTCTCAGCACCTTTAGGTTACTGAGCAGTTGTAATTGTAAGTGTTCAAACTGATAAACCATAAGCTAGAGCAATATTACTGTTAAAGCATTACATATTGGATCTGACATTACAAATTCATTTTTATAAAAGCTCTACCGGGAAAAAAGTCAACAGTACATACACTTCTGGTTGGACTTAGAAAGACAGAGTACATCAAAAGCAAGTCAGAAAAGGTATGCGGTTATGAACGCAATCAATTAGGAAACATCAGTTCCATCAAATATTCAGTTAAAAAACAAAAAAAAATCCAAAGGCGACATAAAATCCTCTGCCTTTTACAATACTTAGGAAATGATTAATACATTAATAATTATTCCAAGACAAATCTTTTGTCTTAAATACATTTACTCAAAAATATCTTTAATGAAAATATTTAGATATGCTCAAATATTTAAAATATATTTACAATGACTTGAAAAGCTTTGAAACATCAACTTGGTGAGCCTGTCCCCTTGTGTGAAGTAAGTTGTTGAAGCAACAAGGTCATCAGACCTTAGGATTTGACTCAAAAGCATTGCTCTCTCTGATACCCTGGCTAGGAGGCCTGCACACATTGAAAACTGGGAGAGAAGAAGAGGGGCAGCATTAGAGAAGGCGCAAGTGTGTGAGCACTCGAGTGTTGGGGTAGCAGCACATATGCCCTAATGACTTGACCAAAGCGAGCCCCTGTGGATAAGCCCTGCAAAGCAAAGCCCCCCCCCACCAAAAAAAAACAGTAACACCTGCATTGCTTATACTGGTTGTTAAGCATTGGAATAAGATTTTGTGCAATATGCATAACCAAATGCTGGAATAATGAGCCATCTGCATGTGTGGTCCCCTCCTCTGAGATGCCAAGAGCTGCACCATCTGGGATGCCGCTACCAGCTGTTTTCTTTCTTATTACATGTTTATTAAAAGCCAGAGTTGTCCCCCAGAAAAAGAATGCAAAAACATGGAGGAATATGGGTAGCAATTTTCTATATCTCCATTGAAAGGGAGTGGGTTTGAGTCATTTTCTGTTAATCAAATGAGTATGTTTCCACAGAACATAAACAACAGAATTTTTTTTATTAAAAATGCTAGAAAAAATGGCAAGTCCTCTGAATCAAGCAACAGAGTGATAAAACAATGACTGGAATATGGAATGATTAATGTCTCTAGGTACTGTAATGTTTTATGTATTACACATATCACATTAAAAACTTACTCACAATGGCCCACACCAGTTTTCTAACTGTGGTTTCAAGGACCATTACATTATAGTATGTTGGTCACAAAAGCTTCTTAATAACATGTCTTCATTAATCTAATGTAGACTGAAGTTTGTCATTTAAAGGGTGATGCATTCTAAGATGAAGAATATTATTTTGCTCTAAGTGCATAAAAATAACAAACAATTCTGTCTTGATAGCATCCATTTGACTCATTAAGTAATTGCTCCCTTGCAAATACACCTGTATTTTTTCTTACTGACACTGACAATGATTAGATTTTATTAAGATTCATTGTATCCCACACATTTCCATGTTACCCATAAACTGTTCATCTGAGCATCCTACTGTTTTGTTATTACCAACACACTCAAAGGAAACACAAAAGGCAGCGCATTGCCACTCACATGTCGCGATGATCCAGCGAGCACAGTTACGCCAATTCAGTGGTACAAATGCAGACCTCCCATTTATGAGCAGCACACAAGCGAAAGGAGCATTGTCAGAGCTAAGACTCTCCGATGAGGCCTGGCAGAACTGCAGACCACCCTCTGCAACTGTCAACGGGCTCCGAAAAGCGCAAGCCGGATGCGGCAGCCGAATGTCCTGACTTTTGATGGACACGAAAGAGCAGTTTTGGAAGCATCCATCAGCATCCGCGTCCGTGCACACAAGCGAACGGGTCGGGCCTGAACAGACACTGACATACCTCAGTCGGACACACTGTCGCCACAGAACACACATGTGCCAAGGGAATGAGTGACGGGAGGGGATGGGGACCTGCGTGGGTGCCATGTATGTAGAGAGAGGGGAGAGTGAAATCGCGTGTATGTGTTCTGGTTTGTGTGTGCACAGGCGTGATTGTGCAGAGCGGCTGGACACAGACGAGTACATGTTCAAGATGATGTGCGTCAGCGTGAAAGCAAAATCTTGGTGTCTCATTACGACAGGTCCAGGCCTGCGTGTCTTCTGCCCTCAGTCAGATCACTTGATGGACAGTTGGCAGATTTGCACGCAAAGCTCGGCAAAGTGTCTGCAATAAGACATTCGTATTTTGCTGACAAATGCACCCCGGCATGGAAATACTTAGGTCAGACACACAGTGCATTTAAAGTATTTAGCAGTTGGTAATCTCTTTGAAGAAACTTTTATGTTTGAAGTCTTTGTTCCCAGTAATGTTTCCTTAAGACCCATCAGATGATAAACAACATAAAAGTACATTATCTGCATTTCTATTCCATTCAAGACAATGTCCTCTGTCTGGCAACCCTGTGGGATAACCTGCGTTTACACGTGTGTGTGTGTGTGTGTGTGTGTGTGTGTGTGTGTGTGTGTGTGTGTGTGTGTGTGTGCTCGCGCACGTGGGTGTTTAAAATCAATCATGGAGCCAAGTGACAGGGGCATTTATCTTTAGGGTGGGCTAATGGGTTAACGCAGCCTACAGACTGCGCCCAGCGGAGGGTGCGCTCGCAAAAGGGCCCCCCGTCCATGCGGCGCGCCGTGTGTGTGCTTGTACGAGTGCCGTCGCGTGTGTCAGCCGTCCCATGGAGCCGCGTGCTTAAAGTGGTGCGTTTCGAAATCAAGCATGAATAATTAAGTCATTTCGGCAGGGCTGCTTGAACGATACATTACAGGAGAGGAAATGGGTCAAGCGGCACCAGCACGGATCCTTGTGGAGCAAAACAAAAGCAGCGCTCTGATATACTTCAAAAAGAAGATGCTGTGCCATTTTTGACAGTGGTCCCTTTGTACCTCAACCAAATTAGTAAGGTTCCTTTTTATTGCATGGAAACAAAATCAAGGTGCAAAAGTGTTGCGATTGGGCTCGGTGTAAGACTATAATGGCAACACCAAAATGCCCCCCAAAACAATTAACACCCTCCATTATTTACTGGGAATCGGGTAAGAAACCAAAAGCATTCCTCTGTAGGAGACATTGTTCTATAGCTCATGTGTTCTGCTTTTCTCTTTACTGCTGTTGGACATGTTTGACGACCACCAACCATTTGAGCTTCATAACTAGGAAGCTGGGAGAAAGGAAACGTCTACAAACTGAGTGCTGTATGATCTAAACAGTATACACACGACTACAGGTTTATCATACTAATATATTTATTACCACATACTTTTTTGTAATTAAATGTCATATGGCATGAGTCATTTTTACTGTACATCACAGAGATTGGTACAGAGGTTTAGCCCAACCTATCTAATAACGTCATAGTTCTTTAAGATAAAAACACACACATAAGCAAAAATGTTTTGTATTATTCAAAAGAAAAAAGTCACTAATCTATGCTTTTACGGGTTTGGCATCTAGAGCAATAATATAAAATTAGATTATGAAGAGAGATTATTACTATTATTTAGAAAGATTAATTATGAGCTTCTGCTACCTGCTTTGACATTTACTTCCACATTTGGTTAAATATGACAGTTGTTGTCTTCGGCCAGTTCCTCAGTGGTAACATGAGTCCCTTTCCGAGTGTACAAGTTGTACAGTATCTTATACTGTGACTAGTTTGTTATGACTCTGAATTACATTCATTTGAATTACCACAAACAAGGCTCGCTTTGAATATATCAGCCCTTAAAGCAGTGTGGCGGGTTGTTTAATTCCGCTCGTGGTTCTCTTTTTCCCCCCACTTTTAATTAGGTTATATGTATTAGATTTTCAAATTAAGCATCTGTTGTTAACAATATGCATATGTTGTTGTTCTACTTTGAAAATTACGGGTCTCGAAACTTCAATCACCGGCTGTCCGTCTCGCATGAAATTTCAGCTTTGAATCAGAAGCAGGTTCGGATTCCCCAGGCCTCGACTCTTTCATCGTGGCGAGCGCGTTTTAATTAGCCCGCCAGTGCTCGGCCGCGCGCTGCAGATTTGCAGCAAGGCTGCGGAGCTAAACAGCTAAAAAACAACAACAACAAAAACCTCCATATAAATGAAGCATGCGCCATTTTTATTCGAAACAGTTGCACAAAGTTTCAGTCAGTCAAGCTGGACTTATGTTCGGTAGCTTATGGTCTAAAATTCATGCGAGTAGATGCATATCTGATATACCACGTGAAGCTATCTCTCGTGTACCGTGTAAAAAAAAACAACAGTATCAGTATGGATTGTCTTGGCTGATTAGCAAAATCCTAACGTGAAATGACTGGATTTCATTGAAATCCACGATTGCAATCATATTTGTGGAGCCACGGTTTTTATTTATTTATTTAAAAAAAGATTTTTTTAAATTTTTTTAATTTTTTTCATGAGGCATGTAGAGGGAAAAGCTTGTATTTATTTAAAAATTCGTTTGAGAAATCGTGTGTCCATGGTAAAACTGATTCAGAAAGTCTAAGCCATCTCTGCATCCTTAACAAAGTACTTTTCTGTTGGCATCTGGACTGACTGCAAGAAGCATACAGACAAAAGATCCCCATATTACAGAACAGATGAAAACAAATCACTGTAAAGCTCACAGGCCTGTGAATATCCATAGCAAAAGAGCCTTAAGTGGTCATCAAGTATTTCTCTCATTGCTCACATAGGCAATGAGGGGTCTGGCAGTGGGGTACCATACCGTGTGTGTGTGTGTGTGTGTGTGTGTGTGTGTGTGTGTGTGTGTGTGTGTGTGTGTGTGTGTGTGTGTGTGTGTGTTATAGCTGTCACTGGACAGAGCTTTTGTATACACTGGCGGTTAAAAGCTGTCAGACAGGTAAGGCCAAAGTGGGAGCTGAACACTGATTGATTGCTTGAGTTCACTTTAGGTTCATGGGAGGTCTCTACAATCATGCCAGTGACTGGCATCCGCATGTCTGGCATCAGAAGTGAGAGAGAGAGAGAGAGAGAGAGAGAGAGAGAGAGAGAGAGAGAGAGAGAGAGAGAGAGAGAGAGAGAGAGAGAGTGAGAGCGAGAGAGAGTGAATAGGACTCTAGAATAACGTCATCGCATAACAGATTAACAAAGGCAGTATCATCTCTCTGTATGACAGCGGTATCATTTATCACGCAGCTATAGGCAAAGGGGTGTGCACTGAGGTCATCTGCTGCCTGTGAGTAATAGGCAACCATTTGTTTATCTGTGACGTCAATGATCGGAAATGAGTAGAGGTTGGGACCCAAAACCATGGGACAACAGAGCACATGACACAGGCACATCGCTATTTCTGGTCTTACCTCGATAGCCTACAGTAATAGAGCTCAATTCGGTTAATAATATTAAGGTTCGGATTGTCTCTGTTGGAGTAAGTATTCAGTCTTAAATTCAACAAAGATTTCATTTGAAGACAAATAAGTAGCTTACAAAAGTTACTTTACCAATTGTTAAGGCCCCCCCCCCCCCCTTTTCTTTTCATAACGTAACTTTTCAAGGGTGTAACATTTTTA